>NC_135723.1:42452265-43099109 GCF_964656455.1 Halichoerus grypus
TCACATGAACTTCAGTTCTCTTTCAGGATTTGGGTGGGGGCTGGGGGTGGGATCTGCTAGAGATACAGTATTTTGGTGGGGAAGGGGGTCTCAAAAGACTTAACTTTCCATTTGGTAAACTTTTTTTTTCTGTGTTTTAAATATAGTATTAAAAAAGGGAAACCTTTTTCAACTTCAGGATAATACATTTCAAAGGATTCATCAGAGATAGTGTACGAGAGGCAATTAACTACAAATCATTTTTCTCAAGAGAACATTTTGGATTCATGTATTGATTAGGACCCTCTGTGGAAATGAGAGGAAGCCAGGGTTGATAAGCTCAAATCAATGCCATAAAAACAAGAACAGTAGCTGCCAGAACCATTTATAGCTTAAACATTATTGGTATTTATCTGGCATTGGCGCTTCTTATAAAGATCAGTTTCAAACTACTTGGTTTTCCCTTTCCAAGCTGACTAGCCAGGATGAAATGCTCAGAAAAAAGTTAGATTTTAAAAATTTAGATTTAAAAAAGTTAGATTTAAAATACTTAGATTTTAAAAATACATTTATATTATGGTATTTGAAATGCCCCCATAAACATCACTTCTTTCCCCACCTGTGTTTGAACCAATGAGAGGTGTCAGGAAGGTAAGTCCAAAATACCTCTATTTCTGATGAAACTGATTTTGGAAAGTGTGGCTTTTAACTGCTTGAAGGTGGATTTCCTCATTCTGAAGGCAGAATTGGGGGAATTGCCACCAGCTGCAGGCAGTAAAGTGGCTTCGTGTGACTCCTAACGTAACACAAGGAACACCAGAGCAAACTGTGTGCTGCTTTAAGGAAGAGAACCAGAGGAAGCAGAGCCTAGGCTCTGAGTGCCCCCATTTCACCTTCCAGATTACCTGCTGGATAAAGTTGCTCCTTCTGCAGGAGTAGAGAAAGGAAGTCTGGTGGAGTCTCTCACTTGGAAGAAATCATCTGGAAGGGAAAGGAACATTTCCTCAAAAGATACATTCTTATAATAAGACTGCACTCTCCCAGTGACTCAGCTGTGTGAACTCAGAGAATTTGTTAATTTTTCTCAGTCTTTGTTTCCTCATCCGTAAGACAGACATAATAGAGACCTACCTCTTTTATTTAATTGATTGAGATGATACCTGCATGCTAAAGTGGATCTAGCCCCCGATTTCCTCTCCAAACTCACTGTGTGCTCTTCCGCTTTTATTCTCAATGTTTGGCTCTATAATATTTCAGTCCCTGCACGCATCGGGCTCTTTGTTATCTCAGGAGTTTTGGTATGCAATTATCTGTACCTGGACAGGCCTTCCCATTTTTCTTGATCTGATTAATTCCTACTTCAGTTCTCAGCTTAAATAGAATTTCTTTCTTTCTTTTTTTTTTTTTTAAGATTTTATTTATTTATTTGACAGAGAGAGAGAGATAGCATGCACAGACAAGCAGGGGGAGCTGCAGGTAGAGGGAGAGGGAGAAGCAGGCTCCCCTCTGAAGAGGGAGCCCGATGTGGGACTCAATCTCAGGACCCTGGGATCATGACCTGAGCTGAAGGCAGATGCTCAACCGACTGAACCACCCAGGCGCCCTTAAATATAATTTCCTTAGTTAAGCTTTTCCTGACCTCCTCATTATCTAAATTACCTGCCTTTTATTATTTCTCATTCATAGCCCTTATGATTTAGAATTTATATTTGTTTATTTAAATGATTACTTGTTTAATATCTGTTTTCCCTGTCTGTATATTATGCATATGAGAACAGGGACTGTGTTTATCTTGTTTGCCATTGTATACTGAGAGCCTTGCAGAGTACCTGACATATAATAGTTGCTCAATAAATATTTGTTGAATGAATATGTTAAGTGCCTAGCATGTAGTGTGTGTCCCATTGATACTAGTTTCTTTCTTTTTCTTTTCAAAGTCATCAGCTCACTGATGAGTAGGATGGTAGACCCATCACTGGTTAGCTTCTTTTTGTGTTTTCACTTTATGACTACCTCCATAAGTAGAGTGATACTTATGAATTAGTACTGTATCTCTTCAATCACTGTGAAAGACTTGAGTTTACTGAAATGTAAATCTTTTTATTTAACTTTACTTACCACCTTGTCCCGAAAGGTTTTGACTCAGGTCATGATCTTGGGGTCATAAGATAGAGCCCCGCGGGGAGTCTGTTTGAGATTCTCTCTCCCTCTCCCTGTGCCCCTCTCGCTCGTGCTCTTTCTCTCTCTCTCACTAAAAAAAAAAAAAAAAAAATACAAAGGGCTATTACAAGGCTTATAGGGATCATCAGTTATAGCTTGGTGGGAGTAGGTAGTTTTCAGGCTCTGCCACTGGACTACAAACCTGTTTAGGGAAACTTTTTTACCCATCATTTTATCTCAGACAGTTCCTGTTCTTAATTTGCTTAATGTTAATAACAATGTCTAACTTAAGACTCATGAAGATACTGCATAGAAAGCACCAGCTTATAGTAGATACTTCTGTTCTTTTCCTCCTTTTCTACCATACCATACTATGCTATCTTATAAAGATAATATTACATACTAAATATTTATGTACTACCATATTGTGATCTGTCAGTTTATAAATCATACATCAATCATTGGATCGGGAAGATTTCTTTGCATCTCAGCAGCTTTGCTGGATGTTATTTTGACTTGATGTCTAGTTCAGGGTGATTTGGCCCTTGATTTAATTAAACTAAATTCTTCTTTAATCATCTGAACCTGAGTCTTCGTTCCTCCTGCACTCAAGTCCTCTTGCATCCTCATTGGTAAAGCCAGAAATGCACAACCTTGCCTTGAGAGAGAGGTTCCTTCTGGGTTGCCTAATGACTTCATCTTGCTCATTAGAACATCTTTCTCAAGGTAAGCTTCTGATCAGGACATTCAAATTTCATAATTCTTCAAATAATATACTTAACTACTTTTCTACTAATTAAAAGGGCTTCTGTGACTGTTACCTAGAGAAAAATTAACCAAATCATTCTGGCAGTACTTTAGATTAACACTAAATGAAAAAAAAATAAATGGAGAGAAACTAAAAGAATCCATGAACAGTATTCAGATTAGTACAGAAATTGTCCTCAAATATATACAGGCTGTTTTCCCAACACATTTAGCTCACAAATTGCAGCTTTGTAACCAAACTTTCTATTTGGTACTTCATAGAAAGAGCCCTATATTTCCTTCTCAGCCTTGTGTGAGTGAGGGAAGTAGAGGTGATGATTCATTTTGTGTGGTACTACACTTCACAACCAGGGAGATCTTTGCTTCCTGTGAAGCACATCAGTTCCAATATCCGTGGTAACATTTTGACTCACGCTATTTACTAGTATAAAAATCTGTGTTAAAAAATGTGAGAATCGTTGTTTTCTCTGTAAGATGTCAATAGTTTTATAATGGCAATAAATATTTAAGGGAGGAAGGAGGCACAGTGTTTAACTTATTCTAAGGCTTGACATCCCAAGCTATATAATTTAATCACAACAGCCCCACCCTCTGGTTCTTTAATATTTTACCAAATACATTTCATGAATAAATATTAGCCAAGTACTTCTGGAGTTTGTGATTAAATATTAACAGGGTTATTTTTGCAAAATGCACAGGAACATTTCACAGGATTCTGTCTATGAATGTAAATAGGTCTACAGATATTTTGATGGAAGCTTGTGGTTTCTTTTAGTGACAACTACTTTAGATATCACTTATTATTAAAAAAATTTTTTTTGGCTAACATACACCATTGGCTTTCTTCCTCATCAGTGTAACTTATGATTTATCATCATCTAAAAGTGTGATTTTACCAGGGCAATGAGTAATAAAAAATTTTTGTAATTTATCCTAATAAGTTTGAATGGGAATCCACTTGCTTTGGACATTTCCAGCCAAGCATAATTTATCCCCATTCTTGGCTGTGGAACAGTGTGGATCTTCTTAACTGAGTCCCTGACAGATGGTTTCAGTGTTTTCGGGACTCTATTTCCAATCATTTTGCCCATATTGCAAAATTGGCCTTGAAACGGGGTAAAGAGTTGTTATGCTGCATTAACATCCCTTCAGAATTGCTTGCTGTGAAGGGCATGAAGAAATGAAGGAAATCAAGAGAGCAGTGCTTGAAAAATATGTTTCTGGAAGTTAGAAGTGTTAGTGACATATTGATGGTCCCAGATTACATCACAATCTCCATTTAATTTTGATTGTAAATCCCAAAGACACATTAAATGCAATAATAAAAACACAAATATTCAGTTAATGTGGCTCATAAGCATATGAGGGCATCCATAATGTGGCAAGCTAGAAAGAGCTCTAGTTTAGGCTGGCTTCCTGTCGTCTTAAATCCTGCTGATAGGTACCACCACTGACTATTAGATGAACAGAGATTCTCATAGTACCGTTCAAGCCTTGCCACCAGCTCATAATGGAAGCACTCAAATATCTACATTCATTTTCCAAGAAACATGAATTGATCACATTCAGCATGCCAAATTTTCATGTTCTTTTGCAGCTTCAGCTGACTGACTTCTTCATATAAAGTGCTGTTCTTTTCTTTTTGTCGCCTTTTAGTTTATGATCAAAATCAATGAGGACTGAAGCTTTCCACAGCCATCTATAAAATGCAATTACTGTATACAACACACAGTAAAGCTCCTGTGGTGTATATGTTGAGACATAATTTATGCCACTTACCTCCAGAGTGGTATCGATCTTTTTCTGTGAATGTTTTACAAAAGGGTCTCTTGAGTGCAAGTGCAAGGAAATAATGTGGCTATTGGGGCTGATCTATAATTTGATTAATAATGACCAATCTCTTGAACTTGACTCCTCACTACACTTTTATTGTGATCTGACCTTAGCATTTTAGATTTTTTTCTTTTGCCAGTCTTTTCAGAAGCGTAGTTATTCCTACATTTTGATGTGCTAATCTTATTACTTCCCTTATCCATGACGTAGCTCTCATCAAGTTTGGAGTGCTATAGGGGATGAATACTAAATTTGGAATTGGAATACTAAATTAGTTTGTCTTCTGACTCAGCCACTTAATAATGTGTACTTTGGGCACACTGCTTACTCCCTGAGTCTCAGTTTTATCCTATGTAAAATGGAACTAATAATTCACTTTCAGGGGACATTGTTTTTTGAGGATCAAATAAGATATTTAATTTGTATATTCAACAAATAATTATACCAACAGACATTTTGACAGGCTTTGGGAAACATGATGATGCATAAGATAGACATGATTCTTGCCTTCATGGAGCTTAATCAACTGGTATGTAAATAAACTTCATATACTTGAATATGTCACACATATGGAAGGTGGCATCATCACATTATTGTTATATTGTTGTCATGACTGAGAGTGGAAAGCAAAATAATGCTGATACTGTTCCTGACAGTCGGTCCCATTGGTGGAGGGAGCAGTTAGAGCTAATGGCATGGAAATTGTTCTGAAACTGCACAGTGAGCCTTCTTAATGCTCCAAGGCTTAGCATTTACCAGTTCATCCCCTTAAGTTTGGCTGGAAGCTCTATTTATTGATTATTTCCCTTGTATCCAGAGTATTCTAAGTGAAAGAGACAGAAAGAAAAAGAAGGAAAGGCCTTTTCTTTATACTTTTCTAAAATATAATCTATCAGAGTCAATGAGCATGGGAAGTTCATTTTCAAAGAATAAACATTCCTGTTTTAACCACGACCTCTCAGGATCTTATCTTGGGTCACCAAGTGATGGATAATCTACCATTGTCTCAACTGTCTTTGTGAGGCAGGGCAAATTTGTGATTATAGGGTTGTGGCCCTTTGAACTATAAGGTTTTAGTCATGACTAGGGTGATATGGGATTTTTCTGTCTCCAAATAATGTGGGGGACAATAGTTAGCTTACTTGGAGGGATGTCTCTTTCTGAGCCTTCTGTACCAGCCATGGAAGGAAGCATGTTTAAATTATTTGCAGTTTTAACCCTATAGCTCTGGTTATTTCAACACCGCCAAATGAAAGGTAGGGCTCAAACCCGGTACTTTGCTGCTGTAAAAAATAGCAGCAGGTTAGTAAATGATAAATGATCATACTGCTTTGTGCTTTGACTTTGCTTACCGCTGTTCCCAGAACCTTATATTCTTCTGGAATATTTGTCTGTACCATGCAAAGAAAGAACATTTTGTCCTGATAGAATGAGTGAACAGTTCAGGCTAATTTACCTGGAACAGGAACCTGGAGAGTAGTATAAACTTCATTGTTATATGACTACAATATATTTTCCCACCTTGACCTGGAGTAGGTGTCCACTTTTGGGATTAGAGGAAAATTAATTGCCTATTTTCTGCTCACTGAGGTCAGCAACATAATAAAATGCTCATATATATGTAATCAGAAAGATTATATGGTCAAGGAAACTTTCTAGGGAGATCAAGATCTACTTTTTGGCTTAGGAAAGAAATTCTGGAAGAAGCCACTTCTAGTCGATGAGAGCCTCATCTGTAGATTGCAGGTGAGCCCTCTCTCTCTCTCTGTCTCTCTTGGTTGAGAGAATTTTCTGCAAGTGTGAAGTATCAGGAATAACATGGGGATAGTGCTGGATAAGAGCCATAGAATGGGACATTTTATCCTAATTTTGTTTGCTAATGTAAGAATGAGAATACAAAAGTAAAATGAAGGAAAACAAAGGGAGCAGTTAGCTGATTTTTTAAAACAATTTTTCTATTAGGAAGGGCCATACTTACAAATCCTGGCTTTTTTACTGTGTTTCTATCAGAGGCTGTATCTGAGAATCAGGTGGTTAGTAGGCTCACAAGAGGTACATGTTGGCACACTTTGTTTTCTAATTCCCTCTTGAATTTTTATAGCAGAATAAAATTTTTAGGCAGATAAGTATAATTTCTTTAAGTAGATATTTATTTCTACAAAGAGAAGAAGGAACTAATATTTCTTGAATGCATGAATGTGTTAAACTTGTGATAAGCACTTTTACTCATATTATTCAATTTTTCTCTCCATATCAAATTGTGAGGTGAGTAGTATTTTTTAATTTTACTGCTGATGGAGCTGGGATTTAAACTTACTCATTGTGCAACCTTACTTGACATCTGTGAGCCTCCCTTTCTTATTTGTTAAATGAAGCTAATAATACCTTTTTCATAGATGTTTAATGATATAATGTGTATGAAGATCATTAAGGATTTCAGAAAAGTGAATTCTTTAATTTTCTTTTTACTATTAGCACAAGTGTATTTCCTCATCAGATACCTTGACAATACAAACAAACTGCAGTCAATCATCTGAATGGTTTATTTTTGTGAAGTGCCAACCAATTGGTTCAGTCAAGTTATAGAATTATCTTTAGTTTAAATTATTGAATTAACTGTTCTTGTTCTAGGCATATATGATTTCATGGGTGAATCCACATATGAGATACAACTGATTTAGAGGTTCAGCTTTTATGGACATTTGGTAGTACTCCACAGTGCTGAGGACATAATCCTTGGAGTCAGAAAGACTTGTTCAAATCCCAGAGCTCGCTCTACCTATCTATCTATCTATCTATCTATCTATCTATCTATCTATCTATCTATCTATCTAACTAACTTTTTATCTATCTATATCTACCTACCTACCTACCTACCTACCTACCATCTATCTAGAGATTGATTTACATATATTTATTTTAAGGAATTGGTTCACATGATTGTGGGGACTTGCAAGTGTGGAGTTTGTAGGGTAGGCCAGCAGGCTGCAAATTCCTGCAAAAGTTAATGTCTTGAGTCCTGAGGCAGTCTCAAGGCAGAACCCCTTCCTTCTCAGGAAACCATAGTCTTTCTCTTAAGGCCTTGATTAGATGAGGCCTACTGATGTGATGAGGGTGATCTGCTTTACTCAGAGTCTGCTGACTTAAATGTTAGTCATATCTAAAAAATACCTCCACAGCAACATTGAGATTGGTGTTTGACTAAACAACTGGACATCTTGGCGTAGCCAAGTTGACATATAAAATTAAGCAGCACACCTATGATTTAATGGATGAGAAATGCCAAAGCTGGTTTTACATAGGTCAGGTTCATAGAGAAAATGATCAAGAGCCAGTTCCATACTTTTCTAACCTTTTTCACATCCTGAAAATATGAAAGGGCCTAGGGAGAAGGAAGAGGAGTCAAGATTTGTGAAGAGATGTAATTGAAGAGAGGTGTAGTGCATTGTGGATCTGTACCTACCTCCCCTTACGCCAAGGAATGGGGATGTGTGTTACTTCCTTTGCCTCAAGCTTTGTGAGGATTTCCATAAGTCTACGTGGAGCCCCTGAAATGTGTTCCTTGCATTTGGGAGAAGACCTAGAGGATGCATGAGGGTGGTGAAGTGGCCTGTGGCAGTAGCATAGAAGTGGCTGCCATGCCATTGGTGTGTCCTCCTGGAGTTTGCTGGGGCAAGATAGGTGGTAGTGTTTCCAGTGAACCATAGGAGAGAGAGTTAATGTCACGGGTCTCTCCAGCAGGGCCTCCGGAAGGGACAGAGGGACCCTGTGGCAAGAACCTAGAGGGTGAACATTTTATTTCTAGGGGCTGAGGAAGGAGTAGATGGTGACTAGTTAGAAAAGAGATCTAGCACGTGACTTGCAACATTGAGATTCTCAATCAGCTAAAGCACCTACTGGAGAGTCAGCTTCAGACTGCCTGAGTGAGAGTGTGTGAAGGCCGTTACGACAGTACCAGTTCATGTAAGGTCTTTCTTTACCCTGTATCTGTCTTTTTTTCTACCTCTACGAAATCCTCTCCACCAAACACGGAAGAGCTGGTGTATGCGGGGAATGCAAAGCAGAGAAATCAGAAGCCAGTCAGGCCCCTCTTTCCTACTCTGCTGTCTGCCAGCCTGTGAAAGCCTGAGGAGAAAGAGGGGAGGAGTTTTAACATTAAATTAAGTTCAGAATTTTGATTAATATCATAAACTGGACATCCTACTTTCTAAATTGAAATTATGTTTATAGTCATGTTTAAAATTTAAAGTATTTGCAATTTAGAAGAACACAACTATGAGCAGGAATGCCTTGGGACCTGCTTAGGTTTTCATCTGGGGTTGGTGGGAGACGGAAGAGAATTGTGTCTTGAGTACTTGACAAATGGTTCTCACAGAGTGGTCCCCAGACTATTCACTTTAGTGTTGTCTGGGAACGTATTACCTCCCCTGCCCCTGACCTACTGACTCAGAAATTTAAGCAATCTCAAGCCCTTTAGGTGATTAGTATGCATGCTAAACCTTGAGGACACTTGTCCTACAACATTGTCTGACAGTGGCACATATACAAAAAAAATGGGTAGTGTCCTCCTACCACACTCAGATAAATCTCTTTAATGATCACTGCCTTTCATAATAAATATAAAGGAAGTATGTAAACAACAAAAGATTTAACCTCTTTCTTTACAGCAGTATTATTACAACTGACATTTGCTCTTCTGTATGAGGTGATCATTCCTGCTCTGCTTATTTTGTAAGAATATCATGTCAAATCAGCTAATATATTTGAAAATGCTTTTTAAACCATGAAGCATTGTACATATGCAAGTTATTGTTATTACAAGTAACTTGTTTACATGGACATCAACTTCAGTTTGAAAGTGATATCCCTGGGGTTTGCTGAGCATTTAACTTTCATTATCACACCTGTCAACCAGATCCTATCACTGACTAATGAAGTATCAAGCAGGAGAGCCAAATCAGAAGGGAAAATTGGTCAAATCATGGCTGTATGCTTTAATTTTAGTGAGAAAAAATAGAGTTGATGGATTTTGTCAAGGCTGAAATTGGATATTTAGAGTAACTTAATGACAGTTGGTTTATCAATCCCCCTGTTTCTTTTCCCCCACTTTCAAAAATGTTCTGTCCATCATATAGACACAGCCTTGGGTGAGGTTAGTAACATTTGCAAACCAAAAGGAATTTAAGGATGAGATTGACTGTTTTTGAAATTTCCATTTGTGGGAAGTCATTTCCATATTGAAAATTCTATCTCATTTTGCTTCTTCTTATTGGAACACCCTTTTTCAGTTCTCCTGGGGAATTAGAGCACAATGGGATTTTGCCCTTATAGATACTGATAATTGTGTGTCATGAACTTCAGTATTGCCAACAGTCAGTGATCACACTATTTTGAGAAGCTGTTACATGCAAAGTCCTAGGGGAGATGCCAAATGTGGTACTTTTGCAAGTTATTCTCAGAGCTTATTTAGATAAAGGAGTAAGATTTAGACTCTGGGAAGGGAAATATGTGATGTCAGTCAAAAGAGTGGTATGAACACATAAAGTCTAGGTTAGGGTTGGATAGGCAATGTATGGGCATGGGTGGCTTTATTGAGAATTTGGAATTTTAGTTCTGATTAGGTGGTTTATGTTTTATTTAACATGAGAGTATAATGTTTGGCAATTGGCATTCCACCAACTTTGATTTGGGAATATTTAGCATGAAGTAAACAGGTTCTACATACTGTAAACCTCAGATGAACAAGATGAGATGAAGCAGTAATGCTAGTGGGAACCCTCACTTCGAGGTGCCTGGGTGATTAATCTGTTAGACAGGAAGTATCTTTGAGCTGTACCAGTGGAGGATTCTTTTTCAGTTCTACATCAAGCAGGAAGAGACCATTCTTAAGGAAGGGGCATAAAAATCCCTCCCATCACCACTACAAAAGAGAACAAGTTGAGCATAAGAATGCTCCTTCCAGCTGAGACAGGTCAGACAGAATGCTCAGGAGACCTCCAGCTGGGGCAGTCTTCTACTGCCCTCCTGGCGTCACAGCAAACAGCCAGCGCTGCAAGACTATACTTTCATCAAGTGCCCAGGCAAAGACAAAGACTCGGGAATAAGGGCCCTGATGCAAACAGCAAAGATCCCAATCCCAGCTGAGCTATGCCAGCCCACAAAGGCCTATTTGGGTTTAAAGATGAGCAAGAATGAGACTTGGATTCAGCTTTAAATTGCTTGCAGTTTGGTTAACTACTGAGCTACTAAAACAAGCAGTGTAAAGATAAGGGTACAATGAGTGAGTGGGTACAGCACTTTCCCAGTGCCTCTCAGGTTCTGCACAGAGACAGATGCTCCCAAGTTCTGCAATCAATACTGATGTCCAGTGGGAAAATAGGTTAGAAGACCAAAAGCTGGACTGGGGCAAGGCCCACTCAGCCCTCAAAGGTCTGTTTAAGGGGTATTTATTCTCAGTGCTATAGTTGCACACTTCTGAGTGTGGGCCTGGGTGGCTGGACTAGCCATGGTTTCCCACACCACCATAGACTTCAGGGGAGAAGGGAAGCCTGGACCAGTGAGGAGACTCCTTTTGCAGCCACATTAGTTACTGGTGATCTCTACTTCTCTCGTGAGGAAGAACCACATATCCTCCATATCCTTTACACTTTATTTTGTATGCAGTCAGTGAACTGTAAAATAAAATGAATAATGTTTTTATAATAGAGTGTGGGTTCTAACATCCTGGACAAATCTTTTTTGTCATTTTCATATATTTGTGAGTTAAAATATTGCATCTAGGCATTGTTATGTGTAGATTTCCACTGGCAGAAATTTCCTGAGCATCAAGGTCAAGATTCTGGAACCCAAATAGAGCAAAAAGGTTAGTTTTCTGGAAGCATGGATGTAAGTAGTGGTCACGTTTGCATTTTTAATCTGTTTCCCTTCAACAGCATCGATTCCCATGTGTCACACAACCACAAATGGTAAGAACATTGAATCAGGTCCTTGAATTACTTGGAGTTTCTCAGGAAAACTGATGACCCATCGACTTGTGGGAACAATCCCTGATTGGGAATTTTTTTTAAAGTTTGTTGAACTCCAAAAGGCAGGATATGTGACAATAAGAGCACAGACTTTAGAATCAAATTGCTTGAGTTTGAATCCCAGTCTGGCATGTCCTAGCTATGGAACCTTGGGCAGGTTGCTGACCTCTCTGATTCAGAGATGCTACCTGTTTTATTTGGCTGTTGTGAGAATTAAATGAGTTGCTGCGTTTTGAACGTTTATAACAGTGCCTGATATGTGAGTGCTTGCTATTATTATTTCCAAACACAAGCCTCCTCTTTTGTGAAGGACACAATATTGTCTAGACTGCTTATTTTGCCTGCTGCTGTGATACAGGATTTTTGAAAGGAACTTTTTTCTTAACTAAATGGTAATAGCACTGTCTATAACCATTGGAACTAGCTGGTGCATTATCCGTAATCTTGATAGCAAAATCAAATTCAACATATTTTACTTTCTTAACCTCACCTTTCACAGAATCATTTAAATTTAATGCAGACCATTTCCAGTTGGACATCTTCATTTTTCAGACATATATATGACCAAAGGTAAGTAAGTAGGTAGCAGTCCCCAAGTTTGTAGTTAAAGTCAGAATTCGAATACAGGTCTTTATACTCTTAGATCCAAGAAGTCTCCAATAAAACATGACATTCAAAGATAAATACTATAGATGAGGTGTCTATAACTCTAAGCTTCTGTGATCATGGGAGGTGTCTTATTAAATCCTTTCATACACTTGTTTTTGAGTCGGGCTCTTCAGCATATATTTTTGGTTTTTGCTTTGAGAGCTTTGGAAAATCTGTCAGCTGTCACAGATATGATTTCTGTCATCTGGCTCTTTCAAGCACTAAGGATATGTCATTTCTAAATTTCATAATATAATGTGGCTATCAGTTCTCACCACTGAACTGAAGTTGGGCTTTTCATGTGCACAATGCAAAAATGAGAAGCTGTAATTTGTTATCGAGTAATAAAATGGCAAATAATCAGTTCTCAGAAGCTTTTAGGGCTGTGCTATACAAGGTATGACTATAAAACAATGAGTCTGAGTGCCTAGAAACAGTGATTCTCACACCCACCCATGCTATCCCTGGCATGTTTTAAAATACAGATTCCTGGCCCCATTCAGGCCTTTGGAATCAGTATATAAAGTGGATGGCATTATTTTTTAAAAATTCCATGGTGATTCTGATGAACCACTTTCCCAAGTGACACATTAAAATAGTCCTGAGACTCTGGAGTCATGTTTCAAATATTAGAATCAAAGCATGTGAACAAGGATTTAATGTAACATCCAGTCCAATTATACATACATTTTGTAGATGAAGAAAGTAAGATTGGGAATGACTTAGCAGTTTTAGGATCATAGTGATTTAGAGGAGGAAGAAAGCTCATAGATGATGTGAGAGGTCATTAACATTTTCGAGATGAAGAAACTGAGATGCAGGAACATTGTGTGAAGGGCCAGGGTCGGAGGCAGAGCAGCAAGCTGAGATCTATCATTGTCCCCATCACAGGGATAAGGGAGCTGTAACAGAACATATTCAAGGTCTTTCCAAGGGTTATGGACAGATGGGTGGTGGAGACAGGTATTGGAGGGTAAGGCCCAAGGTGGAGCCCATCAAGTTAGCCTGCATGAATCTCCTAAACTTGTCTTGAAATATTTCACATTTTAGAGAAAAAGTTAAGTTAAACTGTCATTTGGTGTGAATCAGTCTTGATCACGGTTGTCACAGAGTTAATATGGTAAAGGAGAAAAAGCATTTAGCTGAGAACTGGGAGATCAGGGATCTGTTCTCACATTTATCACTAATTAGCACTGTGGGATCACAGGGAGAGCATTTAACCTCTTTCAGCTTCAGTGTCCCTATGTCAGGAATTACAGGGATAGTATCTTCCCTAAGTACTTTTAGAATCATTATGAATGTAAAATTTAAAAAAAATCCCAGGAAAGTATATTGAAAAGTATAATGTATTATACACTTTTAATCTTGTGTGGGAGCCATTTATTTTATTTATTTATTTATTTGTGTTAAAGATTTTTCATTTATTTAATAGAGAGAGTGAGCACCAGTGGGGGTAGGGGAGGGGCAAAGGGAGAGGGAGAAGCTCAGCAGGGAGCCTGACATGGGTCTGGATTCCAGGACTCTGAGATCATGACCTGAACTGAAGGCAGATGCCTAAAAAACTGAGCCACCCGGATGCCCCAGGAAACCATTTAAATAGAAATACCTTTTTATGAAATAGGGGGATGTTAACTTGAGTTTATCATCGCCAGTGCTATTATGCCCATCAATTAAAACACTAAAATATATATGCTTTCACTATATATTTGTTTTTAATATCACTTATTTATTGTAAATTTCTGGTCTTTATCTAGTATGACAGGCAGTTTGTTTTCTTGTACACGTATATTTAATGGTAAAAACTGTAAATGAAATAGAAGGAAAACAGTTTTTCTTTCCCCAAAGATACCAGGTCAGAGTAGGCATATATATGACGCTAGATCTAAAATTATACTTATTCCTTTCTGGCCCCCATATTAAAATATTGTAACAAACACTTTAAAAGTGTACAAGGAACTGTTTTGCACTAAACAAATCAGATTTTATTAATCCTCTTACATCAGCCAGGGTCCAAGAAGGAGACAGAAACCACACAGTGATTTGAACAGTGGAAGTGAAATCTAAAGCATTAAGAGCCATGGCAAGGATTGGATTTATGAGGCATTGACTAGTAAGAAGAGAATTCTGAAAAGTATGGGATTAACACGTACAGGGGCAGCCACTACCCCCCAGGTTGAGATCGAGCTCCCAAGGGAAAAATAAACCTGAAAGTGGGTCCTCCCCACCCCAGGATTAAGATCCAGACGTCAGTGGAGAGGGTGTGGCCATGGCACACAGGACAGTGGAGGAGATTCCAAGGTCTTTCACTGGTGGAACCTGCTGGGAATGTGTCCTCCGGGATGCTGGGGGAAGCTGTTCACAAGGATGTGTCATACCTCAGAACTGGCTGCAGTAATGCTCAAGGAAGTATCAGGGTGGTGGGGGGCGCTGCTGGGTGCTAGGTGGTGACTGATGCTGGCCACTGCACACTGCAGAAGCAGGGTACTGGAAAGCTCATTCCCTATGAGAGCCTGATACTGGAAAGACCACAAGCTGCAGGTGGCTGTTGAATGAGATGAGTGGGAAACTGGTAGGGAGACCCCTTTCTCTTCCAATGTCTCTCCAGGCTCTTCTCATGATGATGCTCGGCATCATGCCCGTTGGCATAGGAGAACTGCTTAAAAGGCCTGTCTCAATTTGTGCAGAGTAGGCAACAAAAGTGGAATTGGGAGCTTTGAGGGAATAAATGGATAACTGGAATAACTGTCAATAGTTCCGTGTGATAGGTACTACTATTATCCCCGTTTTACAGATAGGGAAACTAAGACACTTGCCCAAGGATTAGGTCCCATGGCAGCAAGTGGCAGAGCAGAATTTGAATTCTTATATTTTAGCTCTGGCATCCACTCTAAATTACTCCCCTATGCAGGCTCCATGTTTATTTCCTTACCTGTGATGCATGTTCAGTGCAAGTCTTTATGTACAAGTCTCACTATAGTCCAACTTGACAATTGGTTCCTACATTCCTACACAGTATGTAAAATCTGAACTTTAGCACAAAGTTTTTTGTTGCTCTTCCCATGTGACTATTCTCCTGTTTGTTTTCTATGTTTATTTAATTTTCTTAAAATTGTATATCCAAATAAAACCTCTGATCTACTTGCTTTTAACATTTTCTGTTCTGTATGAGGGAGAAAATGTGAAGGAGAGTCTGTGGATTCTCTCTATAACATTTCTATATATTTTGTATCTATGCATTTTTATCTATATATTTCTATATCTGTTTCTGCTTTCCATCTCACTACACTAGTTCAGACCCATAGTACCTCCTACCTGACACTGAACACAGCCTGCTTACCCGTCTGCTTGCTGCCAATCAGAGGTCCGGTTCATCTTGAACACCATCACTGTGTTAGCTTTCATGAAGAGCAGTCCTGGTCATATCACCACCATCCTCCACAGTCTCCAGGGGCTACTCAGGCACTGTCTTATTAAAGCATAGTCCTTAAGTGCAGCCTGCCATGCTCCCTACATGCTGATCCTGACTAAGCAGCTTTCCATCTCTAACTCTTCCCTCTTCTACTGGCACCAGCTCTCCTAGCTAAAGTGACTAGTCAGTGTTCCTCCAACCTTGTTTCCTGCCCCATCTTTTGTTTTAGGTGTACATTTGGCAGAAGCTTTTCTGCCCAGCTGCATGAGTCCAATCCAACCTCATCTCAGAATCACCTCAGAAGCTCCTCTTTCCAAAAAGCCTTTCCTGTTTTCAAATAATCTTTTTCTCTTTTGAGGCTCTAGAGTACTATATTTTTCTCATATTGTAGCTTTTTAGAAGAGCAATATTGTTCTTGACTTCTACCCTAGATCACATGTTCCTTAAGGCAAGGGCAATATTTTATTCTTTACTTTCTTTTTTCTATTTGTTTATCATATCTATCCATCCATCCATCCATCCATCCATCCATCCATCTATCCATCCATCCACCCACTTATTAACCTACCTACCTACCTACCTTCCTACCTAACTGACTGATTGTATTTCCTGAAATTCAAGAGACCATCAATATAGGTTTTAAGGTTTGGATTGTCAGTCAAGTTTATAAGACTTGACTAGGCCTACTTAGCATCACATTTACTTAGAGAGGATGTAGAACAGGGAAGACAAGTATGAATTACAGCATCATCATAGAGTCTACAACCATTCACATGCAGTTTCTAATGTCTCTTAGTCATTGCTGGGACATGTTTTTGTGTCAAGATTAATAGTAAATGAAGGGAGAGGAGGGCATATCAGAGAAATCACTGGTTTTAGGGTTCATCAGCTCAAATTCCCTGCCAGCTACAGAACTTAAAATTTTTTTAATTGTATGTTATTTTGGATTAAGTTTTTGGTTTTTCTCTGCCCTGAAGAATCCACATTCTCCTACATATCAAGAGAATGTTGGGTCTCTGAGCCACTGCTGGCTCTGCTTCTATCTATGACTTCACCTGTTTCTAATTCCTAGCCTCATTCACACCTCCAGTAACTGCTTGATCTTTGAAACTTTTCTGCTGACCTGGGCTCATTTTCAGTGCCAACATCCTGCCTGATCCTTGAAGGCTGGCCTCAACCTCTTCTCCAGTTCTAGGTCCTTATTGTTTGCTTTAATTTGTTTCAGAGTAACCGAATGGCCAAAACAGTCATTTATAGGGTTTGACATTGCAGACTGAATTCTTGAACCACTCAGTAGAGGTTCCTGGTGGAAGCAGTTTAGGAAAAAATAGTTTTAAATCACGTTTTTTTCACTGTAGCACACCCTAGGAGATGTATCACAGTAATAGTCATTAGATAACGTCCACAAGACTTTTTGTAAAACTGGAACTCTTTTTTTGCCCATTGGGTTTCCCATGTGACTAACTGGAGATTTCAGCTTGCACTAAAATTTTGCATACATTGAACGTTCAATAGTTGTTAGTTGAATAGCTGTGTAAGACACATGGTGTTTTATTCTCAATTATCAGAAATCTCATTGTTTGCTGGAAAATAAACTTTGAAGAGCAGGCAGGTGTCTCTGTACAAGGTCTTAACCAGGTGATTAGCCTTCTCCTTGAGGACAGTTGCCTTTTTAAAGTAGTCTTGCTGCATATAGATCACTGTTTCCAAACTTGGATGTGCATAAGAACCACTTTCTATGCAAATTAAAAATGTAGATTTCTGGGATCCCAACCATCTTGATTCAGTAGATCTGGAAATGGGCCCAGGAATTTGTACTTTCACAGCATCCAGTGTGGTTCTAGTGCATGTGGTGTGAGGGCCATACTCTAAGAAACACTAAATTCATCTCTAGAGAAGGCATTCAAGTGTTCCATCGTTTTTGAGGTGCTTTCTGGGTTGAATTCCAAAATGTCACTTAGGAATTATGATGATTTTCAAAAACAGTTATATTGAAGTATAATTTACATGCCATAAACTTCACCTACTTTAGGGGACAGTTCAATATTTTTAGCACTTTGCTGAGTTATACAATTATTATGATAATTGTTATCCTTTTTTTGCCTGGGTTGCTCTTCGACATAGCCCATTATCTGACTGGTGATAATGTATGATATGGTTTCTTATTTGGAAGGTAGCAAAGTGTTTTAGGAGGACCAGAGACTCAAAAGACCCAAGTTTGAACTTTGGCTCCATCACCCAGTGGCCTGGGTGGCAAGAGACGTGGCTGTTCTGAGTCTGCATCACCTCCTTTATAAAATGAGGATAATATTAACTAATATCTCTTCTATAGAGCTCCTGTGAAGATTAAATGGAGAAAGGTTTTTGGAGTATAACTTATAAGTGTATTAAATTATTTAATTAATGAGTACCTACTTCCATTGCTCAATTACTGGTCTACGGAGGGAAGATATGTTAATGAGACACTATCCCTGCTCTCTAGAAACAGATAATAAGGAAATTGAACATGGTTCTATGAGGGCATATAAAAAAGAAATTTTAATTGAGTGAGAAGAGGGGAGTCTATGCAGGAAAGTCAGTAGAGTTTTGTCCAAGGGGATAATGTTTGAGATGAGAATTGACAGATGAACTGGCATTAACTAAGCAAGGAGATGGTGGTGCTAGCATTCCAGGCAGAAGGAGTAGGGGACAGTGTGGCAGAGGGTACAGGATACATTTGTAGGATGTGAAAAATTGCTGGGGTAGCTGGAGGATGAAGCTCAAGGAAGAAGGTGGTCCTAGGGAGCAGGCACCAGACCTTCCATGCTCTGCAGCCCACATGATGGTTCAGGGCCTAATCCTTGAAGGGTGTTAAGTGCATGGACAGGTGTGCATGACATGACCAGATTTGCATTTCGGTGCCTACTCTGGGAAGATGAATGGGGAGTGTGGGAGGGCAGAGGACATCAGAAGGTCAGTTAAGAAGCTATTGCAACAGAGATGGTGGTCAGAGGTGGTTGTGGTAGACCTAAAACAATGCTGAGTATTCAAAAATAGATGTAGGGGATGGAATTGATTGGATTTAGTTATGGGTTATATTTGGAGGGTGTGGGGAGAGTGGTATCTAGATGACTCTTAGATTTCTGACTTGCATAATTGAATAGATGGTGGTTCATTCACTGAGATATGAGACACTACAAGGACAAAGAATTTGAAGGTGAAGGGGGAAGTAATGAGTAAAGCACTTAGAGCCATGCCTAATGGCCAATGAATGGTAGCCATGATGATGATGGTGATGATTTTAAGACGCCTTCAAGGCATCCTAGTGGATACCTTGAGCTGTAATGAGCCATACAGATGTTGGTTATTACTATTATTTTGGTCATAAAACTTGACAAGTAATATATTAATTCATGTTTTAATTTCTTTAACTTATACTTCAACATCACTTATAACATTAATCCTTCCCCAATGGCATAAAAGCAGGATTTTACTATATTAAATAGGAGCCCATGTTTCATAATCTTCCAAGTTTATTGATTGAAACTGAAAGCTTCAACTAGATCATTCCTCAGAGCTCCTCTAGGGAGTGTTACATTAGAAAGATAACAGCAGGCTTGTAAATTAGTACAGTTTACCAACCCACAAACATTTGTCACACTTCCCCCCACCTCCAAGAGAGCAGAAGGAAAATAAGCAGCCTTTTCTCAATGCTTCCTGCCTCATGATTTGTTTGGCATAAATTGCTACCTGCCTTGTGGCTGGGCAGTTAGCTAATTTAAAGGCTGAATGAGAAAGCTCTGGAAACAGCCAGAGTGTTCTATTGAAGTAGATGGCCAGTCAATAGGGGAAAAAGGGAATAAGCTGATTAATGATTAAATCAGGAACACCCTTTGAAAAGAATCCTTATGCTTTGCCATGCTGATTTAAGTGGATCTCATATTCCTGGTGGCTGGTGCCCATCCCATGTTTCTGACTTCAACTCTAGACAGTTTCCAGTATATTATTACTAAATTTTGGCTGGTATTTTTTTTTTCAGTGGACCAATATTGAGATAATTGTGACTTAGCTTTTATTTTTCTATTATATATTCAGTTGTCTCTCTACCTGTGAAAAAAATCATAATTAGATGAATATTTGCATATTTATAGGTATATTTCAACCCAAGAGAAAATCTAAATGTTTTTGGCTAACAAACTTAGATCACTAAGGGTATGTGGAGTTAGTGGTGCTTTGGCGTCCGATTTAGGTTAGCATTCTGATTGCTTCATTAATTGTATGGCATTGGCCATGTTGAATTACCTCTCTAAGGTTTGCTTTTCTCATCTGTAAAATATAAATGATAGTAACATTATCTCCCTCATAGGATAATTGCCAGAATTAAATGAAGCAAATATCTGTTATAAATATCTGCAAAATGCTTTAAACAGTGCGTGCCACATGATATGAGTGTCTTATTCTGTTTGAGCTACTATGATGGGATACTTTAGACTAGGTGGCTTATAAACAACAGGAAGTTATCTCTCATTGTTCTGGAGGCTGGGAAGCCCAAGATCAAGGCCCTGGCAGATTCCATGTCTGGTGGCAGTCTACTTCTTGGATCACAAATGGCTCTCTTCTTTTATGTCCTCATATGGTGGAAGAGGTGAGGGAGCTCTCTGGAGTGTCTTTTATGAGGGCACTAATCCCATTCATGAGGGCTCCACCCTTATAACTTAATCACTCCCCAAAGGCCCTGCTTCCAAATACTATCACATTTGGGATTAGGTTTCAACATACGAATTTTGAGGGAACACACACATTCTGTTTGTGGCAATAAGCATTCATTCTGTGAGGGCTATACTTACTGCTAAAGACTCCCTTCTTAACTCAACATGGAGAGAGAGAATGTAAATATTTCTTCACCCTTGGGTGAGCATTATGGATAGAGTATAAGCCAGATCAAAAGAAATTGCCCTTCACTTATGAGATCTCAAAATTTGCTGGGTATTTTCTAAATGGCTAATGGCTAATGTCTTCTAAAAATGTCTGATGTCTAGAATGTAAATTCTGGAGGGCAGAGGCTCCACCTATTTCTCTTTAGAACCCCAGTGTCCAGCCCCATGTGCTCTATAGGGTCGATCAATGTGTGTTGCATAAATGAATACAAAGTACAGTGATTTGTAGTCTTTTCATTGTCCTCAAACTCCATGGAGGGTACAAGTCAGGGTCTTTTAAAAGGAGAGGGGTCAGTCTGAGGCTGTTAGTAACATACCCATGGTCATTTAAGGAGGTGGGGACATCAGAGAAAATGGGACTGGATTTCCTGGCAAAACAGAAAGCTGATTCTTGCAGCACAGTTTCTTGTAACACAGTCCCAACAAGTGATATTTGTGAAAACAGCTCCATAATTGGGGATATTTCCTCCTTTTAAATGACCAGATTTGCTTGAAGGAGACATGAAACACCGTGAAACAAAAATTCCAATACTTTGCATAATTTTGATGCCTTCATTAAATGATATTATCCATTAGTGCATGACTGCTAAGTCTACTATTTACCAGGCTGAGATGAACTACAAAACTTACATATATTATTTAAAAATTGAAAAGTCCAAGTCATGGTCATTTAATATTGCAAGATAGAATTAATTTTGGAAGGCATTTTATATAATTTGAGTAGCTGAATTCTCCATTAATAAATATATTGTGGTGTCTAGGATAAACATCTAGTTTTGGAGTAGCACATTGATTCTCCAAGGGCAGTGTCAACTTGTGCCTTGTCATAAAGAGTAATATCATGATATGTAGAGTGTCTTTTCTTTCTTCCTTTCTTTTTCTCTTTTCTGTCTCTGATGATAAGTGTCTTTATTTGCCCAGGGTCTAGAGTGAGTAATCAGAGTCACCCTGAGGAACCTGTTAAGTGAGTCTGATTCTCCCTCTCTCTTGCCTTCTCCCTCCTCTTCCTGTGTGTGGGACTTGCAAGGGAGCTGCCAAGGGTCTGCTGTGGGCAGAAGCTTGTGTTGCATCTGAGTGAGAGGAGAATAGTAAAGGTGGATGGGGACGGAACGTTGGCTGTCCCATGTCTCCTCAGTGTGACCTGTGCTACTTTCTATGTTTGTGAGCATGTGCTTCACTAGCACCAGTGAAATAGTTCACACATGTTCCAGCAAAAGCAAAACCAATGTAGGGATGTTTCATCAATCCCTTTGTGTGGTGAGCAACAGAAAGTGTGGCAGACATCATTTTATCATGTAGCTGAGAATTAGCAATGATTATTTTTTTCTTAAAGCATCTGCTTAATGATGGCTCTTTTAAAAACTTCATCAGAAAAGAGTTAGTGAAAAATCCTTAGCTACAAATCTTGCATTGAAGAGTTTCATTTAGATGTTTACTGTTTCAGAGTCTCTAGCTCAGAGCTAATCCTAAACTTGAAGGTGCTCGCTATCGATCCTGACATGCTTATGTGACAGGCACAATTCTAAACAGTGCTCCCACATACTCTGGGAAAGTTGTTTATATAAAAGGGAGGCCAACTGAGGACCAAGCAGGGCTAAAATCCAGGTGTGACAGTAGGGGAGGGTTTGGGGAGGCAAGAAACATAAACTTGACATTTTGCCTATCTCTGGCCCTGAAGTGACTATTTATAAGTCAATGACAAATATAATTGTACTCTTATTAATAATTCCTAAGGTTTATCACTGTACACAAATATTAAGTGAAATGCTTTCACAAACGTTATTTCATGTAATTCTTACAACCGCTCTCTGAAGTAATTATTATTAACTTCATCTCACAGATGGCAAAATTGAGGCTCAGAGAGGTTGAGACATTTGTCTGTAGTACAATTGGGACTTGAATCTAGGAATTTTTTTTTCAAATGCCGTGCACATACAAGTCTAGCATTAGCCCCATTAAAAATACAGGGCCACAGGGAAAGATAGTATTTTGAAAGTTTTTGACTTTTGATGATTGAAGAAATATTGCATTTTGTTTTTAGATACAATAAGAGGTATGGAACAAAAGTATAGAAAGCTTGCTCCTTTTGGGGAATTATATAAATATTTGCTAAAATATAGGGATATATAACTTCAAAAGATAAGTATATTGCATATATTCTATGTGTATATATTTATATATACCCACCATTAATATTTACTTAAAAAATTCTGTTGTAGAGTCAAAGAGAGGGAATAGTATAGATTTAAGGTATTTGTTACTCTTAGCTAGAGCTATAGTCTCTCTCAATAAACACTTGCTTTTTGACCCCAATTCATTTAAGTTTGAACTTCTGAACGCTTTCACTGGAAGGTTCCATTTATTTTGTCATGGGATCTTAGGAAATAAATACCTGTAGTATGTGGTACCAGTCTGATCTTTGTTTCTTTGACCTTGGATCAATAAAGGAGAGGCTGCAGTTGATGTTCTTAACTTTGCAAACAAACCTTATTTTAAGAAGAACAAGAGAGCTTGGTTTTAACTAGAATCCAAAAAGAATTAGACTTGAATTACAATTACAGACAAGTTTTCTGAAGAAATAAATGCGTTGTGTATAACATTAAAGAAGCATTCTAACCCATAATGATAACAGGCAAAATGGGGTATTATGAATACCTCATTTATGAATCATTACTGTATTACCAGGCTCTGTGTTGGTGACTTTCTGGGTTAATTCCTGAAGAGCTTATCTCCTTTTCTGTAGAGGCTACGAGTCTTGTGTTAGATGCTGCCAACCACAAGTTTGCATTTTCTCCCTAAGTGTGGAAATTGTACTGCCTATGAATATTGTCCTGGCCTTTGAGTTCAGGTTTCTTCCTGCAAGTGGCCTTGGGTCCAGTGGTGTCTGGCATTCTGCCCCTTCTCTCAAGTATGAGGCCATTGTGTACGGTATAGACCAATCCCTCATTCAACTAGAGACCTCGAACTGTCTCCTTCATTCTGTGAAGACTGGAGATGAGCAGCCTAATAGTAGAACAAAAAGGGTAGCTGCACATTGTACCCAAAGGATTTGGGGAAGACTTTCTACCTGCACCCTAATCCTCTGGCCCTAGGGAAATGGTGGGTTCAATGCCACTGGCGCCAACATAATACAGCTAACACCAGTTATTTCTGTTCCAGTGCTGAATTTGATTCTTAGCTTCAAATCCTCACACAGCAGGTTTGTAGACCCCACTGAAAATCCTGGCACAATTTCCATCCTAGTGCAGGCAGCTTCAATAAGACATGGGCCAGGGGACTGAATTGAAGGCATATTTCCTTTTATCAAGGTTGACTGAAAGAAAGTAGCCACCAGGAGGTTCTGACAGCTCAGGACTGGGTGACCCTGCCCCGCAGCTCTGGCCCTTGGAGCCCAGCCAGGGCAGACACTAGAGATGAGACTCACTACAGCTGCAGATGCCGGAGCTCAAGATGCATAATCCAGAGCTTGACAGCTGCCAAACTAGCCCCCTGAGTGCCCAAATGAGTTGGCTCTTCTGAAGGAGATGACAGGAAGGAACCAGAGGGATTGCTGTGGCTCTTCTCCAAATACAACATTAAAGAGAAGTCAAGAGAACATTGCAATTTCCTCTATATTTTAAGAAGCGCAAAGAACCATGCAATACTCTTAACTCACTGTATCATTACAATACCTAGAGGAGGTGGTAAGCTAAATTCTGTGTATTTTTGTGACTCTTTGGTTCTGAAAGCATTCATTCATTCAATCTGTTGACAAACATTTATTAAATGCCTACTACATGGCAAGTAGTGAGAATATAGAGGTTAAATAAAAGTATAATAACTTACTTTGAGGTAATGGTTCTCCAACTTTTTGAACACAGCCTACTTAGGAGGGGCTGAAGGCTCTATGACTCATCAACTCCACCCTTTCCCCCCCTTTCAGTGGCAGAAAATTTGAGGTGAATGTGATGAATTTATTTTAGAATTGGTGATATATATGTCTCATATTTGAATCGTAATTGCCTAGTCTAGTAATGTAAAACTATAGGATAAAATGATTTTGATGCAGATATACATTTCTTCATGCTATAGGATAAACCAAATAACTCGAAGTAAATTTATGATGATGAAGTTAAATTAATAGTAATTTTTTACTAATTGCAGCAAATGCAAACTACATCCAATTTATAATGCTGACAATGTTCTGGTAAAAAAGTGTTTATCTTTCAAATGCAAAATGCTGTCTATTTGCTTGCATGTATGTAGAGGAGCACCACCATTGCATGGCAGCCAGGCAACTGAGTAGAAAGCTGAATTACTTAGAAGTACATGCTCAGAAACACTAATTTTCATTTGCAAATGCTAAGTGTTAAAAACTTCTGGCACATCTGGTGCTTTACTAGCCAGTAGCCCTTAGTGCTACATTCAGATGAAGGTGTGCGGTATTGACCTTCATTATCCCTAAGGACCTAGAAAAAGGTGTTCTTTTTGCATGTGTACACAGTCAATTTGAGAATTGCTCAAATAAAGATGTGCATGAGAAGGTATCATGGAAGAAGGCAGGGAAAGTGCCCAACTGCCTAAGTAATGAGGGAAGATTTCTTTGGATTGGTGCTTTTTGAACTGAGTGATAATCATAGCATAGGAATTTCACAGGAGAATGGAATACTAAAATGTATAGGCATATCCAGATGGTCATTCTAGGTGAAGGAATCAGAATGCACAGGGATGGGAGGAATAGAATGATCCATGGGTTCTTAGTCCCTTACCTGAAATTTTGAAATCTCAAAAGCTTTAAGATGTGAAGGTTTTTCTTCACTTGTTTGGCAACTTTGGACCTTAAGTGATGTGAGTTTACATGTAGTTTCTATTTATTCCCCTTAGTGGTAATATTCACATACTTATTTGCAAATGTACTAATGTATTGATTATAGGGTATCCTGTCATACCCTACCAGGAGTTTTACATAGTATATGCTACATGTACTACAATACTTTTATAAAATCTGAAAATTTCTGAATTTGAAAACATTATCTGTTCCTAAGGGTTTCAGGTAAGGGATTATACACCTTTGGGTAACTCCAGACATTTCATTAGGGTTTAGGGAACAAGGAACATTTGGAGGCGTGGTGAGAGATAGGATGAAAAAGGTAGGCATCATTTGAACCCCTTGAATTTTCTTTGAGCTCACCATTAAGGATTTCACAGAGAACTACATGTTATGTGGTTTGCCAGACTTGCTCCATGTATTAGTTTTGTAGGGTTGCCATAACAAAGTACCACATACTGGTACAACAGAAATTTGTTGTTTCACAGTTCTGGAAGCTAGAAGTCTGAAATCAAGATGTTGGCAGGGTTGGTCCTTTCTAAGGGCTGTGAGGGAGAATTTGTTTCAGACCTTTCTTCTTGGTTTGTAGATGGCTGTCTTCTCCCTGTGTCTCTTCACATAGTTTTCCCTCTGTGTCCAAATTTCTCTTTTTTGTAAGGACACCAGATTAGGGCCCACTCTAATAGCTTAATCTTAACAAATTACATCTGTAAAAACCTTATTTCCAAATGAAGTCACATTCTGAAACACTAAGGGTTAGAACTTCAGTATACAAATTTTGGGGATACACAGTTTAACCTATAACTCTCCACATCTCACCTGTTCTCAATTGCCTGTTTTCCAAAGTGTTGCTTTTCCCTAATAGCTTCTTGTCCTTTCCAAGCATTTATTAAGCCTTTAATATTCACAAAACCTATAAGTTAATTATTATTATCCTTATTTCTAAGGATGACTCAGAGAGGTCCAGTAACATCCCTAAGGTTACTAAGTAGTAGACTTGTGATTCAGTCTTGGGCTTTCTACCTTGATAGACACACTTTGGGTTTTTGCCCATATTTTGGAAACTGGTTAAACCAAGAGAGAAACCTGTCCCCCATGCTACCTCAGGATGGTATATAAAACCTCCCTTCCCCCTTTGCTGCTCACATCATGACTGTGGATTCTTGAAGGTTGTAGGGTATAGGTATCCGATAGGCAAGTCCTACCATCTCTTTGGTGCTTTACACTGTCAGCTCTGATCCAAACAGGCACTCTGCAAGGCTGTATATCAAGGTTTCCAATTCGATGCCATTCTATTTCACCTGGCAAATGTCCCCCTCACTACATCTCCTACCCCTCCTCTAACCTCCCCTTGCTACAAGTCAGTGGTTCAGCTGAGATGACTTAACACAGATTACACTCTAAAGGAATTTACTGTCTTATTTTCCAAATGTATTCCGGTCAGTTTAATTCATATGGACCATATGTCCTCTGTCCCACACAGAAGCAGCTGCATACTAAGTGCCTTTTCTCCCTTTCCAAAGAACATTAGAATAAACAGAGCTTTGCAGAAAGGATGTGTGTGCGTATGTACGTGCACACATATGCATACGCAAGAGATAGAACAGGAGTGAGAAAGAGACAGAAAGAGATGGTTTACAACACATTTGCCAGTGAAAATGACCTTTTTTACTAGGTTCTGATCTAGCTGGGTTGAAAATGTTTCCCAGGGGGACTGATTTTGAGTGAGGCAAAAAGTTTGCATTTCTGGGCAGATGTGTCTAGGTGGGAGGTGGGATAAATAAGAGAACAGTTCCGCAGAACTCCCACTGGTCTGTGTGATTCTGCTTCATCATCATTAATTAATATTTATTGAGTGCTAGATCATGGGGCACATGACACTGAATGCTGTTCCAAAGGGTAATATTTTATTTCCTGCCATGGGATCCTGGAGAGTTGCTACATTTCACAGCTAAATGGTAGATACTTTAACAGTTGGTTAAAGGGACTCAGTCATCTATTGTTTATAAAATTACTTCCCAGTTTTTGGAATCAAGAGAAAACTTTTAGAGTATGAATCATTATTAGCTGATTATCATAGAGAGGAAGAGGGATATATATATATATATATATATATATATAACAGTAAAAACTAGCTTTTTTTTTTTCTTTTTACTAAGAGTATAAGACTAATCCAACTCATAAACTCTGTATTACTTTTGACCAAGGCATTCTAGAGTGCTTTAGATAAGACCTAATCCATATTTGGAATCATTGCTCAGAAATGTGTTTATTGCAGGTCTTATCATCTTCCCTGTTCTGCAGTTGGGAGAACTAAGACATTGAACATTTTAATGATGTCATAAACCTCACATATGGAACATGGATCTGTTGATCCATGACCAGGACAAATTGAATAAAATAGAAATTTCTCTTCATTGTGGCTCATGGGTTACTTGCTACTCCATAGCTCTATTTTCCTCTAAATCTCCCTTACCCTCTAACCCCACCCCCACCCCCACCCAGCCTCTCACAAGCTCCTGTATGCATATCTGGTACTCTTGCCAAGCTAGACTATTCACAACTTTCTTAGTCATCTGTTTTCCTGCCGCCAAACTTCTGCTTTTATTGTTTGCTCATCTGTATCATCATATGCTATTATCCAGGTTCTGTTTGCTTAAATCTTGGGCATTTTTAAGGAGCTCTCAAATCCCATCACTTCTCAAGGCTCTTTTAGATACCCCTTTTTTCCATCATTAGTAAGCTTTCCTTTTTCCCCTCTTCTACCGTTACACATCTTTTTGATCACCTATTACAGCCCTCCCCTTGCCTCATTTCTTATGCTCTGTCTACTTGGGATTTGCTTATTAGTAGGGGAATATCTCACACATGGGTATTCTCTTGGACCTTAGGGCATTTGAATGATCACTCATCAAGCCAGTCAGTCAGTCAATCAAAAACATTTGCTCACTTGTCCACTGTGAAGTAACAAAACAAACAGATCAAAGAGCATTATAGTGAGCCTCAAAGGACTATTTGATACCGTTTTTGCTGATTAGGAATTAAGTTGTTTTATATGAAGTATCATTTGAAAGTCTTCAGATATTATCTGGGGCCCAGAAATATCTTGATCCCGCTGAGATATTCATTAAGTTGATCAATAAAAGTAATGGTTTTCCTTAAGGAAAGTATTTGTACAAGGCTGACACCTGATTGGGGGAATTGCTCTATTCGAGTTATTTGTACCTTTATATACATGTTCAAGTATACAAGTGGCCAAGAGTAGGTAGAACTCTAGAGTCTTTTGATTTTAGAACCTTAGTAAGAAATAGAAGGGAGACAAACAGTGAATCTCTTGTCATTTATTCCCACGCAAATGGGTTTATTTATTTTTTGTTTCTGTCATGATAGCTAATATTTATTGCATTCTTTTTTTTTCCTTCCAAGTTTTTATTTAAATTCCAGTTAGTTAACATACAGTGTAATATTAGTTTCAGGTATACAATTTAGTGATTTAACACTTCCATACATCACCAGGTGCTCATCACAAGTGCACTCCTTAATCCCCATCATCTGTTTAAGCTCCCCCACCCCTACCCCCACCTCCTCTCTGGTAACCATCAGTTTGTTCTCTATGGTTAAAGAGTCTGTTTCTTGGTTTTCCTCTCTTTTTTTTCCCTCTATGTTCATTTGTTTTGTTTCTTAAATTCCACATATGAGTGAGATCATATGGCATTTGTCTTTGACTTATTTTGCTTAGCATAATACACGCTAGCTCCATCCATGTCATTGCAAATGGCAAGATTTCACTTTTTTATGGTTGAGTAATAATCCATGTGTGCGCACGCACATACACACACACACATCACTTCTTTATCCATTTATTATCAGTTGATGGACGTTTGGGCTCTTTCCATAGTTTGGCTATTGTTGATAATGCTGCCATAAACATTGGGGTGCCTGCATCCCTTCAGATCAGTCTTTTTTTATCCTTTGGGTAGATACCTAGTAGTGCAGTTGATGGATCGTAGGGTAGTTCTATCAAACGGGTTAATAAAGCTTTTTATCAAACAAAACCATGCATAACTGCAGAGAGATTCATTATTGAGGGTATAGAAAGGTAGCTGGAAAAGAAAGATGACAGATATTTCCCCATCATGAGCCCACGTTTGGTCACCTTAGGGTTTTATTGTCGTTGTTGTTGCTGTTTAGGTTTCAGTCTGATAGGATTCATCATTTAATATCTAAGAAAGCGTACATCAATTAATAAATTAACATAAATTGATCGATAGATTCCTTCAATCCACAAATATTTACTGAGCACCTATTTTGTGCAGGCATGTGAGATACTAAGAATACAATAGTGAAGAAGATAGGGGCGGTATTTGCCCTAGCTGAGCTTGTAGACTAGTGTGTGGAACAGCAACTGAGCAGTGAGCAATAGTGGAGTGTGACCAGGCTGTTACAGGGGAATGCCAGGGTGCTGCGGAGGCACGTGGAGCTATACCCAGATGTGGCGGCCCAGAGGAAGGGTCCTCTATAAATTGGGAACTGAAGGCTAAGTAGGAGTTAATTGGTCAGAATGAGAAGAGGATCATAAGCAGAGGAAAGTACATGTGTGAAGGTCTGGGGTGAACGAGAATGTGGCGTGTGTGATAGTGTGGCTGCAGCATGGAGGCTAGGGGGCACAATCCAGTGCTTCCTGGGTGTGAGCTTTGTTTCTGTGGGAGCCCCCTATCTGGATGGGGGAGAGAGAAGCGGAACGTAGGGGTGGTGCTTGCGTAGTAGCTTTTATGTGTGCTGCTTCACATCTGACTCTGAGTTTGGAGGAGATACACAGGGACTAAAGAGCTGCTCTGATTGTTTCTCTTTAAAAAGAACATATGGCACTGGAATACTGAGCCCTCCCGAAAGAGATCTCTATCCAAATATGTGCCTGGGCTTCTGTTTATGGGAATAGTGGAGCAAGGCTCGGGGAAGGGGAGAGGAACAACATTGACTGTTCTTATGCTCTACTGGGGACGTTTACATACAGGCAGTTCCTGGCAATTCTTTGTGATAACATGCACTGGGGAGCGGGCTAGGGAGGTGATTTCTGACATCTCTGATGAACTGTTAGGACTGAACAGAGCTGCCTGGGACTGTGTTTTGGTAAACAAAATTGTATTGAAAATTGGAAGTTTCACATGTGTTCAATGTCCTGAAGCAGTTTCTTTCTGCCATTGCAGTATTTGTCAAACACACAGATAAAAAGGAGGTAGAAATAGCAATGCTTAGGTGCTGAATTTTAGTTGTTGTATTTGTGGTACTTTGCAAGCCTGAAGTATCCCCCTTTCTAAATCATGACACAGTACTTGGTGCATAGTAGGTGTGCAAAAATATTATTGAAGTTGAATTTTGAATGTATCACTAAAGACTAAGATCAATATGGAATTCAAGGAAAACCCCGGATTTATTTTCTTCCATATGAAGAACAATTTATTTCCTTCTTTTGCATTATCCCTAGTACTGAGCTGGGCGCAGGATGTGGAATATTTGTTGACATGTTGAAAGAGTGTAGTCCTAATTAAGAGTTGCATAAGAAATGTCTTCGTCATCAACAACACAGTTACTGTGATGTCTCACTTTTTGAAGGTGCTTTCATATGTATCTGTCCTAAATCATAACAGTTATTAAAAAAAGAGAAAAGAACATTGTGGTAAATACAGAATAATTTGTAAAACATGCATTTATTTTCTAGCTCCATGTAGCTCTTTCTAATCCATGGAGTTTGGAGCCCTACAGGTTTGTGCTTGAACCTGTTTTTCATTGGGAGGAAAATGGGGCAGGTTCTTAAATTCTCTGTTTCCTCCCCCAGGTCCTCCTACCTCCCAACCATTATTTTTCTTTCAAAATGGAGATAATACCAATTTCATAGGATTTTGTGACAATACAATGAGATATGTGTTTTTATGTGAGGCATGCAGCAGAAGGCCTGCACGGAGGAGGTATATTTAATTTTTATTTGTCTCCTCTTTCCATTACTTTCTTCTGTGCTCTGAAGGTCCAGGCTCCTCAGTGGTGTCGCTCAGCCTCAGTAGTATTATTTATGTATTCTGAATTATTTATTATTTTGCCAGGGATAGACAGAGGTTTACTTTTGTATATTCTAAAAAGGCAAGATTTTCAAAATATGTTGAGAAAGTTATATTATAGAATGTCTTAAATACACTCAAAAACACACTTTTTATAATGGTAAAGCAAATGGCAGATATTGCTTAAAGCTGATCTGTTGTATATATAGTTCTGAAGAATTAAGTATTATATCTTCTGTAATTTACTTGTGCAAATTCAAAATGGCTTCACCATGTTGCTTGATTTAGTAGCAACCTTTCCCTAAGACTACAAATGCTATTTTGTTTTTAGCAGTGAACACAGTTAAACCGAAAACCCATTTGAACTAGGGGAGAAAAAAGAAAGACTACACAAGAAAGAGTTATAATACGGAACAAGCACGTTCACTGCTATTTTTGCTATGAAATTGACTTGTCAATACTCCTATCTTGATAAATTGTAAAACAGCATTCCTTTTCTTCTGCTTTCTTCTCTTTTCCCCCCTATCTTTTTGCCATTCATATATGTGTACATTACTTGGAAGTCAGGTATGGGCTGAAGGATGTTGCAATAGAAAAACCAAGAAAAAGGCAAATGAAAGCTTATTGATTTTCACTGTTTGTTAACATGAATATACATTATATATATATATATGGACGTGTACTTGCATATGAATTAACATGTAAGTTGAAATGGAAAAGTTTGTGAGAAAATATCTAAAAAACTCGATGCCACCTTATCAAGTAGCTGTAGATAAATGTGCTAGTGTTACTCCCCAACTTTATTCATGATAACACTCAGCAATAATTATTTATATAAAGGTATGCATAGTATACTTTCTATTATATAAAAATGATGGAGTGTAGACTCCAAATTTAAAATTGAGAAATCTGGACTGAAAGAGCTGCTTGACCATGGTGTCATGAGACTCTGGAATAATCTTCCAATCTTTCATGCTGACCTGGATGAGGCACTCAGAAAATCCATTGTGGTGATCCATCCTCTCCTGCCAGTAGCTAGACAACTTAAAAGAAAGGTTTTTTTGCAAGTCACTGTCTGACTTTTCCAGGCAATTCAACAATTTCTTTTTAAGGAAAAAAAAAAAAAGCGGCATTTGTTTTCCTTCAAAGCATTTTTGTTCTATGATTGAGATGACATGGTTTTTGGACTGCTCCCTGCAGGAGGAGAAGCCAGACGGAAGGCAGCTTTCTCTCAGCTCTGGCAATTATAACAAAGTCATAAAACCCCAGGTAAATGGGAACTCTTTAAACATTTGCAGATATAAATCCGACACAGTAGGAAAGTGACCCAAAGGGAAGTGCTTATTGATCCATTTTCCCCCAAAGCTGTCAGTGACGAATGAACATCATCTAATTTAATAGGAACAGCTCCAAGCCTGCAACCTTGCAGGTACTCTCCCTGGCTTTTCTTGGGTGGCTGTTTGACTATGACCAAGAAACTTAACCTTTTCAGGTATCATTTTCTCCATCTGTTAATGGGGATAACGGTGTCTCAACTCTGAGCCTTTCTTTCTATCTAAGGTAGTTCAGAGACATGTGCTGTTGTGTTGTGTCATAAATATATTTCTTGCCAGGTTTTGCCACTTCATTGGCAAAGCTACACTTTTTCTGCAGTTGGAAAATGGGGCCAAGAGCTATGGAAGAGACATAACTTGATCAGGTATAATGTTTTTCCCTGTCAGTCTTCAGATTGAACCCATCAGTAAATACTTTCTAAGGCAATTCTGTTATACATGAGACACAGTTCTAGGATCTCTGGCAGAATCCCAATGATGTGTATGAGTGCCTTGCACTGAAGGACCCCAGAGAGCTCAGACAAGCCAGCCCACTACCAAACAACCAAAGTGCAGTTTAACTGCCATTAGTATCACTGATGTCCCAGTCTGTTTGGGAGACATAATATAAACTCACTGTGGTAGAGAATACTAGGGCTCATCCATATCCAGATCTCTTGTTCTTTTGAAACATATAGAAACACTACACTTCCCAGCCTCCTTGTTGATAGCTGGGCTATGTGACTAGTTCTAGCCAACTGCATGTTAGTGGCTGTGATATGTGTCTCTTCTGGGCTGGAACACTGAAGAACTGAAAAAAGGCCACCTCCATGCTTTCTCTTCCTTTGCCATGGTACCTTTAAGTGTCAGGTGTTGAGATGATAGCATCCCACCTGGAGGGAGCTTGGATCTCCGAGCCCCTGAATGGTGAAAAGACCCTAATAATCCTCATCAGGCTTTATGTGAGTGGAAAATAAACTTTTGAAGGGTTACACAATTCAGATGTAGGGTTTCTTATTTAGACACCACACCATAGTCTGGCCTATTCTGCCTAATGAAATATTAAACAAAATTACAAGAATTAAGTGGCGATATAAGATAATGGCAAATAAGAATAATCACCAAATAAGAAGTAAGGTCAACAAGTTTACTGAGCATAAGGAGGGATGAGATCAGTGTCCATGGAAGTGGTTTTAAAGATATGGAAGATCTGGATGGGAGGAGGACAGGGAAGGAGGAAGGATGTTCTGAGAAGGCAGTAGTAGGATGTTGTAAGCCAGGACTTCCATGGCTGCATGGGAGAGCCTCAGAATAGGACACTGGCACTGTTGCCTTGGGAGGAAGAAGAGAGAGGAGACAAAAATTCTTATCATTAAATATTAAAAGCTATTAGTGTGTATGCACATAGGTCATCACTGTTCCTAATTAAGAGTCTGTGTTTCAAAATTAGGGCTGCAATGCATTGCTAGCATTCAGGATAGAGAATATCAGAGTTTATTATTTGGACGAGAACAAGACAAGTTATAATCAGACAAAGACAATAAGGATCCCTGGCAATAGGAGGGCATTCTTGTGAAATCAATGATACTAGCTTGAGTCTAGCTCTATCCTTTGGTCCCACTCTCTGCTGGGGTACTTCTCTAGAAGTGTGTAGTTTTGACAGTGCCAGCATACTTTCATTGCACAGAGTTTGGGACTGTAAATCAGTTAATACAATTGAATGTAATGAATAGTTATGTCACAACATTGCTAAAAGTCCCATAGAAAATGGATCCAATCTATTTTATGCAGTTAATATTATTTTATTGAGTATGCATTATTGATTTTATGGAGTAGATAATTCTTTGAGAGATATGTGCATGAATTTGTATCAACTCTGGCACCATTCTTTTGAAAGGACAGAAGATGCTGGTTAGGGTCTTAAAATTCAAGTCCACATTTTGTGATTGTTAACTGTATTCCATTGTCATTTAGATTAATTTCCTCCTAGGTTACAGAAAACTAATTTTCCTATTTAAAGGCTGAATTGCCGGCTCAAGCCTGGTTTCCTCAGCCTGTATCTTCCATAAATGGCCAAAGCTGAATCCACTGCTGCTTCCTACCTGCATGTCCAGGCCCCATGTGCACATAGTCCCTCTGAACTCAGAGGCCTGGGCACTTGTGGAACTTCCCTTTGGAGAGTGATATGATGTGACACAGGATGTTGGCCCTGGAGGCAGACGGACCTGGATTTCAATCTCAGCTCTGTGCAAATCAAGATACCTCACATGGTTAGCTTTCCTCATCTGTAAAATGGGAATAAGGCAGGAGTCAGTTGTGAGAATTATAAGAGATGATGTGTTTCAAGTTTGAAGGTTATAGGCACTCGAAAGATCCTTGCATGAATGAACCTAACTGGCAATGCTGGCAAGGTGCTATTCCAGGACTTCCTATGGCTAGTTAGTGTCTATCTCAAGCCTGTATCTTCTAGAGTTAAGGCAGGGAACCTATTGCTCCTCTCACATGTGGTGCATGATGATAGGGGCACTCAGAATTCCCTATTATTAGGAGACGTTGCTAGATTGACCTCTGTGGTAGCTGCATCTTGAAGCTAGAGTCCTCCTAACCAAGGTAGCTTGTATGAAAATTCTTAGAGCAGTTTGTCTTTTAATCTTTGGATTGTATGAAAAAGACTGAAGGATTTGATAAGTAAGTTTATACACTTGTCCTTAAGGGAGATTTAAGTACAATTTACTCCATACTAGTATTTCCAAAACTGTCCAAGGGAATATTAATTCTCTGAAATGGTCTAAATGTTCTTAGAAAGAAAAAAAGAAACGAAACCAGGATTCTAAGGATTAAATACATTTGGGGAAACTTGAGTTGAATAATTTTTTCTTTAGTTCAGTATTTCTCAGAGCTTTTGTATTCTAATTTGTACCTTGCACCTCTAGGAGACCAAATATAGAGTAGGCATGCAACAAATATTTATTTTGTGAATGAATAAATAAATGAATGGCTGAGTTAAACCTAGATTACTCTTCTTGAATCCAGTTTTGGAGCCTAGTCAGCTTCCTTTTACCCCTCTCCTCTTAGTCCTTACTTACATAGTCTTGAACCTGATTTCTTCTCCTTCCCCACTAGCCATATATTTTTGCAGGCCTGCATGCCCCTGTCCCAATTCTGAGGTTGTGAGAGGAAACACCAGCGTTTCTGGTATATTAAAGATTCGGGACAGATATTTCCATGATTATGAGTCCTTAGATTATGGATATAGTGACCCTAGTAATTCTCAGTCAATAATCTCTGGAGGCCTGACTCTTTCCCCCCTGGGAGGATAAGCTCTTAAAAAGAGCACCCCGGGCAGGAGTTGCCCACAGTGGTCAGTCTGCAAGGTCTGCTGCAGAGGCTCTACCTTCTCCTCCTTACTTACACAGACTTGGCAGTTGCCCTTTGGAAATCACAGAGTGGCTTGTTAGTTTGTTCTTCTACTTTTTGCCCAAATAAGTTTCTCTGAGAAACTGAGCACTGCCTTTGCTTTAGAGAGAAAATGCAGAGGTGTCTTGGCAGAGGCGAGGCACAGGTAAATGTATCATTGTGCTTGGGTGATATGGGCTATTGAAGCTTTTAATTTCTGTTCTTCTGCCAGCCAGGGCCACTATGACCATAATATCTCATCAGGGAGTTTCTTATAGTCATGTCCCAATAGAATTTCCAAAAGAAAGTGCATGGGATTTTTCTGCTACCTGAAATTCAGCTAAACCAGACCTGATAACCCTCTCTTCTCTCATTAGTAACTGGAGAAATATGGCCATTGGGTAGGAGAAGGTGAGGCCATTTTGATTGGCAGCTCCTTATTCAGAAGTTCTGGTTGGGGTCCTTGTGGCCAGTGCCCATGTATTGACCTGTCACCTCATGTGCAGAGCACCAGAGATTGAAAGCCTGATCCATGCAAAGTGACTAGGCCGTAGATAGGGCGAGGAGGTTCAGTGAAGCTCAGATGGTCCAGTAATTGCCTTCAGGATTTTATCTTCAGTGCATGCAGCTGGCATTCTTGCTTCAACATCCTGTCCTTTTAGATCAAAGTAACAAGTTTCCTCATTAAAAAAAAAAAAAATGACAGCAAGTATGGCTTTGGCAAACTGACAGAGAAGAATGGTCAGGCCCACAAAGTCAGAAGGGGAGGACCTATATCATTAGTTGAGAGTAGGACCTAATCATTTATAAGTATGGCATGAATTAGTATAGGTGGACACTTTTGAATGAAGCTTTTCTATGAGCCCCCAAATGGACATATTTTCATGGATCCAGATTCTGGCAAGGGGAGAAATGAATTTGTTGGATTAGCTGAATCTTTGATGTGTCCTCTAAATAGCTTATTCATCCAGGATCCAACTTGAATTGTTTGGCAGACATTTATCCCTCCTTAAGAGGCCCAACTACAGTGATTACATGTGGCAAAGAAATACTCACAACTTGCCATACTTTTTAGTGGGAGAGTTAGGGAAAACAAGGAACATGGGATGTGGGAATTGACCGGATGGAGTTTGATCCACTGTTAATGATCTGTGACATGCTAACTATCTATTTCTAACTGATTGCCTGGTAAAAAGAGTTTCCTGGGGAAGAGGCTTCCCTCTATAGACTATTTTCTTTGCTTTAGTCTTCACTTTGTAGCTGACAGAACTCACAAGGGTGGTTCTTTGACCCAGCTCCAAAAGCACAGTAACTGGTTGCTTTGAATGAAAGAGGAGCTGTGGTGGGAAGGGGCAGTTTCATTTATAGAAAACAGAGGCGAGAGGAGGGAAGGAAACAAAAGCTTCTCCTGCAAAGGGCCCTTCCTCCTCTGAAGGGCGAGCAGGGAGGACTGTGGTGGTGCCCACCACCAGCAGCACAGATTGTGCCCTTCTCCACAGTGCCTGGGCTGCCTGCTGTGGTGACAGCTCTGTAGGGAGCCAGAGTGGGCGGGAGCGCCCCCGCAGCCTGGGGCTGGAGGCTGGACATATTTCAGGAGGATGTGGGAGGATTTAGGCATGACTTTGGATTGCAGAAACACTTTTGTTTCTCCAACAGATTGCATCCCACAAGTAAACAACACGCACAGACACATGATTCGTTTTAACGTGAAATCTGCACAGATGAAGTGTAAGGCATGGACCATATTGAATTGTCTTTGTTTTAAGACTCTTTGTCTGGAATGATGCCTCATTTGCATATGAAAAATATGTCCCTTTTTGCAGTGGTCTCTTCCCCCTCATTTTCTTTCAAAGAACAGCTCCAGTTTACATTTGAGAAGCATAAAGTTTTTACTTTGTTGAGCAGTAGAATGAGTGGGTTAGTGGCTGAAAGGAGAGAAGTCAAGAAAATTGCACATACTTGTTTAATATTTTCAGTTTATCTTAAGGTGAGATGTCTGTTTGTCTTATCCATGGTAGACCTTGAAAGAACAAAGGCTTACAAAACAGAAGGGAGTATATTAGTTTTGTTTTACTGTTGTAGCAAATTATTAGAAATTTACCAGTTTGAAACAACACCCAAATATAGGTCAGAAGTTCAGTAGGGAATTCTGGATTCTTTGGTTAGGGTCTCATCACGCTAAAAATCAAGGTATCAGCTGGGGCTGCAGTTCTCATGTGAGATTCAGGGTCCTTTTCCAAGTTCAGTGGTTATTAGGAGAATTTAGTTCCATGCAGCTGTAGTACTGGTCTCTATTTCCTTGGCACATGCCTCCGTCATCATCAGGTCAACAATGGCACATTGAAAACTTCTCATGCTTCGAATCTCTGATTTTCCTTTCTATCATGTCTGACTTCCTCTTGTACCCTTAGCTAGGAGAAAGCTCTGCTTCCGAAGGCACATGTAATCATGTAAGGCTCACACAAATAATCTGTATCTCCCTGTTTTAAGGTCAGTAATTAGAAACCTTAATTGCATATGCAGAGTCCCTTGGCCACATAAGGTAACATATTCATGGGTATAGCACCAGGGAGACCAAAATTCTGCCTGCCCCAGGGAGGGAAGAGGAGATTCAAGGCAGGAGTCATAGCATGAGTAACGGTGTGGGCATGATGTATATATGAAGGTAAAGGGAAATATTGCTAGTATTTTTTAGCATTTTTATAGTCATTTGTATGATTGTATTTTAGAAAGAACACTGGAGGTAAGTAGACTAGTTAGGAGTTATAATGGGGGTCTACACTTGCAAGACACATTCTTCATGCTATCAAGAAAGAGTTTCATTACTAGTACAGTGTAGTGATTAAGTGGGGACTGAAGGATCAGAAAGACTGTGTTCAACTTCTGGCTTTGCTATTTATTAAGTTTTATTACCTTGGCTAGATTATTTAATTCTGCTAAGCTTGAATTTTCTCATGTGCATAATGAAAGTAATACTAATTTCTAACTTATAGGGTGGTATGAGGCTGAATGACCTAGGGAATATCTTAGCATATAACCAGCGGTCAATAAAAGTTTATAATTTTTATTATTGCTTCCTTTTTCCCCTGTATCAGAAAAATGGTTCAAAATAATCCATATCAAGCTGGGAATGGTTTGAATTTAGTTTCTATTCTCTCTCTTCCATCAGCTAGTTATGCAATTTTCCCTTCTTTGTGTTAGTTTTGTCACGTTTAAAATGAAGGTGATATTCATTATGCTAATCATGTCAAAAGTAAGTTGGTGATGTTAGAGCACTTTGAAATAATCACTGGTTATTTATGAAATGTATATAATTGTCTAGAGGAAAATAATCCTGATTTCTTTTAGCTCATTCTTTGAGTCACCCTACAACCAATGGAAGAAGTCCAGGATATTTCCTGTGGGCTCATCATACAATAGGATGTAGAGATAAACCAAATATCATGAGGAGCATGTTGGAAGTGGACTTGCCCTGTAGAGGGGCAGAGTAGCTGGCTGGCTAAGGGGTGGGACTTGAGAGGTATCAAACAGTTAAACTCCTTCCAAAATACTAATATTAGAGACCTTTTTTTTCTTTTCCAGTATTAAGACCTTAAAAACAATGTGGTGGCCTACAAAGAACATTTGACTCAAAGCAGGAATCTGCATTCTACTTTGGTTCTAGAACCAATTAGCCATAAGTCATGTATCCTTTCTGGGTCCCATTTGTGAATGACAAAGGTTGGTCTAGGATGATCTCTGAGGGGCTTTTTGTCTTTAAGATTCTATGAATTAGTCAGATGAGACAGGGTGGATTTGTAAAATCTTTGGTCTTAGTGTGTAAAAGTTGGGCAGCCATCCTGGTGAGCAGCACATGTTCCAGGAGGATTACTCTGGGGGCATGGGCAGGAGAGAGGGCTGTTGTAGGGTTTCTGCAGGCATCAGAGAACAACGGCATGGACGGGGCCAGAGTTGGGCCTAAAGGGGCAGGAAGGAGGAGGTGAGTCAACAGAGGATATGGTCTCACGGTGAAGTGAGAGGGAGGAATGCCATGAAGCCCCTTGTCCACTTTCCTGCCCTGGTGACAATCTCTGATTAGAGGGATCATCTATTCAGATATCTGGTCCATACTATAAACTTACTAGCCTGTTTCCCAGGGTGATTAAATTCTGTTGGTGAGATTTCACCTGTAAATGAGGCTAATATTACTTTATTTGTCTGAAGGTAGGGGTCAAGGTATATAGCTTTTTGAAATTCATTTAGTAATGAGGTATATTTATTCTGGGACCTACGTTATCTCACTTGCCTCAAAATAAGACAAAGAATTTAATTTAAGGTTTTATGTCATAGTTTGAGAAAATTAGAATAAGGATCAGAAAATCTGATTATAGTGTGGAGCTCTGGCACTAAATAGAGATGTGAACTTGGACATTCTGTAACCCATCTGCGTCTCATCAGTGATGTGGAGTTAATAATACCTGCCCTAACAGCCTATAAAGCTATGCAAAGTACTTTGCACAGTGCTTTGCACTTAGTAAATGCTCCATAACTATGAGCTATTATTTTTCCATCCCTGGTACAATCCCTGGAAAATTTGAAACAGTCAAAAAATAGTTATTGAATGAATAAATGAGAAAAAAATGTGTTGTGAAGTTTAAAATAAGTCAATGTGTGTAGTGCTGAATGGGAATAAGTTGTATCTATTTGTTGAATGAAGCAACAGTTTTCACATATATAGCAACATTGTAGAAAAATCCTTAAACCTTAAACACTTCTTCTAAGCTAAGGTATCTCTTCTTACCTAAGTCAGGGGGATGGTATAATTGCTAGTGTTACCTTATATCAGAGATACCTTCCCTGACTACCCTATCTAAAACAGAACTCCTCCAATTATTCTCTACCCTTCATCTTGCCTTACTTTCCATCTCAGTATGTACTATCACCTTGACAAGTCTATTTTTATTTAATATCTGACTCCTGGTACTGAATGTGAAATCCGTGAAAATGGGTCCTTTGTCTGTTTTTGTCTTTTCTCACTATTGTAAACTGGATTTGTAGAACAGCACACAACACATAGGCACACAAGAAAGATGTTGAATTAATATCTTTTGGGGATGCTTCAGCTGTTGTAATGACTTTTCTTAAATGATGAAGCCCTTTTCACTCTATTGTAAAGCCTGTAATAGATGACATCTAGTTTAAAAGCAATAGCAGTAGTTTTTCTGGTGGCTCATAGTAGGTAACATTGAATGTATATGGATCTTATGACCAGGACCTGGAGACTGTCTATGATCATTTGTCTCCTTAGTGATGGTCAGGATAAGTGCTTCCCAAATGGAAGTATCCTCAGTCCTGACAGCTACAGGGTTATCTAAGTTAGGAGAAACACCAATAATTCTGCTCTGTGCCCCATAAAAAATTAATAGCCATAAAAGTCAAATTGGCTTCCTTGCTAACAAATGAACTTTACTACCTGCTTTAGCTTACAGACTCTTAGTAACCGATATGTAAAAAATACCAACTAGGGAAAGATATTTTCCTGCTTTATAGGCTTTAAAAAAACCATTTAATTCAATCTGGCACCCAGGCTGAATGTAAAATAGCTGCAGAGCAGTATTGATGGGACAACACATGATATAATTAAATCTATGCATCAATCCATCAAGTTTAAGATAAAAATCAATCACATGCAAACAGATACCTTTAGGCGGGGAAAAAAAAAAGCCAAACAGGCATTTGCGGCAGCCCTGCTCTTATGTTGTACCCTGTTGGTCTCTTCTTGGAGCAAGATTATCCTTTAATATTTTCCAAGGGCCTGCTTTGTACAGGGCTCTGAACAAAATATAAGAGTTTTGGAGCTTGCACTGAGGTTTTGAAGTTAGCCATCTCTGGAAAAATTACAGAAAGTGACTTTCCCATGGAGATCAGTTGGACCAAAGAGCCATGATCTGAGGCCAAAATCCACCTGGGGAACTTGTTAAACTTGTGGACTCTTGGGCCCCATTGCAGAAGTTCCGATTATACTGATGGTGGTCTCAATGCCATACTTTGAAAAATAGTGTCATTTGCAGCCATGAGCCCTGAGTAAGAACCCGGGCTCCATCACTCACAAATTTTATGACCTTGGGCAAGATAATGAATCTTTTTCTAAACCTCAATTTTTTCATTTGTAATTCAAGCTTATGGGTGATAAAGTATTCTGGATACATTCTCATCTAATCCTACTTTATAGGATAGTGTAGGAGTAAATGAGGCAATGTGTGTAAAACATTTAGGTCAGTCTGATAAATATTGTACTATTGCTACTATCAGCATCTGCAATGTACTGAGTACTTACTGTCTGAGGGACACAGTTTTGAATGCTTTACATGTATTTACTCTTTTAAATCTCAGGTAGATACTGCAATTATACCTGTTTGTACAATTGAGAAAACTGAGGCACATAGAGATTAAGTACTGTGTTTTAGATCACACAGCAGTGAAGTGGTAGAGCAAAGACAAGAATCCAGGTTTGTGTGATGTCAGACCCCACATATTTTATTTGCTATTAGGACTTATTTCTAGGGGGAAATATCTTTCTTCTTTTGGCTTTACACATTCTTTTCACTGAAGTTGTCTTCCTGGCTAACCTGCTGTTCTCCTACATGTTCTGGCACCAGTCCATTTAGTGGTGAAGGGGAACTCACGCACATATACATGCTAAAATAAGAATCTACCTCACTGAATTTAAGAGGTGCAAATAATCTGCAATTTCAAAACACACACACACACACACACAACTAACAGTAGGTGACAAATGAGAAGAATTAGTATAGTTTTTCTTTGTTGGTCTAGGATAGTATGCATCCTCAAAAGAAATCAGTAAGGAAATACTTAAAAACCAAATTGAAAATTTAGTATTGTTGAGGGCTAGCTATGGCTAGTGAGATTGTGGGTAATTTCTTTACTTCTTCAGAATTTTTGCCTTTTCTGAATTTTGTACTGCAGTGAACTTATACTTTTGTACTCAGAAAAATAATAACTTTCTTCAAATAAAAAGCAAATTAATTGCAAGTAGAACCTCACAGCATCAGTCTTACATTTCTTCAGGCTGATGCTCACTCCTAGGCGTGCATCCTGGTCTCCTCCATAGGACACTGAGAGAAAAGCTGATCAATATTTTGGTGCCAAGGGGAGAAAAGAAGGGCTGGTGAGAGAGGAATATTTTAAAACTCTGTGAGCTCTGTTAGAAGTATGCCTCAGTTCACTGACCTTGAAAATTAACCTAGGGTAACCAGAGGACTAAGGCCTAGAATAAACAAACAGGCAAGAAAATTCATTTCTAATTTTGACCAAATGTTAACAACATGTGATGTTCCACAACTCCAAAACTTATTAATTTAATGAAAAACAACATCAGTCAAGTCATTGGAAACACAAAAATCAAGATGGGTGTTATTTTATAGATTAAGCTATCACTTTATAGATGGAATTTCTCTCCTGTTCACATATTTGTTTAGTTACCACTTGACATAGTTAGAAGTCACACTGGATTCTGAACAGATACTGGTGCCTCAAAGAGAATAATTATGAAAATACCATGTTGCAAAAGGAAATGTAATGGAAAAGGCCCTAGTACCTTTCAGGTTCAAAAAAGAGCCATTGATTCAATTTTCTAATAAAGTGATTGCAAAGTTTTTTATTTTTTTTTATTTTTGGATAGCACAGTGCAATCCATTTACTACTACACTGAAAACTTCCAGCTATAAAGAAATTGTAGACCATATGGAACAATCCTCTACAACGATAATAATCTCTCTGACACTCTGATGCTTTAAGCTACTTATAATAAGAGTTGCTTGGTAGCTAATGGGAAAGGAGGCTCTAGAACTAAGGTATTTCATAATATTTTATATAAAAGCAGAGTTTCTAAAATGGGGAGAAATGTTATTGTAAGTTCTTGAGAATGTGGAGAGGAAAATCTTGTTATTTATGTAAGCCAAGGAAGATACCTTATAATAATGATATCTCACATTTAGAAATTATAATACTCTCAGATATTTGATGTGTTTTTATATCCTTATCATTCTGTTCCTGTTACAGCTCTATATCAGGCAGGCATTTTCACTCCAGATTGATGAAGAAACAAGGCATGGTTAAGTCATTTGCTTGAGGTTATTGGTAGGGTCAAAACTATAACACAGGCCATTATACCTATTAAGTTGGGTTTATACACTATTTTGTCTGTCTTGAAGATTTGTTATGATGGCACAAAAATATCTGTATGAAAAGTAAAAGCAAACAAATAAACTAAACAACACCACCAAAAACCCCAGCACCTAGTTTGCTTTGTCTGTATAACATTTAATATGTAGACATGCCCAGATCAATGAATGTGAAGTGCAGTGTTTCAGAAAGTTGGACTACTATTTTTTTTATCCAGATATTTTGATAACACTTATGCCCAGCTGATGTTAAGATTTGGACAGACACAGAGATTCACAGCAAAGATTTCTGAATTAAATTATATGTTTTATAGTTGGTGTGATTTAGGTTTGATTATCACTATTGAATATCGGTATTTGTCACCTTTAGGTTTGTACCAAAAAAACAATCAATGGAAATAATGAGGACATAAGAGATACATAGTAGAATCTCATGCTTCACTTGGGATTTTTGGAAAATTTTATTAAAAGGATTTTTCAATCCAAGCCCTTGATGCTGTGCTGCTGACTGATGCTGGCTATTAGTAGAAAAAGAGATTGAAATGAGATGCCTGGGATTCCTGTTACATGGACCTGATGTGGATATGTGCTGACATTGTCTTGGTGACTGGGATTGACTGGCATACAGCACAGAAAAAACAAAAATAACAAACAAGACCCTACTCCCATGGTGCTTAGAGTCTAGTGGGTAAAGAAAGAAAAAAAACACCAGCAATAAGCCATTTCAGGGTGTAGTTAAGTACTAGCATGAAAAATAGTTAAAAATAGAACTACCGTATGATCCAGCAATTGCACTCCTAGGCATTTACCCAAAGAATACAAAAATACTAATTCAAAGGGATACGTGCACCCTGATGTTTATAGCAGCATTATCTACAATAGGCAATTATGGAAACAGCTCAAAGGTCCTTTGATGAATGGAAAAGAAGATGTGGTATATATATATATATATATATCTTATATATATACACACACACACACACACAATAGAATATTACTTAGCCATAAAGAAGAATGAAATCTTGCTATTTGCAATTATATGGAGGGAGCTAGAGAGTATTATGCCAAGCAAAGTAAGTCAGAGAAAGACAAATACTATATGATTTCACTTATGTGGAATTTAAGAAACAAAAGAAATGAGCAAAGAAAATAAAAGAGACAGAGAGGCAAACCAAGAAACTGAGTCTTAACTGTAGGGAACACACTGACAGTTACCAGCGGGGAGGTGGGTGTGGGGGGATGGGTGAAATAGGGGATGGGGATTAAGGACTGCACTTATGATGAGTGCCAGGTGTTGTATGGAAGTGTTGAATCACTATATTGTATACCTGAAACTAATATTATACTGTATGTTAACTAATTGGAATTTAAATAAAAACTTAAAAAAAAATTTAAAAAGGTAAGAAGAAAGAATGGTGACTGGCCTGCACTTTCAGATAGGGTGGTCAGGCAAGGCTTTTTTTTTTTTTTTTTTTTTTTTTTGACAAGGTAAAATTTTAATAATATATTTCAGTCAATTTATGGTTATGTGAAAAGGTTGAATTTTTCAAAAGTAGTGCCTATGAAAAGATTAAGGCAATATGTTTGGCAGAATCATGTTATGTTCATCTTTTGTCTGCCTCTACTGGAATCTTCTTTGCTCCCACATCCCATCCAACTGTCCCCTTTACCCAGGTGATTCTGGTAACTTCTATTTATTCTTCAGGTCTCAACTCAGTTGATCCGCTGGCTCAGAAATGTTCTATACTTCCACTTCCATAATAGTAATCACACTAGTGTTTAATGTCAGTCTGTCCCACTTGATTGAGTTAACAGAGTGCTAAGATCATGCTTCTCAGTTCACCTTGACATTTTCTTCCTTTTATCTCTGTAAATGTGAGATTTAAGAACATAAGATTTATCTTCTATTTGGAGGATTGGACTTGCATGTGTAAACCCATATACATGTTTAATGTTTAATGTTCAATACAAATCACATATTGAGGGGAGCAAAGATGGGTGACAGTAAGTGAATTCTCGGGTGATAAGAAAATGGGTTTAGAATATTTCTGCTCTTGTGTTGGGAAGATCTAGTAAGCAATGAACTTTTCTGCCATTGGTCTTTTAGAGGACCATATCATGTAACATATTCTGATAACTGAAATCACCAATGGTTCTTTTTGCTAGTTGGTTGCAGCTGACTAGGGTTGTTATTTGTACCTTCTTGGATTAATCTGAAAAAGCACTTAATAAGTTCATTTTGCTCTCTAGGTAGAAAATGTAGAGGGCCAGAGTGGAAGAAGAGAGACTATTTAGGAAGCTATATTAATAGCTGAGACAAGAATAGGGGGGCTTACCCTAGAATTGTGAAAATGGAGGAGAGAAACGGACATATTTGAGATGTATCTTGGAAATAGGATCAAGAGGATTTATTTTATGGGTTGGATACAGAGTGCGAGGGAGCTAAAGGTGCTTGCTGATTTTTGCTATAAGTAATTGGCTCAGTGGAGGTGCCATTTACTGAAATGGTAAAGTGTAGATGGTGAGTGAGTGAAATTGAGAGTTCCATTATGGACATTTTGTATTTTATTTTTTTAAAGATTTTATTTATTTATTTGAGAGAGAGAGAGAGAGAGCAAACGAGAGCATGAGTGGGGTGGGGAAGAGGGAGAGGGAGAAGCAGACTTCCTGCTGAGCAGGGAGCCCGACTCAGGGGCTGGATCCGAGATTCTGGGATCATGACCTGAGCTGAAGGCAGATGCTTAACCGATTGAGCCACACGCAGGCACACCCCCCACCCCCAATTATAGACATTTTAAATTCTAGATGCCAAAGATTGATATATCCAATGCTCCTTTTTGGATTAAATTTGCAAATTATTACATTTACTTTGTATTAAAATAATTTAACCTGTCGCTTTTTTTTCTTTCTTTCTTTCTTTTTTTGGATTGTGAACTTCTAAGGATAGGGTAGAATGTGTTTGTGCTCACTTTTTTTAAAAAAAGATAGATTTATTTATTTATTTATTTATTTATTTATTTATTTGAGAGAGAGAGCACTCGCATGAGCAGGGGGAGGGGGAGAGAGAGAGAGAATCCACAAGCAGACTTCCCGGCTGAGCCTAGAGCCCTACACAGGTCTTGATCCCTGGACCCTGAGATCATGACTTGAGCTGAAATCAGTAGTCAGCCGCTCAACCCACTGAACCACCCAGGTGCCCCTTGTGCTCACTTTTGTATTCCTTATATTTCTGGGGCCTCTCAATTAGCTGAGTGAATGAAGAGATGGTGGTAGAGAATTCCACATTGCTTACTCTTTCTTTATCTCCCTGTCTTGGTGTTTCTTCTTCTTCTTCTTCTTTTTTTTTTTTCCATTCACTGTGTGCCATCTCCCTGCTTCAGTTTAAGAAAAAGCACAAACTGGGTATAATCACATTTGGGTATGAGTCTCCACTAGCTGTGTGACTCTGGAAGGTCTAGTTAATATTTTTCTCAGCCTCAGTTTCTTTACCTGAAAAATGAGGCAATTACAGGTGATCTCTGAAGTTTCTTACAGTTTGAAAATTCTGAGTAGTATTTTTTTTCTGAGATATGCAAATCCAATATGGACTTGTAGGTTTTACTTTGTAACTGTTTCAAAGGAATGTATTTTTTAGAAGGAGACAATTTAGAGCTAATTCAACTCACTCATGTGAAAGGGAAGGGAAGTGGAACCCTGAGATAGGCTTCCCCACTTATAAAATGGGACAAAAATGATAATAATGGTAACAATAAGAACAATAATGATAAGAAGAACAGCTACATAAAAAAGATTCTTGTGGGACTAAAATTAGATAAAACACGCAAGGTAGGGATAAATTGTTAGGGATAAATGTTCACTAAATGCTGGTTCTTGCAATGATTATTACTGTTAAATGTCATGTGACTTGCCCAGGGCTGTCTGACTAGGAAGTGGCAAGCTGGGGCTAAAATGTTTCCTTAAGAGAGACAAGTCTGCCATTTCTCCTCTAGGCCCTTCCTGTCTTCTCCCCCGGCAATCAGAGCTGGCTATGCTTCCAACACTGTGGTTGTGAGCACATGTTAGGGGTAAGCTAACACATGGGTTTGAAACTAGGTCTGGTACTCTTAGACACTGGAGAAGTTTCTCAGTCTCCTCATCTGTATGTTTTTCAGAGTGTTTCTGAGTCTCAGTCTCCTCATCTGTAAAATAGGCATAATAATAATGAGTACTACCCTCAAAGATATAGTGAGGAAAAATGATGTAATGTATGTCAAGGACTTGGCAGTGTTCATGGCATGGATAAGATCCACCAACAGGACCTATCCTAATTATCTGCCCTCAACTCCCCCCCACACGTGCTAAGTGGCGGAAGTTCTCCACATTGCCTGCACAGAAGTTACTACATGTATTCTTGAAGGATGATCTGGATCCTTCCAGTCATGGCACAGGAAGACAGAAGTTCAAAGGTTGTCTTGGGAAATATTGTCAGAGCAGTTCAGTTTGGATGTTAGAAGATGACACAGCAACTAGTATGGATTGAACAGAGGGATGAAGGGCCATAGGAGAGAGATCTCCAGGAAAGAAATGAAACCATTAGATTTTTCAGTGTGTTTGAGTGTGAAAAATATTATTGGTGTTTGATAGACCTTTGGTAACACTTAGAAAATATTAGTGCTAAGTAAATGGGACCAGTAACTTCAAGAAAATATGGATAGTAAAGAAAATGTCAACATTGTTCATTATTTAGCTGGTTGAATAATATGACATGGTCAAAATTATTGAAACATTGATTACCTGTGTACCCCCAAACAGTAACTTCATTGTACTGGGAAGGTGGCTGGGTGGAAGGGACGGAGTTGAGGGGTGGTGGTGAAAAACGAATTTCTCATCTAAAATGACAGGAAATCAAAAAATAATATCTAAACTCAATAAATTAAAAAAGCTGTATTTGTATTTGGAAACATTAAGGTAATTATAAGAAAAAATAGCTAAAGGAGGAGTAAAAAGTGGTTATAGCTGAAGAACAGGACTGGGGAGTGGGGCGTGGTGGGGAGACCACCATTTTTTCTTGTATGCCCTTATGTACTGTTTCACTTTTAAAATGATGACTATTTTGATTAAAAAAAATTAGATAAAAGAGATTATCTACATTTATCTTCACTATTTGTATCTTTCCTAAATCAGATAAATAGGAATTATCTGTAAAATTTATATAAAACTTATCAAGAATCTGACAGTGGTTTCAGAACTACAACTCCCACATACTACATATAAGGATGTCTATAAAATGTAATATTGGACAATAGAATTTTTCTCACATTCAGATACAAATTTAAGGAATCCTTAGTGTTGGAAATAAAGCTTATTTTGATTATATTACCACTAAGCTTGTATTAATATTACCAAATTCGTATCTTCAACCAAGAATATACGTTGCAAATATTTTTTTACAACTGGATGTTATACACAGTAACATTTCTTTTTTAAAATAATTTTTGAGTATAGCAGACACACAATGTTACACTAGTTTCAGGTGTACAGCATAGTGATTCAGCTTCTCTGTACATTAAGCTGTGCTCACTACAAGTGTAGCCACCATCTGTCACCATACAACACTATTACTATAACATGATAACACTTCTCATTCTTCTTCTGTACTTTTAGCTCATGAAGGGCAGGAATGGAGTCTTTTTCTCATCTTTAACTCTATGACCAGAGACTGAATATATGAATTACAGATGTTTCCATTAGTGACTTTAATGACATGGTATTTCTTCTTATGAATTTATGCAAGCAGTAAACCTTTATATTTTATTTTATATAATCGTTTACTTAGCCAAAAAGATGATTTTGATAGAATCATTTTTTATATATTCCAGAAATTATAAAATCCTATCACACATTAATTACTTACTCTCCACCTTGGGTATTCAAAATACATCTCCAGTACCATGGGGATGGTGATGGTGATTCTTACCAGAATCTGACAAGAGTGGTGTTTGAAAATATTCATTGGGTTGAGTCTATTAAGACCTTATTGAGGGGTGCCTGGGTGGCTCAGTCATTAAGCAGCTGCCTTCAGCTTGGGTCATGATCCCAGAGTCCTGGGATCGAGTCCCACATCGGGCTCCCTGCTCAGCGGGAAGCCTGCTTCTCCGTCTCCCACTCCCCCTGCTTGTGTTCCTGCTCTCGCTGTCTCTGTCTCTGTCAAATAAATAAATAAAATCTTAAAAAAAAAAAAAAAAGACCTTATTGAGAACTACATTATAAATTCAATCTATTATTTCCATAGTTATAATAAGAGCTGATATTTACATATAAGGCTTAAAAATAATATTAATGAAATTGAGTAAAGTAATTTTTAGGCATCATAATATATTTAAAGTAATCTACTTGAACTGGGATTTCTGCATCCAGTAAAAATGAAGTAATAGGGGCTGAATTTATACTTCTACTCAAAACAACCAAAGATGGACAAAATGTGTGAAACAACAAGTTTGAAGACATTAGACATCAAAGTCTAGGCCAAAACATTCTCAATAAATTTAAAGGTATACAAGTCATACAAAGAATATGCTCTGACCACAGTGGGAAAAAATTAGACATCAATGAAGTATTCCGTATAACAAATTAACAAATGAAATTATTTATATTACACAACAAGTCAAGTGAAAATATCTTTGGGTTTTTTGGGGAAAAAAATCTCTCAGTTCCCACCCCTCAAGAGGAAAAACCATGTTAGAATGTTTAAAAATGGCCAGTATAGGAACATTGCTTTATGTATGAATTTAAACTGGCAAAATAGTGTGTGTACTAGAGGGAAGTAAGACTTATTCATCAAATAACCATGTTCTCTTGAGTAACAAAATGAATTAGGAGACTTTGAGATCTAGAAATTTTAATGCATGGGGTAATTTTATTTTTTTTCTTGAATGGCATATGTAGCCTAAAAATCAGTGAAACACATTTTAGTAAGACAACATTGAAATAGGATTTAAACATCTTTGAAATAATTTTTTTTTCATGATAGTTGCCCTTGGAGGGCAGGATAGACATTTTCAAATTGGTTCTACCATAAATAGTGTACAGCTAATTCACTTTGTTATTTCTGCCCAATGCCAATACTGCTATTATGGGACTCTTCATTGACTTCTAATTACTTCTCATCTACTCCCACATCTGTGCCTTTGCTCATTGTGAAACTCCACATGAATACCTTTCCTGGCTCTTCCCATCTTGCTTTTCTTTTCTTTCCTTCCTTCCTTCCTTCCCTCCTTCCTTTCTTTCTTTCTTTCTTTTTTTTTTTTTAAGATTTTATTTATTGGAGAGAGAGAGACCACACGGGAGAGCACAGGTGGGGAAGGGGGGGAGGGTCAGAGAGAGAGGGAGGGAGAAAGCAGACTTCCCTCTGAGCAGGGAGCCTGAGGGGATGAGGGGATGTGGGGCTCCATTCCAGGACCCTGGGATCATGACCAGAGCTGAAGGCAGATGTTTCACCAACTGAGCCACCCAGGCACCCCCCCAATCTTGCTTTTCTTTTTCTTTTTTTGTAGGTTGTATTAACATTTATTTTATTATTATTTTTTTATTATGTTCAGTTAGCCAACATATAGTACATCATTAGTTTTTGATGTAGTGTTCAACGATCCATCTTGCTTTTCAAACCCCATCTATTTAAGCTCCCAGCTTACTTGCTATGGACTTTCCTTCAACTATTCTAACCTACCAGGAATGTTCCTTCCCCAGAACTCCTATAGAATTTTATAAATAATCAAGACTAAAGTATAACACAGAGTCTCTTATTCATTAATTTTTAATTCAGTGGCTTTTAAATTATAGTATGCATAGTAATCACTTGCGAGTGATTTCAAAACTGCAAGTTTGGGCCAAATTGTCAGAAATTCCAATCCACTCAGACTAGGAGATCAGGAATTTGTATTTTACTAAAGATCCCAGGATGTCCTGATATGATGGTCTGCATATTACACTTTGGGGGGAAAAAAAAACCAAACCCAACCCACAACATTTTAGTGAATTTCAATCTGTTTCACTCATAGAGATGCGTATTCTAATCCTTCTTTTATATCTTCATATCAGCAAGCAGAATGCTAAGCATATAATGAATGCTCAATAAATGCTCACTGACTTCCTGGAACAGTGCAGTTATACATTTAATATGCAGTAGACCCCCTTATCCCCAGTTTCACTTTCCATGGTTTTAGTTACCTGAGGCCATCCACCATACAGGAGCAGATGATCCTGCTTCTCACATATCATCAGAAGGTCAATAGTAGCCTAAAGCTATGTCATAATGCCTAGGTCATTCACTTCATTTTATCACATGAGGCATTTTATTATCTCACATCTTCACAAGAAGAAGGGTATAAGATATTTTGAGAGAGACCACATTCATATAACTTTTATTACAGCATATTTTTATAATTTTTCTATTTTATTAATATTGTTAATCTTTTACTGTGCCTAATTTATTAATGAAACTTTATAAGAAAAAAACACAGTATATAGAGGGTTTGGTAGGATCTGCGGTTTTAGGCATCCACTGTGGGTCTTGGAACATATCTCTCACTGATAAAGATGGACTACTGTATGTACTCTTATTAATTTTTTTCAGTGATTGCATAGCCATGTATCTTAATTAATTTTTTAACTTGTGATTTGACTTCTCATTTGAATAATAGAATTTTAGAGCTATAAGGGCTTTCTAGCATTAACTTAGCTTGGTTCTCTCATTTTTCAATGAAGTAGTTCAGGGCATGAGAGGTTAAGTGACTTACCCAAGTTCACACAGTTAATTAGTGAGAGAGCTACAGCTGCAGAAGCCAAGTTTCCAGGCCCCCAAGCCTCGTGTTGTTGCTTCTGCACATGTTGTCTCTTACTAAGAAATTTGCCCAGTGACTCTAGGTAGTAGCACAAGTGATAAGATTGAAACTCACATTTCTCAGCAATAAGTCAAGTGAAAAAACTTTATGTCATTCCAGAAAAGTCATAGTAGCTGCTAGGCTAGCTTATTTGGTCTGGATAATTTGGGATCAGATAATTCTTTGTTCTGTGATTTATAGAAATTATAGCAGGATCCCTGGCCTCTAATCACTGGTTGCTAATAGCACCCTTTACCCCACTTGTGCCAAAACAATGTCTCTAGACATTGACAAACATCCCATGGGGAAAAAAATCACTCCCAGTTAAGAACCTCTGCTTTATATAGACAAGGACATAGATTCTTGGATTCTTGGAAACACTCAAAGGGTCTTTTGGGACCCTTTCAAGACAGATATTTGTGCATAGGAAGAGGCTTTGCATTTGAAGCAATATACATATGTTCTAAATGAAAGGATGGTTAAGCTAAGAGTACAGTGCAGTATTATAAAGTAGAATGTATAAGGCATGTGATGGTGTAATTTAGTTGGATTTTTATAGCTTTTTTATTTATATAAATTTTTATTATGCTCCTTTTTATTTTATTCCTCAGTGCTCCAGTGCCTGTTATTTCTTTAAGTGGAACATTATGTTATGGTTTAAAGAATGATTTTCATCATCTGTAAACCAGTGTGTATATATTCCAGACATGAAGCATTTATCTTTTGGGTTTATCAAAAGTCAAGAAAAATTATGTAGATATACCCTTAGGAAAATATACATACATATAATACTTTGTTATATGCAATGTGTCTTGTCCCTCCCCCACTTTTCTTGAATGTAGAAGCTTAGGGAAGCTTATTGGACCACTTTAGTCAAGCTTGACCTTAACAGAATAATTTCTTCAAAGGCATTTGCTCATCTTTGCTGTTGTGCTCAAGAAAACAGTATCTTTCTGCTCTCCCAGGATAGGAGATATGAGCTGAAGTTTAACAGATGAGCAACATATTATCAAACAGCTGCTAGAGAAACATCCCTTCAGTGTAAGTAGGGGTCCAAATGAAAAGAAGAGAAATATTATTTAAGGAAAATTTTATCCCAAGGAGAAGCTTGTGAAATAGAAGCAGCAAGCAGGGATGGGATGGGGGGAGGGCTGGGGGGATTAGAGTTGGGGGAGTGGTAGGTTGAGTTCCAGTCCTGGCTCTGTGATCTGGGGCACATTTTTATTTATCAGTTAATGATGGTGTTGGGCTAGATGATCTTATACCTGCCTGTACTGCACATCTACTCTTCAAGTTCCAATTATTTATATTGCTCAGAATAAAATATTTTTCAGCAGAAAGAAGAAAAATAACATTAGGGAAATGTTCCAAGTAATAACGTAGACTTCATCAGGAAAGACTTTCTTCTTCTAGACAGTTGAACACAGGATTTTACTTAGAGGACATATGCATATGGACACTTCATACACAATAGTTCTAATTAAAATAAAACAAAATACTAACCTCCAGATAATCTTCTTCTATGGTTAAAACAAAATACTGTGTTTGCTCTTAGCAATATTCTGCTCAATTAGGTCAATTAGTTGTTTAATATTTAAAGGAAATAATACTCAGCAATTATAATATTGATTTTTATAATTAAAATATAGAAATTATAAATATCAACTGCTTAGACTCCAATTAGCTTATTAACATGCAGTAGAGAATAAATACCTACATTATTGGTATCCTTTTTCTTATTCAGTCCATGGCAACTAAGTACTGTCAGCCCTTAACACGATTACGTCAAGCTCTCATACAAGTTAGCTCTTGGCCAAAGTCTGACACAGGAAGTCAATATCCTGGCTTAATTATGTTGATGAGCAAAAAAAGTCACCTTTTTGTGTATAGGCTAAATGCTCACTGTGTGTAGGGAGAACAGCTGCTGCACTTTTGATTTCACCCTAAAGATTGGAACAAAAGGTCAGAGATCTTTTGATGCAAGCTAATTAAAATATCAATGATTATACACACCATGTAAGCTTGTTCTTAGATCAGTGTGTAAAGCAGAAATTTATTTTTTATATATATTATGACTGTGCACTTTGGGGTAATAATTTAGATGTGTAAGTGCCAAAAAGATCTACACATTAACCTTTGAAAGAATACTCAGACAAACATTCCTGGAGTTGTTTTTTTCTTCCTTTACAAAATTGGGTACATTAATGTATGTTCCTCCCATTCACGCCAAAGGGCAATTGAGTTCAGGAAAGAAAATTGCAAACATGGAGAAAAGTACGTTCTGTCAGATCATTATTGAAACCAGATTGGGGGAGGGTCACTTGGGTGGCTCAGTCGGTTAACCGTCAGCCTTCTGCTCACGTCATGATCCCAGGGTCCGGGGATGGAGCCCCGGGTCGCTCGGGCTCCCTGCTCAGTGGGGAGCCTGCTTCTCCCTCTCCCTCTGCCCCTCCCACCTGCTCATGCTCGCTCTCAAGTAAACAAACAAACAAACAATCTTAAAAACAAAAACAAAAACAAAAGACCAGATGGAGATATTCTTCACTGGTGGTTGTCAGGCTTCTGGTCATATAGCTGTGGATATTCCAGCTGAATGAATTGGATTAGCTTTTTGAGAAATTTGTCATCATAGATCAAAGTGTGGTCTGTGGACCACCTACCTTAGAATCAACTGAATGTTTTAAGTTGCATTTTCCCTGGCCTCGCAACCAGATACTCTGTTTTCATAGGTCTGGGGACTAGAGCTCGGGAAATTCCAGTTGATTCTGATACTCATTAAAAGCTCTCAGATCACTAACTTAGTGGCAGCAAGAACTCAGGGCATATATTTTGTCTTTTGCTTGCCTACTTTTCTGCTCATTCATTTTCCAGTGACCTCTCATCTTTTTTCTGTCCCCTACCATTAATTTATTTAGGTTTCGGGAAATTGTCAACTAATGCCCACTAATGAGAACTTAAAAGTATTAGATTCTCTAAGGGATATTTCTATTTATTTTTAAAAAAGATTTTATTTATTTGAGAGAGGGAGATAGAAAGAGAGAGCACGTGTGCACATGAGCGGCGGGGGGTGGGGATGGGGGAGAGGGAGAGGGAGAAGCAGATTCCCCACTGAGCAGGGAGCCGGGTTCGATCCCAGGACCCCGAGATCATGACCTGAGCTGAAGGCAGACGCTTAACCAACTGAGCCACCCAGGTGCCCAGACATTTCTATGTTAATAAGAACAGTAATAATGATATCTGGCTCTATACATTTTGAACCTTGTGTCTCTTCCCTCACATACTTCTGGTGCCAGAGGTTGCAGGGCATTTTCATACTGTGAAATGCCTTTGGCCTTGGACTTCTGTGTGGCCACTCTAGATGAGTGGGCACATTGAGAAGTAGGAGTGTTCCCAGACCCCCTCCTACACTGAGATATGGTTAGCAATAACTGAGGTCTACTTGGAAATGACTGTAAACTACAGAAATATATCCCATTAAGGTCCAACTAAACGTATCTATTCACAACTCAGTTTTTCCTTAGATGGATACTAAAATTCCTACAGTTGCTCCAAAGCCACAAGTACACAAGGAGAGGAAGTGAGGGACAAGGGAAATCCAAGGGGATAGAGAAAGTGACCTTAATTGATTGTAGTTAACGTATCTTCTTCTGCAAAATTTTTCCAAAATATATGATTATGAGAGCAGATTGTTGTCCCCTTCTTCTAGCCCTTCCCTAGGAGGGGCCCAGGCAAATGAGGGTCCTGAAGCTGAAGCTACATTAGCTTCTCAATAAACTCACTTCTACCTATACCTAGCTCAGTGACAGATATCCTGCAGCTATACAAAATAGATATGTGATAAGTAGATGAATGAATAGAAAGGTATAACTCTTATTCTCCCAGCAGTTCAGATGAGGAATTTAGCAGCATGTTTGAAGTCACATAACTTACTAAAGTGACATTCATATTAAAAAGCAAGGTTTCTGTGCCTGGACTTTGCTATATGCCTCAATGATCAGTACTTCTAGTATAGTCCATCCTTGCTTGGGTACCATGTTTAGCATTGCCCTGGGTTCAGGGACCAAGCTATGCAGTGGTAGTCTTCCCGCAAGAAAAATTCCATGCCTATAAGGTCCATTCTTTGTTAAAAAGAATCCAGAAGAATGTGATGACTGTCAGGTTGTTTTTTTTTTTTTTTCTAGATATCAAAACTCTCTGATCTAGTTAACTTATTAAGAAGGATAGTAAGTGGTTGTATAAGTGCTGGGAGATGGAGAGAGAGAGAGGGATATTAGTATTTTCTAATGGTTTTCCAATCAGACTGTAATAATGCTCTGATACTTTCTTTGACATGAGAAGTACTTTCTCCAGTTCACTGGAGTCAGTATCATATAGGGGTTGAGAGTTTGGTTTCTGGAAGCAGAGTTCCTGGGTTCTCAATATAGTCTGCTGCTTACTGTGTGACCTTTGGCCAGTCACTTAATCCTATTATGCCATTACATTTTCATCATCTATTAAATAGGACTTTTTTTTTAATTTAATTTTATTATGTTATGTTAATCACCATACATTACATCATTAGTTTTTGATGTAGTGATCCATGATTCATTGTTTGTGTATAACACCCAGTGCTCCATGCAGAACGTGCCCTCCTTAATACCCATCACCAGGCTAACCCATCCTCCCACCCCCCTCCCCTCTAGAACCCTCAGTTTGTTTTTCAGAGTCCATCGTCTCTCATGGTTTGTCTCCCCCTCCGATCCCCCCCCTTCATTCCTCCCTTCCTGCTATCTTCTTCTTCTTCTTCTTCTTCTTCTTCTTCTTCTTCTTCTTCTTCCTTCTTCTTCTTCTTCTTCTTCTTCTTCTTCTTCTTCTTCTTCTTCTTCTTCTTCTTCTTCTTCTTCTCCTTCTCCTTCTTCTTCTCCTTCTCCTTCTCCTTCTCCTTCTCCTTCTCCTTCTTCTTCCTTCTTCCTTCTTCTTCTTCTTCTTCCTTTTTTTCTTACCATATAATGTGTTACTTGTTTCAGAGGTACAGGTCTGTGATTCCTCAGTCTTACACAATTCACAGCGCTCACCATAGCACATACCCTCCCCAATGTCTAGGATTGAATGAATTAATACATGATTTGTAAGTGCTCGATAAATATCCTAACAATTTCTGTTGTTATACTTGATCTTGTCTTCGACACTACCTCCCTCTTGGCATTGGCAAGCACGTTGTATTTGTGGGCCTCAGTTTTTTCATCAGTAAAAGGAATACTTAAATTATAGTTGTGATTCATAAAATGCTATGATAGGTGTAGCCTTGGATCACTATACATCACACTTATAAAAATTATTTTGAAGTCAAAGTTGTGAAACTTATTTAGTAATTGAAAGATAAAAGCCCAGTCATTTTCTAGCATCTTAAAAAATAAAGAAAAAAATCTAACAAGTTGGTCTCTTTCTCTGGATTGAAGTCTTGTTGCCTAATGAACCAAGAGCCCAAACTTTGGATTTCATTACTCTTATGATTCCAGATCCCTCCAGAGGCTCTTATCAAATGTGGCCTCATTAAGTGCAAAAAGCAGTGCATTTCTCCATTAAATTGTACTGAGCTAACTTGTACTGGGCTGACATGAGCTCAAATGAAATGTAATTACTTTAAATCTGTTCTTATTGGACTGGAATTGCACATCATAGACATATATAAACACATGCGAAACTACTTGGGAATCCTTACTTATCCAGGCTCTTTTCTGAGTAAGTTTATGGATATCAATCCTATTTAATGAGGCTCTATCAATAATAAAAACTAAATATAAAACAATTCCATTGTGTTATCCTGTTTTGAGTAAGTTACCTCTAAAACTAACCCTAGTTTTTTTTTCCCCCTCCATCAAAAATGGAAGTTTTTATAAACTGACAGTCTGTTTATGAACAGATTACAGTGTAATCCATACTTTTTTTAACCAAGAATTTTGTAAACGTATTTGTAACCTTGGAAAAAAAGAAGACACATGCTTTGTAATAATAGTTGCTAATATTTGCTCTATAGCAGAAACAGTTTTAAGTGTAGGATATGTGTTAACGAACTCATGGAATCTGCTTTACGGAGGAGGAAGTAGAAGACTGCAGACTACATAGTTTACTCAAGATCATATAGCTAGTGAGTGATAGAGCTGGATTCATAACCAGGAAGTCCAGGCTGGGTTTGTGGTTGTAACCACTAAACTACTATTATTTCTCAAATTTCTCCTAAATTATTAGGTTTAAGGTGGAAAGACACACTAAGCATTGAGCAGTGAGAATTGGAACCGCAGAATGCAAGTTTGTATCTGGTGTATTTGAGTTTTTTTTTTTTTAATGTTATGTTAATCACCATACATTACATCATTAGTTTTTGATGTAGTGTTCCATGATTCATTATTGGTGTATTAATTTTGTTTCTGAGTGAGGAGGAATATGATATCAAATGCAACCCAGTTTTGAAAGAGGGGAGCCAGCTACTAGGTAGTTAAAAAACTTGCCTGAGGTGATCTAGAGACGTTAGTGAGAGCAGGGATAGGTACAAGCTGCTGACTGACTCTGTTTTTTTTGGCTAATGCCACTAGAGAATGTGTCTTTCCAATGACAGCCATCAATGGCTGTAGGGGATAGAAACAACTAGGAGACAATTAGTGATTCCAGAGGGAAGTGACAGGACATGAAATGCTTGGGGGCGAAAAGAACATTGTAGGGATCCGGCTTATGGTAATAACTTCACTGGCAACCTCAACTTAAAACAAAACTAATGATATGTTTTAAAATGGCATTCCAGAAGAATTGTTCTAGTCAACTCTTGAGTTCCAAGCATCCATTTCATAGAGTTAACCCATGTTTTGCATACCTAAAGTCTTTTTTCAGAGGCAAAGACACATGGGCGATCCTACTAACTCTTCCCTAGACTTACTGGCAAGAATAATGTTTCTGTATTTCCTTGATTTTGAAAGTATGCTATTTATATCAAACAATGGCTCTTGAGTAGATATATTATATGCAAAACAAGGTAAAATACCAGCACTGATTGGATAATAAAAATCATTTATAATTCTACTATTCAGAAATTGTAAGTTAACATTTTTCCTTGCATATTTATAGTTATAACAACTTTGGGATTACATGGACCTATGATTTTGAATCTGTATTTCATTTTGTATGAATATTTCTCCAGATCATTGCATGTTTTTAAACTTTGGATTTGAAAACACCATTGAATGAGTGGATAGTGCATTGTACATTGTGCTTTAACTTATTAGACATGCTTCTATTGTTGGATGATTAGATTATTTTTAGATGTTTGTTATTTTGAATAATAAGTATTTTCATACATGAATCTTTGAACATTTTATTATTTTTAGTATTATCATTCAGATAGGCATAAATTTTCAAAGACTTAAGTTTAAAATGAAGCTTAAAATAAAATCTTTAATATGTATTTAAAATTTGTTTTACAGAAATTTCTTACTAGTTTTTTTTGTTCTTTCAGCTGTGTAAAAGGATGTCTGTTTCACCAAATCCTCATTCTCATGATTTTCTATATTTAAATGCTGGGGCATTATCATTAAAAATGTCTTAGTTAAATTAACTAGCCAACCATCATATTCTATCCAATTCCCATTTCTTAAATGTTTGTCATCTGTGTTTTCTCTTTTGCAAATGAATTGTTTACTTAATCCTTTGTCTGAGGTCTAAAATATTATATAAGTGTTTGCTTATTTGTATGTTATGATCAAAATGTTGGAAAATCTGACAAACTTGTTGAAAGTGAAACATACTAAATGCCAATCAAACAATTTCACAGGAGTTGAAAAATTTTTCCTTTACTTATGTTTATTGACTGTTTTTAGAAGAAATGTGGAAAGATTTAGTCAGAACAAAGAACATGTTTATAATATCTCATAAAAGTTAGTAAGTTATAAATAGGGCAGAATTATAGTTCATAATTTTGGAAAAAGGGAACAGCATTCTCTATATATAGTTCTATTCCTGAGCCTTATTTACGACTCTTAAGTGTATAATCCATTGCTTCCACATTCCTATAATGTGTTATAAAAACTTGGAAGAGAAGACAAATGAGCGAGGAAACAGAGTTGTACAAACATTGTCAAATGTCTTTCCCCATATCCAACCCCTATGAGTTAAACAGTCTGATGGCTTCTTTGACCCTATTCACCAAATTAGCTTACCATTTGTTCAAATAGATCCACAGCTTTTAAGATATGCATTTTGTTTGAACATTTTCCCCCTCAACCCTCTGGTGTCTTTTTTTTTAAGCAAATGGCATAAGTTTGCTTAGTTGCAAAATTTATCTGTACTTTTCAGAAATTAATGTGAATCTTCCCAAGTCTGACAATAATAATTCCATTTGGCTTAATTCCAGTGATCTTCGGGAAAACAAATAAACACACACACAAACAAAAAAAAAAAAGTACAAACTGTAAGGAGAATAATGATTTGTAGAAATCTGCAGGAGGCCTTGGTCCTTGGTCCAGGAGTATTACTGCTGACAATTACACAAATACTGTTCCTGTGCAATTATCCCAGCAATAACCAATAGCAAGCAAAAATTATAGAGGCCTGATGCGATTTATGCCCACAGGTTTCTATGTAGCACTTTGTTTGAATCAAAATGGCTATTTTTTTTTTTCTTTTCTTTAAAGAAAAGAGTCAGTCAACTCCTTAGGAGAATATAATTTTCTTCCATCTAGTTTTAAATGGCATTAGCACAGCAATCAAATGTCAAGGTGAAAGATAAACATGTGTGCTCCTGGGTGCATAAATGGTGAAAATACCAGGTAATATGGGTACCATCTCTCTGCTTTTGCATTTTAAATGGCATTAACCTTGTGCAGTGTAGAGTTATGATTTCTCAAACTGTTTTCTCCCTATAATGGGCAATCAGTTCCATGATTTAAAAGTATACTCTGTACTGTCAAGTTTTTCTCTTGGACGTAAGCACATGGAAAAAAAAATCAATTTGTTTTGTTTTTCATTTCTGCGTGATTACTGCACTGTATTTATTTCCACAATTCCTTTAATGTCACCATTTAACTACTCTTAATTGAAAACTGCTTGTTTTACTCTTTGCCCAGGAGATTACATTTCAGGTCATATCCAATACATTTTAAGCAAATCAGATTGGAGGAAAAAAAATACATACTTTTTCCTTTTTAAAGATGTAGGTGTTATGGTCAAGTGTGAGGCATGTTGAAAAATAATCACCTACAGATCCCTTTAAGAGCCCTGGCAGCCATTTTAACAAAAATTAAATGCAATTGCAAAATGGAAGAGGGGGGAAAACGTGTACCAAATCCCCCTCAAACAATTCCTTTCCATCAAAAATGACTAGAAGACAGTTTTAGTGAGGCTGCCTTTGGAAATTGTGCAGGATCTGCTTGGCTAAAAACGAAAAAGGCAGAACAGGACAAATCTATTTCTCTACCCTAATGCACTGAATGTAAGATGGATTCCAGCAGACAAGATTATCTCCTTTTTTGGAGTTTAAAAAGATGACATCCCAAAGGATTAGAAATTTGGTAGCTTTTTATGTAATGTTTTATATTTTTTTCTAAGGGAGATGGTGGGCATTTTTTTGCTTATGTGTATTAGAAAAACAGAAACAATCTAGTAATTTTCTATATTTAATGCTGGAACAGAAATTGCCTGGTACATGGTTATTACTAAATAAATTGCTTCTTAGATTAAATATTATTTGGCATAGTCTTGGCTTGACCTGGGCCAGTTTCATGACTGCTTGGTTTATAGGGATGATACCCAGGTTCTAGTACTAATCCAGGATTGGTTTTAAAGAGATCCTCAGCAATCTTCCTCAGGGTGCCAATTTAGCATATAGGTAGCATTCCAGTGTCAGGTTGATCTATCCACTCAGTATTTTCTTTGTCCTTCAGTCTTCCAAATAGCTTGTCTCTGTGGGTTTAATGAATCACCAGGAATCATCAAGCTAACATGTTCAAAGAAGGGACTCAATCATCTTGAGTCATGATCATCTTTCTTTCTTTCTTGCTTGCTTGCTTGCTTGCTTTCTTTCTTATTTATTTATTTATTTATTTATTTATTTATTTATTTATTTATTGAGAGGGTTTGGGGAGAAAGGTGCAGAGGGAGAGGGAGAAAGAATCTTAGGCAGGCTCCCTGCCCAATGCGGAACCGATCTCATGACCCTGAGATCATGACCTGGCCAAAATCAAGAGTTGGTCACTTAACCTACTGAGCCACCCAGGTGCCCCTTGAATCGTGATCATCTTAATCATTTTTTCTGTTTAATGGACTATAAAGTATATTGGTCCTCCCCAGCTGAGACATATTTACTAATTCCATATCATCACTTAGTTCTCTGGTCACTGTTGGGATTTCTTCTGGCGCTAGGAAAACTTTCCAACTATATTTCCAAACGCACTTCTTAGAAAAAATTCTTTAATTGTGGAATTTAGTATTGAATCTCTGGAGGTCCTATTAATAGCCAGGGTGTGACTTTAATCCACAAAGTCTTAAGAGATACACAACTGGTTAGGGTGGGAGCTAAGCTTGTTAAGAGCTAAAATCTTGGTCTCCACATGAGGTGGGACCCAGGGAGTTTATAAAATGAAGAAAGAAGACAAAAACAAAACAAAATAAAATAAAAAGATATGTAAATGTTTGCTTACTGTCTTGTTTAGGTGTTTGCCTTCTGGTATTCAGGATAATACTCAGGTTGTCTAAAAATATGGTAATATCCAGGGGCAGACCTTCATTCTAATGAGACAGATGTGATCCAAACTTGGAAACGATGCACTCCTTAGTGGAGGAAGGATGTGGGCCATATGGTGTGAGGTCATCTCACATCCATTAGGATGAACCCTTCGGTGCTCTTTGCATTTTAAGCTGAGGGTGTTGTGCATATGGGTTATTCACATATTTGGATGTATGTGGGTAGGTAAGTAGCAGCAATCCTCAGCACCTTGCACTGTGATACCTAGATACACTTGAAATAAAAGTTCTCCTATTTTATTAGTGTGTGTCATATATATTTTCCTCATAGTTCTACCTCCTTTCTCATTTTCAGGAAAAGCAAAGTAGTATTTGGGAAGAGAAGAGGCTCTGAGGATATCTGTTCTAACATTTAAAAAAATGAACAGAATATGGCTGATCTATTTCCTGAATTCTTTAGCTTTTTCAATTTTAAATCCTCTTGTTCCCTAGGAAGGCTCTCTGCTTGAAATGGCAGAATCTGGTCACCAGAAAAATAGGGTTTATAACAATATATAAAAGAGGATTTTAAGGATTTAAAAAAACTGAGAAAGGGACACCTGGGTGGCTCAGTTGGTTAAGCCTCTGACTCTTGATTTTGGCTCAGGTCATGATGTCAGGGTTGTGAGACCAAGCCCCACATGGGGCTCTTCGAGGGGTGTGGAGTCTGCTTAAGATTCTATCACTCCTTTTCTCTCTGCCCCTCCCCCACTGGGAAAAAAACCAACAACAACAACTGAGAAACAATAAGACCTTCAGCTTTTATAATTGCAGTTTAAACTTTTTCTTGATTCCATTAGAATTCCAGAGGGGATCTCATATTGGTGGGAAATTGCCATGATTTCCTGATTTACATGGTCTTTAAGTCCCTTTGGGTCAGGACTCAACTAGATGTCATTTTCTGCCAAACTTGGCAGTAGGGAAGGATAGCCCTTGGATGGCAGTGTGGTAGGGCCGCTACAGTTTGGCCTCATTTCTGATAAAGGTTAGGTCCTCAAAAAAGGCACTGAATGAAAAGATAGCATGCAGCCCAGGTATGCTGGTATCAAGAACCTGTGGTTTGCATGGTCAGGAGTGAACGTAGGCCACTGTTTGGGGAAAACCGACACACAGCTGATGGACTGAAGTCCAGTGGGAGTTATTTTCTGCTCAGCCCTCCATTGGCAGCTGCATGTGTGAATCAACTAAGAGCAGCTTTTATTGATAGTCACTATGCTTTTAGTTCCCATTTTGAAGTGTATCTCTTTGATGGATGTGTAAGGAATCCGCTTAGACACCTCTGACAGAAGATACCAGGCAGAAGATACGACTAGATTTTGAGCAATCCTGATTCCACAAAAGAGATGACACAGACTGCTGAGTAAAACACAGCAAGCCAGTTTGTAAAGAGACCAAGCATTATGTGACAGAAGCACCTAAGTCACTGTTCAGCCTGCTTGTCTTTGAGGGCTGGAGAGAAGGCTTCTGTCTGAAAGGAGAAAAGAAAAACTTTCCCAAGGTCAAAGCACACCAGGTTGTAAAAGCTTTGAGTAGAGATTTTTTGACCCCTTGTCCTGATCTCCCCAACCTCATTCCTTTGTTCTTCTTGGCAAGGACCCTCTGCTAGAATTTAAGCAGTCTCCTTCACAGGTCTTGTCTATGACTTGTTCATTACTAGTTTTGAACCTTCACAAAGCCATTTCTAACTTACAGAATATATTCTCTGCCTGCCATTTCTATATCTACCTTATGTTTTTGCTCTCCTTGAAAAATCTGGCTTAAATCTAACTCTCGGGAGGCATTTCATAACTAAGCTGGTCCTGCCCACGTATTCCCTGCTTAGCCTTTTGTCTGTACTTGGAACAGACATGTAAACTCTCCTCAAAATTAATGATGATAGTTAACATTTATGTATTTCTTACTCTCTGTCAGGCACTGGGCTAAAAGGTTTATTATACACGGTTGCCCATTTGATTCTCACAATGAATGAGTCGGACACCTGTTATTGCTCCCATTTTACAGATGAAGAAACTGAGATATAAAGAGGCACTACAGTTTGCTCAGGGTTACGACTATCAAATGGCAAAGGTAGAATGTTAATCCAAGTGTTCTGACCCTAGAACTCACACTCTCTGTCTCCTGTTCAGTCACTATATAGAGTGAGAAGGTGTAATGTGGCACAGAAACGCAAGAAATGCAGTGGCCATTAGTTCAGGGGTTAAGAACCTAGGTTTGGGTCCATGTGCTTCTGGGGCATTTGAAGCCTCTGTGATTTTTACACAGCCTTGGTTATATGTGTGTGTTTGCTTTTATCAGATTCCTAAAAGGATATGCTTTGTAAACTCTTAAATGCCAAATAAACAAATAAAAACAATGTAGTTAGTCCCCTTTTTCCTAAAATAGGCTTACTCTCAATTATCTTACAAGATCAGTGAACTTCCTCCTTTAAAACCTTCAGAAAAAGTCATGCATGGTACATTGAGGGTGCACTTGCTCTGGGCCTATGACAGACTTTGTCAAGATCCCAGTGACTCTTTTGCAATCCCTGTAATATTGGGTGAATTACTGACCCCTCCCCGTAGGGCCCCGTTTCCTGGTTTACAGAGTAGGGCTAATGACCTTTAAAAGTTGGGAGGACAAAATAAAATGCTGTGTTAATGTACCTGGCAGTGATAGATTTTCATCTGGTGTTATTTTCTTTAAAGGTATTTTGAGTGTTGCACTGAACTGGTGCAGTAAAAACATTTCCTTCTCAAGTAGCTGCTAACCTCTAAAGGCAGGACAAATCCCCAAAGAAATCCATATACCAAATCGCTTACATGTGGCTACATAAACGGCTCAGCTCATGCTTCAGTATTCAGTAACATGCTAGACTCCATATTTTCCTCCTTGTGCAGAAGCATCCTGCAGATTTAGTGCCAAGTGAAGGAGTACAGAAAATCAATCCAGGCAATTGCTTCTTTACTTTCTGATCAGTTCTTCCCAGGTTTTCCCCAGCTTTGAATGCACTTAATCTCTTCTGTGTAGATCAATAGCCACCACCACCCCCCAAGTCTTGCCATAAAAAGAAAGGCTCAAAGTACTTTACACATGTATAGAGACTTGTTATTAAAATTTCTCTCCTGTCTTTCCTAATTTGCTATTTTGTTAATAAAATCTGGGAGAGGATTTTCATTTGTAATTTATATCTGAGCAGTGCTTTCATTTTAAATTTTTATGATTACTTAGGTGTTTGGATGGGTTTTTTTGTTATCAGTTTTCATGAGGCAAAATTTCATCTGTATTTTTTAAGAACATATGAACATGTCTCTGTGGGAGCTCTTGCTTGTAATGAAGGTATGTAGGTAATTCTTACAGAGTGCTTTTCTCAAATTACCACCTGGACATCTTTCCAGACTTGACGTGTTAGAGCAGCTGAGCTTTGAGAGAGAAGGTTAACGAAGGGTTAAAGGTGAAATAGGCTTTTGATTGTGTCTTTTTTATCTTTTTAATGTCTTCCAGAGGAGGGAACCAGTAAAACTTGGTTACTATTCAGAATATGTATTGACAGTGCTTCCAGTTTGGTCTCTTTTCTTTATTCTTGGGGCCTTTTCTTACAGGTAGGTTCACTTCTTCAAAACTTTGAAGATGGCTCCAAACTTGTCCTTGGCCCGAGTCACCTAGGAACACAACCCTTCTCTTTTATGTGACTATTACTGATACTTAATAACTTTTCCATTTCTCTTTGTTACTTTTGTATTAAGTTTCACAAGCCTACAGCAGAATTCAAATTATTTTACAGTTAGAATCGATTGTCTGAACTGCCTAGTTTTCTTGCTTGCTTTCCTTTTAATTGTTTCAGCAATGCCTGCTATCCTTTTTGTTCCTTCTCTATTTTGCTATAGTTTTTTTTATTTGTTTTGTATTGGAGTATAGTGAACCACAGGAGGAAGAAAAAAAAAATGGAATATTGATCACATCCTAGTAGTTTTAGAACATATCAATATGAACATAAAAATATATCTTCATTTGATTAAAAAACATGCCTTTTCTTTCTCCTGTCACTTCCTTTGTGGCTTAAGAGACCCATATTCAGGTTCCTTTAGATTAGCAAGCCATGCTTTTGTCTTATGTGTTTTCATTAAAATTCAGAACCAGACAAACTTATTATTTGGATCCCAAAATTTAATAAAAATATAAATGCTTTTGGTTCCCATTTTCTTCCTAATTCCATAAGACATTATAATTGCTTTATGCCGAGAATACTCATGTTTGCCTCTTAGCTGAGTTCCCTAAGACTTTCAGTAGTTAAGTGCACAGGTGCGTGAGCTTTACAGCATAGATAGAGACTTGGGCTGCACCTGGTGCCCAAGCGGAGCTAAGTGTAGCCCCTATCACTTTAGGTCTGTTAGCGATATTCGTCCTTCAGGATAACTCTACAGAGACATACACTTCTGTCATAGAAACACAAATATTTCAATGAATACAGAATGCATGATGTTACCGATTTGAAGTGGTCATGACATACTGGGACAGTTCTCAACTCACTTGCCAACTCTGATCCATTTGTAGTGGTGAAGCACTGGTTTTCTGAAATCACAACCCAGCTGATGGAAAAAAATTCCAGATTGATGATTCCATCCATACCTTTCACAGAGGGAAAAATGGTCATGGGAGAGCCATATATTTGCCAGCTTTAATCTAGGCATTCATTATTTATTAAGAAAACAAAGAAGGGCTCCTTTTAATTTTATTTAGATGCCTCAGCTACAAACAGGATTCTATTTGAAAGGTTAACATAACTTGTTTCTGAACATCAACACCTACTTAAATAGGTACGGTAGAATCAGGTCTTATTAAAAAGCAACAGCACATGTAGAAGTTCATCATTACGAAAAGATTACAAGTTGTGAAATTTGATTTCTCTCACCCAACCTTCTCATTTTCTGAAACCAAAGATGGTCACAGGCCCACTTGACTCCTTGGCAGTAGATCTCTCAAAGATTGCTGACATTTGAAAACCAGAGAAGCTGAATACTGACTCTCTAAAGAACACACTCTAATTCTAGAGAAGAGGTGATCTGATCTGTTTGGCTGTGTTTGATGTGAAATACTGCAAGGAGAATACTTGGTGGTCACAGAGATGCTCTCAGTTTGGAAGCTGCTGCCTATTTGAACCTGTGTTAGTTCTGTCGCGCCCTCCAATGGTAGGTCGTTGGCAAGTATTTATCATGCTTTTTGCACTGCGTAAGTTAAATTTCTTTTCCAAGGCAATGGGGCCCCGAGGGAACGTCAAGGAAAGGGGGGGAAAGGAAGAGGAGTCTGGGATGAGATGTCTGGTTCTATAACTTCCTTCCAGACCATTAGTTGATCTATTAGATCAGCTTCTCTCAACCTTTTGTGTGTAACTTTCCTGGCAGAGTTGTTGAATTATGTACAGCCACTTTCAGCAAGCTGCTTAGGTCAGGGGGCTTTTCTTTGGCATTTAGTTCCCACGTACTTAAACAAAACCTCAATTTGCTAAGGTTTTTAACACTAGAAGCTTGTTCTTTTTATCCGTTTTTATTATCTCTTCCATGCATTGTTATTCATAACACATCTGGCTCCAGGTTATGGCATTTTGGCTGCGTTTCACCATGCTAACCTTTGTTACCTCTCCTAGGGTTTAGGAAACAGTCCCCTCTGGATTGAAATATTAATGATCATAAGTACAACAGCAACCCCTCTGCCTTTCAAGTAATGTGGTTCTAAGCCGAAGGGCAGCGGCACCAATTATAACTACGGGAATCCTATATACTCTCCCAGTAGGATACACAGATGCACATACAGGGACTCAGCTGGGCTCTGATACTTGTAAGTCGATGCTTCCTTGTGCTTTGGTGTTTTGAGGCTCTAAAAGAGAAAAATGATTCTAGCAAGGAGATTTGGTTGGTGAGGGAGAACCACTCACAACTGCTGAGCTAGCTGTGTGGGAAATTGCCCTTAGGTGCATGGTAGGGCCTCCTCACCTCTGCTTGTAACACTCGGGTGCGGAGATGAGGGAAGCCTGTGTGATTCTCAATTTCTCCTCACTCCTCTGGGCTGTTGTCACTAATTAGAATAGTGTACCAGGGAATGTAGTAGTAGATTTTATTTTTGGCTTAACTGCCACCTGAGAGACAGGCTCTCTGCGCCCCGGGACATTCAGCCCAAGGGTGAAAACAAATGAGCAAAGATTATAAAATGGGTCGAGTCACATGGTGTAGGGAGCCTGTTGGCAGAAACGGATCCACAGACCAAATCTTTTGAGGCTGACTTTTCTGCTCGACTACTCTCTAACTTCAGGCTGACAGTCCAAAGCCTTAGACTATTAGAAGGCATAACCAGGTTTTGTAAAGGTCCATGGGTTCTCAACAGGAAGAAAGGAGAAAGAAAATGTAGAGCAGAGCATAGGCAAGGAAAAATGGAAGGATTTACATAAAAAGAGAGTTGTGCCAAAACAGTAAAACTACAGAAAAGGATAAAAAAAAATAGTTGCCAAGAAACAAAAAGATAAAACAATAGGTGATTAAGTGACCAAATTAGAGTTACAGATAATCGCACTTAGCTTTAATGAATACCTATCGTGTTCCAGGCACCACTCTAAATGTGGGATAGATGTTGACCTATGATCCTTGTAACCATCTTGTGAGAAAGAATATGTTTATCCCCATTTTACAGATGAGGAACTGGAAACACACAAAGTTTAAACAACTTGCTCAAGATTAACATTATATTCTTAACCATTATTCTTCAGCTTTCTCCTAAGAGATGAAAGAACCTTTCTAAGAAAAGGTTGAAGCAGTTGCCCAGGTGAAGATTGGTCTTCCAAAATCAGTAGAATTTAGCCATGAAGATGAATAGTGTTAACAAAAGCACGTTAGCAAAAAGGAGGCTCTATAGATTCATGGTTTTTAAAGATTGGTTAATTTCCTTAAAGGAATTAATGAAATTATTTTCCTTTGCCTCCGTAACTTTGGATTCAGCTCTGGGTGCAGTGAAATGATGAGTTTTCCTTTTCCTTAAGCCATCAGTTTCTTGAATGAGATTTTTTTTTTTTTTAACAGATACTCATCAGTGACTAACATTTTAGTCTTTTAACTTTAACTGGAAACCTGAAAACTAATTTAAAAATAAAGTTGATGGAATAATATTAAGATAATATTTCACATAATTGGGAATGCTCATGATATACAAACAATATGTTAAGCATAAGCCCAGTTTTAAACATTTGTTTAAAAATGTATATATGTATGTGCACATATTTTAAAAGACTTGAAAGATATCTCTTCACTTGTCTCTGAGAATATGAAGGATTTGTAGTTTTTCTATTTACTCTTCTGAATTTCCCAGTTTTTAAAAAATGACATGTATTACCTGTATAAGCAGAAAGGACATTATTAAAAGTGAAAATAAACACAGTGCCAGCATCATGTTTTAGAAATGGCTTCGGTAGATACTTAAGCAAGTTATGAATCCTAACCAACCAGCATACAGCTATCTCTGCTTTTTATTTGAATTAAATCTTCTGACGTTATAAGAAAGATAGAACATTGACTTCCGAATCTAAAACAGGATTAGTCAAGCTTCAGAATGCCAAAATGGAACCAATTCTCTGTCACACATTGCAAAGAAAACTGTCAGCTCCTGTTCTAAACTTTGGGTCCTTAGAATCTTTTGCTGCTTTCTTAGTGTACGGGTACTCTTTAGGTAGAAGAAGAGCAACATGTTGTGTAAAGGGAAGAAACTGTATCGCAGGGCAAAAATCAGCCTTATTTTACATGGGTTATACTCAGCTGTTGGGTCTGAATTCTTGCCGCTCTTTGAGAGTGGCCGCTCCCACCAGGAACTTGGATACATACGCACCTAGGTAACTGCTAGAATGGACAATGGAATTGGTGTATAGTATCTGGAGGCCAGAAAACTGAACTTCTGAAAGTATTACATGTTCATGTTACCATTTTCATCGATGGCAGAAGAAGGGAGGAAGCAATAGGGACTAAGGTAAGATTTTAAGAGGCACTTTCTGACTGTGACCCATAAGGCATGAAAACCATTGAGCTGTAGTATGAGGGCTAGTAAAGGGAAAAAATTTCAGAAGTAAAACTGGCCTAAGGTGATTCTGGTTGGAGGGAGGGGTTACCCTTGAAAATCTCTCCCTCTTACAGATTGAGACAAACTTCCCCAACAAAAGCTTTATCTCCTTACCTGGAGTCCAAGGCCACCGTGCTCTCCTAGTGATGCACACAAAAATTCCTCAGGAATGCCACTTATCCTGCTTAACTGGCCTGCCCAAACTCTAAACCCTGGAGAGAACTTAGTTAAAAGCTGATGGCCCGTTGAAATTAAAAGAGCAAAACAAACGGCCACAAAACAAATGAGTAAGTGATGCTTCTTCTGTTCTTGAATGGCAGAACTGCTCGCTGCCAGTCCCAGCTTGTGCAAGAGGCAAGGGAAATGTGCATTTCAGTTTCATTGCATGGAACTAAGAGTCCCTGTAGCCTTCCTATTGCATCCAGAGCACAAAAATTATAGATTTAGCACATGCTTTGTGGCTAACCGCTCGCTTCTTGGGCGGGAGTAACAATAACCTTGCCAAACACTTGCTCCGATGGGGCTATGTCGTCTTTCCTTGTTCATTGCTTGCTTGCCATCCTAATCTCTTCTAGCAAAACAGATTTATGCCAACTGCAAAGATAATAAAAAAGTAAATATTTTTAACCAGTGTAGCAATAAATTAATTTCATGCCTTTTCTAAATGGCCTTTTTAATAAAAATAGAACTCTTCTGGTGCTTGAGAATAACTGTATAGAAGATGTGATTTTGCTGGCTTTCTCCTCGGGATGTGACATTGCTCACAGCTCTTCCCAACTGCTGCCAGAAGCTGTGTCGGTCGTTGGTTGTGGGTGCTTAACAGCCATCTGGAAGGAAAGTTGGCATCACCTAGTTGAAGGCATATCTCAAATCGAGGGATTGTAGCTGCCATCTCAGTTAGTAAACACTGTAGTTTCGCTGCTGGATTGAATGTCTACTCCAAATTCCTGACGGGAAGAGAAAATCAAGAAGGCGGGACAAGGATAAGCATCACCTGAATGCTTTGCTGACTGGCAGTTCATTAAGGCAGGAGTTTTTCTTTTGTTCCAGAACTCAAAGCAGGTGATATGCCACCGTTTTCATTCTTAATCTTATTAATAGAGCTAGTCAATTGCTGCTCCTGCTTAGAAGAAGGGCCATTCTCTTTAGAAACCAGAGTTTGAAAGAGTTTTTGCTGGAAATAAATGAAGGAACAGGAGGCAGAGGATTATTTTATTTCTTACTTACTGGATACTTCAGTTGCCAGTGCTGGGAGGCATGGGCAGTCATTCTATTGAATCTTCTTATGTTATTTGCTGGACTGGGTCCATTCTGGAAGTGGACTTTAAGAGTCTCCTTAAACTTTGGACCAGGGGTAGCAAGCAGTAGAAATAAAATGGGAAACTTTTGTTGAGAACTCTTTCCCATCTGATCACCTCTGGTTTATAAAATGGTACCTCAAAGCAGATGTGACCTGGTGTATTTTTTCTCCTGATTATTCTGAGACCTGGAGAGGGAAGATGGGTAAATGCCAGCCCACTGTCATCATGAGGGGTTCCCTTCAAAACAAGCAAAATATGCTTTTGTTGTCAGTACAGTGTTCATTTCTTCTCTCTCGGGAGTATTTCCCAGGAAAGAGTTTGTCTTTTTTTTTTTTTTTAATTGAGGAATAATTGACATATAATACTGTATCAGTTTCAGTTGTACAACATAGTGATTTGGTAATTATATACATTATGAAATAGTAACCACAATATCTAGTTACCAGCTGTTGAAAGAATTTGTTTTATACCCATCTTTTAAGCATGCATGCAATATGGGATCTTGGCTTTTTTTTTTTGAAGATTTTATTTATTTATTTGAGACACACAGATACAGAGAGAGAGAGAGAGAGCATGAGCAGGGGGAGAGGCAGAGGGAGAGGGAGAAGCAGGCTCCCTGCTGAGCCAGGAGCCCGACGTGGGGCTCGATCGCAGGACCCGGGGATCATGACCTGAGCCGAAGGCAGATTCTTAACCATCTGAGCCACCCAGGTGCTGCAGGATCTTGGCATTTTTAAAGCCAAAACCACCAAGGAGAGCATGAGACAACAGAAAAATTGAAATGTGGACTCCAGATTGGCTGCTTAAATCTAATTAAAGAGGCCTGGGTTTCCCAGGGTTACAGAAAGGGGATGGGGGATGGGGTAGCCGGGTGATGGGTATTAAGGAGGGCACATGTTGTGATGAGCACTGGGTGTTATATGCAACTAATGAATCGTTGAATACTACATCAAAAACTAATGATGTACTATATGTTGGCTAACTGAACATAGTAAAAAAATAAATAAATAAACAAGGGGCCTCATATTTCATTTTGCATTGGGTCCTGCAAATTATGTAACTAGTTCTGCCTAGCAAGAACATTATCATTCTTCAAAATCTGTTGCCAATTAAACAGATGAAAAATAAAAAATAAATAAAAAATAAAGAGCTCTGGGTTCAGCTGGTATGTTTAGGTGTTCCCATCACATATTTTAAGGAGTAAGCGGCCATCATCTCTTGGTCCACTGTTGCATTTTACCAGAGTTTTGGGAGAAATAACTTTACAGTGGGTTTCCATTTCTAAGGCCAGAGCCTGGTGGATTGTATGGTCACAAATAAATAATAAAGGACTGTTCTTTTGGTTCAGTCTTCTCCCTCAGATCTCACTGTAGCCTAATTCCTCTCTTTGGATTAGGGATGGAGGATTCCTTGTATGCCTTAAATTTTGACATTTCCCTTGAAATTTCTATTGGTTTTGACCACTCCTAAGGTGGGATGATGCCACATAAGCCTTCTGCTGTCAAGAGAATCCAGTTGTTATTGCTTCCTCCTTGTCTGCTTTGGTTTGCAAGGAAGCACAGAATTGTGTTTTCTGAGTCTCCCATAGACACCAGCAAAAAAGCTTTAATCTCTTTAGTTTTGGGGCACCGTCTCTTCTCCTGATAAGTCAGGCACTTGTCCATGTGGAATCACTGGAAGCTTCTCTATGTGACTGCACTGTGAGATCTTCTTTTGTATGACCATGAAATTGTACCTAAACTAAACCTGTTGCTTAACTTTAGTTGAGTGGTTAGAGACCCATTACTTACTCAGATTATTTCAAGCTAAAGGGTATCTACCGCCAAGATCCATGTGGCCCTAAATTTCAGTGGGAAAATTGTGAGAAATCTGGCTTCTCTGTTGACTAGTTGGTGACTTCTCTCCCATATCGACATCTCTGATGGAAGCTTTGCTTTTCTCTTACCTCCATTAAACCTCTATTAACTGGTTTTCTTAACTGATTGTCTCTGGTCCCTCATACTTTAAGCCAAGGCCAAGTATTATGGTTCTAACTCTAATTATGGTTTCAGCTCTCCCATATAACTGTTAAAAGTCTTTTGGGTTTTCCAGAAACTATTTCTTGAGAAGCCCTGTTCCATTTTTAAGTAACAGGTTCTTTCATAGGTCAATTGCTAAGCTTAAATTACTTGCCTTTGGTTTATGTTCCTACCTCTGATCAAATCATCTCTGGCAGGGGTCTTAGAGTACCTACTGGCCTGGGAATTGTGAGCAGGAAATTTCTCCATGGAAGAGGCTGTGGGCAGGTTCTTCAATGACTACACCTGTGTACCGGGTGTGCCATTTTTGGATTGGGTCTATTTCTACAGAACCACTGTGAGTCAGACATCCATGGGAAGAAAAGGAGGGACAAACTTTATTGTGTTCTAAACTTGATCATTTTTATTTGTATTTTGTTTTGAATGACTCTTAAAGGAAAAATGTGAAATTATGAAACAAAATATTGAAATATTGTGATTTATACAGAATATTTTCAAACTCTGTTGTTCTTTTTGTCTTGGGTATTCAGTGCCAGTAAGTTGAAGCCTGTACATTTCTCTCTGAGGTGGACTATATTTGCTGTTGTCTGAGGTTACCTTTCTGCTAGTGAGGCTCTGTGGAATATGGTGTTCATCATAATAGATCTAAATATAGTTTAGTTCAAGGAGAACATATGGTCTTTTGGTGTTGCTCAGGGCATGATTTCATTGGACTAATTTCAATTGTATACTTTTTTTGTGTGTAGCACTTAACAAAATTATAGACAGTTTGAGCTGAGAGTGGCCTTCCATCATCTAATCCAGTCTTTTCATGTTTATAGGAAAGGATTTGTCCAAAAACAGATAATTAGTGTGGATGTGGAAATTAGGAGCTACGTCTGCTGAATTGCAGGCCAGGATTTTTTTTCTAATGTCCCATGCTATTTCCAAGGATGGATAAAACATATGGTTTTAAAATTGATACTCATCAAGAGCCTTTTAAATACAGGTGAATAGAATAGAGCAAGTTATGTAGATACTAACTAGAAATATTCTGAGGATGGTAGAGACCTCTAAGACCTATAACTGGTTCTGAACCAAGATGCGAGGCTTTAATTTCCTCAAATGCTTTCAACATTTAAAATTTCCCTTGTATGTTTCTTTTGGGGATCCACTTTCCTTTGCCAATGAATAGGCAAACAGGAACTAATAATGTACTTTCATTAGCTACATTCTCCTCTGTGATATTATGAATTTCTTTATCTGATGCTCTGTGCAAATGTTTTAGATGATAAGTTTTTACACAATGCCCAGCATAGCAACTTACCATGAAGATCCATAAAGAAAAGGCTATATTTTGTAGAATAGGCTATGTTAATGTAATGGGGAAAATACTTAGGTTTCTCTCCACAGTATTATTACCACTTAACTATGAATCTCTTTTTTGCATAGGTCTCCAAACTTGGTGTTTTGGTTAAATAACAGGTCATCAAATATCTCTTCCATGATGCCAAAAAGAAAGTTCACTTCCTTAGCAAAATCCTAGTTTTAACAAGATAAATGTTTATTGAATCAGTGCCAAAATGTTCTGTGAGAACCAAGTAATCTGCTGGTACTTGAGGCCTATGTCAATTAATAGTTTAATGTAGGGTTTTTTTGTTTGTCTTGATATGGATGATAATTTCTAAGAATAGAGAACTTTATCTACATCCAAGCCAATACTGAGTGTAATATTTAAGATCTTTGCGGTTGTACCATGACCCGTTTACTGAACCACCCAACAGGGGTTTGATAATTAGAATTTCAACTTAAAAATGCAAAAGGAGGCACCTGGGTGGCTCAGTTGGTTAAGCGACTGCCTTCAGCTCAGGTCATGATCCTGGAGTCCCGGGATCGAGTCCCACATCGGGCTCCCTGCTCGGCAGGGAGTCTGCTTCTCCCTCTGACCCTCTCATGCTCTCTCTGTCTCATTCTCTCTCTCAAGTAAATAAATAAAATCTTTAAAAAAAAATAAAAAAAATGCAAAAGGAATTATAGAATTAGAAGAAAAATAATTGGAAAAACTCTTAAAATATAGGTCCTTAAAATTAGAAGCCTATGGCTTCTAAAAGTATTTTGATAATATTTGTGGGAACATAGCATAATTAATGGATTAGGCTGACAATTCTTGAACCCACTGATGAATCTTAATATCACAAAATTTGGGACCAACCAGACATTATGTGCATCCCAGTTGGTGCCATAGAACATATGCAGCACCCCCATGAGGATTTTTGCCAAAAATAATTGAACCTGAATTTAATTAAGCCCCTAGGCCTAGCAACCAGTTCTTCAACAAATAAATGGCATGAGAAAAAAAAAAAAGTGAGCAGGAACCAAGTGTAATAGGTAGACATTGCTAGGATCCTCATTCAAATATATCACTGTAAGAAGATTTTTTTTTTTTTTTTTTGAGGTCAAAGAAAATTGAGCATAGCCTGGGTATTAGATTATACTAAGGGGTATTTATTAATTTAGTTAAGTGTGATAATTTTCTTGTGGCTATTTTAAGATATCTGCTAGAAATATATACTGGTGGACTTATATGTGAAATGATATGATATCTGGGACTTACTTTAAAACAGTGAATAAACAGGGTGCCTGGGTGGCTCACTTGGTTAAGGGACTGCCTTTGGCTCAGGTCATGATCCTGGAGTCCCGGGATCTCGTCCCGCATCGGGCTCCCTGCTCAGCAGGGAGTCTGCTTCTCCCTCTGACCCTCCCCCCTCTCATGCTCTCTCTATCGCATTCTCTCTCTCAAATAAATAAATAAAAATCTTTAAAAAAATAAATAAAACAGTGATAAACAAAGGGTGGGAAGTTGGATGAAATGAAGAATGGTGTATTATTATTTTTTTTTTTTTGAAGAATGGTGTATTATTGATAACTTTTGAAGCTGGCTGATGGATCCATGGGAGATTATTATGTTCTTGTCTCTGTTTTTGTGTATGCTTGAAGTTTTTAAAAATAAAAAGAATTACAAAATAGCCAACAAAGGGAGCCATGTCCTCATCCCAGAACGTGTGAGATTTTTAAAACCAGAACTCAAGTTTGACTTGGTAAGAAAAATAGATATTCTTCAAGTTCTCACAATATTCAACACTGAAGAATGACAGCTTATCTCTTAGGATAGGCCTGGTTTAGGTACTACTTTGCTATATTACTGGTTCTGTGTCTGTTGGCATCAATCCCTCTGAGTCATAGAGTTAGCATCTGCATTATAAAAATAATAGTATCTACAGTATAGGGTTGTAATGAGGTTTAAACATGAAAATGTATGTGAAAAACACCTGGTGTGGTGTCCAGCATGCACTCACTCCTCAATAAATGAAGCTGGGGCTATCTTTGCTTCATTTAACAGAGACCAATTAAGTGTCAGGTATGTGCCAGACCTGTGCTAAATCTAGGGAATTTTTATGAAGAAAAAGATGTGGCATCTGCTCATGAATGGTTCTTAATATATTGGAAAAGTTAAATCCCAGGAGATTGGTGTTTTGTAGGTGTAAAAGGGTCAAATACCAGCTGTTTCATATGGTTCAACCTGACAACTGAAGTGAGATATAATCAGGGAGGTAGTGGGGTGCAATGGTTAAGATGACAGAATCAGTATCAGACTGGGCTTGACACTTGCCTCTGGCATGAACAAACTGTGTGACCCTGAATAAGGTCACCTGTGGTGCTTTGTTCATGGTCTGTAAAATAGGGATATGCTAGTATTTACCTTATAGTTTTGTTTTGAAGATTACACGTAAAATACAGATAACAGTACTTAACATAAAAAGCCCTGCATATTATTGTCATCAGGGTATGTCCAAAGTGATGTATGAAGACATCCAGTTATAAGAGGTGCACGTAATCATATCAGGTGTTGGGGTTGGTGCTGAGAGGATGATAGAAAGTTTCACGGAGAAAGGGTGACATTTGAACTTTGCCAGGAAGAAGGAGCCACACAGGCAAAGAAAATCACTCTAAGGACATTTTAGGCAAAGGGCCTGGAAATGCGAAAGGAGAGTTTCAGCAGCAGAAGGGAGTGGCATGGGGATCAGAGTTTAGAACATGGGTCTGGAGGATGGAGAAGGGCTGGCTGCACATGAAACTCATTGGTAGCCTGGGTGGTTTATATCTTGACAATTCAGTAGCAGAAGGAGTCATATGAAAATTTCACCCAGGATAGTGACAGTAATGTGGTAGATTAGTTGGAATGGAAGGAAGACTTGCTGGGAGTCTATAAAAGTAACCTAGAGCCTTGCTATTCAAAGTGTGCTTCCTGGACCAGCAGCATCAGTATCCCCAAGGATCTGATGGAAATGGGAATTCTTGAGCCCCATCCCCAGAACCTGAATTTTAACAAAATATGCAGGTGATTCATGAGCACATTGAAATTTGAGAAACCTGGTCTGGGGACAGCCCAGGAGAGCCTGGGCTAAAGCAGGGATAGTAGGGATGTCAAGCAGAGAATAAGGACCACTAACGAATGTATTTAAGAGGTGAAACTGAAAAGATTTGACTGATAAGGTGTGGGGGTCCTGAAGAGGATGCACTGAGAAGAAAGCTGTGATTCCTTATTAAAATTTCTGGATGGATGATTGGGAATGCAGAAAAGGGAAAGTGTTGGAGACCAAAGGTGAGAAAAAGAATTCATTTTATGGCATGTTGATTTTAAGCAGCCTGTGGGACATAGAAGATCCATAAAAAATGGACTGGGGAAAATGAAGTTACATTATTAAGAAGAAAATCTGAAGAAAGTAGTTATCTTAACGTCAAGTAAGAATCCAGTGATGACAAATGCTAGACATATCCTCTCTACTGTTCTATAAAAGAACAAGGGCGCATTAGAATTGGTTCTCTAGTGTGCATTAAATACTCTGAAAAATTTTTGAGCTTGTAAAGTCAAACATTCCTGGCTCCTCTGTTAAGTATAAATGCATAAAAATAAAACCGTAAGACACAACAGAGCTTGATAATTTGTACGTAATTCTCCCATATAGACTTGGCAAGAATTCAGGTCCTAGAATTTGGAGAGGTTAGGGACTCCTGGTGATTTCTTGTCATCAATATTAGTGGATTTTCTTTTTAAAACTTGCTTTGGAAGGATGTAGAGAACTCAGATATCTGAGTTCACTATCTGCTGAGTTTAAATGAAATGCTACCCAGGGGTAGGTTTGAGAGGTTATTTAGCCAGATTGTAGAATCTCTAAATATGCAATCACTCTCCCACCCAGAGTTGCCAGATTTAGCAAATAAAAATACAGGACTCCTAGTTAAATTTGAATCTCAGATAAATACAGTTTTTTAGTATAAAATATTAGACCAAATATTCCATGGGATGTATATATACTAAAAAAAGAATCTCTGTTTATCTGAAATTAAAATATAAATAGGTGTCATGTATTTTATCTGGCAACTTCCCCCAGTGCCCTAGTTATGACAAAGAGCATATGTACATGTATATATACATCTGTATATAGCAAATACCACAAACTCTAAGAAATATTAATGTTTAAGGGCTAGGCTGAGAATTTTTCAAGATGTTCTGTCAAAATTTATAATATTAATTCATCCAAACATCTATATATCCAGTTTGGAGGAAAAAAGCAGAACAGGCTTGCCAGGAACATGATGCCATGCTTCTTCCTGTGCTTATGATAAAATCACTGGTTTATTTTTTTAACCCCTGCATACATTTTAGAACTTCATTCCATAATGTTAATACAGCATTTAGTGGAAAGATAGTCTATAATTAAGGCATAAGTTTTCAAACAAACTGCAGATGTAGAGCTGTGAGGGTAGGCTTGATGCTTGGTTTGTAAAGGAGACTCTGATGTTAAACAGATGTGCTTCTATTTAACAAGACGATGTTGAAAATAAAGCTGTATTACAGGTAGCATCTGAATATATATAGAAACCTCTTCAATTGGGTCTGTTTTTAGAAATTTTAAGACATGGGTCTATGTTAGGTCTTTTTCTCAACCAAATTCAAGAAATATGTGACAGAAAATGTGATTAAAAAGTAGTTGGCAGTACAAAGTATTATGCCAGAGAAATAAAGAATTAATTCCATCAAAGGTCATTTGAAAAGGTTCACCGAGGGTGGCAGACAGCATCTTAAAATATAGGATTAAAAAAAAATCTTTTTAGTATGTTATTTTTTCCTAAATATTAAGAAAATAGATGCATAAGTTTTATAAGGCAGAGGGAAGCCTATAAAAGCAGCAGAAAACAATTACCCCAAATTTTAAGAGCTAGAAATCCCAATATTATTTTGATATATTTCCTTTCAGTCTTTTTCTGATTTTTTTTACATAATTAAGATTGTGTATGTATATGCAATTTTCTGTGCTATTCCATGTAACAAATGTCTTAAATATTTCATTCTGTCATTAAAAACTCTCTATTAACATTGTTTAAACAGCTAACCAATAATCCATTATATGAGTAATGATTTTTAATGTAATCCCCTAACTTTGGGTTTTTAGGTACCTTCCACAGTCTTTCTTTTTCTTTTGCTATTATAAAGTACATTGTTGTGCATTTAAAAAAAATCTATAGCTCTGATTAGTTCTAAGACTTACAAGTAGAATTATTGGGTTAAGGGTACAAAATAACATTAATGGTCTTGACACACATCCTACCAAACTGCCTTCTGAATAGATTGTCCCAATTTAGACTTGAAGAGTCAACAGAAAGGATGAAAGGGAGCACTGGAGGACAGAGGTAGAAAGTGTGGTGTGTAGGCAGCAGCAAGGGATAGTAGGGTTTGTTTGGAACATAAGGCATGAGTGATGGATGGGTGAAATCAGGCTAAAATTTAAAGCCAGATTATGGAAGATCTTAAATTCCCAGCTATGGCAGTGAGCCTCCCTTCTGCAGGCAGTTGTGAGCCACAGAAGGCTTCCAAGTAGGAGAATGCCATGACTTGAGAACTTTCTTCCAGTTAATTATAGGTCATTAAATGTCTCTGAACTTTTGGATCATGCCCAAATAATATTTAAGGTCATCAGCTATCAAAATTTGAATGTCTGGAAATAAACTACGCCATTGGCTCATCATGTTTAAAGATATCATTGACATTTACCTTATTGAACATAAATTGATTTTTACACTCTTCTGTCAGTGACTGCATAAAAGCACCTGGAAGGTAGAGAGTGCTAGGTCAGCTCTATGTCATGGAAACCTTTTAATGTGTACTCCGGTGGTATATAGAACTATGAGTGTTATAAAGATTTATTGAGGATTTAAGATGTTTCTAGGACCTCCTTGTTTGATGTGCCCTGTAACCATTGCTGGCTCAGAGCAGGATGGGCAGAGCAAAAATGCTATAAAAAATTCAGTTCAGGTGCATATTGTCTATTTAAAATCAGGTGCAGTGAACTTTTTTTTCTCCAATGCTTCTGTTTCTCTATGAACCTAAATATTTATATGAAACATTAAAGAAATAAATTACTCAGATGTCCAGATTTATTTTACATCTTGTTGGCAAAATTGGGTGATTTTATTTTCTCGCATCACACAGATGCTTTCATGGAGCAAGGATGGACTCAGATTAATGTTGCTTAGTCTGGTCAATGGAGATTGTCTCTTTCTGAAGGAAAAAGATGGAATTTGTTAACTTCTTTGATACGATTGCGTGCCCACAAAAAGGAAGACAAGACACTGTCTGACTTTGGCAATCACATGATTCTTCCATGGGTTGTTTTCCTCGTGTCGTTGTGTCACATACACTGGGGTGGGGAGAATGCAAGCTTCTAAATTTGGAATCTATTTAAACACTGAAGGTTCTGAGTTTCAAATTCAACTTGATCTTTTCAGCCTTTGGATTCTGTCTCCTGCTGTCATAACATCACTTCTCTATTCAAAGGGGAAAAAAAGAGATTCATAGCACCTCAAATAGAGCTTCTCGGGCATGGCTGAGCGTCAAGTGTAAATGAATCAGAAAACCGAGCATTAACTTTTACTTGAAATAGATAAGACTTTAAAAAATAGGGATAAAATTGCATTGATGGTTTGAAATAGCTGTTCAAGTATTTTATGGCACCTACCACCAGACATGCTTGGTTAAGAGCGGGAGGCACTCCTTCCACGTTACAGCAGTCACTGGAGACATTTTGTTAAATCTAAAATGTAAATAGCCTCTCCCTTTTATACTATGCTTGACTCTGACATTAATGCTATATCATTTAAGTGACTAAAAGAGTATTTCTGACCAGGCTTTCTAATTTTGTCATAAAATTTTGCCTAGAATGAATTTTTGCTTAAAAGGCCAACCATTTAATACATTTTTCTTTTGGCCAATTTAAAGCAAATAAATCAGGTCAGTTCTTTTTATGACACAAAGGGGGAAAATGATAAGTTTTCTTCAGACTTTTTTATTTTTAGATTTCTACAACTGAAATGTCTCTTCTTTCCTTTAAGTACAAGCTGACAGGTCATTAATCCTTAATGTGGATTTATACCTCTGGGTATTTTGGGGAGAAAACTCATTAGAATTCTTTTGTTTTATATGTAACTGTCCTAATAGAAATTTGGAGTTCATGTTTAGAATTTGTTAAAATGGATAGAAAGCATAGAAATCCTTTTAAAAAGAACTGAAGTACACGAAATTACTTCTACCTATAGTCAATGCTATCACTGTTCCTGAATGTCTGCTGCTAACTTTTTACGGAAAGAATGTAAGTTCTGGATGTTCATATTTTCAATATGAATATATTTATTCTGTTTGCATTATCTGGGTTGGTATTTTGCATTTAATATAATTTTCTGTAGGGTTTTCCTGTCTTTCTGAAAAGCACTGGATTTTTTTTTCTTTAATTCTAACCAAAGGTGAGGCATTGGGCAGCCATCCTGCTTTTATTTTTAAGGAAATTGGCTCTTATTAGGTGAAGATTAGCTAGCAATTGTTTATATGTAGGCAGTGGAGAGTGTTTTTTTGATACTGGTGAATCTGTTCTGCATCATGTTGCCACATAATATTCTCCCCTTTTTTTCTCTTTATCCCCTTCCTGCTCTCCTCTACTGGATATTTGAAGGCCTTCTAAATGGAAAAGAACTGCCATCAACAAACTTACATTTCCAGCCTGTCTAAAAAGATTTTTAAAATCTGTAAAAACCTCCCTAAGATCTAAATTCCTGATTGTCCAAAATAGCTTCTCTCTCTTTTTATCCTCATCATTGGTGGTAATACCAGAACTCATCAAGAGAGACATCATGCTTTTGCTTCTTACCTTATTTTTCTTAAATAAGCGCACCAAATTCTTCCATAATCTAAGCTACGTTCTTGGTATGCATTTGAAATCTTCATTTTTTCAATCCATATGCACACATTGAACATCAGCTCTGGGTTGAGCCCAGTGTTGGACACTGGAAGCGTAATAATGGACACAGTCGTCACTGTCTATGCACATGGGGTGGGAGTGGGAAGAATGGGAAAAATGAGAGTTCAACACTATTCAATTTGTCCCATGAGGAGTAAAGATTACAGTTGTGATGAGAGCTACCAAGGAGATACATAGTGCTATAAAGTGTATAATAGGAAGAACTAATTTCCACTGAAGCCTTTCCACTGAGAGAAGGCTTCCTTGAAGTGACTTGTAAGAAAGGATGCGATGACAGACATTCTAGACAAGGTAGACCACAGAATAAAATGTTAAGAGTATGTACTCTAGGACTGAAAGAGGTTGGAGCACAGAGCATGAAGAGGGAGTCTTGTCAGGTAAAGCAGAGAGTTATATCTGGACCGGATCATACATGACTCTATAGATCATGTTAATGATTTTTATCTACAGTGTATATTCAAGAACAAAAAGCCGTAGAAGACTTTTGAAAAGGGGAGACACAAGATAGATCTTTGTTTTTAGAAAGATTAGTCTGGTTGTCTAGGGGAGTACAGATTAGACTCATGGCAGTATCTTTGTTGAAACCTGTGTGGGGTCATTTTGATGGCCCAGGGTGGTGGTAATGGAGTATAGAATAGGCTTAGGGGATATTCATGGATTTGGTAAGGGAGGTGATGGAGAGGAAGGTGTCCAGGATAACTACAGGGTGTCTGATTTGCTGTCTATGTGAATGGAGGTTGATCTTCCATGAAATACTGTTCTACTCTTGGGTTCATTAGATCATGAACCCCTGTAGGGTCAGAGCTGTTTCTGGAGTGAACTAATAAGCTTGAATATTAAAGTAATCAATTCTGGTCTGCAATGTTCCCTGCTTACTCTGAACGGCCTTTACTGTTTCATGGTCATAATTTACAAATATTTACTCAAGTACTTAAAAATTCTTTCAAAAAACAGTGTCAAAGAAAATGCAAATAATGTTATTATTAGAACTTTGAAATGATAATTATAGTAATGCTTGTATTAGTCAAGAATGCTGAAAGCTCAAATCCCCCCTGTATTGTTTAATGCATTTGCATAACATTCATGAGGATAGCTGAATTATGAATTCCCATAACAAGAATAATGAAAAAAAATCTACTTTTGCAGTTTCTAAGCCTCTCTTCAAATTTTTTTTTGTAAAAGGAGAGTCCATTTATTTAACATGGACACAAAAGTCCATTTATCTATACCCTGTGGTGCACTTCACTGAGGAAGAGATGCATAGGATTCTCAGCTATGCTAAAGATTAAGAGGAAGTAAGACTGGGCTCAGAAGCTTGAGAATTACTCCAGGGGCACATGTCCTCTCCCACTGTCACTAACCCCTCTTCTGCACCTCTTTCCAAAATCAGTAGTCACAATCTTTGCTGTGGTGTTTGGGGAGTATGTGTGTGTAGTCTCATTAATTGCTTCAGTATTCCTTCTGACTTTTCCATTGCTAGCGTCAGAAACTAAGTAACTTCCACTCCTTGGCCCACCCTTTCATCTGTGATTCCATCCATAGATCCCATTAAACATTGATTTGAGAGCACATACTGTGCATGAAGCACTGTGCTAGTGACTTTGGACAGAGACGAAGTCCGTGGAAACTGGACTTGATGGCTCCCAGTGTTCCTTGCCTCTTGGTATCCTGCCCTGTGTAGTCTTCTCCCTCAGAGAACCAGGGCTTGTCTGTTTGTCAGACCAAGTATGACAGAGGTGATGATATGCAATTTCCAAGGCTTGGTTTTAAAGGGCACTGTATCTTCCATCTTTTTTTCCTTGGATCCCCTGTACTGACGGAAGCTTGTTGCCATGTGGGGAGGACATTAAGCAGTCCTGTGGAGAGGGATTGAGGCCATTTGTTCAGTACCAGCTTGTCAGCCATGTGAATGAGTGACCTTGGACATCTTACTGCAATGTTATGAGAGACCCTGAGCCAGCCACATCACTCCCAAATTCTTTCCCCACAAAAACTGTGACAGATAATAAATGTTTCTTGTTTAAAGCTACAGAGTTTTGGGGTAATTTGTTACGCTGCAAAAGATTCTGGATACTGGTCCCTACCATCATATCATACTTCCTTGCATAGCAAGGGACAGTAGTAGTCACTGAGAAGTGTTCACTTCTCAGCCATATCTCAGTCAATAATAAAGAAACCTTGACCATAGCTTTGGCACATAGAGATTTAGTTAGGATTTGAGATTTTTGGAATTCAAAACATACACAGATAATAGTAGTGACTTAGGTTTTTATAGCAATTTACTTTTGCAGTTTACAAAGTGCTTTCACACAATATATATAACTCTAGCTCTCTGAAAGTAGTGAGGATTTCAGAAGGGGAGCTAGTTGCTCCATCTGTATTGTGTACCCACTGTATGCCAGTCAGTGAGCTAGGTACCAGGGTCATAGTGGGGCTCAAGGCAGACAGAGTTTCTCTGTTTTCGCTGAAGAGGGCCGCAACACTTAAATGATTACAAGAGTTATGCTTGCTGCCAAGATTTAAGTACAAGTTGCTATGAAAGCCTGAAAAATAGGGAAGCCCAAGTAATATGAGGGTAAAGGAAAGCTTCTCTGAAAATGCTATAGTTCATTTGAGACTTATAAGATTCAGGGAGTTATCCAAGGGAAAAAAATGTAGTAGGTGAAGGGGAGTCTAAATATTCTAGCTATATAAAGACGTGAGTCTGAGTAGTGTGCTCTGTTTGAAAAACTGAAAGTCGTCAGGTATGGATGGAGTAGGACAAGGAAAAGGACAGATGGTGCTAAACCAGCTATTCATTACCATAGACCCTGTAGTACCATATGCTTATAAGAGTTAAGGGGAGTCACTTGAAATAGAGTGTAAGGTTTTATGTGACTGAACTAGAACTTGAACTTGGGTTTTCTTTCCACCCCTTTCATTTTATAGCATTTACTATTTCTTTATTACAGTATCCTTGACAGATAGGCTGTAAGCAACCAAATACCTACTTTAAAAAGAGAGGAAGGAAACAAGATTCAGTGAAGGCAAGGAGAGACTTACCTAAAACTATAAGTCATCTGTGGTAGAGCCAGGAACTTGGATGTTGGTCTGATGCTCATGGAATTCAGGTTTTATGACTCAAAATTCAGTATGTAATTCATTTTATCCATTTGATTTCATCTGATTCACAAGATTGTTTCATCTGATTGTGAGAAGTATCTTTAGTGTCTTTTGCAGAGGATAGATCAGTAGGTGGCTATCAGAAAACCCGAAGGCTTGTCCGGTTACAGCCTGTCCTGTTAACCCCCTTGGAGGCTTCTAGGGACTATCTAGAAGGGAGTCAGGCATTTGTCAACTTCGAATGCCCCTAGCTTCAGTACCTATAGAGATTGGTAGCAGTCTTATGTCAAAAATAACTTATGTATTTGTCATAGGAGCAGTGAGAAGAGATAGTTGTGAAGAGTCTATGCTATTCCACAACTGCTTTGTCCAAGAACCGAAAAGTATAAAATGGTGGAAACTGCTGGTTAAGGAATACAAATTAAGCTGAGTCCCTGTGGTGTTCTTCGTTGAGGAAGGGATGCAGAGGATAAGGACTGGGCTTATGACCTTCCACATAAGAGAATAGAAGGAAGGTGCAGAAGGGTGCCCGGATACTGCTAGGAATGGATATGGGTGAAAGATGGATCTGACTGAATATGGAGTTTAGAGGAGGAAGTCACAAGCTGCTGTTATTAGGAGTTTATATTTTCACTGTTATGACACCTTGAAAGATTGAAGGGACAGAGAGAGAGAGAGAAGAGGGTTTTACATGGGGTCTTGCATTTAACTAACATGCACTGATTTATTCCTGGCAGATAAAGATTAGGAGACCAAGGATTCTCAAATTACTAACCAGAGACTCCTTCTCTAGGCAAGTAGAAGCTATTACTTCACTTGGAGATTAGGGGACTGAGAGTAGGAGAGGGGCTGATCCTTGGAAAATTGCAAAGCTGCTGAAGAGGCAGCAGCTGAACATATTTTCCTTTTATTTTTGAATGTTGCAATGTCTGAAGAAAAAGATATCAGTCATAGAACTGACTGGCAGTGATCCAGCCAAACCTCTGGATAGCTTAGAATTCTGGTGATTGGCATTTGAGTGAAGTTCCCTGACATCCAAGCTGAATCTGTTCTATTCAAGCAGGCTGACTTGTGCTGGTCATTTTTTTTTTTTTTTTCCCCTTCCTGTGGGGAGGGAGAAGAGTAGCTATGCATGATCATGGGCCCTGTTTGGCTTCTCAAGAAGTTAATTAAATTCCTCCCAGACCATTTAGGGAACCTCCTTCCTTCATGCTTTAGTCCTTCTATCAGTGAAGTATTTTATATTCTAGTGCTTGGCAGATGGAATAATTCTTATTTTCTTAACATTTTTCTTTATATTTGGACATTGTTTTTAGTTTGTTTGTTTAACCTAACCATCAGTCCATCCAGTCCTCTAGGGTTTCTGAATATATCTTCATCCCTGAGAAATGCCAAACCCCTGAGCAAGAAAAGGAGTTGTGCTCAAGAACCAAATGGGAGTCCATTACATTCACCTTCCACTTCTGCAATCATAGGAATTGTTGGTCCAAAATTCTAGAATGCTCCAGTTTTATTTTGAAATTCTCTCTACAAGGGGGTTAGAATGGAAGAAGAGAAAAAAAAATACAAATTTCTTGTCTCACATCCTTTCTTCCTATCTAACAAATAGATATTTACTAAAGGCATGTATGTATCAAGCACTGGGGGAACAGTGATAAGCGCAACATGCCAGAATCCTCACAGAGCTTAGAGTTTAGAGGGAAGCACAGACGGGAAATGCACCACTATAGTCCAGTGTGTTAAGAGCCATAATAGGAAATTGTTGGGGGCTAGAAGACAAAGCAGTGACACTCAACTTATTTGGGAGGGAGGTTGAGAGGGGGTCAAAAAGACTCCACATAGAAATGAATTTTAAACTAATAACAAGTCAGGTGAAATGGAGCTAGAAAGAGTGTTCTAAGCAGAAAGAGCAGCAAGTCAAAAGATCTAGAACAGAGATGATGGGATTGTGATACATTTAAGGCTTTGGGAAAAGTTCGTGTGAGTGAGGTGAAGTTTGGTGGTCATGGTGTCAGGAGAGGGGGTCACTAAGGGTGGGGATGGAGATGGTGCAAAATGGCAATGGAGAGATTAGCAGGGCCAATCCATGATGAGTGTGAAAGTCACGTTTAGGAATCTGTTCAGGAGGCTGTCTTACCCACAAGGATATAATGAGGACTCCTGCATTGACTTCTGTCTAGTCTGCCAATACCCAGATTCATGGCATTTAGAGAGCACCTAGTAAATTGCCAGGTACTATGCAGTGGCTTCTAGGCTCTGGAATCAGTGTCTGAGTTTGAATCTTGGCCCTGCCATTTACTAGCCAAGTGGTCTTGCTTTGGTCAGTGCCCAATAGATTGTAAGCATTCAAAACATGTTTGCAATCCTTATTGTTATTATTATCCCCATTTTACAGATGGAGAGACTGGGCTGCAAAAGGTTTCAGTTGTGCATAGCACAACACTGTGATGGAATTGGGGTTTGCATTACCCTGGTGAAGGATGTTGCACTTCTGTTTTCTGGAAGAGGGCATAGACATTGAGCTACGGAGAAGGAGCGCAAGTCCAGAAGGACCCAGAGCAAGAAGTGCAGTGACACTGGTTCACAGACATTTGCCAGTATAATCTCATGTCTCTTTTTATGTTTAAAAAAATGACTTCAGACTATTCTGCAGCATAAGAAATGTTATCATTTTGCGTTTGCATTGCTTTTCTATGTCAAAAATGTTAGTAGTATTCAAAGTCTAAAGAACAGGTCTACACAATGTTTTTATAGATCCTTTTTTCTTGGGAAATATCAGTAAATTTGTGGGAATCTCCAAAAACCATTCTATTTCTGCAACAAATAGTAACATGAGATACTTCATCTGGGCTGCTTACACTTCCACAAGCCTCTTTCTTATGTGTTTTTATAAAGAGATGTGTGCCTCTTTAATTTATTGGTGCCTTTGTATAAGAAATCCACAGTGCTGAGAGGGGCCCATTCCTATTGATGGTGTCCAAGTGAGGCATGCTTGCTCTGCCAGGTGGTCCAGAGTTCACTTGGTTTTGTGTTTTCCGCTGCAAGCTATCCTTCATTAGGGACATTGAACTGGGGCTTTCATATAGTATAGAATTTCTTATAGAGTAACTCAGTTCTTTCAGTAAAACTTGAGATGCTTTCCATGGGTAATTCATAACAAGGGTTATTGATGGCACAGTCAGGTTTCAGAGAGAGTCTTAAGAATGGAGAATCACACTCCAGTCTTGCCACTCTTACATCTAAGTGTTTCATATGTAAGAAGCCTTAAATCTTAAATCAGTTTTGTGAATCTGTTTTCATCTTTACCTTTAATCTGGCCATGGGGTATACTGTGGCTGGACTATTTTATTTCAAGAAGCTTCTTTTGTGTTTTAAAAATAAAAAGGGTGAGTGTGCATCACATATGTTGGAGTATTTGCAATTAGTTGGTGTTACTCTTAAGTGATCGGGCAGGGAAGGCAGACTGCCAGCCTTGGCAATCTTTTCAGATTCTTTTTCATGCCAATTTACAATTTGTGACAGTGCCATGTTTTTATCAGGAGGCTTTTATTGAGCTTTATAAATGATGACTTCTTGACCTGACTAGGTAGATACTTGGCTAGAGTCATAAAGCTGATTCTTCTTCAAATATTTTTCTAAGGGGATATTTGAGATAATAATTCAGGAAGCTTGGTGTAGAATAGACATTATCCCATTACCAGTTATCATGGTGGGATTTGGAATGCAGTTGGCTATGGAGATGAAGAAATAGTGACATAGAAAGTCAGAAAGGACACATCCTGTCTTAGTTGATTAAATAAAAATGGAACTGATTGACTAAAATCAAGTGAAAATTTCAATCCCAACACACTGAAAATGCTAATTTAAAAACACTGGAAAACTGTACTAGAACCCTGGAGGGTAAGAGAGGAAGATAAACTGTGGAGGGAGGCTGTGGTACAAATGGGTTTAAGAACTGATTTTTGGCATTGCCTTTTTTTTTTTTCTTTTTACCTTTGGACCTCCTCCACCCATTTCCCTCCCTCCCCTCCCCTCCCCACCCCCTTAACCTCTCATGTCTGGCAACCACCAATCTGTTCTCTGTATCTGTGAGCACCCCAAAGTGTCGATAGTTTAGCTTGGAATTCAGGATTGATTCATAGCAACTTAATTAACCGAATCCCATGTCATATGCTCAGTGCCCAATTGTATTGCAGGAATGCAAATAAGGACTATGGGTTCTGTGGAGGGAAATGAGGTCCTTGAGTACTGAGCCAGTCAGAGAAGATTCCAAGGAAGATGGAAGTTTTGTTTATTTCTGAAAGGTAGGTACAAGTTAGAAAGTTGGAAAGTGGATTCAAGGAAGAGCATGACCCAAAATTCTAGGGGTAAGAATGACATATTAAGAGAATAATGAATATATATACATTGAGCAAAAGCTTTACATACTATAAAGTAAGTTAGAGATTTGTCTTTAGAATAAAAGTAGTGATTTCCAAAAATTTTTTTTTTAACCTTTTGTATTCCTGTTGAAGCAGCACCAAGGTCTTTCTTTGGGTTGGTTTTTCTTCCTTGCTTTTATTCACACAGAAGCCTTGTTTGAGATGTCTGTAGCTAGGTATTTCAGTTGATTTGAGTTGAGAATTTTAATTCATAAGAATATGAAGGAAAAAAAACCACCATATAATAATATAGCCCTTAGGAAAAAAAGATCATTGTTGACGTTAGGTAATTATTAAGGCAATTTTATATGAATCTATGAAGATGGGTAGATATAATTGATAGACAATCATATATAATTTTATAAATAATAGGATCATGCTTACAAGTTTTAAAAATTCTTTTACTATTTTTAGTGATAAATTATTTCAAAATACAATTAAACATTCACATGTCAGAGAATTGAATATAGCATTTCATTGCCTAATAATATCTTAGGCAGCATGTTTCTTAGAAACTTCAAAATATATGTGATATTTATTTGAGCCCAGTTGTTATGAGATCCTTCATTTTTAATTTTCTGGGTTTGTGTGTGTAATTTCAATTCTTAACCACAATGTTGCATTTATTCAGGGGTGGATTTTTTAAGTGTTATAAATATCATATTGATTAACACTCTTAGATTCAGATAGCAAAAACATAAGTTGAACTAACTCAGAAAAAGGAATTTACTGGAACAGTATTGGGACATCTAATGAAAAACAAGAAGGATAGGGAAAGTTGGGCCCTGGGACAGGGGGATCCCCGCATATTGACCTCCCCTTGCATAGTAGACCATACATCCACATGGCTGGGAACATGGTTGCCCAAGGCAACCAGGCCTGGTATCTCACATCCCTCCAGAGAAGGACTGACTCTTTTCCCTTAACTCTAAATGGAAAGATTTTGAGAAAAGTCTAATTGGTTTGGCTTGGGTAAGGTGCCCAGTCAATATAGAATGGAGTCACCTGGCACAAGCATGGCACTGGGGAGTCCATTTCTGTATATCTGGCATGTTCCAGTGGAGGAGCTGAGCAATTACTCTCCCCTAATTGGGGTCAAATATATTTATAAAACTACAGATAGCTTAAAGTATAGAGAAAGAGGGGAAGTGCAGTTAAAATGCTATTGTAAATTATAAAAGTTCAGAGCATTCAAGCATTTCATTGTTTACAATTATAGAAATAACATTTGATTAATGTACACTTTATTTAGATGTATGCTATCAACTTTCTTTTTATCCCTTTACATATTAGCATTATACAAAAATTCATGGGAAAAACATCTCAACTGTTCAAGTTTGTAATTTAAGAATAAAACAGTGTGTTGTTATCAGTGCAGAAAAAAAAGATTAAAAAACAAGTTTCTGGTGGAATAAAGTTTCCCCGCTTTCACACCTGGATAACTGACCTTTAGAAAAAGAAAATTTAACTTCTAAAATGTTTTTCCTCTGCTCTGTGCTGTGTAAAGCAGACTAGAGATGAATAATCAAAAAGGGAGACTAATCTTAAAGTATAAGATGCCTAAAATAGGATCTGGGAATCAGAGAATTAGAGGTAGAGCTGAACTATCTTTGTTTGTCAGGCCTGACTACTTCTATTAAGCCATAGGGTGTAAGGTTTACGAACAGAGCTTCCAGAAATTATAATTTTTTCTTTTTGTGGGTACAATATTGGTTCCTAAAGTGTTACTATCCAGAGGAAGAAAGTAGTATTAAAATTAAGTAAAATAAAAATTCACTTCCTGTTTCGCTAGTCACATTTCACATGCAGAATAGCCACATGGGGTTAGAGGCTATTTTATTGGTCCGTGCAGGCAGAGAACATTTGCATCATGGCAGAAAGTTCTATTGGATAGCACTGAAAGGCTCTTGGCAGTGAGCCTGAGAGGTAGAGAACCTGAAGGCTTGACGCAACATCATGGCTTCATTTTTCCTTTGAGAGTTATTGGAGATTGACCATGTTGGTGAATCTGCTTGGGTTCCAACACTAAAATGACATTCTGGGGCAACTGAGACATGGTATCCAGCATCACTAGAGAGATAAATGCTGGGATGGATTTAGATATGTAACTGCATCCAGAGTTCCCCACTTCTTCCTTCCAGAAAAGTCTATGCCTCTCTGCAGGCCACCAGGCAAAGACTTGTATAAATCATGGTTAGCCAAACCCTAGAGCAAGTCTCTCTGCTTCCAGTCAAGGCTGTACCTAAGCCATACAAGAGAGTTGATTAACGAAGCTGTTTTTAGATGTTGCCTTACTTCTCAAAGGAAATATTCCTATTTCAGGGATTTCGTGGTAAAATCAGATCCTTCACCTATGTCCTGTAGATACTTTTCTAAGGCTCTTTTTATATGTAGGCAGTTCCTGCCCTATTCCAAGAATGTACTAGTTTAAGAATTCGAGACTAAAGTGATATATTTTCTTGAAAAAAAAAAACAAAAAAGAAAAATCTAATCTGTCCATGATAACAAGAAGATGTTAAAAAATGGAATCCATATTTTACCATTTGGAACCATTAATTCATTGATTTGGCATATTTATTTTAACTTAGGTCTTCCTTGCCCTTATCAATGATTTTTCCTAGGGATATAAACCTCTTTTCACAGTAATTGACTCCAATTTTGCTGAATTGGTGAGCAATTTGGATTTGTATATTTATTTATTTTTTGCTAGATTTTGCTCTTTTTAAAAGGGTGTTAAGGAAGAAAGTCACGACAATTCGCAGAAGCTCATTCTCCCACTTCCTGAACTGTTCCTATTTTTAACTCAACATTTTTTTTTAAATTGCAGCAGCTTTCTGAGGCTATCAAGGCTACTATTCAATTAGGTATTGCTTCTGTGTACACAATGGCACCCCAAGAGCTTTAAAGTGCTCATACAGTTTCAGAAATGTTTAATTTGCTACTAGGGAATAGCTTAGTTCAGAATAGGATGAGGAAAGCAAAAAGAAGAAAGCAGCATACTATTTCTTACACCTATGGGTACTAAGGAAAGAAAGTAAGAACACTGAAAGCTAACATTTATTGAGCTCCTACCATGAGATAAACATTGTGTTTTATTTTCATGTGTTTTATCTTATTTGACCTTCACAAGAATGGTTTGAGGTGGATAACATTATTATTCCCGTTTTGCTGATGAGAAAACCAAGGCTTGGAGAGAGAGAATAATTTACTCAGTACACAGAGGTAATAAGTGGTGGATTTAGGATTTGTACTCAAACTGTTTGATTCTAGAAACTGTAATTTTAACCACCACTTTTCCTTAGTTGTCTAAGATGGTACTGAACACATTCTGTACTTTCCTGAATGTGTCTTTTCTCAAGCTGGGCTGGAAATGCTCTGCTCCTTGTTGCCTTTTGAAGTTCTACCACGCTTTAAAATCCAGATTTTATCTCATCTCCTCCAAGAAGAATTTCCATAACGCTTCAGCCAAAATTGACATTCTTCTCTCCTCTTAATCTTATAACACTTTGTTTCCATTATTATTTTCAAAGTCTGCCTTGTATTAGAATTTTGCACCTATTTACTGTTTGCTGGAGGGCCAGCACTTTAGCTTATGCAAGTTAATTTTCCCTTGATGCCTAGAATAGTGTTATAGTAGGCACTCAAAATATTTTCATTGTTAATGATTTTGAAAATTCACTAACAACTTAATTACACTGTATTTTTTGAATTCTGGGTTGGAAGGAAGGGTGAAATGGCTATTTTCTTTTTTGACAGTCTCTTCATTGCACTTCATTATGTTTGCGGACAAGTTGTCCCTTAAGAGCAACCTCCAGAGTTACAAGCATTGGTTCATGTAGTACTTGTCAGCTTTCAGTCTTCTAGGAGCTGGGCATATCCTGGTGAAAGAGACAGATTGTATCACTCTTCTCTTGGAGTTTAGAATCTAATGGGAAGACATGATCATAAACAAGTTGCCACCTAAGTCTATAATTCTAAATGTGCTATGAAGGAAACAGGAGATGCTAAGGGAAGATTTGATGGGTGGGGAAGGAGAGAGCTCTGGCAGAGGGAAGAATGTCATTAGCAGATGGGACATCATGGGTGAGAGTCCTGAGGTTGGAAAGAGGTTGAAAAATTGAATCATGGTCCACTCAAATGTCATGGAATAGATACTACAGCAACAGTTACTTTCTGGTGGTCAGTTGTCCATCCTACATGTGTGTCAGGCTCTGTCTGAATTGCATGGTTATAGGTTAGACCATGCCTTATTTCAATTTTTTTAGGAGCCTTAATGACCAATTACTTAATGGGTATGTCATGCCTTTTGCAGCTTTATTTACCTCTGAAGTTGTATAGTTGTTTCAAATTATAGTATCTTACAAAACAGTCATAATATTTACCATTTATTGAATGATTATATGCCAGGTTCTGTGTTAACCATTTTACTTATATTATTTCTTCTAATTCTCTGCAATAGGGTTCTTCTCTGCAAATTTTTCTGTAAAGACCCAGACAGTAATATTTTAGGCTTTGCAGGCCACATGACCTCTGTTGCCACTATTCACCTTTGCTATTTTGTTTTTGTTTTTGTTTTTTTTAAGATCTTATTTAAATTCAAGTTAGTTAACATATAATGCATTATTAGTTTCAGGGGTAGAATTTAGTGATCCATCAGTTGCCTGTAATACCCAGTGCTCGTTACATCACATGTCCTCCTTAATGCCCATCAGCCAGTTACCCCATCCCCCCATCCACCTCCCCTTCAGCAACCCTCAGTTTGTTCCCTAAGTTAAAAGTCTCCCTCTCTGTTTTTATCTTATTTTATTTTTCCTTCTCTTTTCCCTGTGTTCATCTGTTTTGTTTCTTAAATAACACATATGAGTGAAATCATATTCACCTTTGCTGTTTTAATACAAAAGCAGCTATATATAGTATGTAAATAAATGGATGTAGCTTTGTTCTGGTAAAACTGTATTTCTGGACACTGAAATTTCAATTTTATATAATTTCTAATATCATGAAATGTTCTTTAAAAAAATGATTTAATCTTTTAAAAATGTGAAAGCCATTCTAAGCTCACAGGTCATACAAAAACAGGTGTTGGACAGGATTTGGCCCATTGGCCGTACCTTGCCTATCCCTGCCCTCCTCATTGTCCCCATTTAATTGACAAGGAAGCTGAGGTCAGTGAAAAGTAATTTATAGCCAGAATTGAAACCCCAACTGGTAGATTCCAAGGTCCATGTCTTTAACTCAAATGCTTCATAACATTAACATTTCTGTTGGGTTCATGGAATGATTTCCTAATTGTTTCTGGTGTATAAATCCTAGTCCCCAACCAGATTGCATGTTGCTCAGAGGAAGGGACTGACTTTCTTCTATTTGTGTTATTTTCCTTCACAACAATGATGAACTTGCAGGAGGCATTCAAAAGTCTGAAGGCTTATCTTTCCTTCAAACAATCTCTCTGAAAGTGACTTGGAACTGTAGGGTTTGGGGAAATACATAACAATCAAATTTCTATTGCCTATATAGTTTTATCTCCCAAATGCGGCCCTGAAGACTGATTAGAAATATGATCAAAATTCTAAGTGTAACTCTCATGTCACATTTGTAGAATTAGTGTCATGTTACCATTTTCACATGCAAATCTCATAAAATACAAAAAAGTTGATTTCTATTCCTTTATGGAATTAATTGCCCTCTAGTTCTCTAAACCATTGGAGATTCTTTAGTTTTTTATTTTGAAATTGTGGAGTCAATTAAAGGTAAATGTTAGCTCTTTTAAAACCTAAAAAAATGAGTAGGTTAATGGAAAATGCTTGAAAAGATCCATGATCATTAAATAGTACCTGGATAGACAGTGTCTTGCTGTCTGTCTCTTTTCATCTCCCTCCCTATTACCTTAAAATTTAAAAATCATATGTGACAAAGTTGTCACAGGGATGTATTAACATACATCATTAATCAGCTAGAAAATGGCTGATTCTTTTAACAATGAGAGCTGGCTTTGTTATTTACAGTACTGGTTGTGGCAGACATTTTTTATAAATTGGACAACTTAAAATATACCTATCAAGGTTTGGGCAAAAAAGTATATTTAAAGCAGATATACACTATCACGTACCAGACCACATATCTTTTTTTTTTTTTTTTTTTAAAGATTTTATTTATTTATTTGACAGAGAGAGAGATAGCGAGAGCAGGAACACAAGCGGGGGAGTGAGAGAGGGAGAAGCAGGCTTCCCGCCGAACAGGGAGCCCGATGTGGGACTCGATCCCAGGACCCTGGGATCATGACCTGAGCCGAAGGCAGACGCTTAACGACTGAGCCACCCAGGCACCCCAGACCACATATCTTTTACAAACATATCAGCTTATAATAAAATTTTAAGATGTCAACTTAAAAATGTGTGAGTGGATATAGTGTTTTGAAATTCTTCTGGAGGGTATGATAGCAACAAAATTTGAAGACCTTTGATTAGGGGATTTAAAAAAAAAAATTATTGTTATGTTAATCACCATACATTACATCATTAGTTTTTGATGTAGTGGTCCATGATTCATTGTTTGTGCATAACACCCAGTGCTCCATGCAGAACGTGCCCTCTTTAATACCCATCACCAAGCTAACCCATCCTCCCACCCCCCTCCCCTCTAGAACCCTCAGTTTGTTTTTTAGAGTCCATCGTCTCTCATGGTTCGTCTCCCCCTCCGATTTCCCCCCCCTTCATTCTTCCCCTCCTGCTCTCTTCTTTTTTTTTTTCTTGACATATATTGCCTTATTTGTTTCTGAGGTACAGATCTGTGATTCAACAGTCTTGCACAATTCACAGCGCTCACCATAGCACATACCCTCCCCAATGTCTATCACCCAGCCACCCCATCCCTCCCACCCCCCCACCACTCCAGCAACCCTCAGTTTGTTTCCTGAGATTAAGAATTCCTCATATCAGTAAGGTCATATGATACATGTCTTTCTCTGATTGACTTATTTCCCTCAGCATAACACCCTCCAGTTCCATCCACGTCGTTGCAAATGGCAAGATCTCATTCCTTTTGATGGCTGCATAATATTCCATTGTATATATATACCACATCTTCTTTATCCATTCATCTGTCGATGGGAATTTGTTTTAAGGTGGTTTCTTTGAAAGCGAGACTTCTTCAAGAATCCTAATGATCATCTGCCTTTAGAGGCACATCTTTTCCTGGACCACCCCTCTCCACCCCACTTCGGCTTGAGGGTAAATGTAAGCATGGGAGGATATAGAGAAAATGAGGTGCAAAGCTACAGTAGTTTTGCAGTACATCTCTCACTTTGTAGTATTTGTAGGAAGAGGAAATGTTTTGATGTTTGTTCTAGATAGGAACATGAAAGGGCTGTTTTAAAGTTTCCTATATTTCAGACATGCAGAAGTATGTCATTGTTGAAAATGGTAACAGCTGGAGACTGTAAGTGTCTTGAACAGCTGGAGAAGGGAGTTGACTTTACACTGTTTAGAAGTCTGGAAACAGAAAGCATATTTTCTTAACTACAGTGTTCCTCAGCAGCAGCATGCATAGTCTATGTGCCTATAAAGCAGCCATTCAGGCTTAAAAATATGTTCCTCCTTGCTTATATGAAGGACAAGGCTGTGAAAATAAATCAATCAATCAAGTAAGTAGGCTCTCACCTCAGCAGCTGATTGCTGCAAAATGATAGTGAGGCCCAAGGGGAAGAGAAATGAAGTTTGTTGGCCTCCGTGGGGTCTTCTCAAGGGAGAGTTGGTAGCAAGTTGGATTTCTTTGGAAGTCGACGTAACTTTCCTGTGGTTTAGTGAAGGAAGAGTGTACTTAGTAGAGCCCTGGTGTCCCCAAAGAATCAATGCTGCTTCCAATTGGCACTTTGAAATTTAAACAGATTATTGCCTTGTGGAGGCGTAGCTTTTCATTAGGTTTTCACTGGGAATAAACTTCTTGCATTTGCAAGAGTATGTATTTTCATTGATTAGCAAGGCAGGAAACAAAGAAGCCAAAAGATGAGCCAGCCTAGGTGAGACTCAAAGAATTCTTGAACCTGACTAAAAACTACCTAGTTGGACAAAAATGAAGTTACAACTTCCATACCAATAAGTAGCAACTGAAGGTCACTTTGGTGAATTTGGCCTCAAAAAAAAATTTTTTTTTTTAATCACACCATCATCACAGTCTTCTTTGGAAACACACTTTTATCTGTAGTTTTAAAAGTTACAGTTAGGTTTCTGTGGTATAAACCAGGGTAACAAATAAATAATAAATAAATAAATAAATAAGCATTTGATTCTAAGAATTTAGGCTTATATGTACATTTTAAGCAACTCTGATATAAGAAAATATGAAATAAAGACAACAAATACAGATTTAAAGAAGGCATGAACCGAATTTTAGAACATTTAAAATGTGATTGGATTTACAAATAATTTACTTTTGACCTAAGAAAAAAGTGGATGTTAAACTCGTATTTACCACAGTTGAAAAGCTGAAAAATGACAACCACTTGGAAATAATTTGGTGAAATTGTCTAAAATTTTATATATATATCACATAGGGATTTCATACTTAACTCTATATTGTGGAGATTCATTAAGCAGTATAAATGCAAATTGGTAATTTGGTATGTGATATTGACTGAATCTGCTAGGCATTTGTTTGGAAGGTGTTTGATAAAATTCAGTTTCTAATGGTGTACCTTCCCACAATTGTGAAGATGTAACTCCTATAGATTCCACAGTGTTCTGAGTGTATTTAAGCTGAGCTTAGTTTCTTGTTTTGTGTGTGTTTTTTTGAGGGTGTTTTTCTTTTGAATTTTAAACCTTTATGTCCTAATGGAAAGAACGTTGAACCAAGACCATCCTTCACCATTACTTTAATGGGTCATGTACCCATTTGTAGTTCAGTTTTACAATGTGTTGTCTATTCTTAAAAAATTATTATGAGGACAGATAAATAGCAGATTCAATGTTTTTTAAATTACTCAAATGAATAAATTTATACGTTAATATTATATTAACATTCAAAACTCTTTTAAAATCTTAGTATGTAAGTTTGAAGTTCAATACATTTAAAGTCTTCACAGAAAAGACAAACACTATATGTGTTCACTTATACATTATGTATTTTTTCAGGGGGTCTTGTATTATCCCTTTCTTGTAATGATATAAAAATTAGGTAAGGTTAAGGACTAGTGAAATTGTGTTCTTTCCAAGGTGAACAGTGAAGCTGAGATTGAGAAGTTATTTCCTGGTTAGTAAGTAAGAAAGCTCATTAGCTCATTCTGGATTATGTGGGGGAAGTTCTGTTCAGGACAAGAATGACAGTGCTGGTACAAAAATAAAACCCTAAAAAGGTTGAATATGTTCGAGAATCAAAGTTTGAAAAGATACAGAATATCATTACTGGAAAGAGTTAATGAGGACATTTAGGTTTTGGGTCTCTTAGAAGAACATTTCCTGCTAAAACGGCCTACAAAATCTTGCATTAACCACTGCCAGAGTGTTTCTATTAGAATGAACTTTGCCATTATTTCTTTTCTTAAGTCAGGTTACACAATCCAGGCCAACTATCATGTCTGGGTCTTTGACATGCATCCACTGGAGATTAAATATGAATGCCACTGACTTCTCAATCTGAAAAATAACATTAATTAAACATTTACTATTCTTTACAGAAATCAGATTTTCTAATCCTCACAATAGCTCTCTAAAGTATATATTATCATAATCCTCATTTTATGATTGAGGATGCTAAGTCATAGAGAGTTTAGGTAATTTGCCCAAGGTCACACAGTAAGAAGTGGTACCAGGATTTGAAATCAGGGAGCTCCAGAGCCCATGTTCCTATTACTGTTTTACTTCAGGAGAAGCACTTGAAGAGCTCACCATCTAGTAGAGGAGAAGAGGGAACGTGATTTTAATATGGTAGGGTAAATGCCATCAAAGATGCAAAAATGCACAAAAAGGGGCAGGACCGCTACGGAAAGGGGACTGTTAATATTCTTTATGTGGTGGTCTTATGAAAGGAGCTTACAGGGCCAGTGACATTCAGGAAAGTATTGAGGATAAAGGGAAGCTTTCCAAGTGGGCAGAGTGGGAATGGCCATTCATGGTGGAGGGAAGAGTATATGAAAATGCAGGCAATGCAATGTGATCTTGTGTAACTACATGTAGTTCATTAATGATAAATGTTAAGTGGGGAGGGGGGCAGAGCATTGCAGAGATGAGAATAAAGAGATTGGTAACAACCAGAAGAGGTGGGTCTTTTCAGCCAGAATGAGGGGCTTCAGTCATTAAAAGGTCAGATTTGTTAATTAACTTGATTGCTTATGTGAAGAGATTTGTGGTGGTCAGATGGGATAGGTGGGAGGCCCGGGTGGGAATCTAACCAAGGGCAATACCAGCTCTGGGATGGGCAAGTAGGTGGATGGTGGAGCATCTGTGTTAGAGAATGCAAGAGCAAGAGCAGGCTTGGGGGAAGATAGTAAGTTTGAATCAAGTTTGTAGTTACTGGATGAGTCACCTGGTAAGATTTTGTATTTCTTCTTTGTCTAGAATTTCCTTTAATACACACTTGAATATGCAGATATTCTAAATATTGACTCTGAATGATCTATTTTGTGGGGTTACACACTCAGGGACTGAATGTTAAAAACCAAACAGCCTCTCTCTTTTTACTCATCCAGACTTCAGATTTGTCTGAAGAGGTGAGTAAATACCTGCAGCTCTGCTCATACAGTCAAATGTGAGATACAAAAGGAGGATGGTCAGGGAGGGGTGAAGAGCAGCTCCAACCTTTCTACTTGGCAACATGCCTTCCTAGTCGGAAGGCCGGTTGTTCTTTAGCTGTTAATGCTGATTATATAGAAAACTGCACAACACTTCACTTTGATTTGGCCAATGAAATGCCCTTTTAAGAAACAAGTGGCATTACCAAATTGGTCTATTCCTGGATCAATGCAAATCTGAGAGTTCTTTTGCTGCAGACAGTGGTCCTGTCATTTCAGTGTAGTCAATTAGCAGAGGTGATGTGAAAACCTCCAGCTCTGCTCTAGAAAGCAAATAGCCTTTGGGTGATTATTAAGCAATTTTCTCCTGTGTTCCTTCCTTGACGGAGTTAAGGGCATTAGGATTTGAATGCTGCCCACACTCATGGTGTAGAGCATATGTCATTCTCTCCATCTTTATTGCTATTCATATTGAGGTCAATTATGAGCTGCTGTTTAATGTCACCATGAAATTGTTCAATTATTTTTTCTCAGCATCTAAGCAGCAATCCTCAAAGGGATTTAGGAGTGGTTTAATACTGAGGAATTCTTAAGAAGCCAGTAGTGCTAGATGGCTCTCCTTTTGTGTTTCATCCCTTCTCAATTATGAGATCCAAAATGCCTGATAATTTGTTAATGAATAACTCAGTATCCAATCTTCTCTTTGGTTAATATTGGGGAAAATAGACATAATTCCTTTCCTTGGTGGTAGAGTCGTAATTAAAGAGAAGCTGTTATCTTTGCCACTTTTCTCTCCTCCTTAATAACTAAACTCTTCTGGACCCCAAGGGCTTGTGTTTATTCCTAACTAGGGAACCATTAGGGTGAGTTTTCTTTTTTTTCCGTTTTACTGTTGGAATGGAGGCAGGCGAGATGTGAAAACTTTTTTTTTTTTTTTTTTTTTTTTTGCCGTGAGTCATGGAGTTATCTTTGTATAATGCCAGTATTTATCTGTTTGCAGTTTACAAATAAAATGCCCTTGGATCTCTGTTACTATTGTCATGATTTGCAGAGAGATGCGCAGAGAAATATTTCGATAAAGGAACAAGTATCAGTGCTTACCTAGAAACATCTTGTGTTCCAGTTACTTCTTTTTTCTCTGTAGCCTACTTTGAGTCTTCTGAAATTAGCCTGATTGCTCCTCATTATTTTATGCCTCCTTTTGGCTGTGGAATTTGGTTTTCTCTCTAACAATACAAAACCAGCAAAGTATTTTTTGAGGCATTTCAATTTACGTATTTATTCATCCAAACTATTATACGCAAGGTACTCTGCTAGATGTTCTTGGGTGAAGGGGGATAACTGGATGAATCAGCCAAGGACCCTCTTTCAAGGAGTTTGTGGTATAATGGAGACATTACACATGTAAACAGCTAACTGTAATACAAGGCAGAGAGAACGAAATGTTATGAGACGACAAACAAGAGACTGTGGGGGAACAGATGAAGGAACAGTTCTTGAAGAGATGACTTCATGGAAGAAGAAACATTTGAGCCAAACCTTGAGAGTGAGAAGGACTTTTATAAGCAGCGCTGGGCATTTAGGCTGAGAGAATGCCATAGCAGTCACAAATGTCATTATGGTTTATGATTTCATCTTCTTAACTATTCTCTGCCATTGCTTCTGTCCTGGTCTTCAGAGTCCTTCTCTTTCCTATTCGTGTACCCATCTTCTAGTCTCATTCACTTTTTTACCTCATTTTCCACTGTGCTGCTGCACGAAGCTTTGTAACAAGTTTCATTCTGTCTCCTCTGCTTGATAAGTACAATAGTATCCCATAGCCCCCAAATAAAGACTGAGATTCCTGTCTTAGTGTATGAGACCCACCATGATCTGGTAGGTACCTGTGTCTGCCATTTCATGTCTTTCTGTGCTCTCACAGAAAGCATACATTTGTGCCAATTTGTTTTTCTGACTTTAATGCCTTCCTGTCCCATCTGCCTGTCAAACACTAGGTTTAGTCACTTCTAGCTCTACTAGAGTTAGCGATCAAGACATAGTTTACTCAACTAGTACTGCAGGCTAGCATGAGTGGAGCAGGTAAGTAGCACAATTACAGAATGCTATTTAACCAACCTTATTCATATCCACTTGTGCCAATGTTACCTTCTTGTGATAGGGATTTCTTTTTGGAGGGGGAGGGATCATTGGTGTTAGTTTATTAGTAAATAGAATTTTCAGCTTTAGTGATTATGTATCTTTTAGTCATGTTATGATAATTAAGCAGATACTAGGTTAATTTTGAAAAAAGAGCTTAAGAAATGAAAGAACAAAGGAGTGGGGGAGCAAGAAGTATCTGAGGGGAATATTAGTAGTCCTAAGAGGAGAAGGTGGTAGAGGTAGAAGATGGTAGAGGGTGTTTTCCAACCTCCACAAATCCCTCACTAAGAAAATATATATTTATATGATCTCAGTCTTCAAGTGAAAAGTTGGGAGTCATTCATTCACTTATTCAGTAGGTAATTACTGAAAAAAGACCAATTGTAAGAAACTGGATACATGCTTGATCTGGGGCCTGTGCCGATTTTTTTCCTGTGTTGACTCTTTTAATGGATCCTGGTAAATCCATGTCAGGGATTGAGAGGAACCATGTAAAAAGCTAATTTGGAAACCTGGAAGCCAGCTTGGGGAATTTTGTAAGGCTCAGTTTCTTGTTATGCTTCAGCTCACTTGGTGCTTGACCCACTTGGCTTCTTACGGTGTTGGCTCTCCCTTCTGATCTGTTTAGGCTTGGTTACAGTGCTTCAGATTGCATTCCTGTGCCGTTCACTTGACAGCTGGGAGGGCCATTGTTCTGACCGAGACTGGCTTGCAGACTCTGCTGTCTGGACCTGCAGCAACTTCGAGGCTCTGTCTGCCCACAGTGGGCTGCGGGCAGATCAGACACAGATGTTCAAAGCAGATATGTGGATTATGTGGTGTGACCAACCAGTCCTAAGTCCTGAACTTTAGGTCACTTACTTTCATTGAACCTTCTCTCTACTCTGCTAACAATTTAGGTTTAACCTTTGATTTGAGAAGAAAATTTAAATTTTGTTGCATAATGTAGATGAACTGCTTTGTTCTCTTCAGGAAACTCCATGCAAATGCAAATATTCCATTTGATAAAGGAAAATGTGTATATACACATAAGGTGATCACAGACTTTTCCTTCTTGAAGCTTATGTAATGTTGCCATCATTCCTTCTCTTTGAGTGTTTTGTTTTTTTTTAATATCACTTTAAAAAGTAATCAAACTTTGGGACACCTGGCTGGCTCATTCGGAAGGGCGTGCAACTCTTGAAGTCCAGGTCATGAGTTCAAGCCCCACGTTGGGTGTAGAGATTACTTAAATAAATAAAAAAATCTTCTACAATATAATCAAACTTCTTTTTTAGTATATGAATTTTAATCTACTCTAGTGTTAGGTCATAGGGGAGCTAGTCTAAGAGGAAGCGAAAAAGAATTTTTTTTTTTTTTCTAAAATCACTTAAGGGAAAAGAACTAAAACAATGTCACCGAAGTGGTATATCTAGTGATCCCTGAAGTTACCAACATCCTATCTGTGTGCTGTACCTATTCTTCAGGACACTGTTGCCTAGAAGTCCCCTCACTTTTTCCTTTTCTCCTCACGTGGAGCCCAAGTAATATTGTACCAGGAGTGATAAGTGATGCTGATCCTTGTCCTCATCAGTGTTATATTTAGATAGTCTTTTATTAAAGATGGGAACTGAGCTCTTGAAAGGATATCTAGTCACCCTGGAATATATCATGTCAGGACTTGATTCCCTAAAACACAGAAAGTCATTGTACCCTTGTGCTTATCTGTGCCTTCCTGCTTAGTGATGAGAAATATTCTTACTTCCCAGATTTGTGATCCAACTGGTTCTTCTTCCTGTAACTCAAGGGGTCACAGTGCTATTCTAGGACCAGACTGCAGGATATTCGGGAAAGTGCCATCATTTGCTGGCTGCTAGAAATACTTGGCTTTAAATCAATTTCAGTAAAAGTCCTGACCAAAGACCAATGACTGCATTTGGCTTAATCAATACTGAAAGTTAAATACTTACATGGTTTTAGATTTTTTTCCTGCTTCCAACCTCTTATATTTATGTAATAATAAATAGTATACTTATATTGATGGTCGTTTATATCAAAAAAGTATACAACTGGGCGCCTGGGTGGCTCAGTTGGTTAAGCGACTGCCTTCGGCTCAGGTCATGATCCTGGAGTCCCTGGATCGAGTCCCGCATCGGGCTCCCTGCTCAGCAGGGAGTCTGCTTCTCCCTCTGACCCTCCCCCCCTCATGTACTCGCTCTCTCTCATTCTCTCTCTCTCAAATAAATAAATTCTTTAAAAAAAAAAAAGTATACAACTTGTTTTAAAAATACAAACATAACTTACATTTATTGTAAAACACTTAGAAAATATCAATAAACAAAGAAGTAATTACCTGTTGTCATTCAAAAGTATCAGTTTTGTGAATATTTTGGTGTATGTTCTTTTAGTGATTTCTCTCTGTATTTAAAATAGCTTTGTAAATGGTCCACAGACGCTTTCCAAAATTTTCTTTCGGAGCCAGAGGCCTGATCACATTACCGCTCAACTCAAAAATCTTTACTTGCCTTGCCTTGCCAATAGAACAGACTCAGGTTTTTTGGCCTGGCTTTTAAGATCCCTCATGGTTTTCTGACATCTGACATCTCCCCTAAACCTTTTTGATCCATCCTCTGGTCTCTGTCATTTGAATAGGTACAGCTCTGGATACTTGAACCTTTTGTTTCAGATGCCCTTCCCCCATCATTATCCATCTTGCTATGCCTGTTCAAATCCCCCTTCCCTCAGAATATCCTCAGTTAGAATTGATGCCTTGCTTCACTCTGTTGCACAGCTCATGTCTCGCTATTAAGCATGTCTCTCAGTCAGCCTTACCTTAGCTCTATGTTTGCATGCCGGCTTTCTCCACTATATTGTAAATCTGGGCAGAGGGGATTATCATTCTCATAATTTCTTGCCATAACTTCTTTAATGTCAGTTTCTCCCAGTCTCCTATAGTCCAAATAAAGACAGCGGCCACCTTCATGGGTCCAACATCATGGTCCTGGTGGTTGGGGCTATACTAGCACAGACTCAACAATATTTGAGTCCCATTTACCCTGTGTCATTTGCAGCTCCTAGCATAGTGCCTAGAACATGGTAATTCCTAAGAGGTATTAGTCAAACTGAATCATTTGTTATTGATCACAAATAAGCAACATGCATGGGTGAAATACCAAAGGGCCGTGACTTGTCTTTGGAATATTTTCAAAGAAAATAAGCTCATTACTTGAGAGTATAAAGCATAGAAATAGAAATACAGTAAGTAAATATTATTCCAGGCAGCAGTTGGTATTACAGGGTGTTCTTAGTGACCTCAATAGCCACTATAACCTTTTGAGACATTATTCCTCTTACTATTTTTGTTTTTTGTTCAGTTGGCCACATCATCACTAAGATATGATCAATAATTGTGTCATTGGCTACATTCCAGGCAGAGTACCACCCATTTACATAAGATGACCACTCAATTTTGCTTTAATCATTTTGGGTTTTATTGGTCATCATTGTCATTTGCTTAGCTCTTCCACAATTCATGGTACTTTTTCAGATTTTACCTATTCTGGTTAGATTTATTTTTCCAAGTCTACTTTTTTTTTTTTTTTAAGATTTTAATTATTTATTTGACAGAGAAACACACAGCGAGAGAGGGAACACAAGCAGGGGGAGTGGGAGAAGGAGAAGCAGGCTTCCTGCTCAGCAGGAAGCCCGGTGCGGGGCTCGATCCCAGGACCCTGAGATCATGACCTGAGCCGAAGGCAGATGCCTAACGACTGAGCCACCCAGGCACCCTCCAAGTCTACTTTTGGATAGAAAATGGTTTTACTTTTTTTGGTTGCTCTCTAAGTGACATTGAAAGATACATACTTTTCTCACTCTTTCTAAGATACTAATAGGAAATGGCATGGTTTATTTTCTATCACACTATGCAGTCTCCTCAGTCCCTCTTCCTTTATTTGTTAAGTTTTTCTTTTAATTAAAAAAATTACACCTGGTTATATTTTTTCCTTATTTATCATTCTGTCCTCATTTACTTTCTGGCAAACTAATTGGGAACAGTTAGTCTTCAATTCTGCCTGAAAAAATATATAAGTTTATATTGAAATCTATTCTTTTTTTTTGCATTCTTTAAAACGAATGTCCCAAATTGTTGTTCTCTCATGGGACAGATGCAATGATGACAGAATGTTAGCTTCACTGCATTAGCAACAGTGCATGTAGGAAAAAATGAAAAAAACTATGGGTAGTTCTAGCCCTTCTTCTAAAGACTGAGCGGGCAGCTGGCTTCAATGTGAGGAGCATTTTCTTGGTCAGGATTATGAGCTACTTAACAAATTTTGAATTTCAAAAAATTTTTTTGAATTTCATATAATAAGTGATTTAAATTCAGTTGTTGTTATAAAACACTGTATTTTTTCAGTGCCTCTTGACCCAACATTCTCTATAGCCATTCCTAGTGTTGCCTGTCCTTTGACGTCCAGTTATCTTCTACAACTATCTTTTGAGCGCTTACAGACTACACAACCTGAGGTGGACTGTCTGGGTACAAATGGAGTATAAGGTGTAATTAGAGAAAACACTAAATTTTCATCTGCATTTTCTCTTTAATTGCACCATTTCTGCTTTCTTACTGTATGATTTCAAAGCAGACTGCTTTACTCTCACAGATTTTTGTTTAAAATTGACTGATGCAAAAGGGACTTTTAAATTAACAATATTGGAAAATAGAATTTTCAGTCAAAGTTTGAGCTTCATTGTTTATAATTTTTCCTTTGCATTTTGGAATCTCTCATATTTTATCACATAATATATATGCCCTATTTGTAATTGGAATTTATACTGAATCCCTTTCTAAAACAAGGTGTTATAGTCAGGCTCTGTTATGGTAGTAGACTACTGTTGACAAGAGCATAATCAAATATCCATCTTTGGATTTGTGAACACAAATTCCTTACAGATTTGTGGCTAGTCAAAATGCTGACATTCTGATCAATTGGAAGTCTGTAGCCTAAAATAAGCCTAATCCTACTTACTCATTTCATATAAGAGATATAGGGTACTTTGAAATAATTTGCATTACATGGAAATAAAAACATACTTGTCATTTTTTACCATTTTAGATTGATGCTTAAATGTCACATTACATATCACTGCTAATTCTCAGAATTACATAGCATATGCCAAATTTATTTCTAAGGCTTTATACTTGTACTTTAAGATTTGAAATAACATCAAGTGAGTTCATTCAGATTCATTCTTAATTACTAGATTCTGGTAGGACTGTTTAAGGAATGTCTTCTCTTTGGTGTGTGGGAGATGAAAGGTGATATAAAAATGCAGTGTTGTGGGGTAGCTTCTTTGTAATTTTGGCTCACTGGAATGCCAGTTGGGGAATGGCAAAGGCTAATACTCAACAGATGGCAAAGTCCTCAAACCTATAATAATGGTTGCAGTTATTTTCATTACTGTCATTTGATGACACATACAATAGTGTGAAAAGGCTTGAACTGGGTAATCACAGTATATATCCTCAAAGGGACCAGATGCATTTCAAACAATCAAACCGGTGATGGATATTCAGGCTGAGTGCCACTTCTGCACATATTCTAGGTGCATTTATTGCTGGGAATTAGAAGCAACATTACTTGTCACAGAGAGGAGCTCCATTTCCCCTTTTAGTAATAACAAGCAACAAAAATTGACATCTGTTGTAACACAGACAGATTATTTCACATCCTTTATGATTGTGTGTCATTATCATGCATATAAATTTAGTTTGCAGATGTTCAACGTCAGAGATCAAAATACCAATTTTGCCTACAAAGGAGTTGCAATGGATATAGAAAACCTAAGCACTTTTGAAAATAGATAAGTTAAATCTTTTAGAGTGGGGACAATAAAAATCAAATGAGATTAGGAAGGAAGAGCATTAATAGGCATCAGAAGGGGATGTGTGGAAGTTTCAGACGATCTTAATATTTTTATTTCTGGCCTTGTAAAAACACCCAGTCTTGATTTTAATCTCCAGAAACTGTAGTTATATCTTTGTTATTCTCTTCAATTCAGTGAATAAAATGAGGCCATATTTTTTTCCTTGAAAGACAGATTCTGTCATTCTGGAAAATTAATTAGATCATATTTGAATATTCATAATTTTTCCTGTGTTTAATATATAAAAATAGTTCTTGTTGATTGCCTGTGGGTCGTGGGGTAGCAATGCTCTATAATGATGCTATTAAACATGGCTCAACAGTCAAGTTAACCTTTTGAGGTGTTCAGTCCTCCATTTAACATCACTATTTGTTCTATGTATATTTTACTTTGTTAATCTTAAAAATATGGATAGAAGATGGAAGGGAAGGTTTCTTTATAGTTTGCGTACAATATAAAATATCTAAGAACACAAAAATAATTATATTTTTTGGAAAACACTTTTCCTTTTCCCTATCCTCAAGAAACCCCAGACCACAAACAACTTCAACCAAAGCAAAGAAACCCAAGTCACTTATTTTAACAGTCTTGTGCCTGCTTCAAAGGCAGTGTTAACAATGTGGATATAGTTTGCATTTGCCTCTGGGGATTTACCACTCAATATTAAAACACTTCCCACTGTGACATTTTTAAAACTGTCTCTTTCCTCTGCTGAGCTAACAATATAATGCGGATCAAGAAAACAGTCTGGAACAAGCACAGCATATAATCCTTGCCAGGCATTAGAAGCTAAGGCATGGTTTTTGACCTTCTTTTTGTAATGGGCAAAGGTATAGAACTGCTGCCCTCCCACACTCTGCTTTTCAAAAGCTTGTTAAATGGGTTGGCTCTGTTATATTGTAAATTTGAAATATTTACACAAGGTCCTTAGTTCAAAACTAAGTGTATATCCTGTTTGATCAGTGAATATGTGTAAATCAAGAAGTGATACTGATGACAATATGTGAAGAAACTAAAGGGGCATAAAGTTGGTAGGAAGCTGTGATTAGATGATGATATGTATTTTCTTGGAATATTGAAAGAGATCTTTATTTTCTTTTTCCCAAATATTTTTCTATCTTGAGAAGTAGAACATAAAGTTTAATGATTGGTTATTTTCTGGAGCTTTCGGATATAATCTATTCTTAGTAAATTCGATAATCTGAGGCCATACTTTTTTGAGCAGTTTTACTTGGAGCTTTGATTCTGGTTTGTTTTGGGATGAAGATGTTTAAGGATATAGTAAATATTAATAAAATTAATTCAAAGACATTTGAACCTGAGCAGTGTGAAATCACTTTGGATTGTTTTAAATTTTGTAACAATAATTGGCCTATCCATAATTAATACAGTACTTATATGTATTATTGCTTAAATAGGTATTTAAATTTTACATGCTCTGGATAATTCTAGCTTAAATGAGTTAAAAGGACAATTTAATTAAGACCAATGAGTTGTTGAAAGAATGCATTTGTTTTATATTTTGCCTGGATGGTGTCTCGCTATACAGTACTCATTTACTAGTGGCAAATAAAAAAGTCAATAAATCCCTGTTTCCATCAACTAGACTAATGAACTTCATTAGTTGATCATGTTATCAGTATAATTACTACAGACTACATTTTGCCCTTGGTTATTAATGCAACAGACTTCTGTAACTTATTCTTAGGAGAACTGCCTAAGAGGACAAGAAGTCGTTTAGCTCTGGAAAAAACCTTGGTTCTTCTTTTTCCAAACTCATAATTAAATCCTCCTGGAAATACTTACAATATTCCATGTACCCAGTTGCAGTGGTTTTGACACTCCACTTTGGGAATATTTTGCTAGACATCTTTGTTTTGTTATAGTTTTTATAGTTGGTTATATCTTTATGGGATATTGTTATGGGTTGGATTTTGTTTCCCAAAAGATATGTTGAAGTCCTAAATACAAATTTTAATAATAATAATAATAATAATAATAATTAATAATTTAATATTAAATTACTATATTTAATAAATTTCATTTTAATAATTTATATATATAAACCCAGTGTGCCATATTTTATGATGGACAACTACATTTGGGAGTTTGGGATCATATTTAAAAATAACTTCTAGGGGCACCTGGGTGGCTCAGTTGTTAAGGGTCTGCCTTTGGCTCAGGTCATGATCCCAGGGTCCTGGGATGAAGCCCTGCATCAAGACTGCATCGGACTCCCTGCTCAGTGGGAAGCCTGCTTCTCCCTCTCCCACTCCCCCAGCTTGTGTTCCCTCTCTTGCTATGTCTCTCTCTGTCAGATAAATAAATAAAATCTTTAAAAAATAAAAATAACTTCTATAAGTAGGTATAGTATTAAAAGAGAGCCAGGAATATATGTGTGTGTGTGTGTGTGTGTGTGTGTGTGTGTGTGTATGTGTGTGTGTGTATTTAACCATAATTTAAGTCCAAAGATATATGTCAGCCTTTCTAATCTTTTTTATTACACTTAATGTCTACCAGCTATGCTAGCTAACCCAGGAAAAGCTTAGAAACTCAATATAGGTAAGCAACTAAAAAAACTAAAACATTATTTTTGATGCTTCTTCAACCTTTTACTCCAAAAATAGAGCAGGCATTATAAATAAAAGCTTTATAGTTCTTCTCTATCCTTTGTAGTTGGAGAATATAACAATCAGGAAATTGTCTAAAAGATTGACAATGGAAGGGAAAAGAAAGAGAAACACAATCCTTAGCTAATTCATAGAATTGACTCAAATAATAAGAAACTGGTGTTACGCAAACAGATCTTGTGAGAGAGAATGAGATTGGGATCATGACTGCGGAGTACTTTGAGATACTCTCAGAAGGGCTTAAGGACAAAGATGTCTCGGTATAAAGTATGTTATTATTGATGACTGTTTTTGGACAATTATCTTTGAATGAATATTATGAAGAAAAATCCTTATCACCTGCGTAATCCTCCATTGTGCGCCTGGGTTTTAGTGGTCATGATTTTATGTGAGGAAAGGATTGATCTAACATGATACAATTTTAGTTTATTTATATATATATTATATATGTTTATATAAATACACATATTTGCCAAGCTCTCAGAGTTATTTTTTCTATTAATTTCATTTTAACAGAGATTGCAGTTTTCTGATTTTGTGATTCTAAGGGAGAACTATCTTTGTCTTTTACTTTATGCTAGGTAAAGGAGAAACATTTCTGTAATTAAGATAAATGGATTATTTTTGCCATTGAGACTTCCAAATCCTTTGGTGAAGAAGGTATTGCATTATTAAAATTTACTTGTTTGATTTAGAGTCACTGCTGTTAGATAGACATGGTTAGAGTTTTGAACTTTAATTTTGATTTATTTGTTTGCTAGAGTGATAGCATTGAAGAATTCATAACATTTTAAGTGGAAAATTGCTAACAGAAATAAATGCACTTTATAGTCTTTTTGAGACAGTTTTGGTTGCAATTTCACATTTGGTTATCAGCATTCAGAAAGACAATTCCAGTTAAAGGAAGTGGCAAATATTTCTCTTTGAACTTTCCAAAAAGAACTGAGTGCCTTTCTGTGAACCAAGCACAGCTTGGCATACATAGCCATATATATAATCTAAGCATTTTCCTGTAGCACAACAAGAAGGTGGAATTACCTAGGAATTTACATTTCAATGACATTTTATATACCTATCAACATTCTCCCCATTGGTTTTTATTCCATTACTGTCTATTTCCAAATCTTCATTCCCATGATTACATCGTACTTAGCATGTTAGAAGGAGTACAAGGCACTATAGCTTATGACCTTTTTTACTGAAGGGCAGGCAGCTGTCTACATGATATGACTTAATGGGTTCTGTGAGGTCCTCTTATGCAAAATCTTTCTCTACTGGCTAGCCCCAGGACTCATATTACCCTCATATTCCTTTAAATATTTCTTTAAATCATTGCATTTTCATAAAGTATCTTAGAACATAAATATATTACGTGGAAGGAACAATCATTCTACACACATTGCCTGCCAGAGATCAAGCCTGTGAGGAAATGAGCATAAAACAAGAATCTTAACAGAGAAAGGGAACAGAGTGGTTTGGAATGTGGATCTCTATTAGTAGCAATCAGGTGAAGGAATCGCAGTGCAGGGTTTTGAGTCGCCATGAGACCATGTGAGAATCCTAAATGCTTAGTGGGAATTTGTGAAGAAAAAGGGGGAAAGAAAAATTAAGACTGTTTTCTGTGCAGTGAATCTTTTAACAAATATGTTTTTAATAATTCCAAGTGATCTGTTGGTATGTTGGAATTTATAATTTTGCTGAATTTGAATCAAGTTCCTGGTGAAGTGAAAATGGGACCCTTGGTTAGCGAGTAGATACAGCTAACCATCTACTCAGCATCTGCTTCTCAGCAGGGCTTTGTTGTTTGTCACTAGTACTAATAAGTCTACAGCAACACGGTGAGTTTTTCAAAATGGTCTCACCAGTAAAACTTCAGGCAGTTAATTTGTAGTGTCAGGATGTTCCCAGAACATATATAACTCTGGAAGGAAATATGATTTCAGAATAAGCCAGATGTACTTACAAACATTTCAAGGTTGCAAATTTTTTGAAGTTTTCTTTAATAAAGAATATTGAGACTTGATTCCCTGGGAGACAGGGTGTTACAAAGGTAAATGAGTATGTGAAGTTTATTTTACAGGTACCTTCATTGTTTGAGTTTCTCTTCTCTATTTTCTTTTCCCTTCCCTTCCTTCCCCTTCTCTTCCCTTTCCTTTTCTTTCCTCCCTTTATTTCTTCCTTCTCTTTTTTCCCTTATGAATATTTATAATGATATAATCAACCAGCTCAGGCAATTTGGCTACCATATAGGTTTTTGTTTGTTTGTTTAATAAACCTGTGCTTCTCTCTCATTCTCTCAAAAATATTTGTGAGGAGAGGAGATTGAGTAAGGGTTAGTAGGAGCACTAAAGAGGAACTTGACTTCCCTTGTAATTTTATAAGCATTTCAGGGCTATCACATTAGATCTATAAAAGTATTGACGGCCAATTTTGCCGAGAGTGAATTAATGGGCATTTATATCTCTTAGGCTATAAGAACCTAATCTGTTCTGAAGCCTTACAGTGCCTCTTGCTTCCACTTCTGTTATAGTTCAAAGTGAATATTTAAAATATTCCATGTTTATGGTCTGATTTTTGATATGAGATCACTACTTATTTTGTTAGCATTCTGTCTTCACAGTATGTCTCATTCATTCATCGAACCCTTTTCCCTGCCTGCTATCATTAACCTTGCTTTGTAGATAAAGAGACACAGAGGTCAACAGTCTTGGCAAGAGTTTTGTCCACTCACTGCTGTTGCTGATATTAGATAAAAGTATTGAAAAAATGCAGCTTTATTTCCTTGTTTACCTTGCATGAAAGTTAGGTCTCAATATGCTGCAGCAAAACTGCACAAACTGAGTAAACCATAATCAAGATGATCAGTGTGTTGCCAAATTACAGATATATATGTGTGTTTTTACCTATAGCCATATACATTTGCATCTGCATTTTTAGAGCCATATGTTCTAGTTTTCATGCCACTACTACTCTCTGTTTGTTTGAATGGTTAAGAGCAGTTGATCCTAGGACTTTCTTAGTGTATAGGATTCAGAGGGTTTTTTTCATCATTAGCTCTGTTACTTTCACATAGCCAATTTTAATACTTAAATAGTCGTATTTTAAAGTATGTGCACATTTTTTTTTCAGCCAGATAGGCTCCATTTTAAAATACTAGAAAACCTAGTAACTCAAAGACAGTAACTTCAGGCAGAGTCTATTGTCCAGGGCTTTCATGGTGCATTTCAACAAAGAGAATCTCTGCGCTCACTCAATTTGCAAACATCTGGAGGAAAATAATGTGATAATTAGGAGGCAACGTGGGCTCATCAAAAACAAATCATGCCAAACTAACTCAATTTCTTTCTTTGATTTCTTAACAAGCTGAGTGGGAACACAGTGGGTATTTTTATTATAGAAAGACACTTGATGTAGCTTCTGAAACATTCTTAAAAGACCTAGGGAAAAATGCAGTTAAGTAAAATGATTGGTTAATGTAGGATATCTCTGTAGAAAGGAATAAGCAATGATTATTTATATATGGTTCAATATATAATTAGGAGACACTGTTGGGTAAATTTTATTTTATGAATTGTATCTTCACTAAATATCTTAAGCTCTTGGGGCACCTGGGTGGCTCAGTCGTTAAGCGTCTGCCTTCGGCTCAGGGCATGATCTCAGGGTCCTGGGATCAAGCCCCACATCGGGCTCCCTGCTCTGCAGGGAACCTGCTTCTCCCTCTCCCACTCCCCTTGCTTGTGTTCCCTCTTGCTGTGTCTCTCTCTGACAAATAAATAAATAAAATCTTTAAAAAAAAAATATCCTAAGAGCTTGACTTTGTCTGTGTACATTTTAATTCTCATAGTTTTTTTTTTTTTTTAAGGTAACTGACTATAATGATTTGATTTAAAAATTAACATTGGGGGGCGCCTGGGTGGCTCAGTCAGTTAAGTGTCTGCCTTCGGCTCAGGTCATGATCTCAGGGTCCTGAGATCCAGCCCCACGTCAGGCTCCGGGCTCAGCAGAGAGTCTGCTTCTCCCTTTCTCTCTCACTCTGCCTCTCTCCCTGCTTGTGCTTGTGCTCTCTCTCTCTCAAATAAATAAATAAAATCTTAAAAAAAAATTAACATTGGTAGTTTTCTTTCTAGAAAGAAAAATATACCTTGCCCAATTTTTTTCATTGGAAAACTATGAAAATCATATATGCACATATAGATGTATATATATACACATGCACACCACATGCATAAATTATAAGCACACACACACTTATATATACATATATATTTATTTATACATATGTATTTATTCCATAATCTCAGTTTCCATATACAACTAATAGTATTTCGGTAATTGTTCTCTCAGTCTTATTTCTGTCTATAATATTTATGTTTTTATGAAAGTGGAACTATGCTATACTTATACTTACTATTTTTAAACTCATTTGTTTTCTCTGAATAATATACTGTTAAACATAGTTCCAAATCAACAAATGTGCTTCTGTAGCGTCATTTATAATGGCCGCATAGTATTCCGGTGTCCAGATGTGCTGTAATTTATTGACTGATCACTTTTTATTAGATAGATTACCTCTTTGTTGTTGTTGTTGTTGTTACTATAAACCATACCAGGATAACTATTGTGGTAGTTAAATCTTTCCATATTGTCATAAGGTAATGCCTAGACATTGGATTGAAAATATGAACATTATAAGAACTTGATGTGTGCTCCTTAATTGCCTGGCAAAAGGTTGAACCAGTTTACAGTCCTGCCATATGCTTATGAGAGGAACAGCTATAGATACATATTTAGATACAGATACAGGTAGGTACATGCCTATACATACAGGTATCTTGATATTTTTCTCTACCCATATATATACATAAACATATTTTTTTTTTTTTTTTTTTAGGGAAAAAGGAAAGTTTCTCTTTGGGAAAAATGAAATTCACTGAAAATATTTAAATGATGAAAGTTTTCATAAATATTTTAGAAACCCCATGTTTCATTAGGTAGCTGTGATGAAAGAATCCCAAAGTACAGTCTTAAATTGACTTTTCTCCTATTTCTCTCTGAAATTTATCAAAAGGAGAGATTCATTTCTGTGGCAGTTATTGTTCTTATGGAACACCTGAAATAATTATTCTATGCCTCAAAGTGATATTAAATTATATTTCCTGTTAATATGTGAAACAAACCAAGTTCTTTTAAGTGTTGCTAGAAATGAAAGATTCTGTTTTGTGCTTTAATACTGCAGCAAATACAATTTCTTAGATTCTACTATTAGGTAGCTCTGATTTTCCATTCTCTTCCCTTCCTCCTTTTTGCTTGTTGTGCCTCATTAAAATTTCAAATGAAACTGTGTGACACTGATTGGAATTGTTTCTGTTGGGGGAAATGTACACACTAGATGTGCAGCAGAAATTCATCTACATTTGAACCCTGCTATTTGTTTGACACAATGGATTTTCAGGAATGGGATTGCAGGAAGTAAATCTTTAATAAAATTGCTGTTGACTGTCCCTGCAGGAGGCAGTGTGCATGGCAGCTGAACAGGAGGGTTTGAACCCTCAGCTCTGCAGCTTATCGACTGCGTAACTAACTGCTCTTAGTACACTTACTCATCTGAAAGATGTGATTACAAACCCCTTAAGGCTGTTGAGAATTTCAACAAGATAAAGTACTGGGACCTAGGAATGTCTCAGTAAATGTTAGCTTTTACTGATATTGCTTTATGATCCATACTTCCCCCAGATGGTAGAGAATAACCTTTCCTATAGCCTTTGCAAAAAATCATCCTGTTTGCCCCAGATTATTGCATTATTTTGGAGTAACTATACCAGAATTGGTAAAGTTACTTTTTTTGTTGTTGTTGTTGAAGTAACTCAATATATTCCTCTCCTTCTCTCCTTCCCCCTCACACCCCTCTTCCCGTCACTTCCTTCCTTCCCTCTTTTTTCCTTCCTTCTTTGCTTTTCTCCCCCTTTTCTCCTTTCCCTTCCCTAGTATTCATTGCACACCAACTGTGTTCTGTACTGTACTACATATTGGAGAAGGAAAAACCTGAATGAATACTTTATTTATTTATTTATTTATTTATTTATTTATTTATTTATTTGACAGAGCACACGCACAAGCTCCCCACAAGCAGGGGGAGCAACAGTCAGAGAGAGAAGCAGGCTCCCCACTGAGCAGGGAGCCCGATGTGGGACTCGATCCCAGGACCCTGGGATCATGACCTGAGCCGAAGGCAGCCGCTTAACTGACTGAGCCACCCAGGTGCCCTGAATGAATACTTTTGAAGGAATTCATTGACCAGTGGAGACAAATATTAATCAGATAACCACACAAATAAATATAAAATTGCGAGGATGACAAGGCTATATAAATGACAGATAATATGGGTTATAAGAGCATATAGAAGATTGGAAAAACTCTCCCGAGGAAATGAAACAGGAATATAAAGAAAGTATAGGGGGTAAATAGGTGGAAGCACTAGGCTTTTAACTAGTCTCCCTATTTCTGCCCTTGCCTCTTATAGTCTATATTCTTCACTCAGAGTGATCCCAAGAAAATGGAAGTCAGATCACATTAAACCTCTTCTCAAATCGTTCTCATCATGACTTCCCGTTTTACTTACGGTAAATCTCATAGTCCTTAGCTTGGAATAAATATGGGGATTAAGGAAGTGAGGTGTTATTGGTAATTTAGATTTGGGGCTTGCTTAACTAAATGGATGAGTGTTATTCACTGAGGAATTATAATACTACTAGGTTCTTCTGCCCATATTGAATCATTGATTTCTGTACATCCTATATCTTGTCTTTTATTTGGTAGTAACAACACAAACTGAAAAGGTAGACTGGTTAGTCATGCTTGTACTTTATGATTGGGATGTGGGCATTTGGGGATTTTATGGTAGTGATATGAGGTTTGATTGACAACATTTGGTTTGATATTTCACTCAACTAACTGATGTCATTGAATTACTGACTATTCACACAGCTGGTCTATGTGGCACTGATTCTCAGAGCAGAGGAAATCAAAGTAGCCATTGAATCCATCCGTTGAGAATATTAACACGCTCCTAACAGAACTTGGATGTCCAGCTAATGACTGGCTATGTAAAGCTAATTAAATATTTTATTAACTTTCTATAAAGAGCCCAAAGCTCTTTCATATACATTTTTCTTTTATACTCTTTATGTCCTTGTATTGACAGGAAGAGGCCAAATTAGCTGTTTTTTATTATGGAAAAAAGTTTGAGGCACTGAGATATTTGTGAGGCTTACATTTCACTGGAAAACTGAGAAAGGAGCTGGATATGGGGGGGTCAGGATTTTGCTAAGATATTATTGTTCCCAAAAGCATAATCAATGTATCATTTTTTTTCATTTTGAGGGCCTCCTGAGATTATGTAAAATATACAATCCAACATCTTTATATGTTGAATCTGCATAAGAACTCATTGTATTCTATGTATTTTTTCTATTTTATTTGTTTGATTTTATGCCAAACATACTATCCAGAATTCCAGTAATGTCTAATTACAAGTGCCTCTGTTGAAGTTATCTGGATCCCAATTCCTTCTTGTCTCCCACTGCGTATTTCACTGCAGGAATTTTACAAAGATGAAGTTGTAAAATTTGAATCTTTTCATTTTATATCTTACTGTTTTTAAGCAGGAAGAGTTTAGCATGAACAAGAGAGGTGGGATCGATGAATTCCCATGGCACCAATTGGTTAAGCTCTCCCTTTGCAAAAGACATTGAGAACTGATTGAGCTTGGTTTTAGGATTGTGTGTGCCCTGGTGAACCTCTCTACATTCGCCAGGTGTTCATGGCATAGTTCTGAGGCAGCATGCATTTTGCAGGAGCATAATTTCATTTTGGAAGAAATCAGGCTCTCTGTCTAGTCACCATGCTGTGTCTTGTCTCCTTGTTCACATTGCCTTCCAGATCTTCTGTTCCCCTCACTAAATTTCTGTAATTTGCTTCTGTTTTCTTTTTAACCTTTGTTCATGTTTAAGGGATGAAGTTTATAATTATATGTCCATTGTGAACGCTTCACTATGGTTTTGGCTAATCCTGGTTTTATGTTGTTTATGTTTGTTTAGGCAAATGATGCTCAGTGCTCTTTCAGATGTCCTTTAATGTAATGGGATCAAAAATTAAAGCTTTATAAGTATGTATATCCTGGCGAAGCCTGTTCTACCAACATGTGTCTGTGGTGTTGGTTGTATCTACGTTGAGCAATCCCACCGACCCCTGTGGATTCATTTAGCTATGAAGCAGAATCAGATAATAGTATAAATCCAGTGTAAGAAAGTATCATAGAGGTCTCCTATCTCCCAGCTTATTTTTCAAATGGGAAACTGAGTCCCAGGAAATAGAAATAATGCTTCACATTTGTGTAATACTCTATAGTTTGTAAAGTACACTGACATGCATTATTTTATGCAATTTTTTTTCAGTGGTTCTGTGTGGTAAGCTGGGTAGGTATTATTTATCCCTATTTTACCAATGAGGACACAAAGGTACAGAGAAATTGAGACTTGTCTCTACTACTTACAGCAAGCTAAGTGGTGATCCTATCTAAAAGCCAGGACTTGAAACTTCCCTTGATTAGGTGGCCTTTGCACAATATTATCTGCCTCCTGGATGGAGCTTCCCCAGCCACATGGTGCTGTGCTGTGCTGTGTTGAGACACTGACTCTCTCAATACTCAGGGTGGCTGGGACAGCCATTGACCCTTAGCTGTAGGCTGCCTTCTTCCCTCAGTATAACACAGGACTGCTATTATTTTCTGTATATCATGATTTCAAAAAAGCTTGGAAGCACAATCCTAGCATATAATGAAGATAGACTTGCTTAAGTCATGGAATGAGTTTATTAGAAGATTGCTAGATATGTACAGCCTGTGAGTTCTGGAAATGTTTCCACAGTATGCATTCACCTACCCTCTGATACCTGTATCCATTTTCCTCTCAGAAACCACCCCTCCCCATGTCTGTGTGGTCCCTGGAAGCCAACTAACAAATACCTCTGACCCAGGTTGGAGGTGTGGGACTTAGCAGGTCTGTGTACTGTCTCTTTTTGTCATGGTGATTGGCTCCAGAGTGGTCTTGGATTCCATCAGAGCTAGCCAAGTCTCATGAGACATTCTCTGTGACTTTTGGGAAAGATAATATTGCTACCCTTCTAGAACTGAACCAGGAAGCATGCAGACTGGAGCTGCTACCACCATCCTGACTTCTCCTGAAGCTAATACTGGAACTGAAGAGAGCTGAGGAATAAACTGAAGCCTGCTGATATAATTTGATGTCAAATTGCATAAAAAAGTCAAAACTAATTCTATTCCTTAGAGTTATATAAACCAGTAAATTCTCCCCTTTCTTTAAAATAATTGGATTAGGTTGTTGTCATTTAAAGCCTAAAGAATCCTAATATATTTTTGGTCAAGCAAAAAAAAAAAAAAAAGAAAAAGAAAAAAAAGAAAAAAACCAATGGCACTTTTTCACAAATGAATCAAATTTCTGATTTGTCACTTTAAAGGCCTGTGGAGATAGGAGAGATTTAGAAATGAATGCTCCAATTTGATCCAATTTCTTTCAGCTTAAGTATGTTTTTCTTCTACCTTTGAAAGGGTGATTCATAACTTATGAATAAAAACTATCAGTATATAAAGTTTTACATAATCTTTGAGTTTCCAGAAGGTGCTTTTGACATGATCAGTTACCTATATTAATTCAACAAATAATTATTGTTTTGACACTGAACTAGGCTAAGAATAAGGCATCATCTTGCCATCAAACATTTTATAATTCATTTGGTAGAAAAGACACATTATTGTGTAGAGAAAAGCAAGTACAAGTCAACCTATATAACTAAATATGATGTGAATGTCTCTGGGTAAGTAAAAGAGGACAAGGTCATCAAAGATTGAAAAATGGCAGTGGCCATGAAAAAAGGCAGGGGTGGAGTCAAATCTTTAGGATTTGGGCAGATGAAGAGGAAGAAGTCTCTCCAGGAGCTGAAGCACAGCACAAGCAAGGACTCATAGAGAGGAGAGAATGTCAAGTGAGGAAGGTAGTGACTCGACAGGACAGGCTGTGGCAGAGGAGTAGGGTGTGGGAAAAAATAGCTTGGAAATTTCCATCTAGTATTACTTTTGAGAACAACTTTGGAATGAAGTGCTTTGCTTTGGGTTTGTTTGGAGAAATAACATCACAACAACCCTTTTTTGAGCACTTACATACACATGGCATTAGGTTAAACATTTCACAGGGATCATCTCACTTAATAATGGTACTTTTAAAGTAGATATTATTGTTGTCTACATCTTCGGCAAAGTTGTATGTGTTTATCAAGCCTGTACGTAGTTAAGACAGAACCAACCCAGGTCAGTCTGCCTCTGAAGTTCATGCAATTTCTCTGGTTGGGAACTTCCCTCTCCTCTCTAAGACGAGCAGAGCAGTCATGTTGCACAAGCAAGTTGATAATAGTGTTCTGCATGGTTCAGTGAGTATTCATATTTTTGGAAAGTTTAATATTCAGAGTTACTACCTACAAATTCTTAGAATGACTTGATTTCAAGCATTTGAAGAGCCTCTTTTAACATGAGCTTCATTGTTGTTTCTTCTACACTTTCAAGCAAGAGAATGAAATCTCAGAAATTAGATTCAACTAATAATTATTGAGAATATCACAATATCTAGGGATTGAGTGTATGTACTTGTGTCATTATTGCTTCATTTTTTTCCCCCAACAAGCTGGGAAGGTGTCATTATTCCCATTGTATAGCCAATAAGACTGAGATCAAAACTATTTAAATACCTTGCCTACAAATGGCATGTAGTTAGTGTGGGCAGAGCTGCGACTTGAATTCAGGCTCTTTAAAGTCCAGTTCTTTCCCACTACTTTAGGCCAACAATAGCTGAAGGGTATATCTCTGAAATTTGGCATTTGGATTTATTACTAGTTAATATGAAAAGTCAGAGTAATTATTGAATATTAGTTATGATTTGACAGAGGTTAAGCCTTTTCCAAACTATAAATTTGGATTTCTCATTTGTCTTGTTATTTTTTTTCTAGGATCTATCAGTAAGTCAGATAACAAATATTTATTGAGTACCTATTATTACACGAATTTATGCATCAACTTAAAAAGGCCTTTGTATGGACCCTACACTAATGGAATTTAAAATATGGTTGAGGGACAAGATGGAAAGTTATATGACAGTACATAAAAGGTTAAATAGTATGGGTGATGAGTAATCTATGAGAAAACATTAAACAACTGTTGTGGGTCAGGACATTAATTGCCAAATGAATGCTAGCACATGCATATTAAGGACTATGAGTTCAGAAGAAGAAAATAATTGTAGGCACTGGAGTGGTCTGGAGAAGAAGCATCATGAAGGAAATATTTGAACTAGGCTTTTGAAAGTAGGACTTGAAGAGGTGACAATGTCCTGAAATCAGAAAGAGTAAAAGTAGAGATAGGGAAGTACACTGTGTACTCCAGGAAGTAGTTTGTCTGAAACCAAGATTTAAAAAGGGGAGGAGATAGGGTTGAAACCACAGAATTGGGTCAGGACCAGCTTGAGGAGGTCTTAAAAGGAAAACTTAAAGGGTCTGGATTTTATGATGCAAGAGGAATAGTGGTTGGGAGGGGTTGGTGTAGAAGGGTGGGAACAGGGAAGATTTTAGCAAAGGAATGAAAGCATAAGGAGAGTAGAGAGAAATATTCATTTGGTATATAAAATATTGAGAAAATTAGGTGACATAAAGGGGACTAATTAGAAAGTGATTGGAACATAATTAAAAAAAAAAAAAGAAAGTGATTGGAACAGGCCAAGCCTCTACAAGTTATAGGGGAAAGAGGTGAAAGATATATGGTATTTCAAGGAAACAATCAGATAAATTTAGGTCATCTGACATTTTCTGAGACAAAGTAAATTTTTATGAAAAATAAACAGGAAGGAGGGAAGTAAAAAGATCAAAGAAATAGGATAATCAAATACAACTTTAGCTTATGAACTCTGATTGAATCATAGTTTAACCAAATAAACACTAGCTATAAGAGCCATTGGGGGGGAATCAATGAGGCTATTGTTTTTCTTTATTTTTTTAAAAAGATTTTGTTTATTTATTTATTTATTTAAAAGAGAGCGAGAGAGAAAGCCTGAGCAGGGGGAGGGACAGAGGGAAAGGGAGAGAGACAGTCTCAAGCAGACTGAAAGCGTGGAGCACGTTGTGGGGCTTGATCTCACAACCCTGAGATCATGACCTGAGCCAAAATCAAGAGTCGGACGCTTAACCAACTGAGCCACTGAGTGAGGCTATTTGAATGTGGACTGAATTTTAGGTAATATTAGTGTATTATTGTTAATTTTTAGTTGTGATAATATATTGTGGTACTATAAGAGAAGTTTTTTTATTCTTAAGAGATGTGTGATGTGTGCTGAGAAGTCTCATTATCTGCTCCTTTCAAATTGCTTGGCACAATATATGTGTATGTGTGTGTGTGTGTGTGTGTGTGCATATATGTGTGTATGTATATATGTATATCTGTATTTGTATCTGTGTCTACATCTTATCTAAGTCTGTATTTATGTCTATATTTATACCTAAACCCATACCCACATTCATCTCTATCTCTATCCCTATACCTACATCTAGATTCAGATATAGAAAAAGAAAATATAATGATAAAAATTATTAAATCTAGTTTGTGGGTACAGACTGTGTACCCACTGTGTTATTCTTTTAATTTTCTATATGGTGAAGACTTTTATAATAATAATTGAGCCAGAGGGAAGAGGGAGAAATAGGTCAGGCTTTGGAGCCTAAAGCAGAAGCAGTAGGAGTAGAAAAGAAGGAGCAGATGTGTGCGGATAATTGGTAACACTGGGTGATTTGTTTAACCCAGAGCATCAGAGGACTCTCTTAAGCATGAGTCTTGGCAATAAGACCTTGCTGAAGGGATATCATCACATTTTGTACTGAGACAGGAAAGTTTTCAGAGGAAGTAGGTTGGGGTGAGAATACATATGCAGATTCAGAAGGGGTTAGTTTTAAGTGGATCTGAGCTTTCCTGCTGAACACTTGCTGGAGGAAGGTGGCCCAGGTCCTGGCCCAGAGGAAATCTGGGCTAGAGATGCCACTTTGCCATTCAGCCACAGAGGCTGATGGCTGAAATTGTGGAATTGGATGAAAGTCTTGAATAAAGAAGGAAAACTGACGACAGCCTTGAGAAATGCCTATGTTCAGGTGGTGGAAGGAAAAAGTGGAGCCCGCAAAGCAGACCGAGCAGGCCAAGTCGGAAGGAAATCACTTAGTGGCATGTGGAGAAATCAAGAAAGGACGTGACAATCAAGGGAGGCCTTCCCTAAATCTTTTTGAACAGATGAGTGAATAGAGTTTTACAAAGGAGTGAGGGTCATCAAAATAAAAAGATACAGAGCAGTCAAGAAAATTGGAAAGTAAAAAAAAAAAAAAAAAAAAGTTGGTTAAGAGGTTTAAGAGGTCATTTGTAACTCAGGCTAGAGGTTTATATAAGGACGTGTGACAGTCCATTGGGGAAGCACAGGTCAGCATCAGGAGGAGGAGAAACTGAGTTGAAGAAGGCTCCTTGGTGCAGCCTGGAGATAAAACAAACAAAATCTGGATTCAAGTCATGACTCTTAACTCATAAAAGATTTCCCTGGGTTTCAGTTTTTATTCCCCTAAAAAAGTGATTGGATTGAGTGTTGTTGTTCAGTATTTCTTCCATCATACATTCTTTTGACCTTTCTAGTGAGGAAAAAAATAGTATTTAGAGAGGCCTGTTCTAAGTTCCATATTACAGAGTCATTTCGAGAATCCTGTGTATCACAATTGTGTTGACCATTGAGACTATATGTAGAATTAGAAACATCTTTCTCTCTTTTTTTTTAAGATTTTATTTATTTACTTGACAGAGAGAGAGAGATAGCGAGAGCAGGAACACAAGCAGGGGGAGTGGGAGAGGGAGAAGCAGGCTTCCCGCTGAGCAGGGAGCCTGATGTGGGGCTTGATCCCAGGACCCTGGGATCATGACCTAAGCCGAAGGCAGACACCCTACGACTGAGCCACCCAGGTGCCCCTCTTACTCTCTTTTTTGCAACCTCACTGATTTATAATAAATTATTGGAATTGTTAATAAATGTATCCATATAATATTTTGATACAAACAAAATGTGACTTGGTTGAATAGCAAAACTGTGTTTTAATTTTAGTCTCCAATATAAAAGTTTTTTTTTTTTTAAGTTAAGAACTGTCTTAATGGGTTGCTATGCATTAGTAGCTATTTCTAGTAGGAAGTTATGGGAAGACCTACTCAAAACTCTGTATGTTTTCCCTGCCCCATCATAAACTTTTCTAAATCCTGTTAGGTCCAAATATGCAGAAAAGAATTATGCAGACAGTACCATTCTACTTAAATGACAGACCTGGAATGATACATGCCTTTCCTGGTCAATTAACTGCTGCTAGAGCTCTCAGGGACTAAAAGAAATGCTGTGGAACACAGTCTCAAGTAGACTATAAAATATATGAATTACCGATCTTCTGAAGAGGATAGCATTGCCTTAGAAATCTACCAACTCCCTCCTTTTAAGTCTACGGTTCCCTATTTCTCAGAACATTTACCAGAGGCTTGAACAGAAACTGGCTCATAACCAGTTTTCTTAACAAAGCTTTCAGATCTTTGTTATCACAAAAAGAGATAAAAAGTCTGAAATCTTCCTTATGATCCAGGCATCTGCTATCCTAGATCAATGTCAAACTAAAGATTTTTGGAAAGGATTTTGGCAAAGTGTAGTGTATATTAACCCACAGCATTCCATTAGATAAGTGACATACTGAGGGATTTTAAGCCGTGAGTCAGAGGCCTGGGCTCCGATCTTGAGATGACTGATTTTCTCTATGACCTTCAATTAGTTGCATAATCTTTTGTTCCGTGAATCGATTATCTTATTTGTGATATATGGACACTGTTTTTCTGTTGGTTGGTTAAGGAATCCTATCGGAAATACGGGGTGCTGTTATTTCCCATGTTTGGGGGAGATCCATTTTTTCCTTTACCTTTTGCTAAGGAACCTCTTTCTCTTTTTAGCATACCAGACTTGACTGACAAGCAAAGAGTACATTTACCTGATGAGGAAAGTCAATCCTGAAAAGAGGGAGAAATTTGTGGGAAGGGAAGTATTAGCATCCACATCATACTGGGTGTGATGCAGCATGGTAGGATGTGCATAATGGGTCACACGTGTTTGGGGCTTTGTCTCTGTTGTAACCTACAATTTTGTTGAATTTCATGGACCATAAATATGACACTTCAGGTTTACTTTCTTTTTGGCAACTTCTAATACTTGCCCTACTTCGGGTCCTTCTTTCTGCTGAGGGTTACTCGCCCCACCCAGCTTAGTCCCCAGAACTTTTTCACTGGCCTGGTGGACCCCTGAGCAAGCGCTTGGGTTATTATCTTTTTCTTCTAAATGACTCTTTGCAATGGCTGATAAAGAAGCCTTCATGAACACACTTTGCCAGTACTTTGTGGCAAACTAATTATTACACTCAGGTTTGAGGCTTCAGTTCATACAAAACTAAAATGCTCTTTAATTATCCATTTTGCAAGTTCAAAGTGCTGCATATGACTCTTCAAGATCTGGTTCACAATTATGTCTTCCATTCTTCCTACTGGCATACTCCTTTCAGATTTTTGGTTTTAATAACAGCAAACTAGTAATTCCCCAGGTGCAATGTGGTGTTTATCATCCCCAAGCCATTATTCATACTTCCCTTATTCTTGGGATGCTTTCCCCACACTCTGCCTACTTAATTTCTATTCATCTTGTACATCTCTGCTCAGACTTTCTTTTCCCCAGTATAGTTTTCCTCACCTACTCACTGCCTTCCTCAACTGGACTATGGGTCTCTCTGCACATCCTCTTAATATCCTGTAACACTTCTCACCGTACACCTCCCATCTTGTTTATGTTTCTGTTTATGTATGTTATCTCCATTAGACAATGACCTCCTTGAGAACACGAGTAGGATTTTCTTAATCATCGTTTTCCAGTACCTTGCCCAGTGCTTTGTACATAGTAAATGATTAATACATGTTTAGATGAATTGGCCTGCCTGGAAGGAAGAATAAAATTGCAGATTCATGCAAATTTTCATGTACACTTAGTGTCCCAACAACTATTATTTGGGTAGCTGGGCACTCATGTGTGATCTTGGGTAAGGTAACAACGGAATGTTCATTGGATGAAATGAAGCAGGACTAGAAACCACTTGTTAATCTAGAAATAAAGGCCATATGTTGATAGGCAGGTCGATATGGGAGGGGAAAATGGTCTCAGGGGAAGTTGGCAATGAAATAAGCTTCTTAATTATGCAATATACAATTCTTCAGCTAATATCTTCTATAAAACACAGAAAAGACTTCCAGGCCTCCAATGCTCCAAATCGCCATGGCAGCAGCACCATCATTCCTGGCTCTTTGAGTAGCAGGATTACAGGGGAAAAGGGCCTGACACTAGTAGGCAGATTGCCAAGGGGCTAGGAGAGGTTACTGAAGCATTTTATTACTGACACTGAAGAAATGATTATAGATCTCGAAGCAGGAGTACCTACCATACCGTGGCAATGAGATTCATTGGTTTCCAGAGAGTTGCATTTTGACTTTAAAAAAAAGATTTTTAAAAATGATAGTCAAATGCACTTCAATGGATTAAAAAGAACAACCATTTTAAAAGTGGAAGGATAGAAGCTGCTAGAGAATGTATTCAAATCCATGCTTCTTAGCAACCAGACTAGAATTCACCCAGAAAAGAAAGCTAGAGCTATAATAATAATAATAATAATAATAATAATAATAGCCTCTTTGGTTCTCTAGAGAATATAAAGGCATATTAGAGAAAAAGAACCACTTTGAGATCTTTAGATGAAAGGCATGGCATAGGTATAAAGTATTTTTATCAAAAGAGAAGGATAAGAGGAAGTGATGTCTAGACTGGATAGGTTATCTTGGATATATATAAGAATAATTGCCAAAGTGAAAATGAGAGAAGATCATGACAACCAGAATTATTGCAGTGTTCAGAAGTTATTATTACTATTCATTATAATGGATATGATTTTTTACCCCTGAATCAAAGTAAGGGAAATATAAAGGGAGAGTATGTGGCAACCTGAGAATATTTCCTCAAAAGGTTTTCACAGAGAAGTGAGATGAAAAGGTGCAAATAAAAACATCACTAATGTGTTACAGAGTTAATGTCATCTATCTTCAGACAAAATTTCAGTAAAATTCTACACAAGTGCTTGGTTCTTAGTGATTCAACGATGTAGGGAACATTGGGGCATGTATGCATAGTTCTTTGCTAATTCCAGGTCAGAAGAGTTATAAATAAAACAGGAAAGAGAGAGAGAAGAGAAGAGAAGAAAAGAAAAAGAACCCAAACCCTGAAACAAACAAACTTTTTTTTTTTTTAAGAGGAAAACCAGTGGCAAGAATGTCATTTCTGGTAATACTGATTGAAAAAAATTTACTAGTTAAACTAGAACTTTCATTTCCTCTGATTTAAATGAGGCCTTTTTGCATAGGTGTAAAGAAAGAGAAGGATGGGGTGTGAAAGCAGGGATTCTATTCATGTGCTAGAAACGATGTATACATTATCTTCAGGAAGACTCAAGTATGTTCCTGAGTGATATACATAAAGATTGATGTATTAAAAAAAAAAAAGAAAGAAATGAAACAAAATTTATTTCTGGGTAAACAAAGAACCTAAGTTTGGAATGAGAATGTGTAAATTTAGCAGAGATTGGATGCGTTGGTTAGAACAGACTGTGGTGCAGTTATTATCTGCTGAGGTTATTTTATGATGGCTGCATTTTCCCTTGAAGCCAGACCCCATATGGGGTGGGATGACAAAAGCCTCATATATCTCACTATCATTAGGCTAATGAGATTGGTCAAGGCCACATGCATTCGAATTCTTGGCAAAATTTAAGATAAATCTAGTAAGCCATTCTAATAGCTTTGTGCTGTTTTGGGGAAGAAGTAAAAGAACTAAGCAGTGAACAAAAGCAAATCTTCAAGTGCATGAGGTTCTATTTCAGAAATACTGTTGCATTATCAAAATGATTCTAAGAAAGGTTATTATTTATCCACATGATTGTAGAATTTTATGATCACAGAAAAAATTTTAATCAGATATTTATGAAAATCCAATATGGAAACAGAAAACAATGCAATGATTGTTTCTTAAGCATTCATTTTATACACAAAAGTCTTCAGTTTTAAAAAAAGGTAAGAGTTTTGAAGATTATGATGCATGGATATTGAAAACAGGTTGATTACTTCAGAAAGTTTATTCTTGAACTGAGGCCAACTTTTGGAAATGATAGCTAATTTATAATTGCTAAAAAAAAAGGTTGAATTAGAAGGAACTGTAATGAGTGCTCTCTGATATAAGGCTTATAATAACTTCCGTGCAGTTGAGGGAGATATCATTTCATTTAAAATCTTTGGATAGATTTTCATAGCTAGTTAAGAATAATGCAAACTCATTTTAACTTTGGTGTGTTAAAATAATATTACGGGCTGTTATGTGGTTAATTCATTGAAATTACTGAAATTGTTTTTTCTATTGGTAGGTAATAACTACATAGTACTTTCTATAAAGTAGAGGCCACTGGTGAAAAATGTTCAGATTGCTGTCCAAAGGCTGAAGTTATGATTCAGTGTAGAGCAACACCCAGTAATAAATGAAAGTACAATCTGCAGTATATTACAAATGAGTCAATTTAAAGCCACGTGTGGGACCCTCTAAACACAGTTGTAGCTACACAGACAAAGTGAAGTGGAGAGTTTAGAAATTATCTGGTACATTTATCAGCTTAGGCAGTCACTGTGGATAATTTAAGTCCTACAACCCTTCTTCTCTCTGAGAATTAGGTATTCTTGGCCTGAATAACCTATATAATGGCTTTAAATTTATGTATCTCTTTTCCTGATTTGGCTGTAGTGGGCTAAGGAAGCCAAGATGGATGGGTTGGTGAATATTTACTTCCCCACATTTTATCTCCCTGGGTCTTAGAAAAAAAATATATACTACTAATTTTTCCAGAACAACTCCCGTTGTATGTCTTACTGATGGTAGTTCAGTAGCATCACATCGACACAATATTATTATAACAGATTCAATTAGAGAGTGACATTATAGTGCTGGGCCCTGTGCTCATTAAGAGACTTCACACAGAAAGTCATTCCTACTAAGAAATTTTCTAAAATTATAAGGGTTGAGTTCAATTCAATTCAATACTGAACAAAAAGCCTATTGAAGCATTAAAATTGTACAATGTTTTGTAATTACTCACTATTCTCAGGATATTTAATGCTGCATTTTGCACCTAGTACTGGATGTTGTTCCAAATGCAGTGCATCCCCATGAGTGCTCCAATATTTGACCAAAGAAAACAGCAAAAAACAAATGAATATTTTGAGGAAGATATTAACAGAACTAAAACAGAAACAGACATTTTGGGGTGATATTTATAAAAATATTTTATAAGCATAGGTAATAAAATCCATTAATGTTCTCAGTAAGTTGTCATTTTACCAGCAAAAGAAATATGCTCAATCTGATTAAAAATACTGAACTAATTTTTATAAGTCTTGAATTTTCCAATTCTCTTCTTGCTTGTGATGTTAATGATCCAAACAAAGTCAAACTATTGAGTCATCTTATTGTTTGAAAGTACAAATGCAGGGATTTTTTTTCCAGCATGCCATTATTAACAGAATTAGTGCTATTTCAACTTTTTTACTTTCAATTACTTTGCTTTGATTTGTTATTTTGTCAGTAGTGTGTCCATGAAATTACCCCTCACAGGCAATTTAATAATTTCACGCACCCTGATGTTAAATTATTCACAAGTACTATGGTCAACTTCCACAGGGCCATGGATTATTGGATATTCCAGGTAGTAACTCAATAATTCTATTCCATTCTTTTCTAATGTTTTCTTCTTAGAAGCAAGTTATACCTTATAACTGTTGTCAAGACATGAAGCTGAGAACCTTAATTCTCATTTTAGTATGTCTTTAAGTTATTTCAAATATATTTGATTAAGATGGGTATTGCACACTTGATTTCAGTTCCCTAGCCTGACAAAGAACACTGTTATACATGTGTAGGTTATAGGATATTCTTTAGTGAGCCCTGAGATACCTACAATACTGATAAAGAGCTAGAGACTCATGTAAGCTCTGAGACCTTATAGCTTTCATTCAGGGAGCTGCCATCAGATGGCTGTGGTAAACTCGAAAATTGCCTTGTACTTCCTTTCTTTTCCAGGGACTAGTGGTTGAGGAAGAGGGATTTACTCATAATTGAAATTTTTGTCTTCTAATTAATCTCTTTGTTTAAAAGAAATATATAGAATTAAGAAAATCTCTTTATGATAACTAAGCAAAGAATTTTAGCTTAGGGGCATCTGGGTGGCTCAGTCGTTAAGCGTCTGCCTTCAGCTCAGGTCATGATCCCAGGGTCCTGGGATCGAGCCCCGCATCGGGCTCCCTGCGCCACGGGAAGCCTGCTTCTCCCTCTCCCACTCCCCCTGCTTGTGTTCCCTCTCTCGCTGTCTCTCTCTGTCAAATAAATAAATAAAATCTTTTTTAAAAAAAGTATTTTAGCTTGAAACAAGATTTAAGATATAAAACATCTCACAGCTCATTCGATAGTATTTTCTCTATCAAGATTGCTATTTACTTGTATATTACTGTTTCTGTTGTTCACCTGTTTACATATAAGTCTATCTATAACTCTGTGTCCTCGTGTCTTTGGATCTTTTTCTCTAAAAGCTTCTCTTCTGGCTACTTGGGAGACTTGCCAGAGGTGAGTGGGCTATCAGTCACTTTAGGTGCTAGTCTTTGATTTTTCTCACTTATATGCTTGGTGGTGACTCTCCCTGTTTCTGAAATGTAGCAGCTGAAACAGTGACTTGAGCATGTCATTTCTCTGTTCTTGATTCTTCATGATTCTTCTGAAGTAGGAGGCATTCTTCTCAAAGAATGGTAGCTGTGTGACTAGCTTTCTTCTTATAAGTTAACATGGTGTTAACTCACTCTCAAATCTCCCTTCTGAACATGAGAAGGATTTCCATAATATAGAATTGGAATTAAAAAGTAGAGCTCTGAAGGCTCCTAGAAATCTTTCAGTTTGTTAGATTATTAGTATACCTTTCTAGAATTTTTTTGAGACATATTCTATTTTTCTAATTTTTTTTATTATGTTCAGTTAGCCAGCATGAGACATATTCTATTTAGATGACCATCTAGTAGACCAAGTACCTAGTGATGAAAAGGAAACATGGCAAATATATTTTGGGGAAGCTTCTTTACCGCTCTTTGCAATATTACATCACTTTGGCCATAGAAGTATGGCTGATTCTTTTTCAAATTGCCATGGATTCATGTGTCTAGTATGTGGAAGACTAGTTAATGGTATTTTGCAGACATTATCAATGATGAATCATGCACTTCCACATGCAACCCAACAGCTAACATGAACTCAGTTTAATAATGATGAAGTCAATATAACCATAATGTATTATTAAAATAAGAATAACAGCATGTGAAAACTGCCGTCAACTCAAGACATTCCTGTTTATGAGCTAGCAACAAAGCTTCCTTCCCTAAAATTGTGGGAATATGAAAACACATCCGCATTGTACCCCAGTGCTGTGTGACAACCAAATTTAATAGAATACTTAATTTCAGCCTCAGTAAGCTCTAGTATTGTGCCAACATTTGTTTATGAATTCCAAACTTTAGAAACATTTAATAAACCATTCAAGAGGATATTTAGTAGCTTTCAATAATTTGTAAAAACAGATTTCCAGCCGATTACCCATATGAACTGAGGAAAGGACTTGTAATTTTATAAGGTCCATGGCTCATCAGGCTGGCCCTGTGTGAGCTGACAACAATGCACATACTTGACAAGTACTGTTTTGTTTGAACCCTTTTTTTTTTTTTTAAGATTTTATTTACTTGAGAGAAAGAGAGAGCTCAAGCATGAGGGAGGGAGTGGGGGAGGTAGGGTGGGGTAAGGATGGGGGGTGGGGTAAGGATGGGGGGGAGGGGGAAGGGCAGAGGGAGAGAGAGAGAAGCAGGCTCCCCGCTGAGCAGGGAGCCTGACTCAGGGGCTGGATCCCAGGACCCCAGGATCATGACCTGAGCTGAAGGCAGACATTTAACCAACTGAGTTACCCAGGTGCCCCTTGAACCCTCTTTTTTTCAGATGAAAAAAAAAATGAGGCCTACTAATGGAAGTGGTTTGTCAGGTTGTACTAAAGATAAGTATTTTTCTCTTTTTTTGGTGAAGTACATGCTTAAGAATCTGAACTTATAGGTTATATGCTGAACCCAGTTACCTTATTTCTTTTTTATATATTTATTTATTTATTTATTTATTTATTTGACAGCACAAGTAGGCAGAGTGGCAGGCAGAGGGAGAGGGAGAAGCAGGCTCTCCGCTGAGCAGGGAGCCGGACGTGGGACTCGATCCCAGGATCCTGGGATCACGACCTGAGCTGAAGGCAGCCGCTCAAACGACCGAGCCACCCAGGTGCCCCCAGTTACCTTATTTCTTAAAAAGCTTTTGTTTAAGAGCATCTGTAAATAGGGATTTCTCCCCATAATGAAGCCATTATAAGACAATTCTGATTGTTTGAAAGTTGAGTTTAATGTTAGGCTGAAATCTATCTCCTGGTAACTTGTTTATTTTTCCATTTGTGGGGGTCAGATAAAGTTTGTTTTGCCAACACATTTGTCTGAGTGTTTCAGGCCCATGATATGTGTACATCTGCATTAATTTTCAAAGTAATAAGAATAAAATTTTTTGGAGTCAAATCTTTCTTCTACAGTTATCTGCATTATATAAATTGTCCAGAAAATTTATTTCCAAAGAGAGCTATTTCCCTGTTACTATGTAATTTGCTTTGAGATGGGAATGGCCCAGGAAATGATAGGGTTTATATTTATTTACTTACCTAATAGGAAAGCAAGCTGACACAGAGAGATCATCTTTGGCCCAAATCTCTGATAATTTGCTCAAGACTAAATATTTGAGAACTCCAGAATTCAGAAATTCTAACTCCTTCACCAGGTATTTTTGAAGTACTTGAATACTGAATAATTTATATATATATGTATTTATATATATATATATATATATATATATATATATATGTATTTATTTCTATATAACTTTCTATCATTTCTATCAATGACTCTTTTGCTCCTACCATCAATATATTTTCAGGAAGCACAAACAATATTTTGACGATGTAGTTCTAATATTGGGAGTTTGTTAAAATAGTGATGTGCAATCATTTTTGTCAAAAGCAGTCTAGAAGTCTTATCTGTCAGAAGCAGTCAACCAGTAGGCAATTTTTCAAGAGGTAACCTAAAGTGCTGAATAAGACTTGCAAATAGGAAAAAAATGCTCTATCACTGGGGTAGAGGTAAACTCAGAGCCCGGGTGCTATTTGTATTTCTTCAAAGGTTATGGGAATGACAGCTATTAGCAGGCTGAAGGTACAATTCTTTAAGAACTAATACACAACAGTCTTTGCTGCCTTTTACCCTAAAATCTCACATCACATTTTATTTAGTTAGACAGCTATTGAACTCAAAAGAACTTTGGAGTTTCTTTCAAGTTTCTTTTTCTACCTTTCTCTTTTTGGTGTTATAAATACACTGAATCTCTTGGGCACCATTTGAATTATTCTGTTAAATTCTACAAGATCTGGTTTCTGGAACTTCCCCTATTATGAAGACCACTGTTAAATCTTAAGGGCAAAGCCATGGTCATAGAAACAAGAAAATAAGGATGTATTAAGATAAATAATTTGGATGAAGAACCATTGCTCAATTATCTGCTAAAATGCTAGAGAATGTAGTAACATTGGGTCTAAATATATTTGTAGTATTTAAATAAGTAAAATAAAATATAAAAAAAATGAACACCCTATGGAAATCATATTTAGTTCTACTGAACTGTTTTTTTTGGAAGCATTTGTCTTAAGTCTTTAACTAATGGAAAGACAGAATTTTTTTAACAATTAAAAAATTGTCCAACTGAATTTAGAATATCTACAATTGCAACTGAACAGGTTGCCCAATTGTTTCAATTAACTGGTAGAGTTTTAAAGTGTGTATTAATTGGGACACCTGGGTGGCTGAGTCGGTTGGGCCTCTGACTCCTGGTTTCAGCTCAGGTCATGATCTCAGGGTTGTGGGATTGGGCCCTGTGGGGGGCTCCACGCTCCAAGAGAGGAGTCTACTTCAGATTCTCTCACCTTCCCACCTCCCCTCCCCCTGATCACACACACACAGGAGCGCTCTCTCTCTCTTGCTCTCTCTCAATGAATGGATAAAATCTTAAAAAAAAAATTTTAAATAAAAATTAAAATGTGTATTAATTTTATCTCTTCCATATTAAAGAGTATTATTCTTTGAGAGAGAGAGAGTCCAAGGAATATGAGACTTAAAACTGCTATTTCTTACCTACATCCACTGAAGGTCACTTTATCCAAGGGTAAGGCTTTTCTTTCTCTTTTATTTTTTATTGAAGTTGGACTGCAGCCTGCATAGACTTTCTTTTTCCTTTAAAGATACTGTTTTCTGCCTAATTGTGCCCAGCTTCATTTATACCCTGAAAAGGATTGTGTTTGAGCTTATAGGCTCAGGAGACTCTTTCACTCAATAGCCAAACTCCGGCTACAGCCCTTTGGGATATTTGAGTAAATGTAAGTGAAAGCTCCTTGTGTTTGTCTCTGTGTTTCTTTTAAACAAAAGTTTAACTCAGGACACTATGGGAATATTTAAAGAAATTTATCTGTACAACTGTCTTCTAGATAAGATCTGAAAAATACTTTTTGGCCTGCAAAAGTACTCATCAGTCAGCAGAATTTCCAATAGCACTTCTGATGTTTTCCAGCCACCTTCTCCCCATATTAATAGGTAAAGGAACTACATCTGCCTACAGGAGATAATGATATTCCCTTGAAAATTTCCATAAAAACAGCAAAGAATTAAAAAGAAAAGGGCAAACCAAGGATAGCAAATTGATTTCACTTCCAATAGAATGCCAATTGCAATCAATTAGTGATTGTGGCACCAATTACAGGCTAAGTCAGATGAAGAGAATGCATTCAGTGGGAAAGCATGCTATGATTGAATTATGATGTCTGCCACAGGCATGAAGAACAAGTCCCATATTTGAACATAGGTTCAGTGTTGGCACATTCCACCTCTAGCTTGAATCCTCAACATCAGATTTGTATAGGTCTCTAAATAGTGACCTGTTTGGTATTCTGATCTACATCATTCATCTTCTCTTAGTTTGGGCTGCTTAGGCCCAACTGAAGACTCAAGTTATCAGACTCTAAGGCCATTGGATCCCTACAATAAGTGAAATGTTGGAATCTGAGTAATAACTAAAGGTTCAATAAGAGGGCAGCTTTGTTCACTTAGTGCTGAAGTCCCAGAACTAGGGCTATGGCTTTGATTTTATGAGCATAACCTTACTTTGTGTTACAGCTCTATTTGAACAGCCTGGCTTCCTCTCCATTGGAACCTTGTGTATGGTACTCCAGTGATTTTTTGAACTACTTTGGTTTACCTTCTTTTTAAGGAATAGAGCCTTGGTACAGACCACAGACATGTAATCAGATGTTATACAGAAAGCTAGGAACTTCCAAGACCTCTGTCTCTGTGCAGCTACGATCCCTTAAAACAAGGTCCTTCATACCTCATCTTCACTGTTATTGGGATTGACTCATTTCCTGGTCTGGTCAATGAGGCTGGACTGTTAGCCTGATTTTGCCACAAATTGATCTGCTGCTCTAATGGCTCCTTTTTGTTTAGATCTTGTGCCTTAGTTATCTTTCAGGCTTTGAACCACTCTAGCTTTTATTAATTTGTGGATTGAACTCACAGTGCCTTACATGCTCTTCAGTTTTATTGAATTTGTTGCTAAAATAGAGATTGGTATTTCTATTGGATATGTGGTTTAAGACTGAAAAAGAAATAAGTTATCCAACTGGGTAAATATATTAATAGGAGGGACTCCAGTGACATGATATAAGGCAAATCAAAGGAATTTATTTTAAATGTAGTATTGGGTTAAAAAAAAATGCATTGAATAAAGTCAGCCCATACCTGGAATAGAAATCCTATTCTAGACTATCACATTAAATAAGACAGACTTCTCCCAGAAATGAAAAGTCTGCTGAAGAAAATTGGAGAATTGAATATAAAAATGGATAAGGTGCAGGTGGCTGTTACTTTGAAAAAAAAGACTCCAACTTGTAGCGATGGAGATGAAGAACCTGGAGAGGAGAATGCTGATCTAGTGAAGCAGATGGTCCAAACAAACACGAGCTAGGAAAACAAAGCAGAAAATCTGGGAGGAGAGCCAATATCTACAATGGACTAATAAAAGCGAACAAACACCTCGGCAACCGTGTCCTACAGCTAGGAACCCGAACTGGCACTACTCACCTCATTGTCTTGGACGTATCAGAAAAAGCAGAGGGATCACCCGTCTGTATATACTCACATTCACTGTGGACCAGCGATCACTGGAGAGAGTTAGAATCCTCCTGGTGCCAGGAAGGCCGAAGGCTCTGCAGGCTTGCATATTAGCTATGGCTGGTGCTGTTTTTATTTTAAATGTATCAGCAAACTAAGGAATTACTTAAGATATTACATTAAGAACTCATAATCTACAGGGGAAACTTTAAAGAAGGATGGGGAAAATGAACAAATGCCTTATTTAGGGATCGACTTTTGTATCATATTTTTCATAAATAGTTATGTTTCTGGATAGGCAACAGACACTTTGAGAGGTTCTTAAGAGGAGAGAGAAGAACACATTGAAAACTCCCTTCCTCTGTGTAGTGCTGCACATATTAATTCAATGAATGATTATTTTTTAATGTTTCAGTAGTGTGATTTTAACACTGGATCCTGTGGTTAATTCTATGCAATAAAAAATCATAATATAACCATGCTTGACTGCATTATTTTTGACTGTTTGCAGTTTATGTACTGTTCATATTTTACAATCATAACATAGAAGTTGGGATCTTTGGAGATAGTCAGATCTGTACTTGAATTACCCAGTAACTTGCTGTGTAACTTTGGACAGGTTACTTAACCTCTCTAAACTTCATCTCCAAATTGAGGATAATAATACTTATCTCAAGAAGGTATTAAAACTATGAAATGAAATATACATGGAGTGTGGAGCAAGCTATCAGTAACTGAGAGCTATTGACATTTTTCTTTCAGTTAGTGCTACATATACATAAAATAATCATGTAATTATTAAAATATTTCCTATAAACTAAAAATGAAACCTCTAGTAACTAATTAATGATGCTATTAATATTTTGAGGGTTTTGACTTTGATAATATCACATTATCAAACTTTAGACCTGTCTAGAACTTGTTTAATTTGGGAAAAAAGAATAGTCTGATAACTGCATCTATGTGGGCAAATGGAGATATGAGGAATCATCTGCTAAATTAGGCCTAGCAGTCAAGACTTTCACACCTTGATCCCAGACACTATGACAAAAGGCATGAGCATTTACTTTAGATAGATATTGCTAAGTTGTCTTCCAAACGATTGTTATCAATTTGCATTACTACCAGAAATGCAAAAAAATAAAACAAAACAAAAACTGTTGTTCTACATGCTTTTTATTTTTTACCAATTTTGTGGGTAAAACATTATATCTCATCATTTCCTTGGGCATTTTCTTATTTATTAGTGAAGTTGAGCATATTTTTAATATGTTATTGGCTATTTACCTAATTTCTATTAATTGTTTGATCTTGTGCTTTGACTACTTTTCTATTCAATTGTTTGTTTTTCTCATTGATTTATAGAAACCTTTTATATAGATAGTGATTAAGAAGGTATACAGCAAATCCTCATTCCTGATGTTATTTGCCTTTTAATTTTTGACTGTTATATTTTAGTCCCTAGAAATTATTACTATTTATTTTAGTGTGTCTTTTCCTATAAGGCCTCTGGCTTTTATATCTAATTTAGGAAGATATTTTTTTTTAATTTTTTAAATTAACATATACTGTATTATTTGTTTCAGGGGTACAGGTCTGTGATTCATCAGTCTTACACAATTCACCGCTCTCACCATAGTACATACCCTCTCCAATGCCCATCACCCAGCCACCCCATCCCTCTAGGAGGATCTTTTAAAATCCAAATTTAAAGACAAATCTGTATTTTAACTGCTTTTAAAGGTTTAAAAAAAGTCTAGATTTTTATCTCCAATTGATTTTTAATATATCACAAAGAAGTCTAAATTAATAATTCAACTTAATATTTTCTCTGTAAGAATATCCATTCCTCCTTATGTAATTTTGAGCAGTACAATTTTTCCCCACTCATCTGCATATTTCATTTGTTAGTATTGTATATTTCTGTGCCCTGTGCCAATAACATCCTTTTTAAATTTTTTATTGTTATGTTAATCACCATACATTACATCATTAGTTTCTGATGTAGTGTTCCATGATTCATTGTTTGTGCATAACACCCAGTGCTCCATGCAGAACGTGCCTCTTTAATACCCATCACCAGGCTAACCCATCTTCCCTCCCCTCTAGAACCCTCAGTTTGTTTTTCAGAGTCCATCGTCTCTCATGGTTTGTCTCCCCCTCCAATTTCCCCCCCTTCGTTCTTCCCTTCCTGCTATCTTCTTCTTCTTTTTGATGGGGTCTTTGTCTGGTTTTGGGATCAAGGTAATGGTGGCCTCATAAAATGAGTTTGGAAGTTTTCCTTCCATTTCTATTTTTTGGAACAGTTTCAGAAGAATAGGTATTAATTCTTCTTTAAATGTTTGGTAGAATTCCCCTGGGAAGCCATCTGACCCTGGGCTTTTGTTTGTTGGGAGATTTTTGATGACTGCTTCAATTTCCTTAGTGGTTATAGGTCTGTTCAGGTTTTCTATTTCTTCCTGGTTCAGTTTTGGTAGTTGATACATCTCTAGGAATGCATCCATTACTTCCAGGTTATCTAATTTGCTGGCATAGAGTTGCTCATACTATGTTCTTATAATTGTTTGTATTTCTTTGGTGTTGGTTGTGATCTCTCCTCTTTCATTCATGATTTTGTTGATTTGGGTCATTTCTCTTTTCTTTTTGATAAGTCTGGCCAGGGGTTTATCAATCTTGTTAATTCTTTCAAAGAACCAGCTCCTAGTTTTGTTGATCTGTTCTACTGTTCTTTTGGTTTCTATTTCTCTGATTTCTGCTCTGATCTTTATTATTTCTCTTCTCCTGCTGGGTTTAGGCTTTATTTGCTGTTTTTTCTCTAGCTCCTTTAGGTGTAGGGTTAGGTTGTGTATTTGAGACCTTTCTTGTTTCTTTTTTTTTTTTTTTTATGTATGTATTCAGCACTGTATTCTTATAATAAAGTAAACTAGAGGAAAGAAAATATTAATAAAATCATAAGGAAGAGAAAATACATTTAGAGTACCATGCTCTATTTCTTGAAAAAAAAAATCCATATGTAAGTGGACCTGCACAGTTTAAATCTGTGTTGTTCAAGGGTCATCTGTATTTTGGACATTAAACCCTCATCAGATATATGGTTTGCAAATATTTTTCTGCATTCTGTAGGTTGTTTTCTCATTTTACAGTTTCTTTTTTTTTTTTAATTTTTTATTGTTATGTTTATCCCCATACATTACATCATTAGTTTTAGATATAGTGTTCCATGATTCATTGTTTGTGCATAACACCCAGTGCTCCATGCAGAACGTGCCCTCCTCAATACCCATCACCAGGCTAACCCATCCTCCCACCCCCCTCCCCTCTAGAGCCCTCAGTTTGTTTTTCAGAGTGCATCATCTCTCATGGTTCTTCTCCCCCTCCGATTTCCCCCCCTTCGTTCTTCCCCTCCTGCTACATTCTTCTTCTTCTTTTTTTCTTTCTTAACATATATTGCATTATTTGTTTCAGAGGTAGGCTTGTATTGCTATATACTTTCCTCTTAGGACCACCTTTGCTGCATCCCAAAGATTTTGAACAGTTGTGTTTTCATTTTCATTGGTTTCCATGTATTTTTTTAATTCTTCTTTAATTTCCTGGTTGACCCATTCATTCTTTAGTAGGATGCTCTTTAGCCTCCATGTATTTGAGTTCTTTCCGACTTTCCTCTTTTGATTGAGTTCTAGTTTCAAAGCATTGTGGTCTGAAAATAGGCAGGGAATGATCCCAATCTTTTGGTACCGGTGGAGACCTGATTTGTGACCTAGGATGTGATCTATTCTGGAGAATGTCCATGGGCACTAGAGAAGAATGTATATTCCGTTGCTTTGGGATGGAAGGTTCTGAATATATCTGTGAAGTCCATTTGGTCCAGTGTGTCATTTACAGTCTTTATTTCCTTGTTGATCTTTTGCTTAGATGATCTGCCCATTTCAGTGAGGGGGGTGTTAAAGTCCCCCACTATTATTGTATTGTTGTCAATGTGTTTCTTTGCTTTTGTTATTAATTGCCTTATATAATTGGCTGCTCCCATGTTAGGGGCATAGATATTTACAATTGTTAGATCTTCTCGTTGGATGGACCCTTTAAGTAGGATGTAGTGTCCTTCCTCATCTCTTATTACAGTCTTTGGTTTAAAATCTAATTTGTCTGATATAAGGATTGCCACCCCAGCTTTCTTTTGGTGTCCATTAGTATGGTAAATGGTTTTCCACCCCCTCACCTTCAATCTGGGGGTGTCTTTGGGTCTAAAATGAGTCTCTTGCAGACAGCATATCGATGGGTCTTGTTTTTTAATCCAATATGATAGCCTGTGTCTTTTGATTGGGGCATTTATCCCATTTACATTCAGGGTAACTATTGAAAGATATGAATTTAGTGCCATTGTATTGCCTGTAAGGTGACTGTTACTGTATATTGTCTGTGTTCCTTTCTGGTCTATGTTACTTTTAGGCTCTCTCTTTCTTAGAGGACCCTTTTCAATATTTCTTGTAGGGCTGGTTTTGTGTTTGCAAATTCCTTTAGTTTTTGTTTGTCCTGGAAGCTTTTTATTTCTCCTTCTATTTTCAATGACAGCCTAGCTGGGTATAGTATTCTTGGCTGCATATTTTTCTCATTTAGTGCTCTGAATATATCATGCCAGTCCTTTCTGGCCTGCCAGGTCTCTGTGGATAGGTCTGTTGCCAATCTAATGTTTCTACCATTGTAGGTTACATATCTCTTCTCCCGAGCTGCTTTCAGGATTTTCTCTTTGTCTCTGAGACTCATAAGTTTTACTATTAGATGTTGGGGTGTTGACCTATTTTTATTGATTTTGAGAGGGGTTCTCTGTGCCTCCTGGATTTTGATGCCTGTTTCCTTCCCCAAATGAGGGAAGTTCTCTGCTATAATTTGTCTGATATACCTTCTGCCCCTCTCTCTCTTTCTTCTTCTTCTGGGATCCCAATTATTCTAATGTTGTTTCGTCTTATGGTATCGCTTATCTCTCGAATTCTGCCCTCGTGATCCAGTAGTTGTTTATCTCTCTTTTTCTCAGCTTCTTTATTTTCCATCATTTGGTCTTCTATTATCACTGATTCTCTCTTCTGCCTCATTTTTCCTAGCAGTTAGCGCCCCCATTTTTGATTGCACCTCATTAATAGCCTTTTTGATTTTGACTAGGTTAGATTTTAGGTCTTTTATTTCTCCAGAAAGCGTTTCTCTAATAACTTCCATGCTTTTTTCAAGCCCAGCTAGTATCTTTAAAGTCATGATTCTGAACTCTAGATCCAACATCGTACTAATGTCGATATTGAGTAGGTCCCTGGCAGTTGGTACTACCTCTTGTTCTTTTTGTTGAGGTGATTTTTTCCGTCTTGTCATTTTGTGCAGAGGAGAATAGATTAATGAGAGAACAAAATGCTAACAGGGTAACAACGTCCCCAGAAAATATACTCTAAACAAATCAGAAAAGACCTGAAGCCAGGGGAAAAGAAAGGGAAAGAAAGAAAAAAGAAGAAGAAAAAAAGAAAGAAAAAGATAAAAGCAAACAAAAACAGAACAAAACAAAACCAGAATATGATCAAATATGATCAGGCTGGTGCATAGATCAGTGCCACACACTAGATTTGGGGTGTATTTTGGTCTGTTAGAAGAAAGTGCCTCCCAAAATTTTAAAGAAAGAAAAACTTATATATATATACAAAAAATAAGGGTTGATATGATGAAGGGATGGAATATGACTGTAAAGATAAAAATTATAAAAAATTTTATGAAAGGAATTGATAAGAATTTGAAAAAAGAAAGAAGAGGATTTTTAAAAAAAAAGAAAAAAAAAGGGAGAGAATGTGATCAGGCAGGAGACTAGAACAAAGCCATACACTAGAGATTTAGGGTATATTTTGATCTGTTAGAAGAAACTGTATCTCAAAAATTTTAAAGAGAGAACAACTTATATATATATATGCCAAAAAGAAGCGTAACTACTATGAAGGGATAGAATATGACTCTAAAAATGAAAAATAAAAATGTTTTTAAAAAAAGGAATTGATCAGATGTTGGTTAAAAAAGGGAAAAAGAAAAATTCAAAAAAAAAAAAAGTTAAAAAAAATTAACTTTGAAAGACTAAAGAATCATGGTAAAAGAAGCCATGGATTCTATGTGCATTATTCCCCTAGCGCTGGAGTTCTGCTGTTCTCATTGATGGGTAAACTTGGTCTTGGCCGGCTGTTCTTGCTGATCTTCTGGGGGAGGGGCCTGTTGCCGTGGTTCCCAAATGTCTTTGCCGGAGGCGGAATTGCCCTGCCCTTGCCGGTCCAGGCTAAGTAATCTGCTCGGGTTTGCTCTCGGGAGCTTTTGTTCCCTGCAAGCTTTCCGTACAGCTTTGGAGGATGAGAGTGAAAATGTCAGCCTCCCAATCTCCGCCCCGGAGGAGCTGAGAACTCAGGGCCCCGCTTCTCAGTGAGCCCGCAGAGAAAAGCAGTCAGTCACTCCCGTCTTCGCGGTCTCCAGCCGCCCTCCGTGCTCACTCGGCCTGTGACTGAGCATCTCTATCTCTGGTACCTGACCCGGTGTGGAGTCTCCAAACCCAGCAGATCCCTGCGGTGCACTCCCGCGCGGCTCCTCCCGGGGGAGGCAGGGGAGTCTCCCTGGATCTGCCGCTTGCTGCGTCCCTGCTGGAGGAGCAGTGGCCCGACTGTGCCGCGGATCACGGTTTATGGCAACCCCGAGCTGAGAGCCCGCACCTCGGCTCCCGTCTCTGCAGCCGGCTTCCCTGCTCTGATACCTGGGAGCTCTGCCACACTCAGACACCCCCCGTCTTTCTGTGACCCCGAGGTTCCCGAGACCACACTGTCCCACGAGGGTTCCACCCCCTGCTTAGCCACTGGAGCGACGCCCCTCATCAGAGCAGACTTCTAAAAGTTCTGATTTATGCTCCGCTGCTCTATCACTTGCCAAGGAAGGCCCCCTCCCCTGTCATCTATCCTCCCGAATATTGCCTCGGATTCACTTCTCCACACGTCCTACCTTCCAGAAAGTGGTCGCTTTTCTGTTCAGAGAGTTGTTGCTATTCTTTTCTTCGATCTCCTGTTGAGTTTGTAGGTGGTCAGAATGGTTTGATCCCTATCCAGCTGAATTCCTGAGACCAGACAAAATCCAGGTCTCCTACTCCTCCGCCATCTTGCTCTGCCCCCCCCCCCCCCCGCCAATAATATCTTTAAATGAATATGGCTTTATGGTGTATTTCAACATAGTATGACAGATGCTCACTCTTTATTCTTTTTTTTAAATGATAATCTCATATAATTCTTACTCTTTATTTATTATAAAGTTTTATTTATTATTTGTTTGAGAGAGAGAAAGGAAGAGAGGGGGCAGGGAGGGGCAGAGGGAGGGAGAGAAACTCAAGCAGGCTCTTTGCTGAGTGAGGAGCCCCACACGGGGCTGGACCCCATGACCCTGAGATCACGACCTGAGCCAAAACCAAGAGTTGGCGCCCAACCGTGTCACCCAGGTGCCCATAATTCTTACTCTTTTAGATTAAATTTAGAATCTGCTTATAAAATTCTGTTAAAAAACCTATTTAGATTAGATTGAGATTTCAATTAATTAAAAAATTAGTGAAGCTTTGACATTTTAATTATATGGAATCTGCCATGAAAGAAGAAAGTCTCTTTTTTGGCCTTAAATACTATTACTTAGGTTTTCTAATTTTCTTCGTATGGATCTAACATTTCTAATTGCATCTATTCCTAGGCATTTGATAATTTTTTACTATTTGTAATATTGGGACCATTATTATCATTTAAAAAATTTGTTGTTATTGTTTTTAATTTACAAAGAATGCTTTATTTTATATATATATATATATATATATATATATATATATATATATATTTATGTTCAGTTAACCAGCATATAGTACATCATAAGTTTTTGTTATAGTGTTCAATGATTCATTAGTTGTGCATAACATGCAGTGCTCATATGTGGAACATAAGGAATATCATTTAAAAATGTTTAATTAATTGTATCAACTAATGTATTTAAGTATTTTTTTAAAGTAATACATGTACAAAGTTTTCACATCAAGTAGTAAAAAATATCTTCCTTGGATGTGCTGGAGACGGTTGTATGGGTCTCTTCACCACTTTGTGTTCAGGGATGACACATAGATAACTTTAATCAGCCTTGGTGGGAGTATTTCCACCACAGAAATTGGCACATGCTACAAATCAGGGTTTTGGGTTTTTTCCCAGAGAGCATAATTTTAAACATTTACCAGCCTACCTCTGGGTCAACACTACTGCACTCCAGTTCCCACCCCCAGAAACAAAAATTTTCAATACTTTTAGCAATTTCTTTGGCTATATGTTTCTAAATATCATGCTTTACTGGTAAGATTTTGTTTTCATTGTTCATCTGTTAGATATTGTCTTTCATATTTACTTTCTATCCTGCATGATGAGAATTTCACTTTCTTACATGGTCCCTCTCCTTCCCACCCCATTATAGTTATATAACATTTTAAGTTAACTCATTATTCAGGCACATCATTATGGCTGTGCTAATATTTTTCACATGAGCTGTATTATATTCTGTAACTTTGTTTCCATTCTTAGACAACATTTTTGTCCTTATTCCAGTTAATATTGTCTTATTTTTCTCTGCCTAGTTTTTTTTATAAATCTACACTCACAACCAAATATGTGAAACTCCTCTCAATAAAGCAAAGACATCAGGTAGTTAATATTAGTTTGATTTCCTTTCTCTTGGACACATTCCTTCTGGTGCCCTCTACCACTGGTTCCATTCTGTTCTGTAGTTCTATAGTATAGCTTCCATCCTTGGGCTTTCCTTCACCATCATCTGGGAATTCCTTTTACTTCTGTCCACTAGGACTTCTCTTCCTTGGGCTATTCCATTATTTTGAAGGACTCTCAATTAGCTTCTTCTAAGTTTTTTTTTTTTTTCTGGGACTTTGCATGACTGAAAGTAACTTTATTCTTGCCTCATAATTGGTTGATAGTTGAACTGAGGATAGCATTACAATTTGGAAATCCTTTTTCCCTTGGAGTTTTAAAGGCATTGCTTTATTATCTCATAGCTTCCAATGTTGTTGTTGTTGTTTTTTAAAGTTTGATGCCGTTCTCATTTCAAATTATTTGTAGGTGGCCCCTTTCATTCTCTCTGGAAAAGTTTAAAATCTTTTTTGTTTTATCCTGGGTATTCTTAAATCAAAATGATATGCCTCAGGTGGGCATTTTTTCCTTGATTTGGTAGGTTTTCTGAGAGGGGGAGTACATGACTGGTCCGCTCTGGGATTTATTAATATTTTTAAATTGGTTACTAATAATATATTGAAGAGCTTTTTTTTTTTTTTATGTTGTCCTTTAGTTGGCTACTTGATTTAACTTTTTTATTCCAAAGTTTTCTGTTGATTTTCTTGGATATTCTAGGTAAGCAATACTATCACTAACAAATAATTTTTTCCTCTTATATTTCCATATTTATTCTTCATGTTTTCTTGTCTTATTTCATTGGCTAGGATATCTAAACCAATGGAGAATAGTAACTATAGTAGCAGATATCCTTTTCTTTTTTATGACTTTAATAGGAATGTTCCTAATACTTTGCTGTGGAGGTGGGGGCATATATTTTTCAAGTTGAGAAAGTTGCCTTCCATTCCTAGCTTAGTAGTCAGCATCAGGAATAAGTGTTAAGTTTTTGCTAATTTATTTTGGCATCAATTATACATATATAAATACATATATGTATACATATATATAATTTTGCATTCTTGGATAACTCATTTAAAACTATGATATATTATTTTGTTAAGAAACTGTTGGATTGTTGCTAATATATTTTTTAGGAATTTCATATAAATACAAAATTTATGTTCTGAGACTACATTTTTCATGCTTTTCTCCTCCTGTTTTGTTATCAGGTTATGGTAGCTTTAGAAATTTTCTGGCCAGCTTTCTGTTGTTAATCTGAGAATTTGACTAGTTTATTTAAATATCACTTGTATGAATTTATTGAGATTTTTAAATAAGCCTAACACATGTTCAGATTTTATAATTATTACAAAGGATAATTGGCAAAATGTGTAATTTCTGTCATACACAAAATTTATATATCTACTCATTGTAAGCTTATTGATTATTATTAAAATGACTAAAATTTTATTTTGGGGTACTTTATTATTTTTATGTAGAGGTGTATTAATGTGATTATAACTTCTGAAAGTATCTTCTAATATATCTAAGAGTGTTAACTTTGAATGCTGTGCTGATCTACAAAATCTAAACTTCTATGTGGATTATGCCTTTTATTAATATAAATATACATATTGTTTCATTTAATGCTTTAGTCTCGTACCAATATTGCATTTTATCTGAGAATAGTAATATGTACTCATAGAAGGCTTTCTTTGAGGTTCATAGACAACAACAGGCTGAAGTCTGCTTTTGGGGTAGAGAAATTTGGTATATTTCACTTCTGGGCTTTACATACTACTAAGTTATCTCCTTGCCCTTTGTGGAAGTTTGGTTTGTTTTTCTCTCTGGCCTGGATATCTAGGCTAAGTGCCCTCTCAGGGAAGATATTCCTTTGTTTGGAAAGTAATTCTTAAGGTTTTATCCTGGGAAGCAAATGACAGTGTTTCTAGATGCTTTGTTTTTTGTCTTGGAGAAGGAACAGTAGGGACTGTTTGACTGATGGTCTTTTAATTGATTGTCCCCAGGATTGTCCTGCTCTTTGAATTTGCTGACTCAGCTTGCTTTCTCTGGTGCTCCTTTGGGAAGAAAGGTTCTCACCTTGGCAGTTGCCTGTTTTTCGGGCCGTTTGGGTTGACGTTTTCTCACTGTGATTTCTCTTTGTTTGAATCATCATTATTCTCTTTTCTAGAACTATTTCTGGTTTGTTTATGGCATCCTTTCTTCTTGATGACTACAGTTAGTGTTGAACTGTTTTCTTAGGACCTATTTTTTTTTTTTCTGCCATGTTGGAATTTATAAGAACATTTGTGCTCAATCTGCTATCTTGAATTGATCTTGTCACATGCTTTAAAAGACTAGGATTTTTTAAAATGAATATAAATTAGTTAAAATATCTAAGTATAAGAAATACTATGATAATTACCCTCCTTTCAGAGTGGTACCCTCAATCTTAAATTTGTGCAAGTTTTTCCCTTGCTTTTAGTAATGAATTTATACTATACATTTATATCTCTAAACACAGTATCTAGTTTTGCATATTTTTTGTACTTTACATGAATGGAATGTCATCTTGGCAGCTTATGTTTTTGTATGTTTTTGCTTAACAAATTGAGAGATTCATCCCTGTTGATAAATGCAGTTCTAGTTTATTTGTCATTTTTGCAAATGTAGAGTTTTTCGCTGAATAAAGATCATGCTTATACTCTTACTGGTGAACATCTAAGTGATTTCTAGATTTTTTTTATTAGATACAATACTGGTATGATTCTCTGACTTTTCTCCTAATGCACATGTGGCAGAATTCTCATATATATATATATATATATATATATGATTAGAATGGGTGGATAATGAGATACACATCTTTGATTTTGTTAGATAAAATTTTCACCCCAAAGGTGGTGTCTATTGCATTCCCAAAAGTCCTTTATAAAGTTTGCAAGCTCAGTATCCTAGGCAACATTTTGAAATTTTTAAATTTCTGCAAATATGTTGTACATAAGGTTCTATTTCATTTTCAGTTTTTTGATTACTAATGAGGTTGAGTATCTTTTCATATATTCATATTCCTTCTATAAAATCCTTCTTCATATCATTTGCATTCTTTATTGGCTTTTTGTCTTTTTAATTTATTTGTAGGATTTATTAAAATGAGTTTTAGATATCAATCCTTCTTTGATGATATGTATTGAACATCACACATACCACTAATATATTCCCTCTGGTTTTTGGTTCATCTTTTAATTTCTTCAAACATTTTCTTCATGGTTTGTGTTCTTTGTGTCTTTTTATGGCAATCTTTCCTTATCTTGAAATCTTAAAGTTGTTCTCTTATATTTTCTTCTACAAGTGTCAACATTTTATTTCTTATATTTGGATGTTTATTTCAACTGGAATTGAGTTTTTGGATATGTTATGAGGTAATTACATGATTTTCTGTTTTGTTTTTTTTTCCATATGGAGATCCCAGCACCATTATTGCCCCACTAATCAATAATTCCACCTGTTATATATCAAAACTTACATATATTTGTGGGTATAATTCTTTCTGTTCTATTTATTTCTTTGTCATCTTTTTGCTAATCCCATGTTGTGTTAGTTACATTTTTATAATAAGTGCTAAGGTCTACAGGGAAAATATGTCATCTCCTCTGTGTACATTTTAGTGTCATTTTGTCAAGTCCTCTGACAGTTCTGCAGATATTATGATTTTGATATGCATTAAAGCAATTAATTTGAAAAACTGACATTTTTAAATATAATCACACTATCCATGAATGTGGTCAATTCCTCTATTTTTAAAAAGGTCTTCTTTAAGGTCTTTCAGCAAAGATTTCATTTTTTTCTATGAAGACGATGCACCACTTTCCTTAGATGTGTTACTGGGTATTTATGAGTTATTTTATTTCTTATTATAAATGAATTTATTAGAGAGGCTTTTTAAAACTCATTATGACTTAAATATAAATGCCATTGATTCATTTACATTTATCTCCTATCTAGCAATTTTGTTAAACTTGTATTAATTCTTATAATTTGTCTGTATATTGTTTCAGGTTTTTCTGTTTATAATCTACAAATAGTGGCAATATTGTTTCTTCCTTTCCTATCTTGACCCATTTTATTGCATTTTTTGGTCTCATTTTCCTGGCTGTGGTGATAGAAAACATCCTTTTCTTGCTTTTAAAGGAAACATGAATGTAAGTTTTGTTGTATTGTTTGTGGTTATATATTTTTTAAAGATTTTATTTATTTATTCATTTGAGAGAGAGAACACACAAGCGGAGGAAGGGGCAGAGAGAAGGGACAAGCAGACTCCTTACTCAAAGGGGAGCCTGATATGGAGCTCCATCCCAGGACCCCGAGATCATGACCTGAGCTGAAGTCAGATGCTTAACAGACTGAGCCACCCAGGCACCCCTTGTGTGTGGTTATGTTTTTTATTAAGTTCAAGGCATTCTCTTCTATTCCTAGGTTATGAATTGTTTGTTGTTGTTTTTTTTTTTATAAATCTTGGATGTCAATTTAATTTTCTTATATGCTTTTTCTAATATATTAAGGAGATCATATGATTTTTCTTATTAGATGTGTTAATATGATGACATGCATTAATAAGTTTTATACTGGTAAATCAGTCTTCATACCTGGAATAATACCTGGAATAATCCCAGTTTGGCCATAATATATATGTATTATTGAATTTAGTTTGTTGGCATTTTATTTGGCCTTTTGTGTCTATATTCATGAGTGGGTTTGTCTATAATTTTATTTTCTTGAAATGCTTTTGTCTGGTTTTGATATCTCTAAATGATTTAGTGAGTGTTCCCTATTTTTTAGTCTCTAATGATATATATGTAACATTGGAATTATGTGTTCCTTCAACTTTAGTAGAAATTTTTTATAGGTGTGGTTTGTTTTTTTTTATGTGAAGATTTTTATTTTTAATTTTTTAATTTTTTTTAAAGATTTTATTTATTTATTTGACAGAGACACAGCAAGAGAGGGAACACAAGCAGGGGGAGTGGGAGAGGGAGAAGCAGGCTTCCCGCTGAGCAGGGAGCCCGATGCAGGGCTCAATCCCAGGACCTGGGATCATGACCTGAGCCGAAGGCAGACACTTAATGACTGAGCCACCCAGTGCCCCTAAGGTGAAGATTTTTAACCACTGATTTGATTTCCTTAATTATTCAGGACTTTTTTTCTTCCTATATCAGTTCTGGTAAGTTATATTTCCTTTTAAGTAATTAGTTCATTTCATCTAATTTATCCTTAACCTATTAATTACTTACAATTGTGTTTAAAATTTCCAGTATTGTGCACTATCTTCTACTATGTGTAGTTATCTTCTAATTATTGAATCCTATCTTAATTTCCTTTTGGTCAAAGTAAGCACATGGCCTATAAGAAACTGTCCAAACTTGGGCGCCTGGGTGGCTCAGTTGGTTAAGCAACTGCCTTCGGCTCAGGTCATGATCCTGGAGTCCCGGGATCGAGTCCCACATCGGGCTCCCTGCTCAGCAGGGAGTCTGCTTCTCCCTCTGACCCTCCTCCCTCTCACTCCCTCTCATGCTCTCTGTCTCTCGTTCTCTCTCTTGCAAATAAATAAAAAATCTTAAAATAAAAAAAAAAAAAAAGAAACTGTCCAAACTTGCTCTATGTCTTTTCATTTTAAATTTACATAAATTCCTCATATACACTTGAGAAAAATGTTTACTTTCTTATTGTTGAGAGGAGACTTCTATATATTTTTATTAGATCAAATATATTAATTGCCTTGGAAACATCTGAATCTAGCTCATTTTTCTTTTGTTTGCTTAATCTATCAATTACAGAGAGAGGGACCTTTAGAAAGCATATTCTATGATGGTGGATTTGCCAATTTCTTGTTGTATTTCTATTAATTTTTGCTTTATATATAATTGAAGCTATGTTGATAAATACATGCAAGCTTCAAATTGGTATATCCTTGTCTTAGACCAAAACATTATTATTATGTGGTCCCTTTTTAACACTGTGCTCTTTTGTCTTAAAATCTGTCTTATGTGATATATTTATACCCTTTTGCTTTTGATAATATTTAATTGATTAATATTCTGTTTTTCCCGGGCACCTGGGTGGCTCAGTTGGTTAAGCGACTGCCTTCGGCTCAGGTCATGATCCCAGGGTCCTGGGATCGAGGCCCACATCGGGCTCTCGGCTCGGCGGGGAGCCTGCTTCTCCCTCTGACCCTCTCCCTTCTCATGCTGTTTCTCTCTCGCTCGCTCTCTAATAAATAAATAAATAAATATTTAATATTCTGTTTTTCCCTCTATATACATCTCTTTAAAACAACCCAAAGCTAGATTTAAAAAAATTAAAATTCTGTCTGCACATCTTTGTCCTTAACTCTAGAGTTTATTCCACTTACACTCATTGTGATTACCAATATATTTGATTTTTTTTTTACTCTTTTGGGGGCTTTTTATGTGTCATATGATTTTTTATAGTGTGTAAAAAACTTATTTTTAAAATATTTTTCCCTTTATTTTAGAATTTACACTTGGACCCACCTTTTTTGCACAGACAAAACCACCGTGCCTCTCCACACACATATGCACTTACAGATCCAAGACCAGAAAAAACTATTTCCTTATTATCTCCCTTGGTGGATTTTTAAAATTTACTTTTTCACTGTAAAAGATTCTTTAGAGAGGGTTTTTTTTGTTTTTTGTTTTGTTTTTCCCTAGCTTTATGTGTTCAGGTTTCAAGTCTACTCGAAGTGGGCCAAGGCTTTGTTTCTTATCTCCTTTGGCAATTATTAGAAATAGATTTCTTGGGTTGCAGACACCCTTATAATAGCTGCAGGCTTAAATTACTCCTAACAATTTTCTATTTACTTCTACTTTATTAATCTTTTATGAGTATTTTCCTTACTTCTTTGCAGAATTATCTATATATTTAAGAAGACTTAATTTTTAAAGTCCAACATTTTCAGTGTTTGGTAATGGGGATGCTCCAAGGATATCTAATCCACCATTTTTCCAGAAAGAGAAGTCCTACGTGCTCTTTTACTCTCTATGCCTTTTTTGTGCTATTCCCTGTATGGGTGAACAGGGCTTAAATTAAGGAGAGGCTGAGAAGCTGTGATGTGTTGTGAGTGAACTGGACATTGAGTAATAATACTTAAAGAAACACATCCACCTGGGGGTCTGTCTTCATCACACAGGAGCTGTGTTGCTGGTGTTTTTGGACACCTATACAAATAGGGTGCAGTGGATAATTTTTATTTTATTTTTTATTGAAAGAAGAAACAGATATGGTCTTTGACTGATATAGGAAAAATTTAATCCAGTGACTTTTGTTCTCAATGCTCTACCTGTAAGATTTGAGATTAAAATGAATTAGAAACCTCCAAGACTGCCTTTATTCTTCTTTTCCTAATGAAATTATTAGCTGAAAATATGACAAATTAAAAGATTGTTTCATGAAATATTAAGGCTTGCTAGGTGATTTTCATCTACATGGAAAGAACAGATTCAATTAAGGGAGCCTCTACCACATGTGATTTCTACAAAATTTGGAAGGTTGTCTTGTGATCTAAAGACACAGTCTCTTTGAATGAGCACTAATCAGGAAGATAAGCAGTCTGAAATTTAATATTGTCTTGATCATTGATGTAAGTCTGTTAGTTTCTATGTTACAATTTTTTCTTCTACCAATACCTGCCTAACCTTAGTCAAAGAGGTGTGAGAATACAGTAGGGTTCCTGCAGCCCTCCTCTTTTTATGTTTAAAAATAATTGCCTGTTTATACATTACCATATGTTACCCTCTTTGCCATTGAATGCATATTTCTAGTTGCCATGTGGCAATATTCTTTTCCAGCCATTATTTCAGTTTTAACAACATGCCTGCCATTATTCATTAGTGTATAAGCAATGACTTAGAAAAAAGTAAATGACAATGCTGTGGTGACAAAGTTGGAAGTCATTAAGATGGACCAAAGCAGCAAATATTTAACCTTAATCAGACATTCATCATACTGATTATGAGTTCAATTGTGAAGAAAATGAACAAAATTAAACTGCATGAATACAATGTTGGAACTATATCATTGAAGACTTAGCCAAAAGATGAGATTTAATTTAGGACATTATAACTTTAAGTTGTCAAATAGAATTCCTCTGTATCTACAAGCTTTTGGATGACTGACTTTAGGATGTTTAACTGTGGTTCATCATTTTAAGTTTATATTTTATCTTTGTCACATGTTGTAATACTTGAAGGAAAATGTTTCAAAACAGTTCCAAATTAGACTGTCATCAACTCTCTGATCACTATCAGCATGTTAGAAGTGTTTTTCAGTACCACTTTTGCAAATGGTTATAATGGATAATTCATGGTTAAAATATTTATCTCATCCTCTTTTTTTGCATACTCTATAAATTATTGAGAGTGAGTATAATTTTCTTTTGGAGACCCCTACTTTGGCTTTTTCTTTTTTCTTTTTTTCCTTTTTTTGTATTATTTTTCTGGCATACAGAACAATATAGGTCTATTTATCCTCACACACCCCACTCTATACCCTGCTCTTTCTTTCTCTCTCTTTTTAATCCCAGGAGGATGTTTAATTTTTAAAAATCCCTTGTAAGCTTTCACCAATCTATGAAGGACCTTTTCACTTTTTGGAGGTCTTATCTTCAGTCTCCACCTTTGCTTGACCTATCAGTCTTCCATGTTAAGCATACAGTGGGAAATTAACTTAAAATTTCCACAAGCAATAAATTATTATTATAGAACATAAAACATAAGAAAAAACTATAATGAAATTATCTATATCTCCACTACCCAGAAATAACTAATGTTACATTTTGATATATACTTCTTAAAGTATTTATGTGTGAATATAGCCATTATTTTATTTATCTTATATACAGAAATGAGTGGAATCATACTTAACCTATGGTTTTAAAATCTCATTTTATTCATTCAACATAGAGAACAACTTACATCATGGGTGTCTTTCCCTGTCGATAAATATACCTCTAAAATTTGTATTTTATATCTGTCCAAATTCAATTACATGGATGTGACAAGATTAACTCAACTAATTCCCAATTATTAGAAATTCAAGAAGTTTCTAATAACATCAGTTTATTAAACAAATGGCTTGAACTTCTACTTTGTGCAGGCCCTATTCTAGGCGTGGGGTTTCATAGTAAACAAAACAGATAAATTTCAACGGATATGGAGCTTATTGTTGGAGAGTAGCATTCAAATAGTCCCTCTTTAGGGGAAGTACTCCCCCTCATGATCACATAGGTACCTTAGTTTGTTGTCTGCAGATGATGCTTTCTATACAGCCTTAAGGGCAAAATGCCTTAGGTGTACTTCTCTATCTCTCTATCCTCTACTATGTAAGTAACTGTTAGGTTTTGATACTTTTGTTTGGGGACTTTGATGGTTCAGAGAAATTAGTGTTCTTGTAGAAATCTAAATGCATAGCTGGAATTATTAGTATTATTAACTTCAGAGTCATCTCGTAATGTCACTCATTAAAAATAAATGCTCCTAACTGAATACATTTTAGTATATATGAATTACAATATAATTTTATCTGACTCTTATAGGCTATATACATTTCAGTAGTTGTTTTGGTGGTGGAATTTTAAAAAGCTACTTTGTACTCTCGTGTTGCTCTTTGTGACATTGCTCTATGTCCTCAACCATAAAACAAGGAGTTTGACTAAATGATTTCTACAGTGCTTGTCAGCTCTGGACAGGGAGGCATTGCACTATTATAAAATAGTTCTTAAGACTTTAGCTCAAATAACTTCCCGTCTTTTTGGTATACACATATTCATTCACTCTCTCAGCTTTTGGTTCTGATTTTTCTTAAATATGTTATACTGTTTTTCTCAATCATAGGAATAGCAGGAATTTCAATTAAGTATAGTTTATACAACAACCTAAACTTAAGTTTGGTTTCTCCTCTCTCAGTTCTGGGGAACATTTGCCCCTCAAAAGCAGAAGGGCAGCCCATCTACCTCCTCGGGGAATTTTCTTAACTGCTAAGTCAGCTCATAAGCTGATAGATGAAATTTTCAGAGGATTTTTCATTTTATCAGAAAAATGATATACCATTGGACTTCATTTATTTTCTTACTTCCATTTCTTATAATATAAAGGAGAATATTGCTCCCTCTATATACTTTTACATGGCCAGAGTCAACTATTATTATTAGGAAAATGTAGATTAAAAGTGTTAATATTAACATTTAATTAATAGTTAATATTAACAGTTAGTTAAACTTGTTTGAATTCATTGTAGGGAAGTTCAGTCAGTAATTAATTGGGCTTTCATTGCAATTTTGCTTTTTTGCCTCTCTCTTGATGTATAAATCTATTTTCAGAGGATGCAATGCCAGTAGGATAGCAGAAACCAAAGATTTCTCCAGCCCTTAACTCTTGGCAAACTCTTCAAGTTGCTTTTGGATAGTCTCAATTTCTTCTGCCATTTCTCCTGGGAGAATTCAGAATTAGTGTTCAATTTTTTTTTCTTCTTGGCAAAAACAAACTCTATTAGATTCTTTCAAGTGAGTCACTTACCACAGATTTCATAAGGTCAGATTCCAACTAGTATTTACATTTTTAATTGACATTCAGGAAGGATTTTTAGCTGGAGTTAAAGAGAAGAGGGACAAGCACTTATAGCTCAGCTGTTCTGAAAATGATCTGATTTTTAAAAGGCCACAAAATGAATATGATTATTTTATTATTCCTAATCTGAATTTAACCACATTCTACTAAAGGAACATATAATACATGTTCAATACCATATAGTGTCACATTGAGGGGACAAAGGGAAAACTCACTCCTTTGAAAATCTGTCCATCCCCAGATGTTGATAGAATGATTTGTGTGGCCCATGAAACATCCCATGAGGCATGTGGCAATTGCCACAGTGATTGTGGTCTCATCCTTGCCAATCTATTCATTCCCACTCAGGTCACCTCTTTGCTCAGCCACAGACTTTGTGTTTTGGGAGAGAGGATGTAGGTGTGATACCTCTCTCTATTCCAAGTCAATTCTATGGACATCTGTGACGGTTCATTCTGTCTCTCTGAGCTATAGTTTTGGGTATTCAGGTTGGGAACAGGAAAGAAGGATCTGGGACAGTATCAGCTGGATGATTTTGACAAATTCTTCCTGGGGGTAAAGGGGGATTCAGTCGGTCTAATAATCCCAGGGGAATGAAAGGCAAAGGGAGCTATATAGAAGACCCAAGGGCAAGAAACCAGAATTATCCGGATTGTTTATTGCATAATCAGAAAAATTCAGTTATCCATGAAGGCAAGACTTTCCACTGTGTCTTTTTTTTTCTTTTTTGGAAATTGACCGATTTCTGAATACATGAAAAAAATATAGGAGATGGTAGTATCTGATCTCTAGTATCTCTGGTGCATAGCAATTTGCTGGCACAAATTAGATGTAAGATAAAATTTTATTGAATGAATGCTCTTCATCTAAATGATGTATATCATTGGCTTCAGTTTTGGTTTATGTCTTGGTTGCTTGTACCAGGCAGATTTATTTATCTATCAATCTGTCTATGCAGGAAATGTAGCAAGGTAGACTGTTCTAATTCACTCCTGATAATGTGAATAGTAGGAGTGATTGACAGTGAATTTTTAAATACTATTTGCTTTTGTATTACAAAAACACATAGCAGGTCCTTAGTAATATTTGTAGAATAAATGAATAATCAATAAAAACTTGTTTGTCTTAAACACTTAATATATGCTAGACACTGAGTAAATTACTTTATTTACATTATCTCATTTTACTTTTATTATTCTGTGAGTATTATAATCTCCATTATAGTGATAAAGAAATGGACTCAAAGAAATTAAGTAACTTTACTAAGATCAGATAGCTTGTAAACAGCAGAGCCAGTATTTGATTGAGGTGTTCCTGATTCACTTTCTCATTATGCTCTTAACCACTCTACATGTTGTCCATGAATTTATAGTTCTTCATTAATGGAGTTTTTATTTTGATCCTCGTTCTAATTACGTGTGGCAGAGTAAGTATTGAATTTATACAGTTGGTGCCTCTTTGATTCAATAAATGCGTATTGAACTTTTATGTACCTGATGTTGCCCTAGCTGCTAAAGGACATATAGTCTTAGCTACTTAAGAGTAGAAACTGTGTTTCACTCATTTCTTAGTCTCATAGTGTCCACCTAATGCAGCACTTTACTTATAAAAGCAGACAACATTGAATATACAATTCCAAATTAAAAAAGCAAAAAAAAAAAAATACAGTACCATAAATTTCATAAGGTAGTATAAATACCAAATAAGCAAAATAAGCAAATAAGTTATAAGTAAAATGGCTATGAATTGAGAAGTGAGAGAAAACATTGTTGGTACAAATACTCAGGACATTTGGATTTGATAATTTTGTTAGATATTTTGAAAATTCCCCACTTAGATTGTTGTTGATAGTCCCTAACAGTGATTTGCAGGACATTTCCTTACATAAGAAGGGTGTGAGCACTTGTCTTGGAAACAACAAGGAAGATGAGAGTGGAGGAACTCTGTTCTATTCTCAGGCAAAGTGTAGAGAAAGGGTTGGGGAGGAAGGGGTACAGACCAGTGCCAAATCAGAGATGATATCATGGCAGCTGAAAGGGAAGTGGACAGCAGGCTGGAGTGAAAGACTCAGGTATCACTTATAATCAGCAGTCTAGCAACAAGAGACATCGAAGATAACTCCAATATCATAAGCTTCAGAAAGTAAAAGTTTCTTGGTTTCAATAATAATGGGAATGTTGGGAAAGCAGTAGTTGTTTGGAGAGTACAAATTAAGTAAAATGAAATAAATCAAAATTAATTTCACTCTACACACCCATTTTCAGACATGTATTCGATGACTTTGGAAATACAGTATTTCTAGTAGGTACCTTCCTAAATACTTTCCATGTAAATTTTGAATCAAATAAGTCCTAATACTTACATATGCATACATTATCTAAGTGCCTTAATGGTGAGTTCCTAATGCTATGTTTTATTCATCCTTTTATCTTTGGTACTTACCATAGTGTCTAATTTATAGTAAGTGCTCAATCAGTGTTTGCTTAATGAACAGATTTCCATTTAGTGTATTACCGGTGCTGAGTACTTAAGAAATTCTTTCTTGTGTGGCACCTGGGTGGCTCAGGCAGCTAAACATCTGACTTGATTTCAGCACAGGTCATGATCGCAGGTTTGGGAGATCGAGCCCTGCATCAGGCTCCCCCCCTCAGCGGGGAGTCTGCTTGAGATTCTCTCTCCCTCTCCTTCTTCTCCTTCCCCTTCTCTAAAATAAATAAATCTTAAAAAAAAAAAAAAGTAATTCTTTCTTGAGTTTCAGTTTGTTTATATCACATGTATTGATGTCAGTATATCAATGTAGTCATACCAGAATACATTGTAACTGCAGCTACAATAAATCTACTGTGCTTATGAAGCACATGGTACCAAGGAAACTTTGTTTTATTCTGGTTGCTGGTTATGAACTGATTTTGAGATTTTAAAAAAAAAAAATGTGGATTAAATGTAGCCATATTCAAACATTAAAAAAAAAAGCTCCTTGTCTATTTTTGTCATTGGTTTGTACAATATGCAATCAAGTAAGATTAAAACTGTCATTTGAAATCCATCCTTGTCCCTACGTCACTACTTGTTCATAACAATTTATTTATATCCAGCTCTCACTAAAATATCTATTATTTTATAATATCATATTTGGTCCTGCTCTCCAGGTGCTTCAACTCTAGTGTGAGAAAAATGGGCAACCAATTTAGTTTATATATGAGAAGATAAAATAATGTAGAATAATATATCTATAAAACAGTGTGAGGAAGCAGAATAGTTTGAATTGCATGAGAATATTTTAGGATAAAGTATATTAGTTTTGAACAGTCCTGAATAAATTAAATGGGCAAGATTTGTATCATATCCTTAATATTTGAGTATTGTGACTCATAGAAGAGTAGTAAAGGGAAAGTTGACAGGAGAATAATTTTTTTGGCTGAAATAGAAAAGTATGAACTGGATAAACTGGACAAAATAGCAAAAAACTTGACTTCAAACTTGAAGTCAAGTGACAAGTGGCTTTTGTGTGGCTATGGTTTTGAGCCCTACCTGTAGGCTATAGGAGAAACCTGAAAGTTTTGAAGGCTAATCAACGTAGTTAAAAAAGAATATCACCAGGGGCGCCTGGGTGGCACAGTTAAGCTCTGACTCTTGGTTTTGGCTCAGGTCGTGATCTGTGTCCTGAGATGGAGCCTGATGTTGGGCTCCATGGTGTGCGTTGAGCTCTGCACTTAGTATGAAGTCTGTTTGAGATTCTCTCTCCCTCTCCCTCTGCCCCTCCTGCGCATGCTCTCTCTCACTCTCTAAAATAAATACATAAATCTTTATTTATTTATTTTTTTAAAGGAAGATCACCACAGTGCTACTGACAATAACTAAGTAGAGATAAAAAGGAACTTAAACAGGTTTATCAGTCCAGGAAACATTACTATTTAGAAAAACTTTGGATGTGCCCAGTACTGAGGGTTATTTCTTAGATTTTTTTAATTAAAAGCTATTAGAAGGAGAAGACTTTAAGAGGGATGAATTAATATAAGTTAGTAATAAATGTATTGATTTATTTTCTCATTCAACTCAAAATTATTGTTTATTGTGAAGTTGCCTGGGGCTACACAGGAAACCGTATGGTGTCAGCCACGATGCAACCCGTCATCCAGTGCTAGAGATGTGTGAGTGGTTGCACAGACGCATGATTCAGACTTTCTGCAATACAGAGAGACGTGCTGGGATGGGATTGGTGGAGGGCCTTCTGGGAGCATGTACATACAGCATAATCCTTTTTGGAAAAAACCCCACCCTGACTTTCTTCACCTTGCAATTTTACTTTAAATTAACTTAAGTTGCTAATAATAAAGATAATGACAGAACATATATCCAGTATCTTCTTTTGTGCCCATTTTGTGAACATGTTTTATGTACATCATCTCATTTTAGTCCTCAGAACTACCCTACCAGATAGGCACTAATTTGTTTTGTTGTTGTTAACTATTTGACAGATAAAGGAAGTGAGATTTAAAAATGTTGGGTAGCTATCTGAGGGTTACAAAACTAGTCAGGAGTAGGAATGGGCACAAACTAAAACTATACTTTAACTTTCTTAAACACACATGCAAAACTTTTGAAAGGAGACGGTAAGTAGAACAGAGTGTGTGCAATTGCTCAAAAGTAAGAACAAACGCTCCCCCGTTTGAGTCGCTATTAAATTTTTAAAATTACAAGGCCAAACTTGTTGAACTTTTTAGATCAATAAGGCTCAAATGTAAAACTCACTTTTTGGCATCTGAAGACAAAAAATATAAATGTAAAATGAATTGGACAGCAGTGAAGCCACTCACTGGAATAGAAATCCTTTTCAGTAATAACAATTGAAGGCTTCTTTGGCACAAAAATAATTGTAAAATATGCATTTTTCAGTGAACCAGCAGCACTAGACAAGGAAAAGATTCATAACCCTTCCAATAATAGGTTTGGAAGTAGGCAAACATCTTTTTAATGTAGTGTAGGAACCAGTTTTAGGTTAGTTTTGAAGGTTAAACATTCAATTTTTAGCTTTCCTATTTGTCTCCTGATGTCAAAAATTTCCAGCTTAAAAATGGTTAATTTTACAAATGAAGAGAAATTCCAATTACATGAAAATCAGAGAACATCATTTATATATCATTCCCTTATTAAAAAAAAAAAAGTGGCTAACACCATTATACATAGCATAGCCTTAGATGGAATGATCTTTTCCTCAGGTAATCTCTTTTGATTAAGAAGCTGCTCAGTGGCATAGAAAAGGACAGCAGAGTGATTGCTTCCTCTTTAAATCATGTCTGAATAATAAGTAGTCAAAGCAAGAATAACTAGGAATATTGAGGTGTCTTCATTCTGTAACCTCAGAACATTTCATCACTTGTTTTATCCTCACTATATAAATTTGAAACTTCATTGTCTTCAAGTTACAGCACACAAAATGATAGCGAAGTAGAGCAGCTGGGGCTGAGGATGAGGTATAAAAAGACATTTTTTTTTCATCCTGAGTAATATCAAAGTAATCATCTCCTGCATCTACTGATTCTCAAATAACAATTTGGCTCATCAAGTCCAGATTTATCAAAGGAACTCAATCTAGTCGGATCTAACAACTGCCTAAAGCAATCATTAACAAAGAGGGGAGACATTAAAAAGGCACTGTAAAACAAAGAGAAAACACAATGTAAATGGAATTAATGACTTGGTTCAGTTGTACCTAAAATATGTAGTAACCACAAGAAACAACCAAATGGATATAAAAATCATTCAGGTGTAAAGATATTGCTAAAAGTTTTAAATTTCCTAAATGATGAGAAACCCCAGGTCCTTGATAATATTAAAACAATCCATTGCACATGTTTCCAAATAATGAGCTACCAAGTATGACTGACACATGGAATTATGCATCCTGAAACTGAGCAAAAGTTACAGATATTTGAAACATTCCAAGTAAAAAATAATAAACAATTTAAAGTTGTAAATGAGGGGCGCCTGGGTGGTGCAGTTGGTTGGGTGGCTGACTGTTTTCGGCTCAGGTCATGGTATCATGGTTCTGGGATTGAGCCCCATGTTGGCCTCTGTGCTCGGCATGGAGTCGGCTTCAAGATTCTCTTTCTCCCTCTGCCCCTCCCCCTGCTGGCTCACATGTGCTCTCTCTCTCTCTCTCTTTCAAGTAAATAAATAAATCTTAAAAAAAATAAGGTTGTAGGGGCGCCTGGGTGGCTCAGTCGTTAAGCGTCTGCCCTCGGCTTAGGTCATGGTCCCAGGGTCCTGGGATCGAGCCCCACATCGGGCTCCCTGCTCTGCGGGAAGCCTGCTTCTCCCTCTCCCACTCCCCCTGCTTGTGTTCCCTCTCTCACTGTGTCTCTCTTTGTCAAATAAATAAATAAAATCTTAAAAAAAAAATAATAAGGTTGTAAATTAAATAACAGATATTAAGTAAATAAAAATATAAAGACTTTTAGGTAGCTTCCAACCAAACACTTGCTCAGGGGCTTGAAAATGACTTTACAAGTGCCTTATGCTTTGGCTCATATTTCCATTTTCAATTATTATTGCATATTTTTTGAGATATTGCATATTTTATGTATGTGTGTATATATATGGATATATATATGGATATATTTTTATCAAGAGGAGATGCAGTCCATATCTGTTTTCCATATTTGACTCAACACTGCTGTATAAACTTGTTACTGGCACTAAATGATGTTAATGCCTTGTGATTCCCATTAGTAAGAAAGGCAGGCAGTTGCTTGTCATTGAATTCAGTCCATAACAGAACAGTTTCCCTCAACCTTGGAGATAGGTTTCACTTAGGTTACTAAAACTTATTCAAGAGTGCTTATTTATACAAAATGAGAAAGTCCACTATGACAACTTCAAATGTAATTATGATTTTATTTCTTAAATGGAAGTTGTGCAAAATTAAAAATTTTACCTATGTGTAGATATATTTGTAAAGTTTGTGAAGGAAAGGTTTTTACTTCTTCATCAACTCTGAGTGATAGGTCAGTGTTACTGCATTTCCCTTTTGCAAATGAAAAAAAAATTGGGAAATTAAGTTACTTGCTTAATGTCAGACGGAAAGTAAGTAAGTGTCAGAGTTAGGGCTTAAACCAGGGCTATCTCACTTCAGGTTCAATACTTTTCCCATTAAATCACAGCTAATGTTTTAAATCTATTCAGTATTGCAGTGTTATCCTAAAGCCACAATTTGTGATGTGTGTGCTACTGCCAGGGCTGTTACCTAATATTCATAAATATATGTAATTATTAAATACGTGGAAGATGCAACAAAAAAGGTTATGTATTACTTTCCAGCTTTATTGGAGTATAATTGTTAAATTAAAAATTGTATATATTTAACGTGTTGACATGACATACATTATACATTGTGAAATGATTACCATAATCAAACTAATTAACACATCCACCACATCACATAGTTATCTATTTATTTTTTGATGTGATGAGAAGACTTAAGATCTACTCTCTTAATGCATATCAAGTATAAAATACAATATTATTAAATATAACCACCATGCTATATAGAATTTATTCATCTTACAACTGGAATTTGTACCCTTTGACCAACATCTCCCCATTTTCCCCATTCCCCAGCCCCTGGTCACCACTGTTCTACTCTTCGGTTCTGTGAATTTGACTTTTGTAGATTCCACATATAAGTGAGATCATATAGCATTTGTCTTTCTCTGTCTGGCTTATTTCATTTGGCATAGTGCCTTCAAGTTTCATCCATGTTGTCACAAATGGCAGGATTTTTTATGGCTGAATAATATTCCATTGTATGTTTATATCACTTTTTTTGTCCATTCATTGGTTGATGGACACTTACGTTGTTCTTATATCCTGGCAATTATGAACAATGCTACAATGAACATGGGGGTGCTGAAGTCTCTTTAAGATCCTAATTTCATTTCTTTTGGATGTATGTCCAGTAGTGGGATTGCTGGATCATATGGTAGTTTTATTTTTAACTTTTTGAGGAACTCCATCCAGGTTGTACCTTTTTTGACAAGGGAAGGCATTTTTAAATAAGATTGATGTTATCTGTTTTAATCTCTATCAAGATATTTGGTGGTTATAACACAGTAAGTGCTAAAGAATGGAAGGAATGGGTGCAATACTCTGATCTGCTATGGGTGCAATATTTCAGTGCATTGGATGGTAAAATGGCTGCCTACAAAAAATTGACAAGATCAGAGGGCATCAAAGTGCAGTCCCACAGAGAGCTCTGGGCTAGAAAATTGGGACCTAGGAGTCATTTAATATACAAGGAGTTACTTAATATACATGAGTATCAAATGTACTTAACTTGTAAAAATGAGGGGATTGGTAGAGATCAGGGTTCCCCATGGTGTCTTCTGGCTGATTCTTACTTCTCTTCCTTTTGGCAGGTGTGATGTGCACAATTTTCCTTTTTAAATCCTTTAGGAGGAACACACACTTAACATTTTACCAGGGTTCCTATCACTCTCTCTAATCTTAATAATCTGTCTGAATCACACAATTGTTACTTATCTGGCCCCAATGTAGATGAATTCCAAGGTTCCTTCCTGCTCAAAAATCCATGACTTTTTAATCTACAATTGGCTGATCATATGTTATTGCATACAAATAATAGCAAATGTCTGCTTCTGATTCAGACCATACAATTTTTGGGCTAAAAGACATGTTTTGATTTGTTTGTTTTGTTTTACAATTTTGTTTTAATTTTAACATACAGTGTAATATTAGTTTCAGGTGTACAATATAGTAATTCAACACTCCATACATCAACAGGTGGTGCTCTTCACAAGTTCACTCCTTAACCCCCATCCCCTGTTTAATCCATCACCTCCCTCCCCTATGGTAACCATCGGTTTGTTCTCTATAATTAAAAGTCTGTTTCTTGATTTGTCTCTCTTATTTTTTTCCCTTTGCTTGTTTTTTTTTTCTTAAATTCCACATATGAGTGAAATCATATGGTATTTGTATTTCTCTGACTGACTTATTTCACTTAGCATAATACTCTCTAGCTCCATCCATGCCATTGCAAATGGCAAGATTTCATTCTTTTTTATGGGTGAATAATATTCCATTGTATATATATACCACATCTTCTTTATCCATTCATCAACTGATGGACACTTGGGCAGCTTCCATAATTTGGCTCTTGTAAATAATGCTGCTATAAACATAGGTGTACATGTATCCCTTTGAATTAGTGTTCTTGTATTCTTTGGGTAAATACCCAGTAGTGTGACTGCTGGATCATAAGATAGTTTTTTTTTTTAATTAATTAATTTATTTGAGTGAGAGAGAGAGAGAGAAAGAGAAAGAGAGGAGGACGAGTGGGGGGGGCAGGAGAGAGTCTTCAAGCAGACTCCCTGCTGAGTGGGGAGCCCCAGGCAGGGCTTGATCCCAGGACTCATGCGATCATGACCTGAGCTGAAACCAAGAGTCAGACGCTCAACCGACTGAGCCACCCAGGCACCCATGGATCATTAGGTAGTTCTATTTTTAACTTTTTAAGGAACCTTCATACCATTTTCCACAATGACTACACCTGTTTGCTTTCCCACCAAGAGTGTACGAGTGTTCCTTTTTCTCTGCATCCTTGCCAACACTTCTTGTGTTGTTGATTTTAGCCATTAAAAGACCTGTTTGTTTGTTTTTTTTAAGATTTTATTTATTTGAGAGAGAGAGAATGAGAGAGAGCACATGAGAGGGGGGAGGGTCAGAGGGAGAAGCAGACTCCCTGCCGAGCAGGGAGCCCAATGCGGGACTCAATCCAGGGACTCCAGGATCATGACCTGAGCCGAAGGCAGTCGCTTAACCAACTGAGCCACCCAGGCGCCCCAAAAGACCTGTTTTAAATTTGTTCCATGTTCCTCAACTGACAAAGTACTCCTCAAAATTTATATTAATCTAATATTCTAATTTATGGAAATTCTTAAAAAGTGCATTAATTACTGGACTCATCAGCCAGGGGAGCCACAGTTAGCTTTCTCAAACCTAACTGAGCTGAAGAAGTCAATCCTGTGGTACACAGAAACAATCAGGTTTCCAATGTCTGATGATCTTGATTCTTGGAGATAACTTCCCTCTCTTAAAGAGGAGTAGTCCTCTCCTTTTTATTTTTATTTTTTTAAGTTTTTATTTATTTGGCAGAGAGAGACACAGTGAGAGAGGGAACACAAGCAGGGTGAGTGGGAGAGGGAGAAGCAGGCTCTCCGCGGAGCAGGGAGCCCGATGCGGGGCTTGACCCCAGGACCCAGGGATCATGACCTGAGCTGAAGGCAGACCCTTAAGGACTGAGCCACCCAGGCGCCCCTCCTTTTTATTTCTGATTGTGTCTCTGTATCTGGGTCTATTAACCCCTCATCCTGATCCCGATTTCCTTTTAAAAGAAGATCCCACTATCTTTTTTACTGAATTTGGGACACCCTGTATGATGTCTTCCTTCCATCCCTAACACATTCTCTTTATCTCAGTTCTCAGTATTTTCACTGTTTCTCTTCTTTTTGTCTGCTGGAGGAAGACAAGGCCAATCCCATTCCATCTCCTCCCTCAAGGAATTCTCTTTTATCTTCCTCTCCGCTGTCTCCTCTAACACTGTCAGGACCAAGAAAACCTCCTTTCCTGGTGCCCCCTGGGACACCTGCCCTCTTTCCTTCCACCTTCCATTGCTAAACTTGTGAAAAGAATACATTTACTTCACTTACTCCCTAAGCTCTTGCAATTGGTTATATCCCACTGTCCATTTGAAATTGCTTCTCCCTTGCCTTGATGGGCATTTACTGTATTCTTTTTGTTTTTTAATGTGATATCTATTCATTGTAGAAACTTGAAAAGATATAAAAAAGAAAAAAAGCAACAGTCCCTTTAATCATTCTCCAGAGATGGATATACTCACAGCTAATATTTGATAACATTTCATCTTACATGTTAACAATATTTTTTTTAGTTTTTATCTGTAGTTATGTATATATGCCTATGAATGTAAGGTGTTTATAGATATATGTAATATATGCAAGCATATATTCATATATGCATGTACAATATGATATACAGAGAAAAATATATATACTGTGGTGAAATTGTCTCAATATTAATAGATACTACACTTTTTGCATATCTCTGTAGCATGGAACTTTCTCAGCTCATTTATTATTTGAAAATGTGATTTTAAATGGTTGTTTAGTATTTTGTGTGTACTGTAGCTTCAGGACTCAATCTTTGGTTGTTAGGAATTTAGAATGTTTTTCATTATAAACAAGTACTGGAATTGCTTTCTTCAGAGTTAGCAGTGACATCTGGCATTTGGAATGGCTGCTCCATCTTCTGAGATGAACTTCCTTCTGCCTTTGATCTTTCCTTCACTCTGACTTTTCATTCCTCTCACTGTCCCTAAATGTAGGTGGTCCTCAAGGCAGTGTCCTTGGCTTTCTTATTTCAGTAGGCTCTTCTCTGGAAAATTCACTTTTCTTACATCTACATTTTCAGTCTTGAAATCTCTCACAAGTTCTATCATCTCTTTTCTTGCTAAAAATTTCTACCCTAAAACCAATGTTTAAAGCCAAATTGGACTTATCTAAGCTCATATAAGATTGAACTTCACTAATCCAAATTCAGGACTTTATGTGACTTCCATATTTCTTTTGTTGAATTGTTCAATGCAAAGCTTCTCATGTAAACTCATTCTCATTCATCTTTTCTACCAGGTATCTGTGCCCTTTCTTTTTCCTCCTTCCCTTCCCACTGGAATTCATCCTTCATGGTTTCAATTAATATTACTTCTATTCACTTCACCTTTAGGCTGCCTGATGTCCTCATTAAAAATAAATAAATAAAGTAGTCTTATAAATGAAAGTCAGTGATAAAACAGGGTCTGATATGTAATATATCACAATATTAAAGCATTTGAACAACTTTTTGATACTTGAAGTACCCGTATCATAGAAGAGGTTTCTTTTTCAACATAGGAAGATAGAGACAGGGGGGACTTTGTTCTTGTTTCTCCAAGGATTTCTGACCTGTAAGGTCACTTACTATGTGCACCCCTCCTGGGATTGCTTTCCGCTCCTTGAGATCAATATATAGTGTGGTAGGTGTGCCCAAACTGATGGCACCTCTGACATGGTCTGACCTACCTGTGGTGTGTCCATCTCCCTGAATCATCATCATGCTCTTTAACAAGAAATCCCTAAAGCATCAGCCTACTATGGTCCATGGACAAAGTCAGTTCAGGCACTCCAGGTGTGTGTCATTCAGCTCTAATAAAGGATGTACATGTTTTAGATCCCTCATTATAATAGCAAAAAATATTTCTGGCAAATGTTAAATAAATAGCACCTACTATTTATGTGTGTTGTGTTACTTAAATAAACAGTGTGATTTCTATGTGAAAAAGAAAAAAAAATTGAGAGAGCTATTATAGGAAAGTACTTTCATGTGGTGAAGACCATATGTTTGACTAAGGATTTTATCATATTAAGCACCCAGCTGTCTTCAGCCATTGAAGCTTTCTTGGACAGATATGTGCCTGAGTATTCTGAAAGCACTTTTCTGATTGCCAATATAAAGTTTGGCTTCAGGAACTCTCTCTCATATATTTGCCAGAAAGAATGAAAATACTGATGCTTTCCCTCAGTTTCAGGGAGAAAATATTTTAGAGCATTGGAATGTGGGACTGTGGAAGGTCGTATAATTACCTCCCATTAAGGCCTTTTAAAACAGAATGGCTATTTATATTCCTGGAGTTCTTAATGAATCTCTTCTCTGCAGTGAAGGAACGATTCTGTGATGTCATTCTAGGTCATTCTGGGTCTCATTTTGAATAGTTCTAATGTCTTAGATAAATTTGGTTCAGGAAAACACTCCTGTTCAGGAAAATGGGTCTGGTACTTGCTCTGTCATAAAGTTATTGTGTAAATCTTAATTCTTTCACCATTTCTGAAGAGGGTGTTTAAGGATAAAAGAAATAATAAATGTAAACATTCTGTTGCCTCTTTAGAAAAGAACTTGAAAGCGAAATTCAAAATTGTCTTGTCCAATTGCTTTCTAATCTCTGTACAGCTCAGCTGTTGTGATGGTTGAGGCAATTAGTAAAAGAGGTTTGTATTTTAAAGAAATAAAAAGTGAAGACCAAAGTCAGGGAAGAAACATTGTTTCATAGAGGTGACCTAAGTCATCAACTTTATGTGTGAAGACGTGACACCACCATTATGTGCTAATTGCTGTGGGTTACCAGAGGGGTCTTTTTTCTCTTTCCAACATTGGGGATTTTGTTCCTTTCATGTCCCATAGTCCCCTCTGCTATCTCTTTCCGTGTTACTTTTCCGAGCCCCACCATCGGTTCTTTCCCTTGTATGCTGTTAAGGGAAGAGGCAGGTGGCAGAGTGAAAAGTGCAGGGATTGGGTGGTATCAGACTTTCTTGGGTTTGTGTCTTGCTTTGCCACAGAGCATAGGGCTTGCCTTTGTCAAGTTCCAATTCCTCCTGTGAAAACCCTGGAATAACTTTCACCTCTCAAAGTTGATACAAACATGAGGTGGTATCTGGAAAACACCTCAGAATAGTTGCTGACACAGAATGAATGCTCAATAATTATTAGGCATTATTGTTCTATTTTCATATGTTGTGTCAGAATATTACTGCCAATTTGAACATAATTATTTTAAGCCTGATAAAAGGGATACAAATTGGCTATCGAAAAAGAAATATATGATAAATAAAAGCAAAAGATATTTGAAAGAGATAGCCAAAAATAAGAAGAAACAAGCATTATTAACATAGTTTCAATTGAGATATATGTTTTAAAACAAATAAATACAATAGCATTAAGTTCTCAAATATAATTTGATGCCTCTGGTAATCAATAAATCTTCCTGAATTGGAGGCCGCCATGGAGAAAAATCTTTTGGACATATTCTTAAAAATGCAAGTGTAGGTTGAAGTTGTATGTTTTTTTGTAAAAGCCAAGTATCAGTTTTGCCTGTGGTGTTTTCCACGTTAGGGAAGCTGTGTAGCATGCGGTTACAACCATGAGTCCTAGAGCTGAGTGTCAGGCTTTGTATTCCAGGTTCCTCAGTTAGTAGCTGTATTACTGTGAGCAAGCTACCTAACTGCTTTGTACTTCATGCTGTCATGTATAAATTTGAGATTATAATCGTTCCATGCAATATAGTTTGTGTGCATGCATGATAATTAACTGAGTTAATACATGTAAAGGGATTATAGCAGTGCTTGACAAAAAATAAGTATTCTATATTTATTAGGTGCTATTATTATTGTTATTAGTAGTAGTAGCTATAGGATGATAGTGCTACTTGAAAATGATTATGTTTGGTAACCTCCCCAGAATTATTTTATGGCTAACGTTGATTAAACATTGAATATCTTCAAAGATTAGAAAAGGCCACTAATTGAGCCTAAAATAAGGAGATTAATATTATCAGTACTTTATTTATTCATTGACAAAGACGTTATAGAGAGCTATAGTTGGGAGAGCTACTCCATATGACAGAGTAAGAATCTATCAGTATTGGGTTGTGCCTAAATTTTAAAAAAATGATTTTTTTCAAGGAGGTATAAATTATTGTGAAAACAAGAATCACACCTTTATTTTGTTGTAAGATGTAACTCTAAGTCCCTGGTACACACACACACACACACACACTCAATTCAATCCTTTCTGCAAATCCGCAAGGCAGATATTAATATTTCTATTGTACAAATGGGAAAACTGGAGAGTAGAAAGATTTTGTGACTTGCCTAAGACACACACTGAGTGCGTGGGGGAATTTCCTGATTCTTCATTGTGTCACTTTGTCTCTCTGAATTTATATTCATTTCCTGAGAGGATTGCTGTTATGCCACCCTGTGGACCTTTTCTATATTTTGTTATGTTCAGAAAATGTATCATATTTAAAAAGAAAGCCCATTCTTGTAAATCAATCTCTATTAAGAAACAAGGGTATGTTCGGATGGAGAGCCACTGAAGGTCTGAGGCTTGACAAGCAAAGCTTTGGGAGCAGAAAGAGCAGTAAACTCACTCTAAAGGAATTCAGGGCTCTGAGCTTTCAAAAAAGCAGAAGGCCAGAGATGAGAAGCACATGAGAAACTGATCAGTAGACAAACTGGTAAAATGTGACCATAGTGACAGAGAGGTGGGATTGTAGCTGCGTTAATGAAGCAGGTTCTTGTCAATTTTGGGTGAATCATGCTGACAGCCAGCAGCATGCACCAAAGAGTAAATCATGCTCTCTGGAGGCCTATCACAGAAGGGATGCAACTAATGAGATTCCAGGTGTCAACTCTGATGAGGTATGGACCAGTGCTCATCAGGAACAACTGACCTAGAAACTGATGCCAGTATTTCAAGGGGTATCTCACTGCCAAGCCCCTACCAGTATTTTCAGCTCCAGATGAAATATGTGATTTTTCTAAGCCAACTTAGTGACAGAGCAGCCCTGACTTTTTTCCTACCATTGTTGACAGTGTTTTTTGGACATGGTGTGCTTGGGTAAGTCCTAAAATAGAACAAAGCAAAGGTAGGCTAAATCTTCCTGGTCTTGGGCTTAGGGGAGGAAATAGGAACTCTGGAGTCAGGGAGACCTAGATTCAAATTCCAGATCTTCCATTTGGTTACTGTAAAATTGGGGAAGTCACTTAACTCTCTTGGTAAGTTTTCTTCCTCTCTAAAATGGCACTGAGAATACTTCCTTCAAAAAGCCTAGATGACATAGGCAAGAGCCTGACGTACAACATGTATTGAAAAACTTTGGGTCCTACTAGGCCCCTTCTAGTTAGGGACAAGAATCAATAGATAGTGTGCTGTCTCCCTTTTCCTGATTATAACTTCCTCGCAATTCTTGCTCCCTTCCTAAATTTGAAGATTCATTCATTCATTTGTTCGGCAATCAGATGTTGAACACATACAGTGTGTCAGCAACTGAGCCAGCCATTGGGATTGTAGATAGAGAATACAGCCTCTGCTTCCGCATTGCTCACTGGTCACTGCAGAACCAACGAATGACTGCAGTACAGCGTAATGAGGACGAGATGCTAAGGGAGCACCTGGGCATGTGAGGGTGATGGGTCCTCTGTGGAGCCTTCTGAAGTTATCCAGCTAAAGGAGGGGGAGGGGGAGGTACGTTCCCTAAAAAGGGGATTGAATACAAAAATATGAAGGACTTATGTAGACAACCATGGATGGGTCTCTTTCCTATACCTTAAAGGTCATTAATAAGGTTTAAATGGCTTCCAGTAAATTAGTCAGTTCAACTCTAGTCAAGGACACACATTTCCATCTAATCTCTTTTTTGTCACTCATTGCCTCCCACTCTTGGCTCCATCTACTTCTAATTATCAAAAGATTTCTGTGGGGCTTGGCTGTGTAAACTAATCAACCTCCAGGGCTGGGCCTTACAACTGCAGGCACAGTCTTAGATGTTTTTCTAATCAATTTAACAATTTAACTGTTGTGGTCAGTGTTGCACTGACACAGATTTTTAACTAACATCTGTGCTAGTTAAAATGTGTAAAGTTTTATTGGGTATTAACATTTCAAAGCAGTTGCTTCTATACTTTGCATACAGCCTTGAGAAAGAGTGTTATAGATTGAATAACCAAAAAGGATTATGACTCTCTTAAAATGCATGTTATCCTAAGCTTCTACTGTGTTATAGCACAAAAGAACTAGCTTGAAACATTGTTTGAGTTTTGTTTAAAATATTCCACCAGAACAAAAGACAGAGTTCTGGACCTCTGTACTTTAGTTGGAGTGTGTGAGCTAAAATATGTAGCAGTAAACTGAAGTCATTTGCAGAGTGATCCACCTGAGGGCCCCAAATCAGTCTTCACCTACACACACTTGTGATTTTTATTTTAGCTAGGGAAAAAAAAAAATGTTGGAAAAGACCTTTTGGACAAAAAGGTCTTTTTGTTTGTATATTATTGGAATACAGTAGTCATCTTTAAAATGTTATACAGGGAAATGCATGATATATAGAGGAAATTCTGAATATATTCATTTACATTACTAGAAAATAATTGATGGCTGGTAACTCAAGATTTCAAGGGGTTGCTTATGGAGCTTGGCTGTATCTATATAGTTCCCAGTGCTTCTGACATACTGGTTAGTTGCTTAGCTGGGTACAAGAGTATCAATTTCAATAAATCTAATACTTTATGACGTGGGACTTAAAGGCCAGAAGCAAACCTGTAGTTTTAAACTCTGTTGTTTCAAATCTCATTATTTACCAAAAACTGGAAAAAAGCCAACCAAAGTGATTATGGGGGAAAAAGGCTCTGAACCAAAAATGTTTACTTATTATTCTTAATTATAAGGATCAATGCAGAAAAGCTAACCCTGGTGTAAATGTATTTGCTCAAACAAATATTGGATGTTTATATTTTGTTTATTTCAAGAGCCTCATTTAACTTTTAGTCTCTGAAAGTGTTACAGTTTGAATGTGGTATTCGTCTGCAGTGCCCTGATAGATCAGAGTTGTCTTGACAACAGGAGAGCACTAAATTTATAGATGTACTTTATTTTTCCTAGTCTGGTGTTGAGACTTAACGAAACTAAGTTTTTTTTTGAAAAAACTCCATAGGCTACATTTAACCACATTGATGATGGCAGGATTAGGGAACAAAACTAAAACTAAGAATTTCCTAAAGTTATATTTATGTTAGAATTTTTGACTCTTGAGGGCGCCTGGGTGGCTCAGTTGGTTAAGCGACTGCCTTTGGCTCAGGTCATGATCCTGGAGTCCCTGGATCGAGTCCCTCATCGGGCTCCCTGCTCAGCGGGGAGTCTGCTTCTCCCTCTGACCCTCCCCCCTCTCGTGCTCTCTCTTTCTCATTCTCTTTCTCAAATAAAAAAAAAAAAAAAAGAATTTTTGACTCTTGAGAGAGTAAATGTCTTAGTTGGATTCCATTTAATAGAAGGTTATCAGAGTGTTAATATGGAAACTGCATAGCTTTTTAAGATAAGATATTAAAAGACATTTGGAAGTACATTTAAGAAATGGCAGACCAAAGAGAAAGTGCTAGTTTGTTCATAGGAACAGTAGATATTAGATGAATTATTTGCTAAGACATTTGCAGGGAAAGGCAGGGAACAGATGCCAGCAACAGACTTGAAGTTCCCCAGAGAGGAAAAGAAGAACTATGATAGCACAGAACCAGATGATCAAGGTATTAGAATGTAAAGTCTGACAAAAGCTCCAGGCCATATGGAGCCCATCCCATAACTGTGAAATGGAAAAAGGAAGAGATAAACCTATCTCCCCATTCTTGGTTTCCAGAGAAACAAGACCTCACATTGAAGTGCTCAAATATATTTAATTTAGAACAAGAAAATCAAAGATAAATTTAGCTATGAAAACAAGATAATTTGTATTGATAATAAAACCATGCATTTTTCCAGGCAATATATTAATTAAGGTTTATTTGAAACTTATAAAATGAATTGGTAAAATGGACTCTCAGTCCAGTTTATTATGTCATCAGTGTGATTATACTACCAATCAGTTGCCCAAAGAATTAGTGCAGAACAGTTATAGTTTATATTAGGTTATAAAAAATAATCCTTAGCATCAGAAAATACAAGCATCTCGATTTTATATGTCTCTAATGAAAAATGAATAATATTGTAGGAGAGTAAGTGGAATTGGAGGAAATTTCTGAGATCCTCTGTTGAACAGGATTTATCCTTATTTCAAACACTCTCTACAGAGGTGATTTCCTAAGTTTCGTAGATTGCTGGTACTGTTGTCTAGTAGTCCAAGGACACACAGGGCTCACCAGGTTGTGGATGCACGAGAAAGTTATGCTGGCAGTTACAACGAAGGCTCATTGAAACCCACCACTAGCTGCTTGGTCTAATTGCCAAAGTCTGAGTTCACATCCCTCCCCCTGAGTAGAGAAACATTTCCTTTTCCTGTATTCTGCTTAGGACCTTTGATTTTGCCTTTTGCTTCTCTGAGATACCTTCCCAGGTTCCAGAATATCTCTGGGAGTCTGGGAGTTTCTCATAAGCGGTCTTGCTTTTCATTGTGGTTTTTCTCCAGTTGCATCAGAACTGCCCCCCGCTGTTGCTTACTGAAGCCTGCACTGGAGCTGCTCGCACCAGTGGGCAGCCCTGCTCATGTTCAGGGACAGGGATGGCCCCTGGATTGCTATCTCTTATTGCTCTCATCCCACTGCTCTGGCTGAATCACAGACTCTCCCGGGTTCCACGGGGCCTCCTGCTGGGTAGTGGGTCACATTGCACTGGTTGCTGCCTCTGCCATTTGCAACTGCATACTGTCACTGCTGCCTCCAGGTTTGTGGTCTGCACATGAACTACTTGTAATAAATAATTTTCTCGTTTTGTTGTTGTCATTTTCTTTATTCAGAGTGGCCCCACAGCAGAGTTGCTGGGATTCTAGTATTACATCTATTTCTTTCTTATTGTCCTCTCCTCCTTTAATTTGGTTCACCTTTCTAGATTTATCTTTCCTTTGCTCAACTCACCATGATATCGCAGTGTCCCCTAACACGTTAAGAGATATTTACATTTCAGTGTATTTCACTACAATTTTCACCTTTATAGACTAGACAAATATATTTTCAAGGTACTAGAAATCTTTATGAAATAGAACCTGCATTTTATTTATCTGTGTATCTCATATATTGGCCAGAATTTTATCTTAATCAATTTAATGTGCTTAATTGAGAAACCGTTATCAGGTAAGGTAAGAGACACTTCAGTCACAGAAGAATTGTTATTAGACTTTAGTCTTATTTTCAGTTTTCTCCCTTAATTTTTATTTGTCATAAATTAATTCTTATTATTTTTGGTATAAGTTGAAAGTCCTTTGGTTAAAATAAGTATATATTTGATCAGATGCCTCAGAATTGGGTGAAGGATTATTTCTTGGTGGACATAATCATGCTCTATTTGTTACAGTCTCTTCATTAAGATTTAAGCTAATTCAGCTATTTGAAAATCTATTATTTTTTCAGACATGGGGTTGTAATCATTCATGGTGTGGTTACAATCATTAGCATGAGAAATCTTTCATTCAGCACCACTTGTGGGTTTGTCTATGTTGATAATTGTACAAAAGAAGTTAAATACAGTTCAAACATTTCACGCAGAAGGTCCTGTGACAGGTACTGGGGATTTGGAGATGTATTAAACATGATAAGGGTATGCAGGTGGTGAAGTGTGGGGGAGGGAGAGTTTGTTTCAGATGGAGGGAACGCCATGTGCAGAGAGCATCGTGAGTGGGAAATACATGGGCTGTGTGACGTCAGGTGGTCAGCCACAGCTCAAGTTACAGAAATAGGGAGTTTGTTCCTCCAAACAGTATAATCTAAGATTGCCGATTGCATTGCATATGCAAGTCTCACGTCTTATTGGTGATTTTTCCAAATGATTCAAGAGCAAATTCTAGGTAGTATACACAGATGCTTAAGTAAAACTCATTTGATGACAGGAAAGCATTTTAAAACCAAACAAAAACAAAAATATGTTCCTGGTAGAATTAGGAAGATGGTGTAGGTACATTTCAAAAAGTGAAGTACTTTGTCAAGAGACTTAGTAGTGACTGAGGAAATTGTAGAATTATCATGCAATAATCAAAGCAGGGAATTCACATAATACAAGAGATCATTGTAAGAGTTATTCATATGAATGTAACACCTGGAGCTGCTACTGTTAATTATGTAGCTTCATTTGAAAATACCTGCTATCAGCATCTTTTATAAGCAAAGAAGTGCTAAAACAGCTCCCACACAATCCATGAGGGAAATTTCTATTAATGGAATGTTTTCCTGGGAAAGGATCGCAGTGATATGAAGCTATCAGAAACCTTATGAATACTTCAATTGGGACTGCCTGAAGAAAGTATCTATCTAGTTCGATCCTTTGTTTTACAGCTAAGTAAACTAGGGTTCAGAGAGGTAAAGTGGGTTGCTCAAAGTCACACAGCTGGTTAGTAACAGAGATGGCTCTAATGTATAGTGCTTGTCTTACAGATTTTGCTCTCCCTGTCCATCCCTTTATATTAGCAAATAAAACAAAACAAAACAAAACCCTCTTTCTGTACTCTCAACACTTCTGAGTTTTTGACACATTGCAATTCTGACACAAAGTACCTGGAGTTAGCACAGGCTCCACAGGCCAAGGGTTCAGTCCTACAAGACCGACCCCCATGTCAGATGCCAGTGGCAAGCCCCAGGTTGTCACCCATACTTCTAATCAACAAGCTGTAAATCAAGAGTTTCCATAATCCCCTCTTCAGCCTAGTTAATTTGCTAGAATGACTCATAGAACTTAGGGAAAGTGCTATCCTTACTATTTTTGGTTTATGAAAAGGGATACAACTCAGGAACGGCCAAGTGGAAGAGAAGCATAGGACAAAGTATAGGAAGGGGTGCAGAGCTTCCATGCTCTCTCCCGAAATCCTCCATGTGTTTATCAACCTGGTAGCTTTCTGAATCCCTTTGTTTAGGGCTTTTGTGGAGTTTCCAACACATAGACATGATTGATTAAATCATTGGCCATTGATGATGGGCAGGACCTCTCCTGTCCTGGGGAGTCTAGGAGGTGCCGAAGGTTCCAACACCCTAATCATTTGGTTAGTTTCTCTGGCAATCAGCCTTCATCTTCCAAAAGTCACCGCAAATACTCTGGTTTCTCTTCAGACTGTATAAATCTTTCGCCTTTTACAAAAGTCACCACAATAATATAGACTCAGATATTGTTGAAAAGGACTTGCTATGAATAACAGAAGACTCCTATCACCTCTATCATTCAGGAAATCCTAAGGGTACGAGGAGCTCTGTGCCAGGAACCAGGATGAAGAAAAAGTATATATTTCTTATTGTATTACATATTAGGTAGTTAGATAAATAGGTATTTGTGGGATAATTAAGTGGCCTTTCCAAGTCACTTAGTTTCAGAGTAATAACTAATAATAATAATGCAGTCCTTTTAGGTTTGCAATCTTTCTATCATATCATACCACCTTTTGTGAATAAATACATATTTTGTGATCAAGGTGATAATATGATCCAGAAATACCAAATTTCAACTAGAATTGATTTGTATTTCTTTCTGTGAAAATTAAATGATTTTGAGATATTTTGAGGTAACTTTACCAGTGATGTGAATTACTTTAGCTTCCCAAAGATCAAAGGGACCTTATATTTGTTATAATGTATATGTATGACATATGCTTTAATATGACATTTAATAAACTACTCAGAGTGGGGAAAGCTCATCAGGTTGGGTAATGCCATTGTCCTCACCTCCACTGGATCAGCAGACCATGAGTCTCCATGACTAGACAATAAGGTCACAGGACTTCTGAGAGGGATGTGGCTTGTGAAGGGCATTCCGTGAGATGAGGCATTTCTTCTGTATTAATGGTCATATCTAAGGATTTTAATTTCAGAATATAAAACGTATGGAAACATGCAACCTTAATTATCTTACTAGGTTAAGAAGTTTGTGATTGTTACTTCAGGAGGTCGCAATCCTTAAGAAACATCAGTACTGTGTCACGCTGGGTCCTAGATGGCTTGGAGACATTCCCTGTTTGGTCCACCCCACCCATTTTTGCTCAATCTCCTACACTGGGAGGCTGGAGGAGCTCATCTAGCTATGTGCTTCATTCATTGCAGTGAGACTGGTAGAAGCTATGTGCCTTTTCTAGAAACCTGAAAGTTGATATCCCAAACCAGGAAGAATCCTAGAGATAATTATCAGGATACAGAGGGAAGAAGCAGGAGGAGGAGAGTGGGAGTGATGGGTGAATAGGCCAGCAGAAGGGTCATTCGGATGAGTCCTGGAGTATGGTGATGATCACCTTCAGCCGTAGACTTGGGTGACCCTACCTCATTGAAAGGGCGGCAAGGGGCAGAGCAGGTAATGAGGATGGAGTGTGGTTGCTCAGGATCCTGGGGAGAGGCAGAGGTCGGAGTCTAAGGCCTAAACAAAACACAGGGACATTAAAATCCCCTTGGATACTTGGGATTGGAATGTGAGAATGCGCAGCTCCCAGCCAAGGTGGCCAGTGCAATGAGAGCAAAATCTGAGTGGAAATGCACAGGTGGGAAGAAAATTCAAACTTCTATAAGGGGTGCAGGTCTTTAGAGTAGCAATTCCCTAACCTAACTATGCATCAGAAGCTCCTTGGAATCAGATTCCTAGGTTGGTGGTTAGGAGATGCATTCTGACTTTATCGGTTTTAGTTGAGATCAGGAATCTGTGTTATTTATTTATTTATTTATTTATTTATTTATTTTTAAGATTTTATTTATTTATTTTAGTGAGAGATAGCGTGAGTGGGGAGAGGGGCAGAGAGAAAGAGATTCCCAAGCAGACTCTGTGTCCAGTGCAGAGCCCGATGTGGGCTTGATCCCAGGATCGTGAGATCTAGACCTGAGCCAAAATCAAGAGTTGGACGTTTAACTGACTGAGCCATCCAGGCACCCCAGAATCTGTGTTTTTAAAAAGAATCCTGTAAAATTCTGATATACAACTGGATTTGGGGTTACATTCCTCTGGAAATTCTTTACAGTACTAACAAAGTGATTCGATATTTAAATTTCAGTGTTTAATAAAGACTTTGGAATACTTATAAGAGATTACTTTCACTTTAGCAAATGTCTTTAGTCTATATAGAGATCATAAAAATAAGAGGCAAGACTTTCCTTTCCTACTCTTAAACTCTTATACCATTGGAAAAAATTTTTCATTTGAAATAAACGTCACTGGGATCAACACACAGATACAAAATTGAAACATAATCTCATGCTCTGGTGCTTAATGGAAATGAGTACCCACCAACTAGACTCTGGGCAGGAATAAATAGAAGCATTGACCAGTAGTCAGAAGAAATCATTGTAGCATTTATAAAGGATGAGTGATGCCTCTTCAGAAATGTAGCACAAAATATGCCATTTGAAGGAATGCACACACTATTAACCTTTTTATAGTTCAAGTCATTAGAATGTGATGTTGAATATTTTCAGACATCAGAAAAGATGGATTTACCATGAGGCAGTTTGTTAGAGCAAAAAGAGCTCTTGATTTCAAGTCAAGGAATCTGGGCTCTACTCCTCAGTCAGCTACCAACCCAGTGTCCCTGAAGAAAGGAGCGGGGCTACATGTCCAAAGTTTTCCAAGATCTAATATTCTATGATATTTGTCCTTGCAATTTAGGATTCTCAGACAGAAATGGGTCAGATGACTGTAGTATTATAGCGGTTGGCAGAAAAAAAAAAATGCATCAATACAGCTTATATTCTTCCAGTAAGAGACTACAACTAACAAGATCATTTCTGGATTTGCCTTTTTATATTCCCTAAATCCTTAAAGCTCTTTTAATTAGAAAAAAATGACAAGCTGTTTTTTCCTGGCTCCTTGATCTCTTTTCTTCCTATAGACCATCTGAACTTGTCATTCATTCATTTACTCATTCATTTAACAAATATTTATTGGCATGCATTGTGTGCAAGACACTGTGATACTTAGTATGAAAAATCTACTCCAAAGGAATTTAAATATTAATAGAGATGAGAAATATACAGTGTTCCAGAAAAGAAGAAACACTGGGGTAGAAAATAATGATTATCCTAAGAATTCAGCTAAGAGAGCTTATTTCTAGTGTGATTCATATTTATGGAGATGGCATGTGAGTCACATCCTAAAGTTCAGAAAGGTTTGGAAGTAGAAATTTGGTGGGGAGCAGCCTTTCAAGCACAGAGAGATGAAAGAACTGGATCATATTTAGAGAACAGTGAATAGTTTAGCTTGGTGTACCAGACATGTGAAGGAGATCCTTGGGAAATGAGCTGAAAACATGGGCTGGATTAGTAATGGTGAAGTGCCTCAAGTGAGGCTCACGGGTTTGGCTTTTCAGGAAGCAATTTCCTACGGATCAGGCCATTTCTGGGCTTGTTAATTTCTTATTTCTGCCTTCAGGACACCTTTGCCATTAGCTGTGATCACCACGATAGTGTGTCTATGTTTCCTCACACCGGACTTATTTTCAGGAAGACATTTGACTGGTATCCTGACTTTGAAACTTGGCCTCTGATATGTAAGACTGGGGTGCCAAAGGTTAGGTTCAGTCTTTCTACTTTCTTGACTGTTTTCTCTCAGGCTATACTCTGATTTTATTAATTCTTCATCTTATCCCTTCAGTATGTCACAAGATGGTTTGTTTGTTGGAAAAAGAGACTGTTGCTCACAATACAAGAGAAAATCTAGGCTTCCTAGTAAGAAGCACTAGAGATCCTGGGTGTTCAGAGCTTCGTTTTTGTCTAACAACCTAGCATACTTACGGATCTGTGACTGTGCGAAGAGATTGCAGGTGTTTGAAGAAGTTTCACTTTAAAGAACAAACCAAACCCAATCATTAATTACATTTTAAAACCTACTTTTGTCACCGTGAGAAGAAAATTCCAAATCACTTCTTTCAATATCCAATGTCTCCTATGCTGTTTGTTATATTTCTTTGGAACCATTTTGCCTACCTCTTTGAAATCTGTTAATTTCTCCCCCTCAGTGACACTTGAATCTTCCATGGCATGTATTTGCTATGTTGTTTAAATATCTTCCAACAAAACTAATAAGTGGATTTGATCTGGAGTGTAGGTGATCTAGAATGTGAGTTTTAAGAGACTGAAATTCACTACGTTGCTATATCTAACAGCATTAAGTGTATTTGGGGCTTGTTCTGGGCAGGACTGAAGGGGGGAGCTTTATCTTCTGGTTCCTTAGCCTTCTCCTTTGTCCCTTCCCTCTCTGGCCAGTGGCCCTGGGTTTTCTCTCAGAAGCAGTTTTTGCCTGTTTCCTTCAAATCCTGTGCTTTGGTAATGCTCCATTAAACTCATTCACAAAAAGGTTTAATAAACTGGTAACTCTCAGTGGGTTTCCTTTATCAAGCTTATTTGCTTTTAACAGCTCATATAATCCTAAACCAAAGGAGTTATTTTTTAATAGGATATGTTAGAAGTAGTGAGGCATTCCTTGCTTCTTAAAATAAATAATGTACCCTTTACTCTCTCCCATCTCAATCAAGAAGAGCCATTGTTTAATTAAGTATTTGTTTAGATGCTTCTAAAGCTCCTTGTTAGGTATTATGTTAAGTTTAGTGAATACGCCTGATATTTTATGCCTACAAGCTTCCTGCTTCTAGTTTGCATTTAGAATATGTTTCATTCCTCAAGTGTTTGGTGTTTTCTACTTACATCTAATGAAAATTCTGTGCTGCTGTCAAAATTCAGAAAGCACAGTTATCATTCACTGTGGTAGGTCAGGAAAATTTAAATTGGATTTGTACTCTTCAAAATCACAGTCTGTTTAGGCATAAGCAAATTACATGCAAATAATGTAGAAAATATCAGATGTATTTGTTACACTTGGATATGACCTTTGGGAAAATAATATTAGAAAAGTGCCTGGCTGTATCATAGGACCATTGGAGAGATCTGGCAGAATAGATGGTCATCTGCACATAGAAAAAGTATAATTTCTTTATGCAGTTGCTCATATGAGAATCTGATTCCCTCTCTGATAAGTAAGTAAGAGGAAAAGCAAAGACGGTTAGCCCCATGAATGTGCTAATGGCAAAAGGACAAGTGGCATTACCTGCCTTTAGTGTTTAAACTCATTTCTCTCATTTACCTTCCTTTAATCTTGTTAAATCAAAGAAGAGAAGAGAATTATGGGAATGCTGCTGTGTCAGGAATACCACATGCAACTTAATTTTATGATAAACTTGAGCTTACTTATGTCATTCACATCATTATTGTACTTATGGCCAATAACACTGCACTTTATCCTGACTTACACGTTATGGTAAACATATTATTCTGATTTTGCTGCCTATAAGAAGTTGTTTGGAAAAAAAAAAAAAGGCAAGAAGTTGCACAGTTTGGCAAAGTATTCCATGAAGACAAAGTAAATCACTATTAAAATGATATGGTTTGGGAAGTGCTAAGTAAAGGTCTCTCCATCTCGAAAAAAGAGCCCCCCTCTTTGACTTAAAGTTATACTATATGCTTAAATATCCCTCACACTAGTGCTCCTTCAGGTAGATTTCATAGCATGTGACCCATCAGTGCTCAGATGCTGAGGATACCATATAGGTAAACTCTGAGGAGGGAGGGCTGGGTGGTAGTGTGTTGGGATCATAAGGTTAGGTGTGGATTTTAGAGGATTGAGCACTGCCAGGGTGCCAGCAGAGGTACAAATAGAGGCACTTATGTAGCTAGGGGAAAAACAAGGGGAAAGGAACTCCAAGGAAGAGGAGTGCTAGAATGAGGAGATGGGGAATCCAAATTTCATCAAATCTTTTTGTATTGAGGGAGAACACACTCCCTCTGCTTGTGTTCCCTCTTTCACTGTCTCTCTCTCTGTCAAGTAAATAAATAAAATCTTTAAAAAAAAATGTGTTACTTGAACTTAGTGTATTAATTTTACATCTAGTGTTATTCATTTTATCCCATTTGATTTTAACTTGTCAGAAGTCACCATGAAGACATTTGGTTGGGAAAAATGATGTATTGAAACATCATTTTAGCTTCATTTTTTTAACTATAGAAACATGGTTCTTCTTTCTGTCAAATTTATGTCTCTGGGCATTTCTTTCCCTCAAAATGCATGGATGCAGAATCAGAGAGAAATGAGTTTAAATACTGACATTGCTACTTAGGAGTAAAGTGATCTTGGGCAAGTGAAATAATTGCACTGACCCTCCATTTCTCCTTTGTGAAATAGAGACAATAACCTTGATGAAATTTTTGAGGAGAAATACGGTGATATCTGTATCTCGTCTGGTCGAGTGCTGACACACAATAAATGTTCAATATTAGCTAGTATCTTTATTATGGATACAGGTACCTCTCTGCTGACACATTCTGACAATTCTTTCTTTCTGGAAGTAAGCCTATTGGTCAGATTTAACACACATAAATGAAATTTCATTTCTCTACAACTGTGAAATCGGAATCATTGGGCTGTGTCACCTTTTTCCCCTAAAAGGTACAAATATGTGCATAATTAACTTGATGTCAAAAAAGTGGGTTAAGAGAGTCTTAGTCTAACTTTTTTTATGTCAAGAAATTTAAAGATTCTATGTTTGAAAACTGATGTGGCTCTTTGTGCTCATAATGAAATGCACACTAGTCTTGTTTCTCCCTGGCATCTTGGATAGGGACCCCTGCTTACTTTGGCAGACCTCTATTTGTAAAAAGGTATCTTCGAAATATAGAGCATGCTGAGCTGATAGATGCTCTGGGATCTGATGTTTTCAAAATGGATAAAACTAGTTATTCAGAAACTTGAAAATAGAAATACAAACTTTTTAATAATATTAACATAATTAATAACCCCAGTGTAACCCTAATGATTCATTATATGTCATAAATTCCTTTGCATATCTTATGGATAACTCAACTTTTTCAGTGTGGTCTCTTCTATTATGTATCTCAGTAAGTGGGATTCTCATTTTTTTGCAATTACCACAATATCCTAAATTGATGTTTCCACTCTTATTTTGCATGTTCTCCTCTCCTTAATCCAAACTCAACTGTAGATTTCTCAAATCCAAAGTTTCCTAACAGAACTGGGAAGTATAGTTAAAGGTCATAAGTCATTGGTCTGGGCACAGCAGGCGAAAGGTATGATAGAAAGTATGTGCTATGGGGCACCTGGGTGGCTCAGTTGGTTAAGCATCTGCCTTCGGTTCAGGTCATGATCCCAGGGTCCTGGGATCAAGCCCTGCAAGGGGCTCCCTGCTCAGCAGGAAGCCTGCTTCTCCCTCTCCCACTCCCTCTGCTTGTGTTCCCTCTTTCACTGTCTCTCTCTCTGTCAAGTAAATAAATAAAATCTTTAAAAAAAAATGTGTTATTTGAACTTAGTGTATTGCATTCAAATTGGATAAATGGATTTTTTTTTTTGAGAGAGAGAGAGAGTTGGGGGAGGGGCAGAAGAAGGGAATCTTCAAGCAGACTCCCCGCTGAGCATGGAGCCAAACGTGGGGCCAATCCCATGACCCATGAGATCATGACCTGAGCCAAAACAAGAGTCAGATGGCCAACCGACTGAGCTACCCAGGCCCCCCTGGATTTATCTTCTTTTAACTTTAAGACTTTGGCACTCATCAAGAGATGAGTCATTCTTATAATGGAAGGAACCCATGCTGGAGAAGGGGAACTATGGGTCCTGCTCTTATCCAGCTCATCATCTGACAGTCTTACTGAGAAACTAACTTGAAATTGCACATAGATTTTCCTTGTTAGTACACAGCTAACAACAAAGATTTCAAGTTATCAGAATGTAATTGATAAATATTACAAAACTGGATTATTGCTTCAGGCACATCCTTCTAAAGAAGCTCTTGTCTGCTGTATTGTCACATTTTAAAACTGACCTCAGTTAATAGTTCAGGGTACCTTTTTTTTTTGCCCCATGGCCTTTCTTTTGACTTCTTCTAGTGCTTTCCCCAATTAGCACATTACCTAATTCATACTGGTCACTTTTTCAAAAAGTATTTGTTGAATAAGTATATGTTTATATATCATTGAATTGCAAAGAGCTTATTGAATCCTTCATTATCTAATCTAGGAAGGGAGTACATGGCTTGACTAACTTGATATAGGAAGATAACCCAGAGCTTTCAGAATCAGGGGCACCCAGATTTGAATCTCTTCTATCATGCACTAGCTGGAAAAATAAAGTAGCTTCTCTGAGCCATATATATATATATATATTTTTTTTTTTTTCCAGGTAAAATCCATGTGCTTTCTATCACATAGGATTTCTGGGTAGATGAAGAGAGAGAGAAAAAAATTCTCCCAGTCAGCTTCCTAGAGGAAAATACAGGGTACATTCTAATGGGGAAATGAGGGAAGAGACTATTTTACAAGGTTAAAGGATATCTACACCCAGTCTTACGAAGCATGCTGGGGCTAGCAACAGGGGGAGCCATTGCTATACCTAGGTCTGAAGGAATGAGGAGAGTAAAGAGTTTGCAGAACCCAGAGATAGTGTTGTGCTGTAGGAGAGAGGCATCTGAAGCTGTGGCCTGTGGTAGAGGGATGAGCTAGACTATAGCCAGGCAGGGAGTGAGATCAGGGAATAAATATCCTGACTTCTCTTTATTCCCACTCTCCCATTGCCTGCTACTGCCTCTGACTGGCCAAGTCTCATACTGGTCTGCTCTGGGGAACAGAGCAGGGTAGAAAGAAAGATCTTTCTCTCTACTCTCTCCTTCTCCCCATTCTCTCTCTTTTGATCTATGGATCCATCATGAACATAGTGCTTGCTATATAACACACAGGGTGACCATATAATTTACTGCCTAAATTGCAACATTTCTGAGAGCAAAAAGGGACAGTACTATTAATAATTGCACTGGGACAACAGGTATAGAGCAGATTTGTGCCAGGCAAATCAGGGCTTATTGTCGCCTTACTAACGGAGCATAATAAGCCTAGGTAAATGTGAATTTCCTTCCCTTCCTTTAATGCTTTTTTCAGGTTCTTTCCTCTTGTAATAGAGTAATGTGGGTATTTTGAGAAAGAAGATTGGATTATTTTAATAAAGCAATCTAGACTCATCTCCCTGTGGCAGGCTTTCCAAAGTTGGTAATTATTACTGAGTCCCTTGCTAAAATCTGCCAGAAGAATGAGAAGGATTTAGGTTATTCTTTAAACCTAAAACCTGATTATCTTGTTTAGTAGTTTCTCTCAGCTTAGAAACCTTGTTTGAACACTAAAGACAGTAGAGGCAACAGAGAGTCTATTACTCAATAAATGGAATATACATACTATGCACAGGGGAATTTGGTGAGCTATTTATTCTTCTCTGGCACAGCGTTGCTGTCTTACTTATATCTGAAAACCAATTACTGTACGTGTTGGTTGCTTTGATTTGGAAGACACCTGTGATTAATATATTTAGAAGGAGTAAATATTGGTGATTGAACAGGAGTGGTTTTCAATGTCATTATATATAACACAGAACAAGAAAAGGGAGAATACTAATGAATGCAGGGAATTAAGGAGATCAACAAACATTTCAGCATATGCTGATAGGTACATATAAGTTCAGACAAAAATAATTTTAGTTAAGCCAAGAAGTGTCAATGTGATCAAATATTATGGAGTGGATTTGGAACAAAAGAAGCTCTAATTGTGAAAATTGTGTGTGGTTTACCTCCTATATGCTGGAATTTTTGACAAGATAACTGGGAAATAAATAACCTTGGCTATTTCTGCTTATTGATATTTCACCTTTTATACTTTTTTTTTTTTTTTTTTACCGTTTGTGACAGCTATGTCAACATCAGTGCCCTGATGCTTCCCTTTGAGGTTTCCTGGGGTCATGTGCAGCCTGGGCGTGAACCCACCTCTGATGCTCTTGCTCCTAGCTTACTGACTTTCTTGAAAACATTACCTTTGCCCAGCTTGGATGGGTCTCTGTTCTCATAAGCGCTTGCATTGCTTCTTTGCCATGCATCCATATTTGAATAAGGTCTCCTCAAGGAGTGACTTATTCCTTTTCTCCAGAGACTTCTTTTTAGTTAACAACTGGGAGAATCACTTGACTGTGACTCTAATGGATTGGGGTGACATCTGGATCACTCAGCCCTAGTGTTTTTCCAACCCTATTGGAAGATAGCATATATTCCTTAAGGAGAATGCCTCCTAACTTTTCAGTGAGGGTTTTTTTTTTAATTAAACATTTTATTGGTAAGCAAATATTCAATCTTGTCATTCAACCTGTTCTGTGCCATCAATGAAGTCTTAATTCTCTAGAGTTAAGGTGTCCTGGCCTTGCATTATACAAAATTGTTCAACTGGGGGCACATACAACAATATTCTAGAGGCAGGATCTTGTATCCCATAATTGATATCATGTTATCAGAAATCTTCCTAAACCAAGGTTGGTCACAGCCTCAGTGAAGGGCCAAGCCTAGATTACAAGCTCACTAGTTTTTCATGATATGTTTATGCAAGGGTTTGTAGTTTCTGTGAGTTCTTTCTGGAACGTTTTTGAGGTAGCCCCCACAAAAAAGAACCAAGGAATTTTCTCAACTTGACCATACTTGTTAAAATCATATGTAATTATAAGAAAAAGATCTTTGCTGCCAAATACATGTTTTTAAGTTGAAAAGTAGAAATTAACAATTTTTTTATCCACTACAATTATCATATAAAGGTAAAGCAAAATTTCATAAATAAATTGGTTGACTAATTTATTTATTTGTTCACCAATGCTTTCTGAGTCCTATTACACACCAGTGTTCTTCTACACACAAGGGGTACATGACAAGTAAGATGGGCACATTCTCTAATCTGGTGTTTATGTTTTTATTAGGGAAGACAGGCAGTAAACAACTACAAAACAAGTAAATAGATGAACCAACAGAAAGTAGCAATGCTATGTCAAGATTACTATGCTTGAGTAACAGAGCGGCTGCTCTTTAGGTTAAAGATGGTCTTTTAGAGGGGGTTACTTTCAAATCTAGGTTTGAGTGACAAAGTGCATCAGCAAAGCAAATATCTGGGGACATGCCATTCCAGTCAATAGGAATAGTGGGCACACAGGCCCTGAGACCAGAACTAGGCTGGCACATTCCAGGCACTGGAAGAAGGGCAGGGGAGCTGGAGTGGGCAAGAAGGAGAGTATGAGAAATTGTTAGGAAGGGCTTGCAATGTCCTATTGGTGCTTGTAAGCGAGTAAGAGGAGTTCAGATTTTATGCTAAGTTGCTATGGGATATAATGGAGGGGGTTACATAAGAGAGTGACGTGATATGATGAGCATATTTTAAATATATTCTGGCTGCTTGGTAGAGAATTAACCACCATAAGGAAGCAAGGGTGAAAGCCCGGAGACCACTGAAAAGTTATTGTGCCACCAGTGAGAGATGGCAGTGCTTGCACTAGGGTGCTGGTGACAGGGATGGAGGGAAATAGGCGGAATGGAGAAAAGTCTTGTTTTGTGGATATTTGCCTTTAGAATGTGGCCTACATGAATATAATAGTCAATGACTTAGCATCAGAAGATTGTTTCTTTCTGATTATTAGAACAAGACTTCCTAGGAAAGAACTCAAGAGGGATTTATATGTGCCTTTGCCATACAACCTTGTCCTTCCTTTGTTTTCTTGGCCTCTCATCCAGAATACTGACACTTGAACTTTCTCATGTAATACTGTAGGAAAATCCCCCATAGTTGCCTCTAAATCTGCTCCTATTGAAGGAATGCTTTGTGTTAGCCTGACTTCCTGCATCATTTGTGTACATGTGTAGTTTATAGATTTTCATGCTGTTTAGAAAAGAGTGATGATAACCTCTCAAGCCAAGTTGAAAGAAGGACAAGTATGGCAGAAAGGGATGCCGGGGGCATAAATTGCTTTGGAGGATGAGATGACCCATGCTGAATGAATTGGATAGGAAAAAAGGGGATTTGAACAAACCACCCTTGGACAAAACACAGCCTGTAAGTGATGTGAGGGATAAATCACTGAAGCTCCTTACCAGTAAGCTAAGGTTTCCAACAAGCCCAGGTCAGGCATCTTGATTAAATATTTAGAAGAAGCTCTGAAAAAAGAGTGAGATTAAAAAAAAAAAAAAAGGCAAGTGAGAGGCAAGGAGAGAAAAGTTTAGGGTAGAAATGGAGCTTAGCAAAGTCAAAGCAGGAAGAGGGGAAGAGTTCCATATCCCACTCCCCTAAAAAACAAGTAAGCAAACAAACGACAACAAAAAACCAAAAATCAAAGCGAACCAAACAAACCTTAGTTTCTGAACAAAAGCCTGGTTGACACTTTGGTAGAAAAAACACTGGCTTTAGAGTCAGGCAGGCCTGAGTTTGAATCCACGTTCTGTATTATATGTGAATTTGCCAACAGGGCACTGTCTCTGAGTCTCAGTTTCCTCATTTGTAAAATGGAAATGTAATGCTGAAATCAGAGTGATCTTGGAAAAAAATTTAATGAGCTGGCACATTGTTTGAATCCAAGTTCTGACTTTTTATCTAAGTGTCTTTGGCAAGGGAGTTAACCTTTTTAACCTTGGTTTCCTTATCTGAAAAACGGGACTAATAACTATGTCACAGATTGCTGTCTAACATATTATCACTACTTTATTGTTGTTGGAGTTTTTATTGTTTAAAAGCTTGGCCCAAAGCAAGGTATGGATAAATATTATTTTCTTTCTGCTATTTTCATTTCTTCAACACTTGTATCTCATTATCACTCTTCCTCCATCACAGAAAATCTTTTTCTTCCTGCAGCATTCAAGTTATAGTCTTCAAGTTTGCATAAATGAGTATATGCCTGCTTTGAACTATTTTTCTCCCAAGATAAATGCATGACTTCTTCCTCTCTGTTTGGAATAATTTTTAATAGTTTCCCTTTTTGCTCTCAAAATTGTCCCAGTTTGGACAACAAAATACATGGTCACGCCTTTTATGGTTCCTGTTACTCATGAAATCATTCGATATGTAATTGGAAATATGTATCTTTGGAAAACTCAGTGCTCTATGAAAGAAGGTTCAAGTCAAGATTAAGTTTGTAAAAACGACTTTCTGAAAAAAGCAGTGTCTTGTTTACCAAATATGCAATGAATCTACCAGCAAGCCCGGATTAATGGGGGCACTCATGATGGCTTGTCACTCCTGGAACATTCTGGGGCAAACCAAATGCACTCCTGTAGGTCATTTCCTCAAGCTGCAGGTTATGAAAATACCCATGCTGTTGAAAAACATTCATGGCTCCGCTCTCTCCCAAGCATAGGTTGTAGGGTTGTCTTTGTGATTCAGGTGCCATTACACACACATGGGGGAAGTTTGAATTGTCTTTTGTCATCCATGTCATGTGAGCTTGTCAAAGAACCACAGCTTTCTTTGGGAAAATGATCTTTATATGTCCCAAAAGAAAATACAGCAGGATGGTGCTGGGGACCTACTGGATGATATTTTTTGGGATGGTAATTTCTTTTTTCAACCTGTAATATAGTGGAGAAAAAAGCTCTTTTAAAAATTTAGTCTGGACCTAGCCCTAGCACCATGTCAAATTGGAGAAACCATGAAACTTTGAATCCTCAATATTTCATTCCTGCTTAAACAAGTTATAGTAACACTTGTCTATTTTCTTCATAGGGTGATATTTGATTCATAATTCGATTATTGTACATTCTAACAAGAAAAAAGGAGAGGAATTCATAATGTTATAATTGATCAGTGTTAGATACTTTTAAAATTCATCTCACTCCCCTCCATATGCCAACCCATACCTCACCACAGTGTAACTAGAAACTCATATAAAGCAGTCACACAAACTAGTCTCTGCCTTCAGGTAGCTTGCTAACTTCTTAGAGTTATACACATGAAAAAAAGTTGAAAATGAGAATACAGTATAAAATAAGTGCTAAATTAAGTTAAAAATGAGTACTTTAGGATAGGATTTGGGGTTGTGTTGATTGTTCAGTCCACTTAGCAAAGAAAATCTCTGAATACATTACTACTTTAAAACCAAGCATTAGATGGCTTAGACTTTTTAAAGTATTGGATATAAGTTTGGATGTCTGGCAGAACTAGCATATCAACTTTTATTAAAACAATTTCTTCTAGAAAAAACATGAAATATTCATTGCTAATATTAAACCAAACTTCCTTTTATATTAAATCTAGAATTAGAATAGGATACTTTTAATTTTTGTAACAGTAGGTGCATTATTCTATAGCAATAATAGCTGCAATTTAAAGGCTTGGTGGGTGCTAGGTCTGTGGTGTAAACTGTCTCATGTTATACTCCCAATCTTCTTAGGAGCCAGGTATCATTATCTCTGAATCACAGATGATGAAACTGAGGTCAGTGCTTTGGTGAAAGTCACACTGTTAGACGTTGATAGCGATAGTTTTCAATGCCAGGCTTTGTTCTTACTATATCACAGAATGCAGTTTGTGGAGCAAGATTATTATTGTGATGATGTTTTCTTCCTAGATGTCATCACTGCTTTAGTGGAAGTCACAGTTTACTGCTGATCTAAATGCTTGTTGAACACCTATTTATTCCTACTTACCAGATTGTCATCATCAGACTTAACTGCTTTGCTATTTGATGACCCTTACCTCTTAGTTTCCTTAGGATTAGGTAGATGTGAGGCCACTTTGGCTTTCTTTGCTAAGGAGTTTTGGATATGTCTTGGTCCTGGTCTTCTAGCTTGACCTCAAATACACCAAGCATTTGATGCCATAGTTAACATTTACTGCCACTGACAGGAAGTAGCAGCACTCAAATCTTTTCTGTAAAAGAAAAAAAAAAGCCCTCACAAATCCAAGATTCAGAACAATGGAAATTACCCAACATATAGGAAACTTTGCTTATCTCTCTGGTGATATTTTAAAAATAGAGCATTAAAAAGGAGCCTAAATTAAAATCTCCATTCCCAACTGTTTGCTCTAATTATTGTTCATGGAGTCATTCCTTTGCTTCTTAATTTTGTTTTTTACATCAGTGTATTCCTTAAAACTGGGGTGAATGACATCATATGTCAGGGGATTTGGAATCATAGTGTTTAGCAATTGCTAAAATCATGAAGTTTCACAGAATTTTTGTTTTATATTAAAAATTCATAGAAGTAGTATACTTTAATCATTACATATTCTTAACTATTTTCATATAAATGTATTGTTTTAAATTACTTTCACATAGAACTGATGTTTCAGGAATATATGCCACATTTTCCAGTGGTTTGAGCTATTTAGCCCCAAACAAACTCACGTTTTCTGGTGATGCATGTCCTATAGTTTGAAAATCATAAAGTTAAGGAATTTTCTTCAGGAAGATCTGTCTGGTGTACTGAGCTACTCATTATTTATTCAACAGATTTTTTTTTTCAGCGTTCACTCTGATTAATGACTATTCAAGCATTGTGTACAGACTTAAAGCTAATTTCATCAAGGTCCTTGCTTTCCTGGTGCCACCTTTAATATTAAATAATAATAATAAATAAATAACCAAGTAGACTAAAAAATGTCACATATTGATCAGTTCTGTGATTAAAATAAAGAAAGATATTGTGAGACGGAGTAAATGGGCAATTCTTTAGACCTGGTAGTTCAAGAAAGATCTCTCTGGGGGTGTGACATTTTAAATGACACCTGTATGATAAGAAGAAACCAGCCATACAAATCATATATTGCACTAATTTCCAGGCATATAGTTCCATGATAGAGCAAAAGTGCTAGGGTGGGAATGAGTATGACTTGTTCTTTTACCAGAAAGAAGGCTAGTGGCATAAAGAGTGAGTGGAAGAGAGGTGAATGGTGAGGCAAGGCAATGAGATTGTCAAAGCCCTTATAGATTATGGTGCCCAGAGTTTGGGTTCTATTCTAAGCATGAAAGATGTCAGTGGAAAGCTTGAAAGGGGGAGTGACATGATGTGATTTACCTTTTTGAAGATCACTCTGTATGCTGTGTGGAGAAAGGATTATAGAGGGTAAGAATGGAAGCATAAATGAGCAGTTAGGCGGGCTCAGAACTGGTGCAGGTGAGTGATAGTGGCTCAAACAGGAGTAGTAGCAGTGACTGTGATAAATTTGGGATATGTTTTAGAGGTAAAGTCAAAAGGACGTGTTTATTAGGTGAACAGAAGCACTAGGGTAAGAAGAAGATAATTGTCAGAGATTTTAGCCTGAGCAACTGGGTATGCCACTTGGTAAGATGGAGAGGATGATGATTTGAAAGAGTGAGTCAAATCTCCATTTTGGGAAATTCACCATCCAGGTGAAGAAGTCAATTAGGATACAGGAGCCAGAGAAAGGGTCAGGTGGGTGTGTTCCACTCAGAGAGAACTGCAGATACAAAGCCCCAAGTCTGGACTAAATTTGATGAGTTTTAAGACCAGCAAGAGAACTAGTGTGTCTGGAGCATGAAGCAAGAAAGACACCAGTAGAAATGAGGTCACAGAGGCTGGCCTCAGGCAGGATCATTCAGGGTCTAAAGGTCATGCAAAAGAGTTTGGACTGTATTCTGAGTGTGGCAGTAAGTCATTGGCGGGTTTAGCCCAAGTAACACAGTGTGATCAACATTTTTCAAAGGATTACTCTGGCTGTTACGTAAAGAATTGATGGGGAGAGGGCGGTGCAGGGAGGAAGAGTAGAAGAGGAGGGAAGAACGTACTAGAAGGCGATTGGAGCCAGGGATATGAGATACCTTGCAATGTGTGGGTGACTTCTGCACAGACACATGTTTTCACACCCATGGTCCATATGCTCTTTGAACATCCAACTAGAGAGTCAGAGAGGTGAAGGATCTACTTATCATTATAGAAACATAAATTTACATATTTACATAACATAAGTCATTTGTGCATAGTTTTAGTCTATACTCAATTTTCTAGGAATGTGAGTATTGTGTATATTTAAGAAAGTACTGTCCTTGTTTTGTTCAGAACTCTGCCAACAGCTGTTCACTAATTTGGAAAATCAAGTCATTGATGGCAGTGCCTCCACGGGATTTAAGTGGCCAGTAACTCACATCTGTATCTACCTGCATTCGTGTCATCTTATTGATGGTTCTTGGCATAGGTACAAGCATCTGATACCAACATGTCTTGGAGAGTAGTAGTATCCATGCATTTACATATTGAAGTACATCTTATGGAACACTATACTGACTTTTTGAAAAATGTGTAGGTTAAAATATCAATGAATTTTATTTCAGAGTGCTGAACTATTGTTATATAAAGGGAACCACTAATGTGATAAATTGAGAACCACAGATCTAGGTAATGATGGATAACATAGGTTTCTGGTGATGACTGATGTTAAGCTAGATAGACTTAGATCTGATAATCTCTTAGAGTAATGTAATTACTCTAAGAACAGACAGCTAATTGGCCACAGATACTGATTTTGAACCCAGCTCAGACTGTTCCAAAGCCCATATTCATTACATCATACCCATCAGTGTAAGTATTTATTTTCAGAAGTTTATTTCCTGTAGTAGAGTGTCCTGCTTACATCCTTAGCCCAGGGAAAGTATTTTAAAGCTGTCCCTCTACTGGTAATAAAGTTGTTAATTCAGCCAATTTAGTGGTTAAAATAATTGAATTTGGATGGTAAGAAGAGATACAATAATTATTTGGTCTATTATATGAAAGATAAATCCTGATTGATTTGGGCTTTCTTTTTTTTTTTTTCCCCCACTTCTCGTTGTTGGGATATCTTGCACAAAAGGCTGGGTTTTTATCATGGTTTCTAATTTAAATTTGAAAATAGTTTCTATTTATTTTTAATTATCTTCCTCTTGTCACAAGCTTATCTCCTATTGGTTAGGTAAATGCTTCGTAACTATTACAAATAGAAAACACATACAGATTTTTACTTTAAGATTTTAGAACTAATACTTGTTTACTAGAAAAACTGTTCAGTTTTTATCTCTGATTTCCCTTTGTAGAAATTCACTTGGTAAAATGTTCTCTTTAGTGTCAATATCAACAGTATTATTATTCTGTAGAAGAATAACTGAGAAGGAATTAACTTGGCAATAATTTTCATGTAGAGAAGTAATTTTGAACAGACATGACAGTTTTGTGAGCCATAGTTCTAGGGACTGTCACCAAAGCATTTTAATTTTAATGTAAGAATTCGCAACATTTTAGAAAAATAGTTGCTAGGAATATATCACCAATATTTTGTTACTATATCAAAGGATTTTTTGATAGGGTTTTGACAATGGGGAAATGTAAGTTAAAATACTAAATATGTCTTCTTTTGTTTGGGCCACTTTGCATTGGAAATTGACATGGTAGTCAAAGATTGATTTTTAACATTTCACTTTTATTGTGAGGCGATGAATAGCTCGGATCCACAACATCATAGGAGATTTCTTAATCTTCACGTTGCACCTTGCTCTTCATGGTGATTTGTGTCTGGCTTTGTCTTATGGATAGAAAGGGAAGATCCACTTTCTTACTGTGTTGAAGATATAAAAGAAATTAATTACACTGCCTGTGGTTACTATCTCCACAGAATCAAATTACTTGGTTTAGGAAATATTTCATCTGTTAAAAATCCAGTGTGGACCAGAGATACTGCGCCGCAACCAAGTAAGAGGTGCAACCTCAAGATAAATTTACTTTTCATTACTCGGACTGTGAAAGGCAGGGCAACACATGCCCAAAAGCTGTCCCAATGAGGTACCAGAGACACTGTCATCCTTTCATTATCAAATTGAATTGTCAACCATTCCTATTTAGGATCATTTATGAGTGGTTTGAATGTTACTTAACAAGCTTTATGTTGCAGAGTAGTGTTACATATTGCCAAAGAAGGAGGTTTCTCTTGACTTCTATTTATCTTTTGGCATCAGTGCTTTTGACAAGTAACAAATGATATTCCTCTTCTAAAATTAAATCCAGCTTCATTTCTGTCTTTCACCCATAAAGGATGAAACATTATTTGCTTCTTGGACAGTTCCTGTACTCTATCATCTTTCATTACTTTTGTAAGTTCTGTCATAAATGCTTTAGCTCTTTGGCCTTGGCTTCTAACTGCCTATTATAGAGATAAGTGTCTGGGTTTGATAATATAAAATCCTCAAATGTTGCTTTACCTGCAATTAAAAAGTACTTTACAAGCAGCATTAGGGTAGGATATAGTCTTTCATTTCTCTATTGTATTTGCCTTCTCACACAATTTTGGTTCTTTATGGCCACAAAGAGCAGTGTTTTTAAAACATTTGGGACAGTTCCCTTTGCTGGGGTCCATACCTGAACACCTGTCTCTGGACACCCTCATGGGGCTGTCCCACAGCACCTTAAACTTGACCTGACTGCTATTCCTTCCCGTGTTTTCTCTGTTGTAGAGGTTGACAAATTGTGGGCCTTGGGCCAAATCTAGCCTACTGCCTGTTCTTAGATGGCCTTACAGAAAGGTAAGAATAGTTTTTACATCTTTAAGAGAAAATGAAAAAAATATTTCATGGCATGTGAAAATTAGATGAAATTCAAATTTCGGTGTCCATAAAAATGTCCTACTGGAACACAGCCACACTTACTTGTTCATGTGTTGCCTGTGGGCTACTTTGGTGCCACAAAAGCAGAGCTGAGTAGTTGTGATGAAGACCATCTGGCTTTCAGAAGCTTAAAATGGCCTGAGCTATCTGGCCCCTTACAGAAAAAGTTTGCTGACTCCTGCTCTATTTGAATGGAAGATTTTGCCACTCTCTCCACTCTTAATCTCCCATTATCGAAACCTCAGAATTCTCTACCAGCCTTCCCTCTTTCACATGCATCTCCTGTTGGTGTAGATAAGGAGCATCTCCAGACTGGACTCCTCTCCTTTATTCTCATTTCCGCAGCTTTGCACACGGGTCCTTGCCATCTATTGCCTGGACAACTGCAACAGTTCTCCTCCACCCCAGTTTCCCTCCAATCAAACTCACATTCTATTTGAGTATTAAAGCTGTCGTGTTCAAATTAATAAATTAGATCATTTCCATCCCCTATTAAAGATGTCATCAGGACCTGCTTCCAACAGAATCAAGCCCAAACTCCTCAGCATTGTAGCACATCCCTTCATGCACTGGTCCTGGGTTCTCCAGTTTTATCTCCTCTGGCTGCTGTACCCTCTACTCGCACCCTTGCATCCCCGAGTCCCGCAATGCAGTACTTCTTATTGTCCGCCTAGTATGTGGCTGCCTTTTCTTTACTGCCCTTTTACTGCCTTCTAAATTGCAAACTCAAGTTTTTTTGAGATTCAGCTTAAATGTCATATTTGAGAATCCTTTCCTAGAACCGTCAGGTAAAGTTCATTGTTCTCACACCGCATCTCAGCACTTGTGTAGATATCGGAGCTCTTCCTCCTTCTTGTATCCTTAGAACGTAGCATTTGTCACGAAGATAGTAAATATTCATTGGCTGAATAAGTGCTCATATGCTTTTAGAGAGATTCTTCATTTTATTTATTTATTTTATTTATTTATTTTTTTGAGATTCTTCATTTTAATTTTGAATTCATTTTCATTCAAAATTCTAAAATAATAACCATCAAGTCTGTTAATTCTGTCTAGTCTAGAATGAAACTCTGATTTGTGGGCAATTACCCAAAAGTCTCAGATAGGCATCTATAAGCGCTATAGTATTCATTATTTAATTTTGTGGTTTTCTTTTTCCTTTTTTTTTTTTTAAGATTTATTTATTTATTTTGGGGTGAGAAGAGTGGGAGTGTGGGGCAGAGAGGCAGAGGGAGAGGGAAAGAAAGTCTTAAGCAGACTCCGTGCTGAGCACAGAGCCCGACAGGGGGTTCGATCTCAAGCCCTTGAGATCACGACCTGAGATCACGACCTGAGCTGAAACCAAGAGTTGGACGCTTGACCGAATGTGCCACCCAGGAGCCCCAAATTTTGTGGTTTTTCTAACTTGCAACATTATGTACCAAGGTACAAATCAAATGTACCAATTTATCTGTTAACTCTTTCCTTTCCAAATAACTATTCGTGACCTTAGTGTAAAACAAAACAAAAACAAAAGCAAAACCCTTTCTATTCTGAATTTTGTTATTTGTTTTATGTTGGCCTACTATTTACTATAATTTTTACTATTTGTGTAGGCAGTAGTTAAATTTTCAAGTTCAGTTTTCAAGAGGAGCAAGTTATGTATAAAGAGTTTGTGAACATGTTTCAGTTCCTCAAACTGGCCATTCGTTTGGAGAATTAGCTAAGCTCCTGATATTCTCTCATTCTCCCCTGGTACTGTCCTTGGATTCACATTACTGCTTGTTAGCAACTCTGTAGAAGGCTAGACATGGAGCTTATTGAGATATTTTCCCCGTGTCCTGTAAAGACTGGTTAGAGGGAAAAGAATATAAAGCCGTCTGAAAGAAGATTTTAAGATTATCTATGAGTTTCATTCATCTGTTATTTTCCTGGCTCCATTTAGTATGGATAATAACAGTGAGACAAGCTTCTGATTATATAGTACTCTATACTTAGAGTGCTTGCGCCTACATTATGCCTCCTGCCAGGAAGGCCTGGGTGGTATTGTTAGAGTGATTTTTTTAAGTGAAACTGAGGCTTGGAAAGGTGAAATTACCTGCTAAAATTCTTACAGTTCATTAGAGCTGTGGCTGAGATTAAAACCTAGTTCCTGACCCCATGTAGTTTTTCTGTGGTTTTGTTTTCTTCATATAAAAATATATTGGTTATGAAGCTGTTGTCTCTCGGCTCTAAAGCTCCCTTCCCATACTCTGATTTGTGGTAAGGGGGCTAGGACTCAGAGTCCTTTTCTTTACCAATTGGCTTCTTGTTAGATTCTGCCGGTAGGTGGATATTAGGAGGGTAATATTCTGCCTGCTGCTCCTGTCAGCATACACCTAGCAATAGCTGACGGAAGCTTCTTTTGGCCTCACCCATCATATCTCCGCAGAACTACCAGCGCCAGTGGTGCAGTGCCTCTCTTCAGAGCTCTGGGTCCCAGGGCCTTCTGTCAGCTTCTAGGTCCGGATAGCCACAACCCCTGTCCTCTATTTTTCTAGCATTAGAGGTGGTAGCTGTTCTTTATAATTATGTCCATGCTACTTTAGTGTTCCTTTCATGCTTTTTCATGGGATGGCTTTTTATGGCTACACTGGGAAGCTTAAAGGAAGAAAACAACAAACTCATGTCTCTAATAGGCATTGAGAATATTTTAACAGGTAGAACACCCCGGAGATCACTGTCTTCTATAACCCCGTGATGATCATGGGGCATGCTGGCATTGAGATAGGCTTTCTGAGTTCACTGGGGATGTTGGAATTCTGGAGGGGAAAGGCCCAAGTGGCAGACCCTTCAGTACCTGTGAAATCAGTTTCCCGCGCTATCTGCTCTCTGTTGAAATACTTGGTTTTGTTTGGTTTTCCTGACAGCATGCTGCATGACAGCATGCTTAGTACCAGAAGTGGTCCTGGAAACACACTTTCAAAGATGATATTTGGGCATTGGTTTGTTTGTACATCGTCTTGAAAGTAGTGCTGACCTCCTTGCTTATGGTATGCAGTGGCACACAATTAAACTATTACCTGTGATGAAGTACCCAGTGAAGTATTGAGGAGATCAAATGGGTACTGAACTTGACTTGTATGGCAATGATAACGAGTACCAAGCCTATGCGGTGGGATGGCTTTTTATGGCTACACTGGGAAGCTTAAAGGAAGAAAACAACAAACTCATGTCTCTAAACCCTTGTTCCAGATCACTATTAGAGAGAACCAGGGCTCGCAAAAGAGCCCTAAAAAGATTCTCTTGTTTCTTTTTGCTTTAGAGTTAACCTCACTAAAAACAGACTGAATATTATAGTAGGCTTCCCATGCTTGATGTTCCTGTAATTAGTTAGCCCAGGGCCCTTGCCACATAAGGGGATGTCCATTCTTCCCAAGACCCATCCCAAACATCTCCTATTGTCTCTAGACCCATCACTAGAATCAGCTTTCAGAATACTCCATGGGAACAAGTGTAAAGTCTCATCCAGGATAAGATAGCTTATATTCCAGAATAACTGTAAGATTTTGCTAATTTATATTGAATAGTTCCTAAGAGTTTTAGACTGAGAGAGAACACTTACAACTGGATTAGGCTAAATTTATTGATATGATAAACCTGCTAGAAATTCATGATGTAGTGTTTTAATTTGTGCAGTTGGAAGTGATTCTACAAATTTGGTTAACTGACTGAAACTTTGAGTTAATGGTAGTCTGCATTCAGTGAAGTCAAAACTTCCAGCACTACCATGGCGTAATACCAAGGAAGGAATCAAAAGGCATATGGAAGGAGATATTTTGCAGTAGATTTTCCTATGTGATTGTCACAATCAATCTCTCCCTGCCACCACCACCACACATGTATACTGTATTCCCAGCGAGAGCCCCAAGGACATTCCTTAATTTAGGCATTGAGAATATATTAACAGGTAGAACACCCCGGAGATCACTGTCTTTTATAACCCAGTGATGATCATGGGGCATGCTGGCATTGAGATAGGCTTTCTGAGTTCACTGGGGATGTTGGAATTCTGGAGGGGAAAGGCTCAAGTGGCAGTGCCTATGACAGAATTAGTAAAGGCAGCAGAGGAAAAGTGGCATTGAGTATAGTTTTTTCCTGCATGGATATTTTGCTTATAAGTAATTACTATGGTATCCATAGGAGTAAAAGATTACGGGCACCTTATTAAATGTTCTTTAAACTCTAAGAAGATAAAACTCTAGATCTGGTGACCAGAAGCTTGAATCACCATGAGAGAAGGTCCTGGTATGTCACCAAGATTCCAGACTAAGCCAGTTCACAGATCTAGAGGCCAAGTCCTCCTAAAAATGAACCCTGAAATATTGCCACAAGTATATGCTTAATCTTTCTCCAAGCTTTCCCCCAAAGGGACCTACGGCCACTAACCAGGGCAACTATGTACTTGGGAGAGGAAAATACCCAGAATTTTTAGAGATTACTAAATATGTTCTCTAAATGTATGCTAATTCATGGGGGTCCCAAAATAATAATGCAGTCCACCAGTCAAAGTGGAGATATGGGTCAAGTGACACAGGGATGGGACTAGGGTGAAGCAAGCAAGGTATTTAGGGCACAAGAGTTGATGATGTACCTGCAGGTTTATGCAAACCTGCCTGAAGTCTCAATCCTGCAGTAACAAAGATAGTTTTAGACAAACCTTATCCCCTCAGTGGGTTCATAAACCACCCTGTAATATCTGTGTGTATAATTGGAACACACTTATATGGAAACTGTCAAGTTCAACACATTGGCCCTAACTCATGAAGTGAGGGTTATTCTTTTTTTTAAAGATTTTTATCTATTTATTTGAGAGAGAGTGGGGGGGGGGAGGAGCAGAGGGAGAGGGATAAACAGACTCCATGCTGAGCTTGGAGCCCGATGCGGGGCTCAATCCCACAACCCTGAGATCATGACCCTGAGATCATGAGCCAAAATCAGGAGTCAGATGCTTAACTGACTGAGCGACCCAGGCTCCCCTGAAGTGAGGGTTATTCTGGCAGAAAGGGCATGTGTAAGCTTCTGGAACTTTCCATCTCTGCCAGAATGGTGAACCTAAAGTAGTACTGCATCCCTAGGAAGACTGCAGATCAGTGCTAATATCAAAAACTTGAAATATGCAGTGGTGGTGATTTCCATTGTGTCCTCATTTAATTCCCTTGGTTGGACTTTGAAGAAGATGGATGCATCTTAGAGAATTACTGTAGATTATCTTAAATGCAATCAGGCAGTGATTCCACTTGCAGCTGTGGTTCCAGATGTGGTTTCTTTACTAAAGCAAATCAACACAGTCCGTTGGACCTGGTACACAGCTATTGATCTAAAAAGTGCTTTTTTCTGTGTAACAGTTTGCAAAGATCACCAGCAACAGTGTGCTTTTACTTAATACAATCAACAGTGCATCTTTGTAGTCTTGTCTTAGGGTTGTGTCAATACTCCTTCTCTCTGCCTTAATTTAATTCTCAAAGATTATGGTGGTACAAAGTTTGGTTGGTGAATTTGGATTTGGGAGACAGCATATACCACAAATGTGCTGCTCTACCATATTTATTGAGTAATTCAAAATGAAGCAAGAAAAGCAAGAAAAGGCTCTGCAGTTAGTAGCACAAGAGTGCAAAATGCTCTCCTGCTTGAGCTTAATGAGCCATCAGATCCAATAATATTTGTTGTATCTGGAAAATAGAGATGTTTATGGAACTTCTGACAAAGGAGAATTGCAGTTATGATTGCCAGGGTTTGGAACAAAGCAGTGTCTACTTCTACAGATATATCTTTCTGAAAAACAGTTCCCAGAAGATGATCAGGCCTTGGTACAAATGGAATGCTTGATCTTGGACCATCAAATGACTATGCAAATTTAGCTTCCATCATGAGCTGGGTATTCAGTTAGGCATGAACAGTTATAATTTATCATTAATGGAAATCTAAGTTTGAGGTTATGCTTAAGCAGATACAAAAGGCATGAGCAGGTGTCTCAGACTTTTACTGCACATATTCCTACTGTATTACCCCTCCCCTTTCATTGCATAATTAAGGCCTCATGGGGGAATTTCTTATGCCTATTTGAGTGCTAAAGAGTGCTCAACTTGGGTGAGGTAAATTCATGATCTTTTTGGACAGGTCAGAGTGTGAAGATGTTTGTATTCTATGTGAATGTTCAACAAAGGGCATCTACCAGAGAACCAGCTCTGAGTAATCATGTGGATAAGATGACCCCTACTCTGATCTTCAGTTTGCTTCTTTTTTCAGCCACTCTCATTCTTGCTCAGTGGGCCTGTAGACAGGCCACAGAAAGAGACTATTCCTGGGCTCAGCAACGTGGACATCCCTTACCAAGACTGGACTGATTATTGCCAATCCTGAGTGACTAACCTGATAACCACAAAGGTCAACACTATGTCCTCAATATGACACCATATCCATTTGGAGAGTAGGAGCCTCATCTTAGGGAAGGTTGATTATATTAGATCTTTTTTAATTATCTAAAAATTAAGGTGTATTAATAACTTCTTGATTCTGTTAGGTTGACTATTACTATTTAAGCTTAGAAACCTGCATGGATCCTTGATTTCCATCTCTCTCTAGCTCTTCACTCTTTCCCCATCCATATTTCTTATTGTTAGAAGGAACCTATTTGGCATTACTCAATACAATATGCTTTTCCATACCTTTGTGCCTCTGGAAGACCCAGCTTCTCTATTCTACCAACCAAAATATATCTAACATTCAAAATCCATCTCAAGTATCACCTCCTTTAATTTCTGACAATGCTTTATATGCCTTTGTAGCATACCATTCCCCAGGCAATATTTTAAGAACACATTACAAATGCATGTTTACCTTTACTAAACTGTGTATCCAATGAGGAGTTGGCAGTCCTATCCATTATTGCATACTGCTCTTCTGATTCCAGTTCGATGGCTATCATGTTAATGGTTCTTAGTACATATTCAGTGAGTGAATGGAATATGCTTCTCTTTCAATTTTTAATCTTTTTACCACTATATTGAATCACAATGATATTGGGGTCTGTAGGTCAACTTAGTTAGTGATAGTAAAGCAGTGTGATGTATGAGAGACAAGCATTGGTCTTATAGTCAAAGGCCTAACTCTGGAATTTGTTAGCGATGTGACCTTGACAAAGTCATCTATTTAACCTCCCTGAGCTCCAATTCCTTCTTTTCTAAAAGGAGGCTACTTTTAACCTTGTAATACTACTGTTTCACGAGTTATATCAAAAAAGAAATAAATTATAATATAGAATCAATTAACTTAAAAATTTTTTCTTTCGTATTTTTTATTTTTACATAGTTTAAAATAATTGCTTAAATATTGCAGATAAAAGCTTTTTTGTTTTTCTTTTGAAGATGATCAATGCTTGAAACTTTGCTTGGATAGAAAACATAAATCTTTAAATAATTTATTATGCGTTTGTATATATGAATATGCAAATTTTACATGGGATTAATTTAAAACTGAAAATATTTATAACATGTTATTACAAAGAATTTGTCCTACATTTTGAATCACTATAGTGACAAGAGCCAAATCATAGTCTATGAAGAATTCTTAATTCTTTTCTTCATTCAGAAAAAATCATCAGATATGAGGAACTTAATGCCTGTTAGTTTATTCATTCCACTGACATGAAGAAAGATGCCTGATTCACCCTTTGCTTGTCAAGGTGTTTTAAATTTTGCCTTTGGGTCAAGTAGATATTAAGAGATATGTGTGCCTCAATGCATGTTTTTATATGCCACCTCAAAAAATTACTTTTGCAGAATTTCACTTATTGCATTGATGTTATGCTAGCAAGCATACCATGAGGGATGCTATAGGAAATTAAGTTCATTATTGATAGATTGCTACCAAAAATATCCTTGCTACCAAGAATTATCCAGGCCTGGGGGCGCCTGGGTGGCTCAGTTGGTTAAGCGTCTGCCTTCGGCTCAGATCATGATCCCGGTGTCCTGGGATCGAGCCCCGCATCGGTCTCTGTGCTCGGTGGGGAGCCTACTTCTCCCTCTCCCACTGCCTGCCTGTCTGCCTACTTGTGCTCTCTCTCTCCCTCTGTCAAATAAATAAATAAAATATTTTAAAAAATCCTTAATATTCTGTATATCCTGCTATTCAACATATTGCCCATGGACCAGCAGCACTGACATTACCCAAGAACTTATTAGAAATTCAGAATCACAGGCCTTAACTGTAGATGTACGGTCAGAATCTGCCTTTCAATAGGATCCCCACATGATCCATACGCACATCCATAAGGCATGAGAAGCATTGGGCAACATCACCCAGTAGTGTCTTTAATCTCAGATTTCTCATAAAATTATTTTATCATAAAATTTATTATAAAATAATAAAATTATTTTGAGTACTCATAATCAAGGGAAAAATCAATTTCTCCAAAGCAAGTGTTTTTTTTTCTTTTTGTTACACATGTTTTTCAATTTTTTGAACACCGTGAATGTTGTGGTTTATCCTATTTATCCCATTTCTCTCTTTGCCTTAGCCACATCTTACAGCTCGTGTTACATTTGTTGAGTACTATATGGCAGGCTTTTTTGAAAGTACTTTTCTTAACCTTTTGCTTGTTCCTTTGTATGTTGTCCACATTTTCCTTTTGCCTCGATACTTTAAAAAAAATTGTTATGTGGTATATTGGATGCCTCAAATATTTTGTGGAATGAGGTAAAATATAAAGAAATAAATCCAACAGCAGCAGCCTAAATATTTCTAGGATTTGTTATATGGTTTGAGCATTGCAAACCTAGACCACTCACTCTTCACCACCTACCCTTCTGAGCATCATAATTAATGTTCACTATGAAGATCTTGAAGGCACTCTGGGGGTTACAGTTATCAGAGAAGTATTAATCATGCTCAGCACACTAGGCTGTACTTACTGAGCCAGAAACATGAACTAATATGTTTTATAAAGATTTTAAACAAGAGTGGAAAACCCAAAAGATTTCTGACTAAATCAGAACATTCACTTCAATTAAAACATCCCATTTCATGAGCACACTGGTGAATATCAGTCTTTAAGCCTTTTATGGACAAATTATTTTTCTACTCCTTTTTTTTTAAACTGGGTCTATAATAATTTTCTAGGAATTCAGAAATCATTTACATCAAATATGTACTGATAAAACAAATAGCAGGTAAATTCTGAGTTAACGTCAGGCTATATATCTTTACCAGCAGGCAGCCAAATGGTTGAACCTACTGCCTCAGGAGGCCATTGAACCAACTCTGGTGGCTGCATAATTTTATGACCAGTAATACAGCTCGCACGTTATACATGCTAAGAGAGGGGTAATCAGATCTTATGCTTCAGGGCATAAATTAATCACTGCAGGGTTGAGAAAAGAATCTCCTTTACCCTATGAACAGAATTGAATAATTAAGCAGTGGCTGTATTGGTGTTTTTAAAGCCTTCTTCTTAAGGATCAGCACTGGTTTTGAGAACAGTTCTGAGGCCTGGTGGGGGTGTTCCAGCTCTTGAGTAGAAGAGGAGGGGCGCGATAAAGTCGAGCAGTTTATTCTGGCAGCCAGGCAGGTTGGGCAGCTTCCTGATACCACACTGTTCAACCTGATTTTCATTAAAAGCTCCAAGTGCCTGCTGTTAAAATATCTCCAGGCAGCTGGGGCAAATGGGCCTCCGTGCCTATCTGGAAGTCTTGAGGTGGATTTTCATCTTTTAATCAAGTCTCCTTGTGAATTGGGGAGGGTGGTTTTTTCATGTGTGGGGTTCATTCTCCTTTTTCTACAATTCACATTTTACATTTTAAAAAGGCATCTTTATCTGGGATTGGGGAATTAAACCTTGGGTTCCTTTTCAGTACAATAGGCTCAAGGGGAAACCTGTTAATCAAATGGCATTGAAGGCCAAGTGTGATCAACTACCTAGCACATAAATCTCTTCAGGTTTGCTTACATGGTTATTGAATGAAACATGTCAAACGTGGTTTTGTGATAATGCAAGGATACTGTATTCCATGGAAAATAAATTTTATTTCCTATATCCTCCTGCTATACCTCCGTATTCAGCAGTTTTAAATTTAGACAAAGCAAAATAACTTTCAAGTCATATCCCAGGAGTATTCCTAGTAAAAGGAAAACTGAAGAATGAATCATTTCTAAATAATGACTTATACGAGTGACCTAGATACCCAGTACTCCTAGAGATGAAGGCCAAAACTTTATTGACATACCTATTTATTGACCCCAGTAGCCTTCTAGATGTTTGTATATTTGGTTTTCTTTGCCTTTTCGTTGTTTTCACTTTGAAATAAGTCAGCTATTATTGTGTTGCTAGTCCAGCGGTGAGTTAAATATATTTGTGCGAAATAGTATGATTTCATCAAAAGATTTACCGTATCCTTCCAGTGAGCACTGAGGCAGGCATGGAAGTTGAAATGAAGGCAGTGATTTTCCCTTTAGAAGCTCATAATCTGGTTGGGAACATAGGACATACACACTAAAAAAAGTTACGTCATGTTATAAGCAGTGTCAGGTTAAATGTCAGATAACTGGTGTCAGCAAGGCCTATGTATGTTCAGAAAAAGGGAGATCAGCATGACCTGGCATGATTCATGGTAGGAGGCCAGACTGACGCTGACCCTGAAGAGTATGCATGTTTTGTAGGGGTATGGGGGAGGATATTGTGAACGAGCATGGGAGTGTACAAAGGTCTGTGTGTTTGGGAACTCATGAGCATGGTGTGGAATGCCCATCATTGCAGAATGAACAAAGACTTGAATCCAAGAAGGAGTTGAACTGAGAAGGACTGAGGATATGTTTTAGTGATAATAGGAAATAGGGTTAGGTAGATAGGAGTCTTATCCTTGAGGAACTTGAATGCCAGGCTAAGTAATATCCTACAGAGATTAGGAAATCAGTGACTTTTTTTTTAGTACAGTTGACCTGTTGAAGGCATATTTTGGGAAGAATAACATGGTTATAGTATGGAAGGTAGATCAGAGCAGAGAAGGGCTGGGGTCAGGGATACTGGTTTGAATACCTTCCAGTTGTGACACAGTTATGTTTATATTATCTGCCATTCACTTTCTGGTTTCACAACCAGAGATTGTGATTGATCATATTGGTTTTTGTTTTTGTATTTGTTTTTCTGAAAGCTCAAGATTGTCCTCTGCCAAAAGAGAGATGAGAGGTGGGGTTCGATTTAGCAATGTGTACTAATGTGATGGCAGCACTGCTACTGTCTCTTAGGCACTGGATTCAAGTATCTATGTGTTTAGATGGACAGTGAACACAATTAAGTATGTGTCCCTAAATCAATGTTGACTTCAGTATGCTTAATTTCAGGATCACTTCTCTCTTTCTCTCTCTTCCAGAAAAATAACCAATATTTTTACAAAGCTGTTTTCTTGAATTAAGCATGCATTAAATATTTCATCTAGACAATAAATCTTTGTGTCAGCAACTATCATAATCTCACCAGATTTCATACTGCCACCTTTTTATGACACTCTAAGATAGCAAAGTAAATCAACTCCTCAGACAAATGAGCAGTTCCAACTTCTCTGAAAAGTCAGTCAATATTGGTAGAGTGCCCACTGAATGGAGAATTCTTTCCTCTGTGCCCTGGGGAGATATGAAGAATTAGATGACTAATCTGCCTTTGGAAAGACTGCAATAGAATGAGGGAAAGAGGGAAAGCACATATTAAAAGTTTAAACTAAAACCTAAAAAGACCCTTCAAAGAGTAACAGTTCTGAACCAAATAATCACTCTTTCCAGTCACTTCACAAACATCATCACATTGACCTCTTGTATCAGCTCTATGGATTATATTATTAGCATCCCTAATATTTCAGATGAGGAAGCTGTAGCTCAGAGAGGTTGGCCATCTCATCTTGCTCACAGTCACATGGTGGCAGAGGCAGATTGGACCTCGTGGTTCTCTAACTTTTGCGCCAGGTCTCCTTTAAGGCTGCTATAATCAGTTACGAAAAGGCAAAAATGCCAAAGTTATTGTTTTTTAATTCCAAATAAAGTGATTTGGAATGTTGTACAGAGTCTTGATTTGAAGCCAACCGGGGCTGTGAAAAAGAAAGTAACCCAGAATAGGTAAGAGTCTTTAAGAGAACATTTCAGATCAGGAAAATGGCAGATTTGTAATCAGAATACAATAAGGCTACAAGCGTGGGGTGGGAAATCGGAGTAGTCAGTTGAGGTGAGAGATGAAGGGAGATGTATCCTCAAATTAGCAGCATTACTGGGACTTGAAATCCTGATTAGAAAATTTAGTGCTCGGCACATATAATGTGATTGACATATGCATATTAAGATTATGGTGCCTTGTGATGCTGAGCACTGATGGGGGTTCATGTGGTGAAGACGGAGAGAAGGAACCGGCGTCTCCAGGTGTTCAAAAAACTCTGAATTCCTTGGCTTTTGGAGTTAAAGGGTATTGAGATATATTTGTATTCTAGGCTGATGAACCATGAGGGTAACTGATGAAAAAAAACCAGAATGGATATTAAGCTAGTATGCACCAGTGTTAAAATATTTACAACTTTTGTATTAGTTGGTAAATAACCACTGCCCTGAGCCATTGGCGTGTCTTACCCACCCCACCCCACTACTGTGCTGGGCGCTCTGGCCACTCTGGTCTCTGGCCCTTCCACTAGGATAATTCCTCACCTTCCTAAGGTCCAGCATCTAAAGAGTTGACTAGCACGGCAGAAAGCCTCCAGGCAATGCCCTGTTGCCCCAGCACCCATCCTCATATACAGTTGTTACCCATTTAACATGCCAAATAGTTGATTGAATGTGACTGAAAATGTAGCCATTTCTTAAAGATTTATTTATTTATTTGAGAGAGGGAGAGAGCGCACACACATGTGCGCAGGGGAGGGGGGCAGAGGAAAGCGGGAGAGAGAGAATCCCAAGAAGACTCCATGCTGAGCCTGAGCCAGCCTACTGGGGGTTCTATCCCAGGACCCTGAGATCATGACCTGAGCCAAAATCAACAGTGAGATGCATGACTGACTGAGCCACCCAGGTGCACCCCTCCTCCTTTTATTTATTTATTTTTTTAAAGATTTATTTATTTATTTTAGAGAGTGAGGATAATGTAGCTATTTCTTCTCATACTCAGGTTGTGCTATTCCTGCATTTTTCTCCCTCTCCTTTTTCTTCCTTCATAGGCTCCAAAAGGGGCATAAAAACATGACCTAGGGGATGATACATCCCTGCTCTTGAATTAAGGATGCCTCCACATGTACTAATTTTCCATATTCTTGCCCCTTTTTTATGCTACTACTTGTGAATAGGATTGAATAATGACAATCATCTTGCTTTTTACAATGTTCACATCTAGTTTTAAATGGTTTGAGATTAATAAATATTAAACCGTAAAATAAAAAAAATGGATTGTGTGTCTGTAAACATGTATCTGTGTGTATACAGAACTAATATTAATATGTGTGTGTATACACACACACATATCTACACATTCATTTTGGCTTGATTGTTCAGAGTTTAAAAAATCATAACTATTGATACCCAATAATATATTAATATATTCCTAGCACAATATTTCTTTAGGTGCTTCTGTCATTCCTTATGATGTGGCACTGTTCTTCCTTTGCAGTTCTCCTTGAAATGCACTTGCTCTCTCTCAAAATAGGGTATTTATACAGTCATACTTAATGTGAAAAAGGGATCTTTCTTTGCACATATTATATGTAAAGCAGGCTTGAACTCAGCTTTTGATTAAAACGTAGTTGTGTGGGCTTCTAGCTCAGCTTTAATTGCATTTAAAATTCCTTTCTGCACCCGTACTGAAGATCGCAAACCAATATTAATAAAGTAGGCTTAGAGCAGTGCATCACCTGAGCAATGGCTTCTTGACAAAAGTTATTTACCTAACTAGAGTTTCATTTCAAAGTTAACATGTCTCTGTGCTACTTGAATAAAGCACTCATCTGAAAACTCTGTTAGACATTTTAACCCAGTTTAATTTATTCCCTGAAAGTTTAATCCCCTTCTGAAAAGAGTAGTTGCAAATTTTCCAGAGTCACAATCCACTGAAGTGAAAAATGTTTAATGACATCATAGGTACTGAGCTTCAAGAGTTTAGTTAAAAATCTTCTTCAAAATGTAAAACAGGGTAAGAGTTAATAGGATATTTTATATAGTTATATTTCAATCCTATTCCAAATCTTTCTAAAGTCACTTGCATCTCTACCATTAAAGCTCTATGAAATGAGTTACTTAGACATCTCCAGGGAGTAGGGGAAAAAAAACACTTAAATTTTAAACCATAAAAGCAAATTTCTTCTGAGCTTTGACATTTAAGTGGCTCATTCAGTCATTTTACATTTTATAAAACTCTCTTTGTAATCACATCAGCCAAACAAAGCAAATATTAGGTGCTGACCACCCGCAGCTTTCTACCCAACTGTGTGAGGAAGGAGCCCACGGTGCACAACACAGGATGCTTTGGCACCCATGTAACATCAACCCAGACTTGATTTTATACAGTAAATTGTGCAACAGAAGTCTGTGTATCTGTTATTGAAATATTTTTGGTTGGACTGCCAGAGAGTGAGGTTATAAAAACAGGGGAGGAGAGAAAATAAAATCTGAATTGACTTTGTTTTTGGCACAGTAGAAAGCATTTTGGTCCCCTTTATAGTCTCCTAAAAATCTGATTATTCATTTGGCAGATATACGTCTCCAGCACAACTGGATAGTTGTTTTAAAATATGCAAAGCACAAATTTCAGATTTAATAGGAGATAATGACCACTTTATAGCCTGTCAGGTCATGGCCTATTTGGCCTAGTTACAGAGATATTGCTTCATGGTTCAGTGCTCCGAGAGCTGACGATGGCTCCAGGCCAGCAAAGGTGTCGTTGACATAATAGAAAGTAAGGGTTTCTCTGGAAGTCTAATGGGATGCTATGTAAAGAATAGATCAAAAATGTCACGGCTTGGATAGTACAACTCTGATGGGGACATTGGGTGGTATTTCTCTCTTCTGTATCATGGAAAAGAAAAGAAAAAAAAAAGAAAAGAAGGACAGGAAGGAAGGAAACAAATAGGAAAAATCTATGGTTTGAATCAGGTTTCTTTGTAAAGTCATACTTTCACTTCTAAAACTAGAATTATTAGTTTAAATCATATTATGTTTGGAGTACTACCACTTCAAAAGGGTAACAGTCCTTTGGTTGCCAAATGACTTGGAAAGTCATCATTTAGGCAATTCCCATGGATAAGGGCATCTGCCTTAAGAGTTGGGATGTGAGCCCATGGCCTGGCTTGTGTCCACACTCTTACCACTATGCCAAGACACCTAAAATGTGCAATTTTTTCTACATGAATTTAAATTATGTGAATTAAATTCTTTAATACAAAGTTAACTACATGGATTGATATAGCCATCTTGATGAGTAAAAATAAAACAAATTAAAGAAATTGTTATTAATATCTACCATTTATTGAGAAGAAACGTTCATATACATTGTCTCTAATCCTCAAAATAAAGCTGGGGCAGGGTATTAGTATCTCTAATTTACAATGAGAAAATTGAGGTTTAAGACTATGGCTTTGACATTGTCATTTGGCATGAAGCACCTGCTTTATATATATATCAATTCATTATTTGTACACCTGAGCACCTGGTATAGAACAAACAATGTGATTTGTTAGTTAGCTCTTTTTGGGGAATGATGATTTAGATTATACCTGAAATAGAAGTTCTCTATCCAAGGTTGAAGTGTGAGGATACCCCTACTTGATCAAAGTCAATTGGCTCATGCCTATCCAAGGAACTGAATAACCATGTTCTGTTAAATAGCAATAGATAGTATTACACCTTTCTTTGGTAATGGCAGAACCACCCTGGACTTTTGAGCCAGAATCTGAATGTTCCTTCCTGGATACACGGTTCTAAGGAAGTCTTTTTGCCAGTGGGCCCTGGTTTCCTACAATCTATCACTGAGTTATTGGTATCTACATCCCAGGAAGGGTTTGGACATCAGTCCACTCATATAGTGAAAATTATAAACATTATGCAAATATTATGGTGATTATGTGGTGAAAATGATAAACACTCTGCAAATATTACTTAAAAATCTTCTGATTCAAACAACAGAATGTCATCCTTGAACTGATAAGTTTAGTGAACACAGGAAATAGATTTTTTAATAACCCCACAAAAATTAGCTTCATTTAAACAAAATGTTAAATGAAAGAGGCCACAAAATGGCAAAATTTAATGAGTTTGTTGTCAAAAATAGTAAAAAATTATATATAATGCAAATTAATTATCTGTAAAACTATATCAGTCTAAATAATTTACAAGGATATGCTTTAGCATAGTACAATATTATTCTCTCTGCACCTATATTCAAAGCACTGCTTCCTACACTCTCAAATCAAGGAATACTCCTTCCCCACTATCATCTCTGTCAATTAAAAGGCTTAGAACTGTATTTTTTTTTTAAAGATTTTCTTTATTTGACAGAGAGAGACACAGCGAGAGAGGGAACACAAGCAGAGGGAGTGGGAGAGGGAGAAGCAGGCTTCCCGCTGAGCAGGGAGCCCAATGCGGGGCTCGATCCCAGGACCCTGGGATCATGACCTGAGCTGAAGGCAGACGCTTAACGACTGAGCCACCCAGGCGCCCCAGAACTGTATTATAAAATGATTTTCAGTGCACATCAGACAAATTGAGAAACATTTTACAAATTAATTAGCCTATAATCTTTACGTTTTATAAGAATATAAAGAATAAGAAACAGAAAGAAAGGCTGCTAAAGGGTTATGACAAGTAGGTGCAATGCATGACGCTGGACTGGATCCTGGACCAAAAAATTAGTAAACATGTAATGGATATTGTTGGAACAATAGATGGCATTTGATATTGACTATAGATTAAGTTATAGTAATGTATCAAGGTTAAATCTCCTGATTTTGATAGTTGTATTATAGCTATATAAGATAATGCCACTTTTCTTAGGAGCTATTTCAGACCTCTTTTTTTAATTGAGGTATAATTGACATATAGCGATATATTAGTTCTAAGTGTACAACATAATGATTTGGTATTTATATATATTGTGAAATGATTACCACAATAAGTCTGGCTAACATTTTGTACCATACATAGTTACAATTTTTTTTTCCTTCTGATTAGAACTTTTTCCAGAACCCTTTTAAGGATAAATAGGCATAATGTCTTCAAGTTACTCCGAAAACGGCTTGGAAAAAAAATCCATATACATATATACATACATTTATTCATACATAAGAGAATGAGAGAGCAATAAAGTAATAGAATGAAATTAATTAGTGGATCTGGGTAAAGGGCATATGTATGTTTTTTATAACTTTCTGTAATTTGGAAATTATATCAACATTTTAAAATTACAGAAGTATAAACATAAATACTATTTCTATACAGATTCAGATTAAGATGGATCATCCTCACAGCATATCTAAAGAACCAAGATCACTTAGTAAAGTATGATCTCACTTAAAAATGCATTTGACTGTTTACAACTAATCTCTTCTTTTAGAAAAACACGTAAATCTCACATTTTCCTTTAACATGTCACATTATGAAATAAATATTTTGACTAAAATCAAATCAATGGTACATTTCAAATATGCTATTTAATACTGTACATATTCCAGCCGCCCCCCCCGCCCCCCCCGCCCCACACACACCAGTTCCAACATGATCCTCAGCAAGATTATAGCTCATGTTACTGGCTTTCCGTTAGCATTCCCTGTTGAGAGTCACCGACTCTCAAAGCTCATAGCAGGAAGGAGAGGGCTACAAAATACTAGGACCTTTATTTATTAAAGAGTAAAAAGTACTGATGTTGGTTTTCTAGAATGAGCAGATGTACAGAAGGATTTGAAGTGAGTAGAATGAGTTCCCAAAGTTTTGAAAATTTTTGAGATCATAAGTTACTTAGCAAATGCTTGTTGATGGATTTATAAAAGAGAGACTCTGACAAACTTTTGCTTCAACTTTGCTTGTGTAAAAAAATAAGTCTTCTGAAAAATAGAAATTGACAAGGTTTTTGGAAACAAATATGTGTCACTTTCTTTTTTAGAGATGGAAGAGTAATTCCCTCTGTGTTGTAATTTGCTTAAACCTGTGACTGTGGTTTCCTTATTTTGATTCTTTCTTCCAGCAGAGCAGTCACTGTTCAGACTTAAGTCTTGGAAAGTCTGAGCATAGGTTGTGTACACGGTCAACCGAGGGGATCCCAAGCAATGCATTAGATTAGTGCCTTTTGTTTTAGGCTTGGCAAATGATGCTATATTTCCATAGTAGCCCTTTCACAAAATGAAGAAACTCTTTAGCAAAGATAAGCCAGTTCCTTCTTTTGAAGTTGACACCCTGATTTCTAGAGCTTCAATAAACTCTGAAGGAGGTACAAAGCACCAACTCTCAATAAAAGTGAACTTTGGAACACACAAAAAAAGTGGACTAGATGCCAGAAAACCTTCACTACAGTTTTAACTCTGCCCCTAACAACCTTGTAAACTTTAGGCAAGTAACTTCAGCCCTGTGGGATTCAGCTTCCTAAGTTATAAAACATTGTCCAGAGAGGTCCCTTCAGCTTCAGGTGTTTCAGGATTCTAACTCTCTCAACAGTCGTGGATTTTTGTGATACAGACACAAAGCAGAAATACCACAGCTATAGTGTGTTTATTTACAATCTAGCAATGCTAGAGGAAAGCCAAAAATGCCTTTAAGACTCACATTTTTTAATAACAATTTAATTTGTACTGTTAATGGACACTTTAACAGTTCAATTTTGAGCCTTTGCAAACACACCCATAAAAATGGTTGTAGTGCTTCGCATTTATAAAACCCACTGCATTTTCCAAGCAAATGGCATTTGTGCAAAGAAATAGCTTAACACATGCCTGTCTGTTTCAAAGTAATTATTATTTGTCAGTACAAATGCACATTTGAATAGTGCAAAGAAAATGTCCCCCCCTCCCGAAAATTTGGCAGGCTCTCTCATTGAAGGAACTTCTGCTATTAGAATCCCATCAGCATTTTTTTTTCATTACTATCTTTAGGATCAAATTTCCAGAAATTCAAGAAAGAAAATCCAGAGAATGGCACTAACTTTCTTGCTGCCCAAGAGACCACAACTCATTGTTTTGTTAAGTTTTTCTGATGTCTGTCAAACCTCCAAAATGCAGTTATGTTCATCTAGGCAATATTGTTCTTTTTCACTTTTTACTTTTATTTAAATGAAAATACAGTTATTTGGATATTTTTTTCTGAGACATTTCTGACTGGTTGTAATGGCCTGTAGGGGCCACTGATTTGTATTTTCCTAGAAAAATATCATCTTTTCTCTTCTATCACTGTGTATGTTTACAGAATTACACAAAGCCTCCATGAAGGCTTACAGCATAAGCCTGTTTATGGCAGAAAATGAGCAGTTTATCTGCTTATGGGGCAAGCTTATCTGCAAAAGGATATCATTATGGGTGGGTGGACACTCTATTCAAAAATGCATTTATTCATTCAGCCGACATTTGTAGAGCACCTACTTGGAACCTGGCATTTTCTAAAGTGTAGTAAAAAAAATAGTTACCAAGGCATTGGATGGATCTACCATGGAGATAACAGTTGAAAGAAAGAAAGAAAGGAAAGAAAGAAAGAAAGAAAGAAAGAAAGAAAGAAAGAAAGAAAGAAAGAAAGAAAAGAAAAGAAAGAAAGAAAGAGAGGGAGGGAAGGAGGGAGGGAGGGAGGGAGAGAGGGAGGAGGGAGGAAGGAAGGAAGGAAGAAAGAAAGAAAAGAGAAAAGAGAGAGAGAGAGGGAGGGGGCATGAGGGAGGGAGAGAAGGAAGGAAGGAAAGGAAGGAAGGAAGGAAGGGATATAGATAATAGTATTACTTTCATGAATGAACAGTACAGGGTGCTCTGAGAGGATCAAAGATTACTGTGGAAATGAAGTTTAAACTAGGCTACAGAATGAGTAGGAGTCAATTAAGCAAATGGGAATGGATTCCGAGGATTCCAAGGATGGGCAAGCAGCCTGTGCAAAGGTCCTGAAGTTGGAAGAAAGAGAACATATAAAAAATGTGTTCAGATGTGATCAGAACTCTGAGGCCAAAGGAAAGAGTAGCCAAGATGAGGCTGGAGATATAGAAATAGGGTGCATTGACTTAGACTATTTCCAAATAAATAATTATAAATGCCTTATTCCTGAACACACCATCTATCAGGAATTGAAGACTCACAAGAGCTTCATTAGTTGGTGATGACTTCTTTAGTAGTTCCTTGAGCAACAGTAGCTCCTTCCTGGTCTCTGTGGCTCACAGAAGAGATGGCTTCCAGGGGCTGTGTCAGTCAGCAGTGACCACAAAGTTTCCTGGTCCGCCTTCTTCTTTCAAAGAGCTCTGGGATCCTTGCTGACAATTCTGCCTGACTTCAGCACCATGAATAAGGACAGCTGTCAGATGTCCTAGCTGTGCCCTCTAGTGGCAGCTAGAGTGTTACCCAGCTCTTTTGAAAAAGGATAATTAAACTACCTCTCAGAGTTTGGAAATAAGTGAGTGTAGGGACATACCAGGAAAGGAAAGTCTACAATTACATCCTGTCCTTCTTTCATTTATCCTGTGATACCTTATATCCGCAGTGTTCATGGCAATACAAACTACTAATTCTGTAATAAGTCATTTTAAAGTTCATTAGTCTTTTCTTTTTTCTTTTTCTTTTTTTTTTTTGGTGTTGGGAAAACTGGACAGCTACATGCAAAAAAATGAAATTGGACCACTTTCTTACATACACCATACACAAAAATAAATTCAAAATGGATTAAAGACCTAAACATGAAACCTGAAATCTTAAAAATCCTAGAAGAGAGCACAGGCAGTAATTTCTCTTCCTTGACTTCTCTTGACTTTCTCTTCCTTGACTTCTCAGACATCAGCTGTAGCAACATTTTTCTGGAGATGTCTCCGATGTAAGGGGAATAAAAGCAAAAATAAACTATTGGAACTACATCAAAATGAAAAGCTTCTGCCCAGTGAAGGAAATAATCAACACAACTAAAAGACAACCTACTGAATGGGAGAAGATAGTTGGAAATAACATATCTAATAAAGGGTTAGTATCCAAAATATATAAAGAACTTATACAACTCAACACCAAAAATCCCCCAAATAATCCTCCATTCCTTTCATGACCTGTCTCTTCCCCAAATAATCCAGGCAAAAGACATGAACAGACATTTCTCCAGAGAAGACATCCAGATGGCCAACAGACACATGAAAAGATGTTCAAACATCATCAGGGAAATGCAAATCAAAACTACAATGAGATATCACCTCTCAATGAGATATCACCTGTCAGAATGGCTAAAATAAAAAACACAAGAAACAACAATGTTGGCATGGATGTGGAGAAAAAGGAACCCCCATGCACTGTTGGTGGGAATGCAAACTGGTGCAGCCACTGTGGAAAACAGTATGGAGGTTCCTCAAAAAAATTAAAAATAGAACTATCCTATGATCCAGTAATCACACTATTGGGTATTTACCCCCAAAATATAAAAATACTAATTCAAAGGGATATATGTACCCCTATGTTTATTGCAGCATTATTTACAATAGCCAAATTATGGAAGCAGACCCAGTGTCCATTGATAAATGAATGGATAAAGAAGATGTGATATACATATACAATGGAATATTATTCAGCCATAAAAAATAATGAAATCTTGCTATTTGCAACAATATGGATGGAGCTAGAGAGTATAATGCTAAATGAAATAAGTCAGTCAGAGAAAGACAAATACTATATGATTTCACTCATGTGTGGAATTTAAGAAACAAAACAAACAAAGGAAAAAAAGAGAGAGAGAGAGACAAACCAAGAAACAGACTCGTAACTATAGAGAACAAGCAGATGGTTACCAGAGGGGAGGTGGGTGGGGGATGGGTGAAATAGGTGATGGGGATTAAAGAGGACATCTATCATAATGAGCACAGAGTAAGTATAGAATTGTTAAATCACTATATTGTACACCTGAAACTAATATAACACTGTATGTTAACTATATGGGAATTAAAATGAAAAAATTAATAAAAGTAAAAAAGGAACAATAAAAAGCAGCTATCTGATACAAACTGAAAAAAAGTACATTAAAGGTCAAGGGGATCTCGGAGCTGTGACTGCACACACATTTTCATCCAAACTCCCTATTATGAATTTACTTACAGCATCCTGTCATTCTGGGGCTCTGTTTCCTCCATTCCTTTCATGACCTGTCTCTTCCTATACCATAAACTTTGGGTGAACATCCTTCTTTGATTTAGTGGCATTGTTTACTTAATTCCTTTGGTAACAATAAAAGCCAAGTCTTTTTCTTTCTGCACTCCAGGCATGCCACTATATCTGATTAACATAAAGCCATAGCACCTAGATCCAGAGGCCATCTTTTTATTTGTTTATGAGATATCTCTGCCTAAATATCCTTTTTCCTGAGTACCTGGCTCTTTGGTATGAGATTCCACATGCCATGGGAATAGGGGAGAGGCATAGGACAAGACCAAAGTGAAATCTAGCCCAGGTTTGTGGACAACAGGTGCATCTGGTTCCAAAACTGGCAGTAATGGGGTCAGAGATCTGTGGAGGATACAGGGTGTTTACCCGGTGCTAGGAATCTTATAAGAAAGAAAATCAAAGAATGGATGCTAATCTTTTGGGAGGGGCTTTAGAAAAAAAAAAACAGATTAGTTTAAGAGCTTTCAAGAGATTATTTTGTTTGTATGTGTGTGTTTGTGTGTGTGTGTGGACACAGTGGCCTTTGAAGTTCCCTGTGCATAAGTTGTATCTTCCTTGAGCTATGTTGAAGAGCTGTTGGGGCCTGGTGTTCTAGGTGTATGTTCTTTGACCACATCTTGCTTTGGTCAAGGCATGATCCAGAAATATTTATTTACTCAATGTCAGAAGTTTTTACATAAGTCAAACTCCAGCGCATCATCAACTTTTGATGAAATGGTGAGGGGTCCATTCCCTTTGCTAGATTTTATATCTTCTCAGAACATTGTATTTGTTTCACTTCAGGAAGTAGGAGATTCCCAGTCCACAGGACTTTTATGGGAGTATGGAGGGACTGTACTTCCGGGAGCTTAGCCCTCTATCATATTTCTGGGTTGGTTGTCCAGCTTGCTGTCCACTTTGTACCTGGAAAGCTCTGAGCAATGCCGCCCACACATTATAGCTTGATATGAATGATACCCTAGAAGAATTTTTGTACCTATTTAGGATCTAAATGGCACAGGGATGATATTTCCCTGTAACTAGTTTCTATCATTTCATTAATTTTTTTTAAAGATTTTATTTATTTATTTGACAGAGAGAGACACAGCGAGAGAGGGAACACAAGCAGGGGGAGTGGGAGAGGGAGAAGCAGGCTTCCCGCTGAGCAGGGAGCCTGATGCGGGGCTCAATCCCAGGACCCTGGGACCATGACCTGAGCCGAAGGCAGACACTTAACGACTGAGCCACCCAGGTGCCCATATCATTTCATTTATATAACGTATTTTTCCTCTATCAGAAGGTTTCCAGATCAAGATCTTAATAATCAGGGTAAATAGGCATATTGTCTCAAAAAATATCAAAGTCATTATTTCCTCAGGAATTTGAGCTTCTCTTAGATAAGGTGTACTATTATTACTACTCAGTATGTAGATATAGGTTGCTGAAAATAGGGTTGGAAGGCAAGTCAATCCTTCCTCATTTGGTCCATTCTAGATAGGCATGCACTTTAACTTTAAGAAGCTATAAACCTTCATTAGCATCCACATAATAAGCCTTTTTATGGAGAATCACTCATATTAACCTTCAATTCAGAAAGAAAGACCCCAGATCTAACCAGCTATTCTTACATATACAACATTTCTCTTTTCCTCAAAGACATCTGGATTTACTGACAAATTCAAATCTCTTTAAGGGTAATGACAAAAATGATGCTGAAATGGCTATATTTCAGCCCAGAAATTGTCTTTCAACATGTTATTTTACATATTTTGTTCATTATATTAACCACATATCCAGAGGTCTTAACACTAGATACTCCTTATATATTTTAAATGGAAGGAATAGGATGCCTGAGTGGCTCAGTGGGTTAAGCATCTGCCTTCACCTCAGGTCATGATCCTGAGTCCTGGGATTGGCTAGCTGCTCAGTGGGGAGTCTGTGTCTTCTTCTGCCCCTCCTGCCTGCACTTGCACTCTCTCTCTCTCTCTTGCAAAAATAAATAAAAATCTTCTAAAAAATAGAAGGAATATAAAATACTAACACAAGAAGCAACTTTTGCAATGCAAACCTGGGTAATCCATAATTACACTTTGAGAGAATGGGTTAAGTGGGGCTAAGTGGAATAATTACTCTTAATTTCTCATCAATATTAATGTGTTTATGTGTCAAAATTTACAAGTTTATACAGTAAGCATGAAGGAAGGGACAATATTTTCACAGGATGAAAAAGTATACTTCTCAGGAGTAGAAACAGTAGTTCATGGCTCTTCATAAGGCATGTTTTTTCCTCTGCAGCTAAAGAACCAAGAACATTTTAAATACAATTTTTATAAGAGTACCTACAGGAAAGGAATCAAAGGGAAAGCTAATGATTATGGTTATACAAACTTGTGAAGAGCCCAGTTATCCATGACTCAGAACAGTCTCCAGTACAGTAATGTAGGGAATAGTTAGAACCCTACGTTAGAAGTCAGCCATCCTCCATGGGAGCATGAGAACTCATGGGGTAACATACCTAAAATTCTTAGCCATTTGAGGATTCTTCACACTGATAGAAACACCATGTTTCTAGTTTTTGAGGATGACATGGAATGTTCAATTTGGTCAGAATGCCTTCTCTTAAAGTTACTATGTTAAAGATAAATTATTGCCCACATTTGCCAATACTAAATTGTAACATAATCAGCTTGGTCACTTATCACCATCTACTGCTAAAGATGACCACAGAGCTGTTATAATTATGCTGATTTCCATCCCCGTTTGTTTGGATCATTTGAGCAGATGTAATGTCTCCTGTGAGAACCAGGAATAGAATAGCTGTGTGCATTCTGAAAGCCTTGTTTTCCTTTTCTTGAGGGTTTCATAACCTAGCCAAGCATAATAGCTCTCACATGTTGAACTCATACTATTTCCCATATTTTTATGTGTACTATGTATGAAATTGACTTTATTTTCATGAAAACCCAATGAGTGAGGTATCATATAACTAGAGAAAATGTGGTCCTAAGGGATCACTAGTGATAAAGTAGCAGATTTTGGATTTAGCCTTCAATCTCTGACTGCAAAGCCCATTTTCTTAGTTTCTATGCATTACAACCTCCCAGCACCTACTGTGTTAAAGGAGAGGCACAAAGTTCCTTCTCTGCTTTTCCATTGTTAATGCAGCACTGTTGCTCCTGGAGCACTGCTTTGCAGCAGAAGGAAATGATGTATTTTTGATGTATTAAAACACTAACCCATCTTCTCCAGCTTATCATATATAATACAAGCACTCCAGGTATTGTCAATGTCAAGTGCAGACTCAAAACTTGTAAGAGAGAAATCTCTGAGGGCCACCCCCCATCTTGATTGTGACTAAAGAACAATGACCTTCACTGTTGAAATAGATGTAAGTAAGAATATAAACCACACAGGTAGTGTATGGAGTGATTACTCTATGCGAAGTACTCCCTTCCCCAAGGTACAAAATGTCATAGTATAAAAGAACATCCCTCAAAGAGTTAATAGTCCTCTTAGGAAAACTTGATGAAAAAGAGCCCCACATGTCTAGAAATATCTGCATATTTTTCTCTAAACTAGCTAAGAAAGGGGCTGGAGAAGGCCTTGGGCACATGTAGCCCCCTTGTGAAATTTTATAATGCCTGAAGTAAAGAAAATTCAATTTTTTTTTGGAGAGAAAAAAATTAAGCAGAACAAAATGAATTAAAGGAGAAATTATTATTATTAATTATTATTATTATTATTTTGAATATTCTACCCAGTGCAAGCCTATGGTAAAGACATTTTTTAGGCATAGACAACTTAGTGTATCCCCTATGAACTCTTTCTAAAAGAATCACACAAATCCATGCATCAATGAAGATTAAAATTCAGCTCAAAAGAGGAGAGAGTGAGGTATCTGCAACAACAATGGCAGAAAAAGTAGTAGAATCAAGGTTAAAAAACAACTGGAGGTAACCTGGCCATGAAACAATGTAATGATTAAGGATCTATCACAAAAGGTAAACAAAAAATGGAAGTCTGGTCCATCCATGTTATAAAATTTTATATTCTCCTTTAATAAAGTTGATACACCTGGATGTACTAAGAGGTATGCATCTCTAAGATATTTTATTGATAGGGAACTATACAATGTAATTCATAAAATATGACACTATATATATAATATTTATATGTGAAAACTAAGATATTTAGAAGCAATATACACCAAAATTTTGACAAGTTTTACCTCTGGAGAGAGGGGTGAGATTGTAAGAGAGCAGGGGTTGATGATGAAGACAGGCTTTTACTGTCTACTTCATAAATTCTATAACATTTGAATGTTCTGATAAACATATATTAATGTAGAATTGCATGATTAAAATAATTTTAAAAAAGTAAAGGACACAGCCTGTGTAGTAACTAGGGGGTAGCTCTTTCACTTAACAGCAATGATCTGGTCAAGCTCTTTTTGAGTTTCTGTATCCCCATGTGTAAGCTAAAGATAACAATATTGTCTTTAAAGTGTGTGTGTGTGTGTGTGTGTGTGTGTGTGTGAGAGAGAGTGTGAGTGAATGGGTGTAGTTAATTAATTAATTAATTAATTAATTTTAGAGAGGGAGAGAGAGAGAGGCGGGGCTTGATCTCATGACCGTTAGATCATGTCCTGAGCCAAAATCAAGAGTCTGATGCTTAACCAACTGAGCCATCCAGGCGCCCCTGTGTGTAGTTTAAATTAAATACAATGTCATACATCAAATACTAATTACCATGACTGGAATATGGTATGACCTTATCCAATAGCAGTTAATAGTATGCAACATATATTCAACATAGCAAATCACAAAATTGTCAAAGTGAAGTAATCATAGATCAAGACCATTTTGTTGATTATTCACCATTGAAAGATATTGCTTAAGCATCAAGTTGTTTAAAATTTTTGGCTTAAGTATTCATACACTTGATGAAATAAATACATAATTTTCAAAGTAATCTTGAAATTATTTATATTGAATAGTAATAGATCGACAGTTAAATGTGCAGGTTAGTGGAAATTAAAAGGCATCTTATTGCTCTTTTATAAAAAGAGGTTTTATAAAGACTTCTGGAGACACCTCTCATTGGATACAGTATATGTAAAGGAGTGAAATGTTTATATACTGTCTCATAAGGCCAGGAGAATAATTAAGGGGGCAGTATAGTTGAGAAGTGGTTTGTTTTCTAAAAGTGGTATTTTTCAACAATATCTTAAATGATACTGTATTGACATCATGATTGTAAGCCTATAATGAAAAGATATTAGAGGAAGCGATGTGAAAGTGTGGTCCTAAAGTATACAGAGAAGGAGCTAGATGGAAGTGTGGCAGCTCTTATATGCTTACATTCCACCATCCAATGGCAGTCTTTTCTCCTTAGTCCCATACACACATCCTGCCCCAGGCAATCTCTCTTCATGTTAAACCCAAGCTCTGTCTTTGTTTATGGTTGAAGGAAATGACCCTTCTCTTTGTACCTATTTTTGGATGTTCTTAAATACATGTGTACTTTAAATTGCATCCATCTAATCATGTTAAGAATCTTTATGATCCTCAGTGTCTCTAAAACAATGAGACAGACAACACATATAATTTGTGGAAATGGTATCATTGGACTGGCAAGCCAGCTTCTTTGGAACGGGTGTGGTGACTTTTGACATGGAAAATTATATTCAGTCAGAAAGTGTATTTGGTGTTTTCACTGATACAGAATAGATTATTTGTAGAAAAAGTTTCACAATGCTTTGCATTTTTTGGAATTGGGTTCATTAGATGTTGTCAGCTTTTTCTTTTGTACTCATCTTTATGCCATAGTCTTTACTTTTGTTATCACTCAGATCAAAGAATCTTTAGGTGACTTTGAAAAAGAAACTCTTTTATTATGTTTGTAACATCAATAGTAGAAGGTGTTCTGGATGTAAGGTTTCTTTTTAATGATATTTTTTTATTCAGTAGGGCTCAAAATCTTTCAATTTTTTTTTTTTTTTTTTTTTGCCAGAAAAGGTTACTTTTAATTATACATAAATATATACAGAAAGAAATTCTAAAATGTTTATGGTGATCATTGCCAGCTAAGGAAATACATATTATCTTTTTTTTTTTTAATTTTTTTATTGTTATGTTAATCCCCATACATTACATCATTAGTTTTAGATATAGTGTTCCATGATTCATTGTTTGTGCATAACACCCAGTGCTCCATGCAGAACGTGCCCTCCTCAATACCCATCACCAGGCTAACCCATCCTCCCAACCCCCTCCCCTCTAGAACCCTCAGTTTGTTTTTCAGAGTCCATCGTCTCTCATGGTTCTTCTCCCCCTCCGATTTCCCCCCCTTCATTCTTCCCCTCCTGCTACATTCTTCTTCTTCTTTTTTTCTTTCTTAACATATATTGCATTATTTGTTTCAGAGGTACAGATCTGAGATTCAACAGTCTTGCACAGTTCACAGCGCTTACCAGAACACATACCCTCCCCAGTGTCCATCACCCAGTCACCCCATCCCTCCCACCCCACCCCCCACTCCAGCAACCCTCAGTTTGTTTCCTGAGATTAAGAATTCCTCATATCAGTGAGGTCATATGATACATGTCTTTCTCTGTTTGACTTATTTCGCTCAGCATAATACCCTCCAGTTCCATCCACGTCGTTGCAAATGGCAAGATCTTATTCCTTTTGATGGCTGCATAATATTCCATTGTATATATATACCACTTCTTCTTTATCCATTCATCTGTTGATGGACATCTTGGCTCTTTCCACAGTTTGGCTATTGTGGACATTGCTGCTATAAACATTGGGGTGCACGTAGCCTTTCGGGTCCCTACTTTTGTATCTTTGGGGTAAATACCCAGTAGTGCAATTGCTGGATCATATGGTAGCTCTATTTTCAACTTTTTGAGGAACCTCCATACTGTTTTCCAGAGTGGCTGCACCAGCTTGCATTCCCACCAACAGTGGAGGAGGGTTCCCCTTTCTCCGCATCCCCGCCAACATCTGTCATTTCCTGACTTGTTAATTTTAGCCATTCTGACTGGTGTGAGGTGGTATCTCATTGAGGTTTTGATTTGGATTTCCCTGATGCCGAGCGATATTGAACACTTTTTCATGTGTTTGTTGGCCATTTGGATGTCTTCTTTGGAAAAATGTCTGTTCATGTCTTCTGCCCATTTCTTGATTGGATTCTTTGTTCTTTTGGTGTTGAGTTTGATGAGTTCTTTATAGATTTTGGATACTAGCCCTTTATCTGATATGTCATTTGCAAATATCTTCTCCCATTCTGTCAGTTGTCTTTTGGTTTTGTTGACTGTTTCCTTTGCTTTGCAAAAGCTTTTGATCTTGATGAAGTCCCAATAGTTCATTTTTGCCCTTGCTTCCCTTGCCTTTGGCGATGTTTCTAGGAAGAAGTTGCTGCGGCTGAGGTCGAAGAGGTTGCTGCCTGTGTTCTCCTTTAGGATTTTGATGGACTCCTGTCTCACATTGAGGTCTTTCAACCATTTGGAGTCTATTTTTGTGTGTGGTGTAAGGAAATGGTCCAGTTTCATTCTTCTGCATGTGGCTGTCCAATTTTCCCAACACCATTTGTTGAAGAGACTGTCTTTTTGCCATTGGACATTCTTTCCTGCTTTGTCAAAGATTAGTTGACCATAGAGTTGAGGGTCCATTTCTGGGCTCTCTATTCTGTTCCATTGATCTATGTGTCTGTTTTTGTGCCAGTACCATACTGTCTTGATGATGACAGCTTTGTAGTAGAGCTGGAAGTCTGGAATTGTGATGCCGCCAGCTTTGCTTTTCTTTTTCAACATTCCTCTGGCTATGCGGGGTCTTTTCTGGTTCCATACAAATTTTAGGATTATTTGTTCCATTTCTTTGAAGAAAGTGGATGGTATTTTGATGGGGATTGCATTGAATGTGTAGATTGCTCTAGGTAGGATTGACATCTTCACAATATTTGTTCTTCCAATCCATGAGCATGGAACGTTTTTCCATTTCTTTGTGTCTTCCTCAATTTCTTTCATGAGTATTTTATAGTTTTCTGAGTACAGATCCTTTGCCTCTTTGGTTAGATTTATTCCTAGGTATCTTATGGTTTTGGGTGCAATTGTAAATGGGATCGACTCCTTAATTTCTCTTTCTTCTGACTTGTTGTTGGTGTATAGGAATGCCACTGACTTCTGTGCATTGATTTTATATCCTGCCACTTGACTGAATTCCTGTATGAGTTCTAGCAGTTTTGGGGTGGAGTCTTTGGGATTTTCCACATAAAGTATCATATCATCTGCAAAGAGTGAGAGTTTGACTTCTTCTTTGCCAATTTGGATGCCTTTGATTTCTTTTTGTTGTCTGATTGCTGTGGCTAGGACTTCCAATACTATGTTGAATAGCAGTGGTGATAGTGGACATCCCTGCCGCGTTCCTGACCTTAGGGGGAAAGCTCTCAGTTTTTCCCCATTGAGAATGATATTCGCTGTAGGTTTTTCATAGATGGCTTTTATGATATTGAGGTATGTACCCTCTATCCCTACACTCTGAAGAGTTTTGATCAAGAAAGGATGCTGTACTTTGTCAAATGCTTTTTCTGCATCTATTGAGAGGATCATGTGATTCTTGTTTTTTCTTTTGTTAATGTATTGTATCACGTTGATTGATTTGCGGATGTTGAACCAACCTTGCAGCCCAGGGATAAATCCCACTTGGTCGTGGTGAATAATCCTTTTAATGTACTGTTGGATCCTATTGGCTAGTATTTTGGTGAGAATTTTTGCATCCATGTTCATCAGGGATATTGGTCTGTAATTCTCCTTTTTGATGGGGTCTTTGTCTGGTTTTGGGATCAAGGTAATGCTGGCCTCATAAAATGAGTTTGGAAGTTTTCCTTCCATTTCTATTTTTTGGAACAGTTTCAGAAGGATAGGTATTAATTCTTCTTGAAATGTTTGGTAGAATTCCCCTGGGAAGCCATCTGGCCCTGGGCTTTTGTGTTTTGGGAGATTTTTGATGACTGCTTCTATTTCCTTAGTGGTTATAGGTCTGTTCAGGTGTTCTATTTCTTCCTGGTTCAGTTTTGGTAGTTGATACATCTCTAGGAATGCATCCATTACTTCCAGGTTATCTAATTTGTTGGCATAGAGTTGCTCATAATATGTTCTTATAATTGTTTGTATTTCTTTGGTGTTGGTTGTGATTTCTCCTCTTTCATTCATGATTTTGTTGATTTGGGTCATTTCTCTTTTCTTTTTGATAAGTCTGGCCAGGGGCTTATCAATCTTGTTAATTCTTTCAAAGAACCAGCTCCTAGTTTCGTTGATCTGTTCTACTGTTCTTTTGGTTTCTATTTCATTGATTTCTGCTCTGATCTTTATTATTTCTCTTCTCCTGCTGGGTTTAGGCTTTATTTGCTGTTCTTTCTCCAGCTCCTTTAGGTGTAGGGTTAGGTTGTGTACTTGAGACCTTTCTTGTTTCTTGAGAAAGGCTTGTATTGCTATATACTTTCCTCTTAGGACTGCCTTTGCTGTATCCCAAAGATTTTGAATAGTTGTGTTTTCATTTTCATTGTTTTCCATGAATTTTTTTAATTCTTCTTTAATTTCCTGGTTGACCCATTCATTCTTCAGTAGGATGCTCTTTAGCCTCCATGTATTTGAGTTCTTTCTGACTTTCCTCTTGTGATTGAGTTCTAGTTTCAAAGCATTGTGGTCTGAAAATAGGCAGGGGATGATCCCAATCTTCTGGTACCGGTTGAGACCTGATTTATGACCTAGGATGTGATCTATTCTGGAGAATGTTCCATGGGCACTAGAGAAGAATGTGTATTCCGTTGCTTTGGGATGGAATGTTCTGAATATGTCTGTGAAGTCCATTTGGTCCAGTGTGTCATTTAAAGTCTTTATTTCCTTGTTGATCTTTTGCTTAGACGATCTGTCCATTTCAGTGAGGGGGGTGTTAAAGTCCCCCACTATTATTGTATTGTTGTCGATGTGTTTCTTTGCTTTTGTTATTAATTGCCTTATATAATTGGCTGCTCCCATGTTAGGGGCATAGATATTTACAATTGTTAGATCTTCTTGTTGGATAGACCCTTTAAGTATGATATAGTGTCCTTCCTCATCTCTTATTACAGTCTTTGGTTTAAAATCTAATTTGTCTGATATAAGGATTGCCACCCCAGCTTTCTTTTGGTGTCCATTAGCATGGTAAATAGTTTTCCACCCCCTCACTTTCAATCTGGGGGTGTCTTTGGGTCTAAAATGAGTCTCTTGCAGACAGCATATCGATGGGTCTTGTTTTTTAATCCAATCTGATAGCCTGTGTCTTTTGATTGGGGCATTTAGCCCATTTACATTCAGGGTAACTATTGAAAGATAGGAGTTCAGTGCCATTGTATTGCCTGTAAAGTGACTGTTACTGTATATTGTTTGTGTTCCTTTCTGGTCTATGTTGCTTTTAGGCTCTCTCTTTGCTTAGAGGACCCCTTTCAATATTTGTTGTAGGGCTGGTTTCGTGTTTGCAAATTCCTTTAGTTTTTGTTTGTCCTGGAAGCTTTTTATCTCTCCTTCAATTTTCAATGACAGCCTAGCTGGATATAGTATTCTTGGCTGCATATTTTTCTCATTTAGTGCTCTGAATATGTCTTGCCAGTCCTTTCTGGCCTGCCAGGTCTCTGTGGATAAGTCTGTTGCCAATCTAATGTTTCTACCATTGTAGGTTACATATCTCTTCTCCCGAGCTGCTTTCAGGATTTTCGCTTTGTCTCTGAGACTCGTAAGTTTTACTATTAGATGTCGCGGTGTTGACCTATTTTTATTGATTTTGAGAGGGGTTCTCTGTGCTTCCTGGATTTTGATGCCTGTTTCCTTCCCCAAATTAGGGAAGTTCTCTGCTATAATTTGCTCCATTATACCTTCTGCACCTCTCTCTCTTTCTTCTTCTTCTGGGATCCCAATTATTCTAATGTTGTTTCGTCTTATGGTATCGTTTATCTCTCGAATTCTGCCCTCGTGATCCAGTAGTTGTTTATCTCTCTTTTTCTCAGCTTCTTTATTTTCCATCATTTGGTCTTCTATCTCACTGATTCTTTCTTCTGCCTCATTTATCCTAGCAGTTAGCGCCCCCATATTTGATTGCACCTCATTAATAGCCTTTTTGATTTCTACTTGGTTCGATTTTAGTTCTTTTACTTCTCCAGAAAGGGTTTCTCTAATAACTTCCATGTTTTTTTCAAGCCCAGCTAGTATCTTTAAAGTGATGATTCTGAACTCTAGATCTGACATCGTACTAATGTCCGTATTGAGTAGGTCCCTGGCAGTCGGTACTACCTCTTGTTCTTTTTGTTGAGGTGATTTTTTCCGTCTTGTCATTTTGTGCAGAGGAGAATAGATTAATGAGAGAACAAAATGCTAGCAGGGTAACAACGTCCCCAGAAAATATACTCTAAACAAATCAGAAAAGACCTGAAGCAGTGGGAAAAGAAAGGGAAAGAGAGAAAAAAGAAAAGGAAAGAAAAAAAGAAAAAAGAAAAAGATAAAGATAAAAACAAACAAAAGCAGAACAAAACAAAACAAAACAAAAACAGAATGTGATCAAATATGATCAGGCTGGATTATAGATCAGTGCCACACACTAGATTTTGGGTGTATTTTGGTCTGTTAAAAGAAAGTCCCTCCCAAAATTTTAAAGAAAGAAAAACTTATATATGTACAAAAATAAGGGTTGATATGATGAAGGGATGGAATATGACTGTAAAGATGGAAATTATAAAAAATTTTTAAAAAGGATTTGATAAGTTGTTTGAAAAAAGAAAGAAGAGGATTAAAAAAAAAAAAAAGAAAGAAAAAAGGGAGAGAATGTGATCAGGCAGGGGAGTAGAAAAAAACCATACACTAGAGATTTAGAGTATATTTTGATCTGTTAGAAGAAACTATCTCAAGATTTTAAAGAGAGAACAACTTATATATATATGCCAAAAATACGGGTAACTACTCTGAAGGGATAGAATATGACTTTAAAAATGAAAAATAAAGATTTTTTTTTTAAAAAAGGGATTGATAAGATGTTGGTTGAAAAAGGGAAAAAGAAAAATTCAAAAAAAAAAGAAAAAAGGAAAAAAGAAAAAAAGACAGTTAAAAAAAATAATTAACTTTGAAAGACTAAAGAATCATGGTAAAAAAGCCATGAATTCTATGTGCAGTGTTCCCCTAGCGCTGGAGTTCTGCCGTTCTCATTGATCGGTAAACTTGCTCTTGGCTGGCTGTTCTCGCTGATCTTCTGGGGGAGGGGCCTGTTGCCGTGATTCCCAAATGTCTTTGCCGGAGGCAAAATTGCCCCGCCCTTGCCGGTCCGGGCTAAGTAATCTGCTCGGGTTTGCTCTCCGGAGCTTTTGTTCCCTGCAAGCTCTCCGTACAGCTTTGGAGGCGGAGAGTGAAAATGGTGGCCTCCCAGTCTCCGCCCCGGCGGAGCCGAGAACTCGGGATCCCGCTCCTCAGCGAGCCCCCAGAGAAAAGCCGTCAGTCACTCCCGTCTCCCCGGTCTCCCGCCGCACTCTGCGCTCACCCGGCCTGTGACCGCGCCTTTCTATCTGGCACCCGACCCCGGGTGGAGTCTCCAAGCCCAGCAGATCCCCGCGGTGCGCTCCCGCACCTCTCCTCCCGGGGGAAGAAGGTGAGTCTCCCCGGATCTGCCGCTTGTTGGGTCCCTGCTGGAGGAGCAGTGGCCCGACTGTGCCGCGGATCACGGTTTATAGCAACCCCAAGCTGAGAGCCCGCGCCTGGGCTCCGTCTCTGCAGCCGGCTTCCCTGCTCCGATACCTGGGAGATCTGCCGCACTCAGGCACCCCCTGTCTTTCTGTGACCCCGAGGGTCCTGAGACCACACTGTCCCGCGAGGGTTCCACCCCCCACTTCGCCACCAGAGTGCCGTCCCTCAGCAGAGCAGACTTCTAAAAGTTCCGACTTTGTGCTCCGTGGCTCTATCACTTGCCAGAAGCGGCCGCCGGAGGCCCCTCCCCCGCCGTCTATCCTCCCGAATATCGCCTCGGATTCACTTCTCCGCACGTCCTACCTTCCAGAAAGTGGTCGCTTTTCTGTTCAGGGAGTTGTTGCTCTTCTTTTCTTTGATCTCCTGTTGAGTTTGTAGGTGTTCAGAATGGTTTGATCCCTATCCAGCTGAATTCCTGAGAGGAGAAGAAATCCAGGTCTCCTACTCCTCCGCCATCTTGCTCCGCCCCCCCCAAAATCTTTCAATTTTATATGTATATTTATGTGTTTCAAAATTGAAAATTCTTAAGATGTAAAGCAATATGAGAGAACGAGTCAGCCAGTGATTCCTGACCGCAGCCAGGAGCAGATGGATTAAGCTAGTTGCTCTTTCTCATCTTGCATCATCTCTTCACCACTACTAAAACTAGCTTCAGTAAGGTCATTAGTAGTGGATTCAAAGGAATTTTTTTTTTAATTTCCTGTTCCCGTAACTGTACCTGGCACAACAGTGTATGCTCAGCGTTTGTTGAAAAGAAAAGGCCTGAAGTTGGCTCTACCTTCTAAGAACATGATTAATTCTAAAGCATGTAGCTATTAATATCAAGAAGTTTTTAGTAGTGGATTCAAAAGTCAAGGGGCTTCTTTCCAAGTGTTTATACTATTCAACGTTTACTTGGAATTTTTTTTTTTTAAGATTTTATTTATTTATTCATGAGAGACAGAGAGAGAGAGAGAAGCAGAGGCAGAGGGAGAAGCAGGCTTCCCGTGGAGCAGGGAGCCTGATGCGGGACTCGATCCCGGGACCCCGGGATCATGACCTGAGCAGAAGGCAGACGCTCAACTGACTGAGCCACCCAGGCGTCCCTATTTACTTGGAATTTGAATCTGCCTATGCCTGCCTTTCCTCTCCCCAACTTTTCTTTGTTTCTACAATAATATTTTCTTTCTAATATTCTCCTTTGTTTCTACCTATCCTGGCTCCTCTTCTGCTTGTCCTCAAAGCACTGGTATTAGATATTCTTACCAACCTTCTTCTGTGTCACCATGTTCTATTTGAACAATACATTTCCTTCCTACTACAAAATCAACATCACTATCCCTCTCATTTCTGCAGACATTCAGACCCATGTTACCAACTTTCTTTGGATAGCATCACTGGAATGATTTGCAGGCACTTCAACCTCCAATTTTCCTCTGAGATTTAATTATATTTTCCAGCTAACTTGTTACTTCTGTATTCCCTGCAGATGCCAGGAAACTCATTAATTCAACTTTTCATATTCCTGCTTAGTCAAAAAGTCATCAAGCTGAGGTGATCCTACCTCTGAACTATCTCATATCCATTTTTCTTTCTCTTTTTCTCTGCCATTGCCTTGGTGAAGTCTCATTTTTACTTTCTCAAATGAAGTATCACAATTAGTTATGTAATGAATCATTCTACTAGTCATTCTTCCTTCAAGGTCTCTCCCTACCAATTCATCCTTCAATGTCTACTCAGTGATTTTACTAGAGCCAGAATAACCTAATTAAAAGCAGAATAAATAAACAAAAGCAAAACAGACACACACAAACAAAAACAAAAGCAAAACAGAACAAAATTTAGTGATTCCCCACTACCTATAAGTTTAAGTTCAAATGCCTTAGTAGGAACATCACAATTTGACCATAGCCCACCTTCTTCAATTTCTACCCACTTCTTACAACTTCTCCTTTTCCTCCTTTTCAATGCTCTCTGAGGCTCAGCAGTAAGGAGCTATTTTCCATTCTTATATTTAACATGCCCCTTCTCAGCTCTGTGCTTTACACAGTATATTCCTTATGCTTGGATCTCCTTTGGCCTCTTCTCTCTCTGTTGAACTCCTAAGTGTCTTTTATCTCCTAGATCCGAGGATTATTTCTACTGTTACATCTTCTCTACCTTTCAACTTTGATTCTGACTACTAGAATGTTGTACATAGTGTTAGTCACATCACATTGTTACTTTCTTAATTGATTTCCCCATTAGACTGTGAACTTCTTGAGGGCAAGGACCATGTCTTATTTAGCTTTGTATTCCTATTATTTAACTCAATATTAGCAGAGTCTCACTATATTTATTGAACTAATAAAACAAAATAAGTCAGGATTACTTATGCTCAACAGGTCTGGGGATTTTCCTAAGGACCCTTCTTGGGTTTTCATGATTGACAATCTTTTAGACATTGCCCTGCTTCTCTCCTAACCTAAATGAAAGGAAAGGGGAAGGGAAGAGAGAAATAAGAATATTCAAGACTGTGTTGTTGACAATTACAGCTAAACCTACTTTGGTTCTGTACGCAAACTGAGATGTTCTGGAGAGGTTTCTTGACAGCATCACTGCAAGGCTTTCACATTACAAATAAGTGCGTTGCTTTTGGTAGTTGAGCAGTTTAATGGCTGAACTTATGCTCATTCTTTGTTAACTTGAGTTTTACTATCTACTCAGCTTGCCATATTCTTTGGTTGTCACACCAGAACTTTTAAAAGTATATGCTTTCTTTTTAAATTGTTAGCCTCACGGTTTTGGTTATGTAAAAGGGAGATTTTCTTATAAAAATATTTTTTTGGTTTCATATCCTATTATTATTCACTTACAAAAATATTATCCAGTGAGATTCGGAGGTTAAAATATTTGAGGATGTTAATAGTAATAATAATGTTGAACACTCACCATGGCCCAGGCACTGCTCTGAGTGCTTTAAATAGAGTGTCCTACTTGATTCACAGAACAGCTCTATGAAGGAGGTAGGCATTCTTCTCCTGTTTTCTAGAAGAGAAAAACGTAAGTGTAAACAAGTTGAGCCACTTTCCTATATCATATAGCTGTTACAGATCATGGCCTAGATTGGGATTCAGGCCATCTAGCTCTAGAACTCACACTCATAGTCACTACAGATGTGGAGAGTATCATTTAGAACTAAATATCTGTTCTACCCAAAATTCAGAGGTTTATCTGCCTGTCAGTCTTAGCATCCTTACTGAATAGATTGGCTCTTTAAAATCCTATCTCCTACTTCTACATTTTTTTCCTTTCACTCCTCATATGCTGCTGGTGGATTGCACTCTAATTCCCTTTTACTTCCTTCTTTTGGGACAATTCATTACTGCTTCATGAGCCAGTGCACCATGGATGTGTCTCATTACAGCCCCTCTCCTAATCAACTGTGTTGATGCTGAGATACAAGTACCGAAACCAAATACGTGCCTGTATTTATTTTTCTTGTCGCCCAAAGAATAGGAAACTACTTATGTAATTCCAGGTAAAACTTGAGACTAGGATATGCATTTATTTCTTGTAATTCTTTTGTACTAAGCGTAAATATAGAGGCTGTGTTAAGGACAACACTTATATAGTCAGGCAAGTGGAGATTTGGATGTTTGACCAATCAATTAGATTTCATCGAGACAAAATAAAATAAATACACAAAAAATAAACTCTGAAGCTAAAAGAGCTGTACTACTCTTATAAATTGTTTGTTTTAAATTTTATACTATAGCTACCATTATAGAAAAAGTTATTTTGAAATGCACTTCTTTCAGTGAATTAGTAGAACTGTAGTTGTTTTTGTTTTGTAAATTATAATGATATAATATTAACTATGGAAGTACTAAGGATTATACTTTTCATATTCGAGTAAAAATTGTTCCATAGAGGACTGACTTTATTATCAGGCAGAGAGGATAGATAGGAAATTTCATGCTTTTCCCTTAAGAAAGCTCATACATTTCTATGCATCATCCCCCTCCCCAAAGGGTATTTCCTTCTCAGTCTCATCCCGTTAAGACTTAATATTTAGTCCTTGTTAAAAAACAAATTGAATTTTGATAAGGCAGCCACTTTGCTGTTACTGCTCACATACTGCTTGAGTGTGATCCATTTCTGGAATGTTTTGGAATGAAAGGAATTTGCAAACAGGAAACGGTTTGGGTGCAGGGGGAAAAGAGGAGAGACCAATTTGAGGGTTGAGGACAACTGAAAGGGAATTACCTAGCACTAAAAGAAAGATGGGTATTAAAGAGGGTACGTGATATGACGAGCACTGGGTGTTATACTCAACTAATGAATCATTGAACGTTTTATCAAAAACTAATGATGTACTTATATCTTGGCTAATTGAATTTAAATTAAAAAAAAGTCGGCAGCAAACACAACCTTCTTTCAATTCCCTATATTTGCCCCAAGTTTGTTCATTTTGGTTGGGTATTGATATGTTTAAGAGTTTAGAGATTGTGTGCGGGAGGGTGATCTTTACTTCCGTTAGATGTGGCACCTCCACCACAATCCATGCATTATTTCTGCACCTCATCCCATCCGTAGGGTCTGATTCTCCATTGGTCAGTGTTTGTCTCTCCTCTATTAACCTCTGTGCACAATGGCCTTCTGGATCTTTCTATAAAGGCATCACAGTTGCCTTGAGGATCACAGTGGTTGCAACTGGACCCAGGCTAGTAGCTTGAAATGGTGACAGAGCTTTTGTGTTAGCCCACCCAATATCATAGTCTTGGTTTTTCTTGGTGCAGTCATGAGGTATAAATCCATTTTCTCTCAGAGGCAATGAGTTCATGTGGGACTAAACTTGCAGGGTTTCTTAAGCTCAGCATTACTGGGAAGAGACCAGCTTCCACTGGTAGTTTTTCCCAGGTGGGAATGGCTTCATACCACTCATATTGTCTCAATTTGAACTGGGTAGAGATAAGACCATTTGCCAGCTGGCAGTGGGAAAGCTCATTGATCCTGAGGAATTTGTGAAAAGACAACATTACAGATCTAAGTGACTTTGTTCTAGCTTAGATTACCAAGGCCTCTTGCATGTATATCCCTGGGGAAACACATCCCATGTAGGTTCTGAGTACTTCGCTATGTAATCAAGAACAAAGCTACCCTCAAGACAGATCTCCATATGTACCACTTGGTGACCTCCTTTCTCTAGTTGTCTTCACATAGCAGCTTGGGATTTATAAAAATAGCTAAATTTAATTGAACCATTTCCATGTCTGAGCTACCTTATGAGGGAGGCACCACTGTTACCCTCACTTTGCAGATGTAGGAAACTGAGGTAGAGGGATGTTAAATGACTTGACCAAGGGCACACAGCTTGGCAGTGGCAGAGCTTAGCATAGATTCCAGGGAGACTGGCTCTAAAGTTTATGCCCTTACTCCCTAGGGATTGGGATAGAGTCCTTTTAGCACAAGTGATGGAGTAAAAGGCTATTCTCAGGCCAGAGTTGTACCTTAGGCCTTCATGCCTAAGTCTATAGACAGACCTCTAGAATGCAGTTCTAATTCCTAGTAGACCTGAATTAAAAAGCTTTCCAGCAATGGCCTCTTATTTTGAGAGCAGTTTGGAAGGGGCCTGGAGGCTCCAAACGAAGCTGCTGAGTGGTAGTCAGACTCATGTCTGAGATAGGACTGACGATGGAGGTTTATTGTGAAACTTGGCTTCTTAATGGGCAGTGTGGGACTCTCTTTGGCAGACTTACCCTATAGGCAGTCAGTCTACATCTTAAAAGTTTTTTTTTTTGTATTGGCTGTTTTAATTCCTGTGGGTTCTTGGCTGTCTTCCCTACTGTCCTTGAGGCCTCCCTGTCAGGATCAGAGGTCACTGCTTTAACTTTAGGCTAATGAGTGCATTGTAGATACTCATTTCTTTCTTTTATTTCTTCTATACTAAGGCATAAATATAGGAGCTGTGCTAAGGACATGCTTGTTTAATTTGGCAAGTACAGATTTGGATGTTTGGTCAGTAAGTTAGATTTAGGGTTCCTCTGAATCCCTGGTCTAGTTGGGGATCTAAATCTTCCCAAAGAGACAAGACCAGGGTCCCAGGAGGATGGTTTCTGAATGTGACTCTCACATTCCAACCTGAAGTGACCTCTCTGTCATTGACCATGTGTTGTTTGTTTCTCTAGATTGTCAGTTATCTCTAAGATGTTGTGTATTAGATGTTTTCATTTATGTCCCTTTTCCTAGACAACATTTTAAGCCCCTTAAGGCAAAAACATTATGTCTTTTTTAAAAATTTTATTATGTTATGTTAATCATCATACATTACATCATTAGTTTTTGATGTAGTGTTCCATGATTCGTTGTTTGCGTATAACACCCAGTGCTCCATGCAGAACATGCCCTCTTTAATACCCATCACCAGGCTCACCCATCCCCCCACCCCGTCCCCTCTAGAACCCTCAGTTTGTTTCTCAGAGTCCATAGTCTGTCATGGTTTGTCTCCCCCTCCGATTCCCCCCCTTCATTTTACCCTTCCTACTATCTTCTTTTTTTTAACATACAATGTATTATTGAAAAACATTATGTCTTATACACTATGTTCCATGCTAATAATAAATGATAATAAACATGTTTTGTTTTGACCAGTTAAAATATACTAGAGTGTCTTTGCAGAACTGACTTTTCTAATAGGACTGTGGCACAAATTACCAAAAGTCTTTAGAATGTTGGTTGACGGATTTCTGAGAATCATACAGTTTTAAAGCTTATGGTAATTTTGAAGTAGAAAAATAATGATTTGTAATATTTTTATTTTAAAAGTGTTTGGATTTGGGGTGCCTGGGTGGCTCAGATGGTTAAGTGTCTGCCTTCGGCTAAGGTCATGATCCCAGAGTCCTGGGATCGAGCCCCACATCGGGCTCCTGGCTCAGCGAGGAGCCTGCTTCTCCCTCTCCCTCTGCCTCTCTCCCTGCTCATGCTTTCTCTCTCTCTCCCTGTATCTCTGTGTCTCAAATGAATAAATAAAATCTTTAAAAAAAAAAGTGTTTGGATTTTGGTGCTAAGAAATAATTACTTTAGTTTGATTTCTGTTTGAATTCAGTTTGCTTTACTCATGTTAGGTGGTCTTTTCCTTGTCAAAGTCAATATTTTTATATAGTCTTTCAGTCATGTTTAATGGTTTTTATCCACCTACACCTCCTCTCTCCCATCTCATATAAAAATGGAAGTGGTATTTTATCATGTCTTAACAAATAAATATCGGCCAGATGCTAAAGGTAATTTAAGTGAAGTGTCCTCATTTAATTCTGAGCCTCTGAGAAAGGGCTTGGATCTGTGTGTTGGGTGTTCTCAGATACGGAGATGTAAACATCATTTTTCTGTTCCATTTTCAGGTCACATGTGCCAATTTAACAAATGGTGGAAAGTCAGAACTTCTAAAATCAGGAAGCAGCAAATCCACACTAAAGCACATATGGACAGAAAGCAGCAAAGACTTGTCTATCAGCCGACTCCTGTCACAGACTTTTCGTGGCAAAGAAAATGATACAGATTTAGACCTGCGATATGATACCCCAGAACCTTATTCTGAGCAAGACCTTTGGGACTGGCTGAGGAACTCCACAGACCTCCAAGAGCCTCGGCCCAGGGCCAAGCGAAGGCCCATTGTTAAGACGGGCAAGTTTAAGAAAATGTTTGGATGGGGTGATTTTCATTCCAACATCAAAACAGTGAAGCTAAACCTGTTGATAACTGGGAAAATTGTAGATCATGGCAATGGGACATTTAGTGTTTATTTCAGGCATAATTCCACCGGTCAAGGGAATGTATCTGTCAGCTTGGTGCCCCCTACAAAAATAGTGGAATTCGACTTGGCACAACAAACCGTGATTGATGCCAAAGATTCCAAGTCCTTTAACTGTCGCATTGAATATGAAAAGGTTGACAAGGCTACCAAGAACACACTCTGCAACTATGATCCTTCAAAAACCTGTTACCAGGAGCAGACCCAAAGTCATGTATCCTGGCTCTGCTCCAAGCCCTTTAAGGTGATCTGTATTTACATTTCCTTTTATAGTACAGATTATAAACTAGTACAGAAAGTGTGCCCCGACTACAACTACCACAGCGACACACCTTACTTCCCCTCCGGATGAGGATGAACATGGGTGAGACTGAAGCCTGAGGAATTAAAGGTCATATGACAGGGCTGTTACCTCACAGAAGAAGGTCACATCTGTTGCCTGGAATGTGTCTACACTGCTGCTCTTGTCAACTGGCTGCAAATGTGCCAGTGGAAATCAATCTGATGTAATTTCTGCCCAGTCAGCTTCATCTCTCAGTATAGTTGTAAATCACCACAGATTTTAAAGGCACACTTGAAGACATGCTCTCACACATAGATGTACACAAACACATATTCTTATACATTTCAGCTTGCATCTGTCACGATTCCTGTCAAGAGGGCTTTCATTGTCTGACTCATAATGGTTTAGGATAAACTTTCATCAAGCAAAAGGATTAACTAGACAGTGAATGGTTTCTAACACTTGCTGTTATGGAAATCTCTTTTAAAGTCTTGAGTACATGCTAATCAATAATCCCCATTCATGCATTCCTACTGCTTGGAGTAGCTGTACTGGTAAATACTACTGTAGGAGTATATGCTTGTTAAAATGGAAAAAAAATGTGTCTTTAGAGCTCAGTATTCTTTATTTTATGAACACAACAAAGTGTAGTAACTTTTTTCCAGCATATAGTAGGCACATTCAAGGTAATATAAGATGGCTCTTTTTTTCTATGGAGGGAGCCTGTTTTCAGTAAAGATGAGCAAACATTTGGAATTTACATGTGGGCAGACATTGGATTACAGCTTTCATCACCAGTCATTGGACTTTTGCAAAGTGAGACCAGCTAAGGCTGCTTAAAACAAGTTCTGATCATTATATAAGAAGGGAAATGCCTGACAGACACCATGTAAGTTATAAGTGTCTGTCTTATCTTTACTACACATATTGTAACAAATTCAATATCCTAGTCTTCATTTGTATGAATGGTTTGTATTGTACATAGTTTAACCCAGTGTTATTTGAGCTGCTTATTAATATTAACTTGTACTTGTCTCTGCTTGTTATTGGTTAAAAAAGAAAAAAAAAGGATATGAGGAATCCATTTTATCAATGTAGCTGTGACCTCCATTAAAAAGACAAACTTAATGTACAAAGCATTTATTCAGCTCAAGTATTGTTGAAAGCTATACATATACAACATTACAGTCTGTCTGTATTTAGATATTTTATTTCTGGACAAAATGAAATGTACATAAAAATAAAATGCTTAAAGTTGAGTTTCAATATGTGCTTGTGTAAGATGGTGATTTAAGTGGTTCTGACAAGAAGAATGTGCTGGAATACAGTAATGGTTTTGCATCTCATGTCTCTAAATTTGTACAGAACTATCTAAATTGCTATTAGTTGCTCAGTCAAAACAACTTAGGAGTTTCAGTCTCAAGCCTGGGAAGCAGTTGTGGCGTACGGCGTTGCACACATTTTTGGTTTACTGTTGTGCTAGTGATTCACGAATACCAAAAATCAATGAGCAGAAGAGACAATTGAGGTCTCCTAAATATTATAGCTATTTTTTTTTCCTGTGTAGAGTCTATTTAGCAGGGAGACCGAGAAGAAGGTAATTTTTTGTGGCTGACTTTCTCTGATTTACTGTAATCACTCAACCGAGAAAATTACAGTAGCAGTGAAGGGCTTTGGTGTCTAATATACTTACACCAAATGGGATCGACTTACCTATATAGCATTGTTTATGGACAGTAAGCTTTCTTTTAAAACATAATTACTGTATGTAATCCCAGCAAAATAAACAGAAGAAGAAATATGCAAGATAACCCATTTTTAAAGTCACAAGTGGGGGATTGAGATAGAGTCTCAAAGGTTAACCAAAGAAGCCAGATTAAAACACTAACCCATTCTCATCTTCCCTTCATGCTGCATAGGGATAAGTATGTTTTCATACAGAAAATAATCGAAGTACTACAGGGAACATAAGACCACAGAGTTCTAAAGTGAGAACTCAGCAACTGATTTGACTAAAGAGAGCCTTCAACTGCAAATCAAAGACACATCGTTCTGTTAAATGTCCATCTCTCAAAATTCTCCAATATATCTAGACAACCATTTCTATCAACGTATTAATTAATTTGCCATGGAATTTAGAAGCTAATGTTGGAACAGACTCTCTCTGGCACAACAGGCAATAAATGCTTCATGAGTTCCAGCTGTGGGACGTATTTGCTACAGATAAATCTTATTATTCTGGGATTTATTTATCAAAATGATCACTTAGAAGTTAGTTGTGCTTAGCAAAAAGGAGAATAAATGAGAAGGGGAAAATCATTTAAAAAAAATTTTTAGGACCATTTGATTAGTGGATTGTGACTTCCATTATGTGGTCTAATCTGTCCTTTTTTATTTTATTATTTTATTTTTTTAAGATTTTATTTATTTATTTGACAGAGAGAGAGAGAGAGCACAAGCCGGGGGAGCAGCAGGCAGAGGGAGAGAGAGAGGGAGAAGAAGACTCCCCTCTGAGCAGGGAGCCCATGTGGGGCTCGACCTCAGGACCCTGGGATCATGACCTGAGCCGAAGGCAGATGCTTAACCCATTGAGCCACCCAGGTGCCCCTAATCTCCTTTTTTAATTCAAAATTCAAGATGAGATAAAAATACATTTCAGTCTCCACCCATCTGCCCTGCTTTCTAACCTCCCCATGAAATGTTTTATAAACATACAGACCATAGCTAACAAACATCCAATGAATTTGAATTATTTTTCTGTAGTTTTTCTTTAAAAGAAAAAGAAAATGTAGCAAACTTCCAACAAGAATTTCAATTTTTTAAAATCCAAACCTTCAGTACTCTTTTTTCTGGCCCTGTACACACTTATCCAAATTGCTACATCATCAACACCTCCATCTGTAATACAGAAAAGTCATGATGATGTAGGACTTTGTATCCAATATACTCTTCCTGTTCTGGACAAGGATCATGATGAATATGGAGATTCTAAGGTTTAGATTAAAACTTTTATTAGACCAACTTGTTGATTTAACAAACTAGTTAGTTAAGTTTTAATTATGCTAGAAATCTATTTGTTATTTGGAGAAATTAAATTTTAAGTTGCCCTAAGAAAATCACCTTCTCTAGAATCTTAAATACTATTTCACCCCTTTGCTAAGATAGAGAAAAAAAACAAAACAAAAACAAACCTGCAAGGGGGAAATAGATAGCACTTGATGCAAACATGGGTTTGTTGTTACCTGTTGTTCTTTTCAGAAACATTTTAGTAAAATTGAAATTATTATGAGGAAATATTGCAGCCTCTTGCCTCATGGAAGAAAAATGATATGAGTTACTGGTTTATCTACTTATGATAAAAATAATGCATTGTCATGGCATGGTTTCAGTCGGGCATTTTTGAGTCCCCGGCTCTTGTTAGAATTTCTCCGCATGAGTAGAAGGGGTATAACTGTTAATAGAATAGTATTAAAGTTCTGGAAGTAATTATTCTGCAAGTAATTGAGATACTTGTTAAGTTTAAAACTGTGGACTGGGAATCTTCATGTTCCTACATTTCAGCAATAAACTGTAAGCCATATTTTTGCACAGAATAGATTAAAAGAAATCATGAGAAGCCTGAGAAAGTGTTCTGTGTTTTCCCTTTTCCCCACTGTTTTACATGTAAGAAACAGCTTAACCAATATAAACAGCTCTTTGGAAAAGCAATTTGCATCTCCGTCATCAACTTTGCGAAGTTTTAGCCTGAAGCAAATTCAAATGGCTGGGTTTATAAGCCTTTGAAAAATTTGGCTGCTGTACCAGTTTCAGATATTTATTGATATTTATTCAATTATCAATCTATTTACCTATTTATATTTATTATTTATCTTTACATTTTTATTTAAATAAAATGCAAATTAGTAGATGCATTAAAAATACAAAATTTAAAAACATTAATGTGTATAAAAGATGATTACTATTTACCTAGTTTATAGGAGACAAAAATGAGTATCTTTAAGCCAGAATTGAATCCTGAAAAGCTGGTTGCTACAGCAGGCTTTTCTCAGGAGTCCCGTGCATACCAAAGACTGATTTCAGGGATTGAGAGCATAAAGAAAACATTCTTTAATTTAAAATTGTGGTGTATCATTGTGTTTTATATCCAATACTATCAGAAATATTTTTAAGTAACAAATTTACAACTACTTTTTACTAGGGTGGCAAAGAACACTATTCTCATGAGAGAATTTTAGTTTCAAGTTGTTGGTGTGAGCAAAGTCTAGTGACACAGCCTAAAATTAGGAGACTACCAGTGTCAAGCAGCTGGCCAAGTGCCGCAAGTTTGATCAAAAGCACTTTAATATTTATGGTTCTACATTTGCAGGAACATGCCTTTTATCACTGACGGACTGGAGGATGACTCTAAAGGTCCCAGAAGTGATGGATTCAGAAGGCTTAGAGACCTTCTGTCGGTGGCTCAGTGGCTGTTGCTGTTGGCGGGGCCTTTAGAGTTGCCAGGTGTTGATTCTCCCAAATTCTAACTAGTGACTTAGACATACAGCTAAAGCACTGCTCACATCATCCTCACCTGGCAGCAGCTAGCGTCTTCTTTCCTACTTCTCTGTCAGGGCTCCAAAGAGACAACTAGAATGTTACTGATCTCTGATGGTCAAATTCCTTTATTCAAACACAGAAGTAAACTTGGCCACTGAGATTGTGACTGTTTAAAGAAATAATGCAAGAAAGTTGTTGGAATGTGCTATTGCCAAACAAGTAATTTTTCTCAAGTAAAATATCTGCCATTGTTTCTGTTACTGCCAAAATTCACTTTGTCACTTTTCTGAAACCCAATTTTAAAATTAATTTCTTTTTTTGCAACTTATGAAAGTTTTCAGTTAGAAAGCATGGCCAAGTGACATCACCTAATCAGGTTGAAAATATTTCATAGACTTTTTAAAAAATTGAAGTATAATTGGTACATAAGGTTATATTAGTTTCAGGTGTACAACATAATGATTGTATATTTGTATATATTGCAAGATGATCACTACAATAAGTGTGGTTAACATCCATCACCATACATAGTTACAAAAATTTTTTTCTTGTGATAAAAACTTTGAAGGTTTACTCTTAGCAGCTTTTAAATATGTGATACAGTATTATTAACTATAATCACCGTGCTGTACATTATATCCCCATGACTTATTTTATAACTGGAATTTTGTACTTTTTTGACCCCTTTCATCCATTTTGTCTACCACCCCTTGCCTCTTTCTGGCAATCTATATCTTCTCTGTATTGATGAGCTTGGTTTTTTGTTTTTGTTTCTGTTTTTTGATTCCAGTATAAGGGAGATCATACTGTATATTCTTTCTCTGATTTATTTTACTTAGGATAATGCCCTCAAGATCCATTCATGTCATAAATGGCAAGAGATCGTTATTTTTTATGGGTGAATAACAGTCCATTGCATGTGTGTGTGTGTCACACACACACAATTTCTTTATCCATTCATCCATTAATGGACACTTACATTGTTTTCATATCTTGGCTATTATAAATAAATAATGCTGCAATGAACATGGGGTGCATATATCTTTTTGAGTTTGTCTTCATTTTCTTTGGATAGATACCTAGAAATGGAATTACTGGATCATATGGTAGTTCTATTTTTAATTTTTTGAGGAACTTCCATACTGTTTTCCATAGTGACTGCACTAATTTACCCTTCTACCAAAAGTGTATGAAGGTTCCCTTTTCTCCACATCCTTGACAACACTTGTTATTGTCTTTTTGATGATAGCCACTCTGACAGGTATGAAGTAATATCTCATTGTGGTTTTGCTTTGTATTTCCCTGAGGATTAGTGATGTTGAGCATCTTTTCATGTGTCTGTTGGCCATCTCTATGTCTTCTTTGGAAAATTTTCTATTCAGATCTTCTGCCCATTTTTTAATTGGATTTTTTGTTTGCTATTGAGTTGTATGCATTCTTTGTGTATTTTGGATATTAACCCATTATCAGATATATGATTTGCAAATATTTTATTCTATTTACTAAATTGCCTTTTCATTCTTTTGATGATTTCCTTTCCTGCATAGAAGCTTTTTAGTTTGATGTAGTCCCACATGTTTATTTTTGCTTTTGTTGCCTTTGTTTTTTGTGTCAGATCCAAAAAAAATCATCACAAGACTAATGTCAAATAATTTACCACCTATATTTTCTTCTAAGAGTTTTATGGTTTTAGGTCTTACATTCAAGTCTTTAATCCATTTTCAGTTAAGTTTTGTGTATGGTAAAAGGTAGTGGTCCTGTTTCATTCCTTTAGATGTAGCTGTCTAGTTTTCCCAGCACCATTTATTGAAGAGACTGTATGCTCCCCATTGTATATTCTTGCCTCCTTTGTTGTAAATTAATTGACCAAATGTGTGTGGGTTTATTTCTGGGCTCTCTATTCTCTTCCATTATCTATGTGCCTGTCTTTATGGTAATATGATTTTGATTACTATAGCTTTGTAATTTAGTTTGAAATCAGGGAGTGTGATGCCTCCAGCTTTGTTCTTTCCCAAGATTGCTTTGGCTATTCAAGGTATTTTGTGGTTCCACACAAATTTTAGTATTATTTTTCTAGTTCTGTGAAAAATGCCGTTAGTATATTGATAGAAATCATGTTGAGTCTGTAGATTGCTTAGGGTGGTATGGACGTTTTAATAATATTAATTCTTCCAATCCATGAGAATAGAGTATCTTTCAATTTTTTGATTCTTCTTCAGTTTTTTTCATCCAATGTCTTATAGTTTATAGCTTTCAGTGTACAGAATATTCATCTCCTTGGTTAAATTTATTCCTAAGTATTTTTTAAATGTAATTGTAAATGGCGTCTTTTTAATTTCTCTTTCTGATATTTTGTTCTTAGTGTATAGAAATGTAATATATATTTGTATGTTGATTTTGTATCCTGCTACTTTACTGAATTTGCTTACTAGCTGTAACAGTTTTTTGGTGGAATCTTTAGGGTTTTCTATATATAATATCAGGTCATCTGCAAATAGTGACAGTTTTACTTCTTCCTTTCCAACTTGGATGCCTTTTATTTCTTTTTCTTGCCTAGGACCTCCAATGTTGAATAAAATTGGGGCAAATGTGCATCCTTATCTTGTTCCTGAGCTTAGAGGAAATATTGAGTATTAGCTGTGGGCTTGTCATATATAGCCTTTATTGTGTTCAGGTATGTTCCCTTTATACCCACTTTGTTGAGAGTTTGTATCATTGGATGTTGAATTTTATCAAATGCTTTTGCTGCATTTATTCAGATGGTCATATTTTTATCCTTCATTTTTTTAGTGTGGTATATAATTTTGACTGATTTACAGATGTTGAAACATTCTCCCATCCCTGGAATTAAGTCCCACTTGATTATAGTGTATGATCCTCTTAATATATTGTTGAATTCAGTTTGCTAATATTTGGCTGAGGATTTTGCACCTATGTTTATCAAGGATACTGACCTGTAATTTTCTTTTCTTGTGGTATCCTGCCTGGTTTTGGTATCAGGGGAACACTGGCCTCATAAAAGGAGTTTGGAAGTGTTTCCTTCTCTTCTATTTTTTGGAAGAGCTGGTGAAGGACTGGTATTAATTCTTCTTTATATATTTGGTAGAATTCACCAGTGAAGCCATCTGGTCCTGGACTGTTGTTTTGGGGAGGTTTTTGATTACTGATTCAATCCCCTACTAGTAGCAATCAGTCTGTTAGATTTTCTATTTCTCCATGAGTCAGTCTTTAAATCTGGAAAACAAAGCATTAAAGAACCAGCAATGTTGTAAATGAAGTCATAAAAATTACAATCACCTCCATCAGTTGATTCAGTCTCCTATAATTAATTCTTATTTTGCTTCATCTTGGGTTAGCAGCTTTATGAATCAATCAGTTTTCCATTAGAATTTTAGAAATTCTAACCCAGTTTCAGTGTTATGATCTTAAAGTTATCAGAATCCTGTGCTTGGCAGAGTCTTTTCTAAGAATCTCCTTGAAGGTATAAATACTTTGCAGGAACACTTTTGCAAAAGGATCAGAATAAAACAATAACTGTATATAAATGATAAAAGACTTAAAAATGACCATGGTTGAAGATCTGGTGTGAGCTTATTATAATGTGATTGATAAGGAAATTTGGTTATTTCTGTGACATACATTGTAAAGCAATAAGTAAAATTATAACTGATAACATTATACCCAGAACACATCAGGATTTTAGGAATTTTATTTAATTTCTGAATGACTTATTTTAATTACCCAAATCTCCCATATAAATATGATCTAAGATTCTTTTTTATTTGACATTTCCCATGAAATTTAACAAATAAGCCTAAAGAAATTAACATTTCTCTTTTTATAAGGACAGAGAGCAACTCTTTTGATATCTTCTAGGAACCCTCTAGAAAATCCCAAGTTCACTCAAGGGCAAAAAGACTTCATTTAGAATTTGATTTGGGGAAGTTTGCTAAAAATGTCAAAAGATTCAAAACATTTGATCAAACAGGATCATAGGTCACTGTGAAACAATACTTAGTTATCCATTCGGCCAAACTGTCAGAAGATTCTAAGTCAAATAGAGAAAGTTACATTGTTGTAAAAAAAAACAAAACAAAACAAACATCTTAGCTCTTTTAATAGAGAAGACTCATTTTTTGTTTGTTTAAGTAGTCAAAAACCTGATAAAGATAACATTGAACACAAACTATTTTGAAAAGACACAGAATCATTGTTTCCTAGGTAGATTACATTAAAGAAAAATCTTTGTTTATAAACTTCTTATTAAGAGCAGACCAATAATCTAAGAAAAATTTGTTCTTTTAACAGAGAAAACCAAATTCTAATTTTATACCAGTACACTTTTGATATTAAAACTCCTTTTCCAAAAAATTTAAATAAATCCATTCCAATCTTAGCTTGACCACACATAAAATTTCTCTCTCAAGATTCCTTTTCCACAAACCTTCTACAACTTTTTAATGTCCATTCTTCTTTTGCTCCACCCCCCTTTTTCATTCTGGAACAATCATTCTATTTTAAGACAAAGTTATTTTCTTTTTTCCTCTCCTTCCCCCCAGAAAACCCCTCATGTTTTTCATACCTTTCCTTACCCAAAAAAACACATACTATTTTCCTTACCTACTTTTCATACACCATTGTTTCTTTTACCCTTATTATTTCTAATAGTTTTATTACATATTTTAATTCTTAATCTTAGAATCCTTAATTGCTAGGCAGCAATTGTGGACTGGCAAATTTATAAATATATTTACTAATTTTTGAAGTATATTCTTTCTCTTAGTAAATTTTTCAATGTGACATAGATCATGTTTACTAATAGATCCAAATATCTTCTTTCTGTAAAAATTTTAAAAAAGACGAAGATAAACTTATGTTTAACATTTTAATGTTTTTTATTTGGAAATAATTTTGATAATCAATGAATATCAAATCAAGATTATTTATTTTAACAGCATAAAATTTTATTTGCATTTATTTAAATTAGTTGCTTTTAACAATTATGTTTGGATTAGACACCAAATAGCTCATCTTAACTTATTTTTGTTGTTGACAAATTTTGTAATATAAAGATAGCATGAGCTTATTTACCTAGTTAAACCCAGGTAGAAAATGTTGTATGTTTGCATTAATGTTGACAATTCTGAAGACATTATTGTTTTTATTAAATCAACAAACTTAAGCTAGCTTTTATCTATCAAACTTTGTCTCAGATCATGTGAACTTGAAAAACATTTGGGTTAGTTAGTATATTTCTGATAGTTTTAGAAATACTTTATATAAACTCTTATTTTTCTCAAAGCCAATTAAATAGATCTCTTTACAGATTAATTTTAGCAATACCATCTGAGGTAGAAAAACATCACATATCTATAATATATATATATATATATGTATATATATATCCACATAGACATACATAAACCTACAGACAGATGTAGAGACCTTACAGTTTTCATTCTAAAATTTTAGCTATAACATAACTTACTAGTTTATAAAAGAACATTTGGATCCAAATTGTGTTTCTAGAAGATGAACAAAGAAGTTAAGGTCACCTGCTCAGATGGCCAAATTTGATTACTAAAGATTTTTATTTGCGTGGTGTAAGAATCCTTTTAGAGCTATTTTTGGAGTCATTTCATCTTTTTAGAAGCTTCTGGATACCAATCAAAGAATGCATTCGATTTTCTCTGAGAGGTTTGACACCCTCTCTTGTCAAGGACGTCCTTTAAGACAGACTTACATAAGTTAAAGTTTCTCCACTACAATTCCAAATTATCCAAAGTTCCCTAATTTTCTAAAAAGGTACAAGATCCTGGTTCATAGTGGGTATACACTGTGGAAGCAGGAATTTGACAGAGGTGAAGAAAGTGTTTTAGACTAGGTGGAGTCCATCTTTGCCTTTAGATTCCCTAAGATGTCTTAAATATGAGGTGACCTATTCCTTAATAGCTATTCTAAAACACAGCTATTCCAAATCATGTATTTTCCCCACTTTTGAACAGAATAGGGTGACTTATCAAGAAAATTCAACAAACAAAATACAGTCATGCATGATAAAGTTGGAGAGCTCAAAATGCAAAGAGAGCAGAGCATGGGTCAAAGAGACTTACCCTCAAACTCCAGGGTCAGGAAGAAAGCAGTGAACTCAATGGCCTCTGTGGATACCAGCACCTTTTTGCTCACTGGCCTCAGAGTCATTGAAGGGTCCTCTTTGGATCCCATTTCTGATGCCTTGAACTGTCAAAAGTTCAGAAATAACAGAAGTAAAAACAATGAATTACTGAAGTATTAATTAGTAAGTTTATTACGCACACACCAAAAAGTTTGCAAACCAGGAACACTTAAACCAAAATGTGGAGTGAGGCTCAGGGGTATATTGTTATAAAGCAGCTTATGTAGTGAGAAGGCAGTGACCACTTATTCTTCACAGACTGGTATTCAGATTTTCTTAAATGATAGGGAATTGGTTAATGGTTGCCTCATATCAATTTTGGGAAGCAGTTTAAATTTTGCTTATGATTTTCAGAGGCATAAGCAAGAAATGACTCAGGATAGGTTAGTCTTGCAAAATAAGCTAAAGTAAGCTGTGTTTGTATGACTATACTGCTTTTGTCCGCTCAGGGAATTTTTTTTTTTAATTGACATATAGCTGATACACAATGTTACATTAGTTTCAGGTGTCCAACACAGTGACCTGACAAGTCTATAGTCATGCTAGGCTTGCCACTAGTGTAGTTACTATTAGTCACCATACAGTGCTGTTACAATATATTTACTATGCTGTACCTTTTATCCCTGTGACTTATTCATTCCATAATTGGAAGTCTTCAGGGACTTTTTAAGGCTGGTCTCCATTTGTTTTTGAGTTTAATAAGTTAAAAAAAAAAAGGGAGAAAGAAAGAAAGAAAGAAAAGAAAAGATGGAGCCCGCCAGCTTCAACAAGGCAGGGGGAGAGTGTAAAGATGGCTTCCACTACCCTCCGTCCCAGACAGTATCTCCGCCTCTCAGGCCAGTGCTTTAAAATTAGCCAATGAGCCTCTTTCACACAGAGTCTGGGCGCTTTTCACGTGGCTCCCGCTGTGCTGGGCCCTGGAGCAGGTGCGGCTGGGCACGGGCCCTTTAAGAGCCGCTCCTCAGTTCGCACAGCCTTGTGGGTCTCACAGAGGCAAGCCTGGTGGTTTTCGAAGTTAGAGGTCTTGGAGGCTCGTGTCTCAGTGCAGTTCTTAAAAAGTTGGGGTGCCCGCCCTGAGGTACAAAACTTAGCTCCTTAGAGAGAAGCTCCAGATTTTGCCTTCCTTCCGGTTTGTGGCTCGCCATGCCGGGGTGGGCTTTATGGTGAGACTGTGTGTGAGCCTCTCCTGCTCTCTTCAGTGTGGCTTCCCTCTCCTTTCTCAGTGTGAAGGAGTGGCTCTGCTAGTTTGCTAGTTTTGAGGGTGTTTTTCAGAGGAAATTGTTCCACAGGCAGCTGTAATTCAGTGTCTGTGGGGGGAGGAGAGTTCAGGAGCTTCCTGTGTCACCATTTGAACCCAACCCTGCCCGGGAACTTTTTCAGAGAGGTAAGCAAATGTTATTTTCTTTTACTGCTCCCTTCACCCCAAAGAGATCGGGTGCAAGTCCCTTGTAATGGCTAATATTTATTGAACACTTAAAGATGAGCCGTTTACTGTGCTGAGAAGTTTCAATGTGCTCCCTCCATCATTTATGCTCTACAGCCCTCTAGTCAGGGCCCCTGTTGCAATGAGGAATCTGATGCCCCCCAGGCATGAATTAACCAGTCCCGTGGCACAACTCTTTTCTCTTTTCTTTTCTTTCGACTTATTTATTCGTTTGAGAGAGAGAGAGCATGAGCTGGAGGGGCAGAGGGAGAGGAAGAGAGAAACTCAAGCGGACTCCATGCGGAGCCCAGAGCCCCACACAGGGCTCAGTCTCACAACCCTGAGATCAGGACCTGAGCTGAAACCAAGAGTCAGACACTTAACTGACTGAGCCACGCAGGCGCCCCCAAAGTGGCATAGCTCTTAAGTGATAACATCTAGGAGTGCGATCCCATCTTTAGGGCTCCAGAGCCTGACTTTTTATTTATTTTATTTTAAAGATTATATTTATTTGACAGAGAAACACAGCGAGAGAAGGAACACAAGCAGGGGCAGTGGGAGAGGGAGAAACAGGCTTCCCGCGGAGCAGGGAGCCCGATGCAGGGCTCGATCCCAGGACTCTGGGATCATGACCTGAGCCGAAGGCAGACGCTTAACGACTGAGCCACCCAGGCGCCCTGAGCCTGACCTTTTAAACTGTTAATCTTATAACTCCTATTTTTTTGTTCTTTTTCAAATTGCAGAACAAAAATATGCAAAATTAGCGCATTTAATATGAACACAGGCAGAGTATATTATATGGAAAAGACATGAATAATTCATTTAATCCATTTGTTCTTCTTCAACAAAAGCTTAAGGATGCCTCGGAATCCTGTGGCAAATTCAGTCCTGGCCCTGGCTTGGGCAGAAACCAGCTCTGCAATGGCTTGTCTATGCCAATCTACTGTGGTAGCCAGTGTGGTTTCCGAAGTCGCTTTTTGTGAAATCATTCTTGTTTTGAGGGCAGAAGTGTCTGAGCTTGATGAGTATGAAATCTGATGGTCAGGGATGAATAGTGCTATAATCTAATTTTGAATTACCTAGCCTCTGCGTAGGAACTCCTTTCAGGGAAATCCTACTGTATGTTTAGGAAATTTTCAGCAACATGGCTTTAGTTTTTTTTCTCAAAAATAAGTCAAGTACTTTTAATATGATTTTCAGTCAACTCTGTGCCTTTTCATCATTTGTCTTTCTGCACTTCTGCTATTATAGGCTTTGAATTAGGTTTTTTTCACAAAGGGAAAACAAAAACACTTGATGGTATTTTCTACATAAAGTTTAATTGGTTAGGAGGATTTGGAAGGATTGCTCAATCCTCTTTTCAGACATGTTTCATTATTTCTTTGTCATATCTTACTCTTAGAACAAATGCACCAACAGATTGTAGCCATTTTCTTGCTTTACTTCCTCAAGTTGTTTAGAGACCCAGCTTTATACACAAAACAGGAATTGGAGTAATCTTAATATTTTTGCCTGTTGTACCCTGGCCCTCTATTAACAGTGATACTTGTTACGATTTTTTCTCTTACTCATGTTTTGCTCATGTTCAAAGTTAATATATTCTTTAAGAGAAAGCACAGTATAAAGACAAGTTATATTCCATTGGTTTAACTAGAGTCCTCCTCAAATTTTATCATGTTATAAATAATTTATGAGCTCTTCCTTCATTGTTAACTGACTCTGATAGCTACTTTTTTATTTTTCCCCAAATTTTAGGGAAAATTGAATTTATCATTAAAATAAAACTTGTGTTCAAGTCTAGAATATGTCTAATATTTTACTCTACATAAGTTATAAAAAACTAAGGGAGTAGTTGCATTTACAAATGGAGTTCTTTATTTTCTTTAGTTCATAGATTTTTCTCTTTTTTTCTTTCCCTGATATCTGTTAGATATTACTCATGCAGGACCTTTTTAAGTACATGCTTTCAAGCCTCCATACACATTTTTTCTCTCTTTTTTTTCAATTTAAATTCAGTTATCCAACATATAGTATATCATTAGTTTTTGGTGTAGTGTTCAATGATTCATTAGTTGCATATAACACCCAGTGCTCATGACATCATGTGTCCTCCTTAATACCCATCACTCACCTCCCCTTCCGCAACTCTGTTTGTTTCTTCTAGTCAAGAGTCTCTCATGGTTTGTGTCCCTCTCTGATTTCTTCGCATTCAGTTTTCCCTCCCTTCCCTTATGATCCTCTGTGCTGTTTCTTATATTCCACGTATGAGTAAAACCATATGATAATTGTCTTTCTCTGATTGACTTATTTCACTTAGCGTAATACCCTCCAGTTCCATCCATGTTGATGCAAATGGTAAATATTCATCCTTTCTTTTTTTTTTTTAAAGATTTTATTTATTTGACAGAGAGAGACACAGCAAGAGAGGGAACACAAGCAGGGGGAGTGGGAGAGGGAGAAGCAGGCTTCCCGTGGAGCAGGGAGCCCAATGTGGGGCTTGATCCCAGGACCCTGGGATCATGACCTGAGCCGAAGATAGGCGCTTAACGACTGAGCCACCCAGGCGCTCCAATATTCATCCTTTCTGATGGCTGAATAATATTCCATTGTATATATGAACCACATCTTCTTTATCCATTCTTCTGTTGAAGGACATCTCGGCTCCTTTGATAGTTTAGCTAATGTGGACATTGCTGCTATGAACATTGGGGTGCAGGTGCAAATTTTTTCTTTACTTCTCTGGACCATGTGGGCTTTCCTTGACTTAGGCAACTATAGCTTCCCACATTCAGGCCTTTGCAGCTCCTACAAATTTATTTTCAAAAATTTAGCAGGGCTACTGGGTTTGACCAAAAGAGTTTCTTTGTTTCTTGCTTTGTTTTCTTTTGGCTTGAGTTATATTATATCATGAGAAAAAGCCTTGAGGCTTTTCCCATGATATAATATAATGGGGCTTGAGGATCTGAGAGCAGAAGGTTCTCATTTTGGGATGGAATCTGGGGAAGCAGCAAAACTTGCTTCAGAGTTGAGATGGCTGTATGGGATATCTAGGCCATCAGGAATGGGGTATAAAAAGTGTCATGAGAACAGCAGAAAGTTTTCTCTTATATACAACAGTGTCATAAACTTGGCAGACCCCAGTGTAACCACAAGGCCTTGAGGTGGAGAGGAGTATAGTATGCAGGAGCAATCTACCCAGACCTGGCTGCTGGAGCCCAGATGGGATGGGTGTCTCAGGGGAGGCCAGTGTGGACTGATAATGACTGGGAATCAGGCACCATCTCCTGCCAACACCGTGGCATTATACATGCCCCATGAGTTTTATGCAACCTTGGGAACAGGTTGGGAGAACCCCTGGATAGATTGAAATTGTCCTCAATTGGCTGAGATTTTAGTGTTCTCCATATGGTAGAATTTGGGCATAAGATAAAAATTAGGTTATAGAAAGGTAAAATTACATTTATTCCACAGTTGATTATCTGCTAGATACGATTTCACTCATTTAATAGAATTTCTTGATATATAGTATATAAAAGATGCAATGTTAGTATACTCATTCTGAAACAGAGAAGTTTTAATATGGAGATACCTACATTAAGGACAAAGGAATATATTAAAACAAAGAGGATTTGTGACCTTTATGATGTTTTCCATCCAGTATCATCCTTACCTTTATATTGGTTTAAATAATCTTTATAAATAATGGTTTTGGATTAAAGGGATAATTATAGAAACATGAAGGGGATAGGTAGAAGATAATGTTTTCAACTCATACCTTTTTTTATTTTTTATTTTATTTTTTAAAATATTTTATTTATTTATTTATTTATTTATTTATTTATTTATTTTTTAAAGATTTTATTTATTTATATGGCACAGAGAGACACAGCAAGAGAGGGAACACAAGCAGGGGGAGTGGGAGAAGGAGAAGCAGACTTCCCGCTGAGCAGGGAGCCTGATGTGGGGCTTGATCCCAGGACCTTGGGATCATGACCTGAGCTGAAGGCAGACACTTAAGGACTGAGCCACCCAGGCGCCCCTTTATTTATTTTATTTGGCACAGAGAGAGAGAGAGAGAGTGTGCACAAGCTGGGGGAGCAGCAGGTAGAGGGAGAGGGAGAAGCAGGTTCCCCGCTGAGCCAGGAGCCCAATATGGGGCTCGATCCCAGGACCCTGGGATCATGACCTGAGCTGAAGGCAGACGCTTAACTGACTGAGCCACCCAGGCACCTCTCAACTCACACCTTTAATCATCGTTTTTCCTCCTTTTTTCATTCACATTTTTACAGTTTATGGCTAAATGTAGAAATTGATTTCAAACACTGACACACTAAAAGGAACAGAATGTTTAGGATATCTTATAGGGCCCTGCCAAGGGAAATGCCCTGCAGTGAGAATAGGACTGAACCTAATTCATCAGGCTTCAAGTCTAATGCTCTTTTCATCACATTCCAATTATACTTTCCCCATTCTCCCTGGGAGCTCCTACTTATGTATCTGCAAAATAGTGTTTCTAGACTAGAGTCATGATTTGCATATATGTCCCAAGAATCCCTAAATTTTCAAGGAGGTGGTTCCAGGGCCTCTGGAGTGGGACATGAAGGAGGCCAAGAGGCAGTGGTACAGAGTGGTCTGTGTAACTTTTCACACGAGTGCTCACTTATTCTTTGACTCATATCTGTGGGATGCCTACTATGTATCATACACTGGTATAGGTCCTAAGAATACAGCAGGGAACAATATAGACAAGGTCCATGCCCTGTGTATCTTAGAATCTAGTGGGAGAAGATAGCATTCACCTAATAGATATATCGTATGTCTGGTATAATAGGTGCTATGAAGACAAAGCAGAGAGAGGGTACAGAGGTTTATTGGTTTTTTAAATTTAATTTTTATTTTTTGTATTGCTGTTTTAGAAAAGTGGCTCTTCTGCGTGACATTTGAAGAAAGTGAGGGAGCTAGTCATATGGGTATTTAATGGCAAGAGCATTCCGTGGATAGGGAAAAGCACTCATAAATACCTGAATCACAGGCTCGTTTGGTAGTCTTTTTTTTTTTTTTTTTTTTTTTTTGGTATTCTTTTAAGCAAAGGTAAACCAGCTAGAGTGGCTGGAGCAGAGTGAGCACTGGAGAGAATCTTAGAAGATGAGCTAAGAAAGGAAGCAGGAGTTCGACTTTACCTATGAATAAATGTGAAAGGAACCTTCAGAGCCTTTAGAGCAGATGAGTGATAAGATGTGACTTATGTTCTAAATGGACCACTCTGACCAAACTATGGAGAATGGAATATTTGGGGGAAGAGTGGAAGCAGGGATACCGGGCATGAAGCTGCTGTAATTATGCAGGTAGGAGGAAATGAAGGCTCAGATTTAGACCATAATGGTAGAAATCATTAGATTCTGGATATATTCCAAAGGTAGAGCCCAGGATTGACTGTTCGACTGGTTGTGATGTGTGAAAGAGAGGAGTCAATGATGCCCTATTTTTTTGTCCATAAAAACAAACATATTTTACAACGTTTCCAATTCACTAGAAGTTACAGATATGCATGCACCTTCTGACCTCTATTAACTAATAAGTTTGCTCTATTTCTTTGGAACTCATGGAAGGGAAAGAATTGATTTTATATTTTAAAATCTGTATATCTGGTTTTAGTCCATTCTGACAGTTACTTTTATTGTTCTTAGAAGCATTGTGAGATTTGCATAGTTTCTTTAGGTGTTTTTTTTTTTTTTTTTAATGTACAAAGAACTCTTTCACATAGTGTAAGACTTCATATAATCCATTGTTGAAAATTTGAGAGAAAAATTGCTTTTATGTAAATTGGAAGGAGTAAGTAAATAGAAAAGTATAACATATAAATCTCTTCATGTTCAATTTTAAACCCATGATACCCAATTCATGTCGAAGTAGACCTACATATAATCCGCAAATAGGGCAGGGGTTCCAGAGCTGGCTTTTATGGAGGCTTAGAAACTCCCCAAATTATATGTATGTTCCTCTTTCTTGGACGAGAGATCCTATTCTCCATCATATTTAAAAAGGAGTTTTTAAAGTAAATAATTTCAAGAGCAACAAAATTGGATGACCAAGAATTGTGATCTGATGGGCGGAGCCAAAGCTATCAATCAATAAAAGGAAACTTAGGAAGATGTTATGTAGGTTTACTTGAAAAGTTTATCTATTTTATATTTAACTATCTGCAACTAATGAGGCTAGAAAAGAAAGACCACTTTTAATGTATCGTAAGCCTGTGAAAAAAATTGAACAAATAAAACAATAATTTAAATTTCGAAAGTATTTACCTCATCCTAAAATGTCTGCAAACATATTTGAGACATACTTGAAAATCAGGTGTTGGCACCAGAATTATCTGTTAATCTACAAAAAAACTTCAAAATCTGTGAGTACTAACATTAGACCAGAGCTCAGGATTTTTAGAAATGTGCAATCAAAACTTTGAAAACTGAGATGGACTCTACAAATCACAAAATGGAAATGCTATAATAATTCATATGGCTAGAAAAAAAAATGGATTGATTGTGTAGTTGGGTGTGTCATTGTACACTGGCTAATGTATTTAATCCATTTAGATATACTGTAGTGGGACAACTGATTCAAAAGTAAGTATTGTGCCTGGAGATTAAATATGTAGAATTCATATTCATCTAGAAATTTAAATATATGTGGAGTTTGAATAGACAGTTACAGCTCTAATGGTTGATGCTAAATTTCCTCAAGTTGTTAAAAAACAAAACAAAGCAATAACAAGTCTAATTGCTCCACTTCATTATGTGGGAATTTAAATTCTCTTAGGATTCTCAGATAACATTTAGTGTTCTTCTGTTGCATAATAATAGTTTGGTAGTTCAGTTAAGTGTCTTAAATACTATATTTATCCCTAAATATATTGCTGTTAGTGATTGATCATGGGGGAAGATGTGGTTCTTTGCCAAATAAAGACCACGGCAGGAAAGAATAATTAGAATAATTAGAATATTTCTAAATTGTGTTCCTATTTCGTCTTCTCTTTACACTGATGTGTATTTAATTTGGTGATGACTAAATTTGATGATATTCCACATTTTCCATCATATTCGAATGGCATAAACCTGAATTTCAAATTTGTGGTCAGTTCCTGTGGCTTACATCTTTATTATTGTAAAAAATGTGTTGGTCTTGAAAACAAAGTGGAAATAAAACAATAAAGGATCCAAAGTTGTCTTTAACTCTAGTTATCTATATGGCTAAAATTTCTGAATCAGCAATGTGCTTTGAGTTGTTGGCTGTTCTTTTCTGGTAATGTAGCTGGCACTGACAGGGTCCCATCCAAGTCCCTACTCCCCTCAGCACTTCAGCCTATATTAGTTCAACTTCCACTGCCAGCCCTTGCATTTCTTTTCCAGAAGGCTCTCTGTTTACTGGCCCCGCTATGCTCCCTGTACAGCAGGCAAGAAGTGCCCAGGAAATAATGCTCTGCAGGGACCCAGGCACGGGCTTCCAGCGATGACCAGAGGAGCCCTCAACCACTGATCTTCAGGTGGGATAACTTTCATATGTGTGAGTTGTACACTTGTTTGCCAAACCCCTCAGTAATAATTTACTTAATGGAGCACATTTTATTGAATTTCTTCCCTTCCCTCCCTCACTTCTTCACTCCATTTCTGATGCCTCCTATAATCACCTCCAGTATAAACTACTTTCATTCAAATCTTTGTCTCAGGAAACGCTTCTGCAAAATTCACATTAAGACAAATGTAAATGGCAAAACTTTTATTTGATCATGATGCTTGCTCTCAGTCACAAATATAAAATTATATATTTTATGAATATATATTTTAAGAATCACATTTTTGATGTATAATTTGCATAGAATGAAGTGCAATAATTTTAGGTGTATAGTTCACTCTTAAAACATCCCCTCATGCCTTTATTCACTTCCCCACCACTTAATCTGCCCTCTCACTAGACAGTAGTTTTTCGTATTTTATAATTTGATATAGAAGGAATCATACAGCATGTAGTCTTTTTGCCTGGCTTCCTTTGCTCTGCATTATGTTTTTTTGAGATTCATTAATGGTGTGTTCTATGATGCAATAGTTTTTTTTTTTTTAAATTTCCAAGTAGTAATCCATTGTGTAGAGATAATACAAGTTGCTTATCCACTCACCTGTTGATGGAAATTTCAGTTGGTTCCAGTTTTTAGCTATTTTGAATAAAGCTGCTTTGAACACTTATGAACCGCCTTTGTGTGGACCTACATTTCCATTTCTTCTGGGTAAATACCTTAGAGTAAAATGGCTGGGTTGTATGATAAAGATATGTTTACTAAGAAAAAAAGAACAAACTGGTTTACAAAGTGGTTTTATACATCTCACATTCCCACCAATAGTCTATAAGAGTTGCAGTTGTCTTCCCCAACACTAGGTATTGTCATTCTTTTTAATCTTAGAAATTCTAGTGGGTATGATATTAATTTCATTTTGCATTTCCCTCAGGATCCCTCTTGATGCTGGGTATCTTTTCAGATGCTTATTGCTACTTATACATATCTTCATTTTGTGAAGTGTCTGCTAACATTTGCCCATTTTTAAATGATTAAGTTGTAGAAGTTACTTATTCTGACTACAAGCCTTTGTCAGATATATGTACTGCAAATATCTCTCAGTCTTAGCTTGCTTTCATTTTCTTAGTAGTGTCTTTAGAAGAGCAGAATCCAGTTTGTCATTTTTTTATGGTGAATGAATTTCGGTATCTTGCCTAAGACATCTTTGTCTACTCTTTATTTTCTTCCAGAGGTGTTATAGTGTTAGCTTTTTTGGTTTTGATCTATAATGCATTTGAAGTTAGCATTTGTGTGTGGCGTGAGGTAAAGAGTTGAAATATTTTTTTCCAAATGAACATAGTTTTTCCAGCAACATTTTTTGAAATGACTACCTTTTCCCTGTCAAATTATTTTGATAACTTTACCAAAATTAATTGAAAGTATACATGGGGTCTACTATTAGACATTATTTTGTTCCATTGATCTATATGTCTGTATATTTTCATGTGTTTTGAATTCATTTTTTTCTTATTTCAATATATTTTCTGGGTTTCCCAGTTACTTTTTTGAGCCCATGGTATATTTAGAAATACGTTGTTCAATTTCCAAATATTTGTGGATTTTTCAGACATTTTTTTGTTACTCATATTTACTTTAATCCAATTGCAGTCAGAATATATCCTACGTAATTTCAATCTCTATAGATTTACAGAGATTTATTTTATGAGTCAACGTATGGTCTATTTTAGTGTATGATTCACATGTACTTGACAAGAATATGTGTTCTGCTATTGTTTGTTACAGTGTTGTGTAATGTCAGTTCTGTCAAATTGGTTGGTACTATTTAAGTATTCTGTATTCTTACCAATTTTGTGTATACTTATTTCCATTGCTGATAGAAGTGTATTGAAGACTGAAACTATTAATTTTAGTTTTATCTATTTTGTCTCTCATTTCTACCATGTTTTTGCTGCATCTATTTTGAATTTCAATTATTAGGTACATACACATTTAGGATGTTGTGTCTTCCTGAAAAATTAAAACTTTTTCAATATGAAATATCCTTTTATAGTTTTAGTAATATTCTGGAATCTTAAGTACACTTAAAAAATTAATATAGCCACTCCATCTTTCCTTTGATTAGCATTTTTATAGTGTACTTTTTTTTATCCCTTTATCATTGACTTACCTATGGCTTTATTTTTACACTGTTCCTTAAAGATAGCCATACAGTTAGTACTGTGATGTGTTATTCATATTCTCCTTCAATAAAAAACTTCTACCCCCAGCTTTTGAGAGTGTTGTCCACACATAGGCTTCAGGCTTCAGATCCTTCATGTATTACCTCTGTTGCAGAAGGTTACCTCATCATATCTTTTGAGAGAACTGGAGAAGCAAAGGCTAGTTTGAAGATTTTCGTTCCTTGTAGAATTTGCTTTCTTCTGAATCACCTTTACACTTCACATTAAATTCTATAGGAACGAATAAGTCATGGGAATAAAAGGCACAGCATAGAGAATATAGTCAATGATATTTTAATAGCATTGCATGGGGACAGATGGTAGTTACACATGTGGGGAGCACAGCATAGGATATAGAGAAGTTGAATCATTAAGTTGTACACCTGGAACTAATGTAACATTGTGTGTCAACTATACTAAGAAATAATAATAATAAATATGTTAAAGCAGAATAAATTTGAAAAAAGTTGAAAATTAAATTTATAGAGAACCTCTGAGTTTGTATTTGAAGAAGGTGATATAAGCAGTTTATCCCAAATAATGTGTACATGAAATATTTAATTGTGATGACCTAGATACGTAATGTTATACAGTAGTATCTGAATTACTAGCATTTAAAAATGCACTTGCATTTTATTATACCCTTATTCTGAATCAAGGGGCCATGATATAACATTTATACTAAATCCCCACTAACAATGGCAGAGGTTTGACACAACTAGGTTGTGGCTTTTTTCTCCTTCAAGGTGATTATTTACTCTAGCATTTGCCTATATTAGAATAGGAACCTGTACATAGCCTACTTTAGCAGCACTAGGGCATAATGTGCAAAATAAAAATCTTTAATGCTATGAAAATTAGATAAACTATTATTTTTTAGTGTTTTTTTCACCTTAAATGCATAAATTGCATGGGAAGACCTATTTTAAGAAACATATGGATTTTCACATAAAAATAGTTTGTGAAATACCACAGATTTAACTGGGAAGGCATTTTAATTTTGGCATAGTATTCTGTTTTTTAGCCACTGCTTAGCTTTACCCAGAATATATATATTTTTTCTTACATGTAAATAATTCCTCACTTTATTAGAAATGTTTGAAGAGATCATGGGGTGCCTGAGTGGCTCAGTTGGTTAAGTGTCTGACTCTTGATTTTTGACTCAGGTCATGATTTCAGGATTGTGAGATTGAGCCCTGCGTAGGGCTCCGCACTGGGCATGGAGACTGCTTAAGATTCTCTCTCTCTCTCCCCCTCCCTGCCTTTTCTCTCCCTCTCAAAAAAAAAAAAAAAAGTATTGAAGAGATCAAATAGTAATTCAAATACTAAGCTCTTTATTTATTGCAGGTGTATTTAAATTCTTTTTATGAATGCTTTTTTTTTTTATAGTAATTAAAGGGTCACAGCAAAATTGAAGGAAAAGTACAGAGATTTCCCATATTCCCCTGTCCCCACACATACATAACATCTCTTCCTTTTTGGAGTGGTGCATTTGTTATAATTGATGAACGTACACTGATACATTATAATCACCCAAAGTCCATAGTGTACATTAAGATTTACTCTTGGTGTTATACATATTATGGTTTTGGACAAATGTTATAAAGATAATATATCTATTATTATGGTATCATAGAGTATTTTTACTGCCTTAACAATCTTCTTTATTCTGCCTATTTATTCCTCCCACTTCTTTAATGCTTGCCAACCACTGATAATTTCTACTATCTCCATAGTTTTGCCTTTTTGCCCTTATATTTTTAAAATTTCATTTAGCAAATAATTATTGAGCATACACAATGTTCCAGGTATCTTACTAGGTTCTAAAAGCACCAAGATGGATGTTTTTAAGAGGTGACACATTGTAGGGGCACCTGGGTAGCTTAGTTAAGCATTGGACTCTTGATTTCAGCTTAGGTCATGAGGTCATGATCTCACTGTCATGAAATTGAACCCCATATCGAGCTCTGCACTAAGGGTGAAGTCTGCTTGAGATTCTCTCTGTCCCTTTGCCCCTTTCCCCTCCCTCTTTGCATGCCTGTGCATGCCCTCTCTCTCTATTTCTCCAAAAAAAGAAAAACAGAAAAGAGTTGACACATTGTAGAGGGGTAAAAGTAACTTATATCCTATGATTGGTACTATAATATTTTATAGTATAATACAATATATAATATAAGCATGATATAAGCATGATATAATATGTAAGGTATATTGCTTTGCTAACCCTGGCAAAGAAATAAGATATTTTGCCTGTAGATAGCATGGGAAGGCACTCTAGTGTATGTTCACCCTCCAGCAGATCCTGCAACAAGGGTTTGAGTATTTATTTGGGAAGTAGAAAAATGAGATTAGGAAAGAAGGAAGCCAATCGGGGGCTTATAGGTGAGCAGATGTAATTGTTTCATACGGGACTAGAAACAGCATAAAAATAAACTGAGCATACTCTGAAAGATATAACACTAACTGGAAACCTTAATTTAGGCATTCAACCTTGGTTCTAGGACAAAGAACAAAAGATTTTGCGGAATCTCAGACTTAAGATATTCCTGTAGGAAAAAAAGTGAACTTACTGAGCTCTTTCTCTTTCTCTGTATTTCCATATCAATATATTTAGATATCTAGTGTCAGGGGCCAAGAATTTCTGTCCCCTCAAAGGTCCTTCTAGCTGGACTAAGAATCAAATTGACATAAGACAGATTAATGGGTGAAAAATCAAATTTAATAGCATATGTATAGGGAATCCACAAAGACATGGAAATTCCAAAAACAGTCAAGCAAAGTAAGCTATATATGTCCTCCTGAACTAAGGAGAAGGGTGTAGGGGTCTGGAACTTCAGAAGAAAGGACTGTAATTCACTGGACAATAAGAAGAGCAGATGTTTGGTAATTAGGTGCTTGCTCTGCCATACAGATGGTCACTCAGATAAAATTTATCTTTAGTAATAACGCTTTTTCTGGAAAGGACTTCCAATTGAGATTCTTCTGTATAGTTAAGAGAGGGGCAAAAGTTTCTCTTGAGCCCCCAGGGTCTGGATTGCCTTCAGCTCAAAATAATCCGTGTGCCAAAATGGCACATTCGGTGGGGGAGGAGGCTGTCCTGAACCTCTTCACTAAGTATGTAGATATATAGATTTTTTTAAAGAATTTTCCTAATCAGTCCAAAGTACTTTGAAGGCTCAACTTGAAAGTAATAAATTATATGTTAAAAAAGAAAAAAAGATAGCAGGAAGGGAAAAATGAAGGGGAAATTGGAGGGGGAGACGAACCATAGACTATGGACTCTGAGAAACAAACTGAGGGTTCTGGGTGGGGGGATGGGTTAGCCCGGTGATGGGGATTAAAGAGGGCACGTATTGAATGGAGCACTGGGTGTTATATTCAAACAATGAATCATGGAACACTACATCAAACACTAGTGGTGTATGGTGATTAACATAACATAATAAAATAAAATAAAAAAAATATCAGACTAGTATGAAGCTGATGTTCTCTTCCAAGAGTATCTCATTTCTGGGCATGTTTTGTACAGCCAGTAGATAACTTTTATTGTTCTTTTTAGCTTAGGATTTGATGAGAATTTGTGAGACAGATTGTTGGGGTTGATAAGAGAGACTGCCAAAATAGCATACTTTTTTTCTACTCAGATTTTATACAACTTGAGAAATTAAAAAATGAATTTGGAGGTCAAAAAATGAACTCTCTTTGATAGTGACTCTCTGTAAGGATGCGATTTATTGTTAGAGCCAAATCCATGTGATGTTCACACCCCAGAATTAAGCTGATGTATCTAGTAGTCAGGGCAGTACATTTCTCCATACAGACAGCCTGTCTAGGAAAGACTGAGTAAGCTGAGAAGAATTCCTGCTCTTAAATGGCAAGACTGTTCTCAAATAGAAGCAGGGTGGAGCTGAGCTGAGTGTGTCCAGTGATTCTTCCCATTACTTGTTGGGTATACCATTCTGCTCCTCAGGAGTGGACATAAGGAGGGAGCAGAGAAACGCTAGAAGTAGAATAGATTTTTTCCCTGTGGATTTGTATTGGAGTGGTGGCAGGGGAGAGCTGTTCTCTCTTTTATAGGGATTATATTAAAAAAAAAAAAGATTGGAGAGATTTGTGAATAAGTTGATCTAATATTTTCCCCATTAAAAGGAACATTTGGGGGTTATTATTGTTTAGAACAAAATGAAGAAAGTAATTTATAACCACTCATAATAATGATGATATGGGGGAAATCACATATCAAAACATCTCTTAAACTGAGAATTTTTTATGTGTTTAAAATTTGGTTATTACATTTTGGGTGTCCCCTTTGTTCTAATCAGTGAATGTAAAACAATTTTAATAATATATTTAACTGAAATTTAACTTTGCTCCAGATTAATCCTAATTTAAAAGTATCACAGTATTTTTTATAATGTACTCTACATCATTTTCCAAGTTATACTCTATAGCTGCACCTGTAAAGGAAAACACTCACAGTCAAAAGATAGCATGGTCACAGTAGTTGGGGAAATACTGGGCTAAAAGTTTTGCTAAAAGGTTTCCTCACTACGACTATAGAAGTTCTTAAAATATTTAAAATTTGAATATAAATTGTTAATCTTACAACATTTTCAAAACTTACTTGACCTTTGTCATTTCTTTCACAGACTACTTCATGGGACCAGTTTTCTTTGGATCATGCTTTGGAAAATAGTGTTTTCAATTTCTAAAATTCTTTCCTGTATGTTATTTTATTTTGTTATCAGAGTTGTCTTCTCAGGTTGGCCCTAATATCAGAATATGAGAGATGAGGAAATTGAGGTATTGGGTTACATCATTGGATCAAGGTACAGGTCTCAAGAAATGTGGGAGTTGAACATGAGACTTCTGACCCCTCCTCTGTTAGTCTTTCCATTGTGGTGTTATTTCTCATTAAGTACAGTGCAGAGTCCATGTACATGGGTCAATGCAGTCAATTGAAAAGTGAAAAGAAAAAAACAAACAAAACTAACTTAAGCATTTTCATAATAATAATATGAGGAAATTTACATTCTTGAGAATAAATGTTTTAGGCATATTTTCTCTTACTGGATTGATGACTTAATGATTCATGCAAAAAAAAGGATTGAAGTACAGTGTGTTTGTGCCAGATGCTTTCCTTGAACCTGAATCCAGTTCATTTCTTTGACTTTGAGATAAGGTGCTGAGGTGTATTAATTTTCTAGAAAAATTCTGGCATGGTATGAATAGAAGAATATCACTCTTCCATAAATACTAGAAAATTTTCTCTTTCAGTTGGTATTTGAAGATAAAGAGTTCATTGACATATTTTTTCACTAACCAGTATATTAAAAATGACTCTGTAAGAGGTTCTTTATTGGAGATTGTGAAGAAAATAAACATGAACCTGATCCTGATTTCTGAAAAGCTATTTTTTTGCGAAACAGGAATGAGATAACTTGATAATGCAATCTCTCTAAAAGTGATTTGATAACTTCAGTGCTAAGGGCTTTACTCATAAGAGGTTCATCTTCTACTCATTTGCATGACATTTTATGGGTGAAACATCCCCTTTAGCTGAAGCTAGGCTGGTGAAACATTCTGCCTGGAGCAAAGATTTTTATATCTGAACAAATTTTGTGTATCAACTGATAGTAAAGGATTCTACTGTCTTGGGTTCTTTCACTATTTTTTTTTTTTTTTTTTAACGAGTGTTTTTGCTCAGGGTTGCTATTTATTAGTAGCTGAAAATTGTATGGAAATGCATGGGGATTCAGTCTGTTTCTGAGGTGATTTATGTGCAAGCAAATCCTGTAAACCATCACCCCAAAGTATATTTATGGCTTTAAATATCTTTCTGTTTCTACTGCTCTTTAGCAGGCAGGAAGCATCTCATTTTGGATTCAAGTCTTCCAAGAGGGAGAGAAAGTAGTTAATAAAAGGTTTTGAGGATATTTTCTTAAAGTTTGCTTCCATTATTGACATCTTTTTAAAGCTGGAATACAGACATCTGGTCAGCATTTAATTCTTTATATTAATTAGTTGAGGAGGACAGTTCCCACACTCTGACCTGTGTTGACTTGAGTCCACAATGTGTAGACATGAAGCCAAATTAGTTTTTGTTTGCGATACTAGAGGTAGAATCGTAAAGGAGAGGGATGTTGGGAAAGATGTTCTGTATGGATTTGCTTTTTAAGTTCTTTTGGTTTCACTTAGTGCAAATCGTTTTACCTCTCTTGAGTCTCAGATTCCTAATCTGTGAAACAGATGTAATAAAATTTACCTCTGAGGGTTATAAGGATTGAGTACAATAGAGTTTATAGAGTAACCTCACATGGTGCTTTATATGAAGTGGATACTCTGTGAAGACTAACTGTTCTGATTGATTTTAGTACAGGGTATCTTTTAACCCCTAAGAATACAAATGTAATGTCAATGACAACACATATTGTTTATTTAAAGTTCACAGAAGCAAGCAAATAGGCAAGTAAATAGGATTTACTTGCACATAAATCACCTCAGAAACAGACTGAATCCCCATGCATTTCCATACAATTTTCAGCTACTAATAAATAGCAACCCTGAGCAAAAACACTCGTTTAAAAAAAAAAAAAAGTGAAAGAACCCAAGACAGTAGAATCCTTTACTATCAGTTGATACACAAAATTTCTTCAGTGGTCCTTGAGCTGAAGTTATTCATAAATAATTGTTTTTTCACTACTTATGTTTATATGTCCATAAATGCACCTTTAGTCTAAACCAGCAGTTCTCAACCACCTACATATTAGATTTGACAGGGGAATTTTAAAAATTATATAGGGATACTCAGACCCCCACCTCACATCACTTAAATGAGTATCTTGAGGGTAGAACCTGTGCATCAGTAGTTCTTAACAGCTGTTCAAGTGAAGTGCAGCCATACATGAAAACCTTTGGCCTACTGTCCATTTGGCCCCAGACTGATATTTGCATAAATTATCTGCAATAAGACAGTCTATATAGGTTAAGGACATAAGTGGCATCTTAGGCTGTAATGCCTAATCCATTCCCTAAGCCTTTATTGCCTAGGTTATGAGCAAGATTAGAAATTTGCAGTAAAGTCATGTTTAAAAGAATCTGCTTAATAGGCTGTTAGGAAGTGCAAAAATAATAAGTAGACAAGAGCATTTTCAATTGGAGAAACACTGAAAATGGTAGGTTATTGATTACTGATAAGACCTACATTTTATTATTATTTGCAAACAAAAAAACAAACCCATAAAACGATGGCAACAACAAAAAACCATGATCAACTCTTAACTGAACTCAGCAAATTTTAACAGGTGAGAATGAGCAGCTGGCTACTTTTATATAAACCACCTGCCTGGAGACTGATAATGGGTTTGGTCTCCTTAGCCAGAGTGAGAAAGGAAGAGGCATGTTCCATTATCAGATCAATTATGCATTGACTAGATGCCTAACTTGGGTGGTGTAGCCTAAATTTGCTTTTACTCTGAAATCCTGGATTTAATCAGTGTTTGTGGTCCTACATCATATTAACATCCCCTAGGCAGTCAGCAGTAGTGGTATTCATTTAGTATACCCATCTTTCTGCCCATGTTGAAGTTGTAAATCTGAACATTCATAGGCCTTTTGCAACAGTAATTTCAGTGTGGGTAATAAGTGGTTTTTTTAGTCCCATATGATTTAGATAGCTGTCATTTTGTATAAAATGGGTATATCCTTGATGACTGGAAGAACACATTTCTCTTTGTAGGTCCATATGTATTATAGTAAATGTGCACACAGACATATCTGGATGGCATTTAATGATAGTATGCATCTATCTGTTTCTAAAACTTAAGCTATAGTTAATACTATAGCTTCCTATTCTCTCTGCAGTAGACCATACATTGGCCACAGTATTAGTAAAGATACCTTTTGCTATAAATTATCTACAGATTGAGTAAGAAAACCACAACTATTTGCTTCACTGGAGTCTGCCCAAGAATTACTTATATTAATCCATATTTTTTTTCCAGTGCGAAATGAAGGTGTTAGTGCCTAAAGGAATAATGTGTTGTCATCTGGATTAGTAGCTAGATTGATACGTGGACTACTCTGAGGGGAATGGTAAACATACACATGGAAATGTTTTCTAAAGTTACAAAGCACAGTACTCAAAAATTCTTCACTCCTGGATAATTTGAATCGACTGTCCATCTTGAACCAAAAAATATGCAAATTACCCAGTTTCTTCTTCCCTTTATATTTGAGCCATTTCTTTTGGCATATGATTTTATATTGTGGGACTCTTTGTTATTTGTGCAGTCTTGTTTAACCAGAATGCATACTTCTCTGATGGCTTACTATAAGCCAGTAGAACCTAGTGCAATATTGAGAATGTATCTTCCATGCTAATGAACTTGGATTCAATCAAATTATACCATTTTATGTTGCTCTAGGTAAAGAGTAGTTTCCTTGCTACTAATTACTCCAAAAAGGAAGATTTTTTCCTTTTTCTTTTTTTTTTTAATTTTTTTAATTAACATATAACGTATTATTTGTTTCAGGGGTACAGGTCTGTGAATCATCAGTCTTACACAATTCACAGCACTCACCATAGTACCTACCCTCCCCAGTGTCCATTACCCAGCCACTCCATTCCTCCTACCCCACTCCACTCCAGCAACCCTCAGTTTGTTTCCTGAGATTAAGAGTCTCTTATGGTTTGTCTTCCTCTCCGGTTTCGTCTTGTTTCATTTTTCTCTCCCTTCCCCTATGAGCCTCTGTTTTGTTTCTCAAATTCCTCATATCAGTGAGATCATATGATACTTGTATTTCTCTGATTGACTTATTTTGCTTAGCATAATACCCTCTAGTTCCAGCCGCGTCGTTGCAAATGGCAAGATTTCATTTTTTTGATGGCTGCATAATATTCCATTATATATATATATATATATATATATATATATATATATATATATATACACACCACATCTTCTTTATCCATTCATCTGTTGATGGACATCTTGGCTCTTTCCATAGTTTGGCTATTGTGGACATTGCTGCTGTAAACATAGGGGTGCATGTACCCCTTCGGATCACTACATTTGTATCCTTGGGGTAAAAGCCAGTAGTGCATTTGCTGGGTCATACGGTAGCTCTATTTTCTACTTTTTGAGGAATCTCCATACTGTTTTCCAGAGTGGTTGCACCAGCTTGCATTCCCACCAACAGTGTAGGAGGGTTCCCCTTTCGCCGCATCCTCGTCAACATCTGTCGTTTCCTGACTTGTTAATTTTAGCCATTCTGACTGGTGTGAGGTGGTATCTCATTGAGGTTTTGATTTGGATTTCCCTGATGCCAAGTAATGTTGAGCACTTTTTCATGTGTCTGTGGCCATTTGTATGTCTTCTTTGCAGAAATGTCTGTTCATGTCTTCTGCCCATTTCTTGTTGGATTATTTGTTCTTTGGGTCTTGAGTTAGATAAGTTCTTTAAAGATTTTGGATACTAGTCCTTTATCTGATATGTCATTTGCAAATATCTTCTCCCATTCTGTTGGTTGTCTTTTGGTTTTGTTGACTGTTTCCTTTGTTGTGCAAAAGCTTTTTATCTTGATGAAGTCCCAATAGTTCATTTTTGCCCTTGCTTCCCTTGCCTTTGGCGATGTTTCTAGGAAGAAGTTGCTGCGGCTGAGGTGGAAGAGCTTGCTGCCTGTGTTCTCCTCAAGGATTTTGATGGATTCCTGTCTACATTGAGGTCTTTCAACCATTTGGAGTCTATTTTTGTGTGTGGTGTAAGGAAATGGTCCAGTTTCATTAATCTGCACATGGCTGTCCAGTTTTCCCAACACCATTTGTTGAAGAGGCTGTCTTTTTCCCATTGGACATTCTTTCCTGCTTTGTCAAAGATTAGTTGACCATAGGGTTGAAGGTCCATTTCTGGGCTCTTGATTCTCTTCCATTGGTCTATGTGTCTGTTTTTGTGCCAGTACCACACTGTCTTGATGATGACAGCTTTGTAATAGAGCTTGAAGTCCAGAATTGTGATGCCACCGGCTTTACTTTTCTTTTTGAACATTCCTCTGGCTTTTTGGGGTCTTTTCTGGTTCCATACAAATTTTAGGATTATTTGTTCCATTGCTTTGAAAAAAGTGGATGGTATTTTGATGGGGATTGCATTGAATGTGTAGATTGCTCTAGGTAGCATAGACATCTTCACAGTATTTGTTCTTCCAATCCATGAGTGTAGAATGTTTTTCCATTTCTTTGTGTCTTCCTCAATTTCTTTCATGAGTATTCTATAATTTTCTGAGTATAGATCCTTTGCCTCTTTGGTTAGATTTATTCCTAGGTATCTTATGGTTTTGGGTGCAATTGTAAATGGGACAGACTCCTTAATTTCTCTTTCTTCTGTCTTGTTGGTCTATAGAAATGCAGCTGATTTCTGTGCATTGATTTTATATCCTGCCATGTTACTGAATTCCTGTATGAGTTCTAGCAGTTTTGGGGTGGAGTCTTTTGGGTTTCCCACATAAAGTATCATATTATCTGCAAAAAGTGAGAGTTTCACTTCTTCTTTGTCGATTTGGATGCCTTTTATTTCTTTTTGTTGTCTGATTGCTGAGGCTAGGACTTCTAGTACTATGTTGAACAGCAGTGATGATAGTGGACATCCCTGCTGTGTTCCTGACCTTAAAACTCTCTGTTTTTCCCCATTGACTGTGATATTCACTGTGGGTTTCTCATAGATGACTTTTATGATATTGAGGTATGTACCCTCTATCCCTACACTGTGAAGAGTTTTAATCAAGAAAGGATGCTGTACTTTGTCAAATGTTTTTTCTGCATCTATTGAGAGGATCATATGATTCTTGTTCTTTCTTTTATCAATGTATCACATTGATTGATTTGCAGATGTTGAACCAACCTTGCAGCCCAGGAATAAATCCCACTTGGTTATGGTGAATAATCCTTTTAATGTTCTGTTGGATCCTATTGGCTAGTATTTTGGTGAGAATTTTTGCGTCCATGTTCATCAGGGATATTGGTATGTAGTTCTCCTTTTTTATTGGGTCTTTGTCTGGTTTTGGGATCAAGGTAATGCTGGCCTCATAAAATGAGTTTCCTTCCATTTCTATTCTTTGAAACAGCTTCAGAAGAATAGGTATTAAGTCTTCTTTAAATGTTTGGTGGAATTCCCCTGGGAAGCCATCTGGCCCTGGGCTCTTGTTTCTTGGGAGATTTTTGATGACTGCTTCAATTTCCTTAGTGGTTATGGGTCTGTTCAGGTTTTCTATTTCTTCCTGGTTCAGTTTTGGTAGTTTGTACATCTCTAGGAATGCATCCATTTCTTCCAGATTACCTGATTTGCTGTCATATAGTTGCTCGTAATATGTTCTTATAATTGTTTGTATTTCTTTGGTGTTGGTTGTGATCTCTCCTCTTTCATTCATGATTTTATTTATTTGGGTCCTTTCTCCTTTCTTTTTGATAAGTCTGGCCAAGGGTTTATTAATAATCTTATTAATTCTTTCAAAGAACCAGCTTCTAGTTTTGTTGATCTGTTCTACTGTTCTTTTGGTTTCTATTTCATTGATTTCTGCTCTGGTCTTTATTATTTCTCTTCTCTTGCTGGGTTTAGGCTTTATTTGCTGTTCTTTCTCCAGCTCCTTTAGGTGTAGGGTTAGGTTGTGTATTTGAGACCTTTCTTGTTTCTTGAGAAAGGCTTGTATTGCTATATACTGTCCTTTTAGGACCGCCTTTGCTGCATCCCAAAGATTTTGAATAGTTGTGTTTTCATTTTCATTGGTTTCCATGAATTTTTTAATTCTTCTTTAATTTCCTGGTTGACCCATTCATTCTTTAGTAGGATGCTTTTTAGCCTCCATGTATTTGAGTTCTTTCCAACTTTCCTCTTGTGATTGAGTTCTAGTTTCAAAGCCCTGTGGTCCAAAAATATGTAGGGAATGATCCCAGTCTTTTGGTACCAGTTTAGACCTGATTTGTGACCCAGGATGTTATGTACTCTGGAGAATGTTCCATGTGCACTAGAGAAGAATGTGTATTCTGTTGCTTTGGGATGGAATATTCTGAATATATCTGTGAAGTGCATCTGGTCCAGTGTGTCATATAAAGCCTTTATTTCTTTGTGGATCTTTTGCTTAGATGATTTGTCCATTTGAGTGAGGGGTGTGTTAAAGTCCCCTAGTATTATTGTATTGTTGCCGATGTGTTTCTTTGATTTTGTTATTAAGTGGCTTATATAATTGGCTGCCCCTCTGTTAGGGGCATAGATATTAAAATTGTTAGATCTTCTTGTTGGATAGACCCTTTACGTATGATGTAGTGTCCTTCCTCATCTCTTATTATAGTCTTTGGTTTAAAATCTAATTTGTCTGATATAAGGATTGCCACCCCAGCTTTCTTTGATGTCCATTAATATGGTAAATGGTTTTTCATCCCCTCACTTTAAACCTGGAGATGTATTTGCATCTAAAATGAGTCTTTTGCAGACAGCATATCCATGGGTCTTGTTTTTTTTTTATCTAGTCTGATACCCTGTGTCTTTTGCTTGGGGCATTTACCCCATTTACATTCATGGTAACTATTGAAAGATATGAATTTAGTGCCATTGTATTGCCTGTAAGGTGACTGTTACTGTATATTGTCTGTGTTCCTTTCTGGTCTATGTTACTTTTAGGCTCTCTCTTTGGTAGTTTGGTGTTCACAAATTCTTTTAGTTTTTGTTTTTCCTGGAAGCTTTTAATCTCTTCTTCTATTTTCAATGACAGCCTGGCTGGATATAGTATTTTTGGCTGCATATTTTTCTCATTTAGTGCCCTGAATATATCATGCCAGTCCTTTCTGGGCTGCCAGGTCTCTGTGGATAGGTCTGCTGCCAATCTAATGTTTCTACTGTTGGAGGTTACAGACTTCTTGTCCCAAGCTGCTTTCAGGATTTTCTCTTTGTCACAGAGACTTGTTTTACTATTAGATGTTGGGGTGTTGACCTATTTTTATTGATTTTGAGGGGGGTTCTCTGTGCCTCCTGGATTTTGATGCCTGTTTCCTTTCCCAAATTAGGGAAGTTCTCTGTTACAATTTGCTCCAGTATACCTTGTGCCCCTCTCTCTCTTTCTTCTTTTCTGGGATTCCAATTATTCTAATGTTTCGCTTTATGGTATTACTTATCTCTCGAATTCTCCCTTCGTGATCCAGTAGTTTATCTCTCTTTTTTTCAGCATCTTTATTCTCCATCACTTGGTCTTCTATATCACTAATTCTCTCTTCTGCCTCATTTATCCTAGCAGTTAGAGCCTCCATTTTTTACTATACCTCATTAATAGCCTTTTTGATTTTGACTTGGTTAGATTTTAGTTATTTTATTTCTCCAGAAAGCGTTTCTCTAGTGTCTTCCTTGCTTTTTTCAAGCCCAGCTAGTATCTTTATAATCGTTGTTCTGAACTCTAGTTCTGACATCTTACTAATGTCCATATTGATTAGGTCCCTGGCAGTCGGTACTGCCTCTTGTTCTTTTTTGTTGAGGTGAGTTTTTCTGTCTTGTCATTTTGTCCAGAGGAGAATAGACGAATGAGAGAACAAAATGCTAACAGGGTAACCACAACCCCAGAAAAATATACACTAAACAAATCAGAAGAGACCTGAAACTGGGGGAAAAAAAGGGAAAGAAAGAAAAAAGAAAAAGAAAAAAAAATAGAATATGATCAAATAGGATCAGGCTTGTGCATAGATCAGTGCCACACACTAGATTTTGGGCGTAATTTGGTCTGTTAGAAGAAACTGCCTTCCAAAATTTTATTTTATTTTTTTATTTTATTTATTTATTTTTAAAGATTTTATTCATTTATTTTACAGAGAAAGAGAGCGAGAGCAGGAACACAAGCAGAGGGAGTGGGAGAGGGAGAAGCAGGTTCCCATTGAGCAAGGAGTCCGATGTGGGGCTCGATTCCAGGACCCTGGGATCATGACCTGAGCCAAAGGCAGATGCTTAACAACTGAGCCACCCAGGTGCCCCTGCCTCACAAAATTTTAAAGAACAAAAAACATATATGTAAAAAAAAGGGTAAATATGATGAAGGGATGGAATAAGAGTGTAAAGATGAAAATTATAAAAGGAATTGATAAGAAGTTGGTTGAAAAAAGAAAAGAGAAATTTAAAGAAAAAAAAGGGAGAGAATGTGATCAGACAGGAGATTAGAACAAAGCCATACACTAGAGATTTAGGGTATATTTTGTTAGAAGAAACTGTATCCCAAAATTTTAAAGAGAGAACAACTTATATATATACCAAAAATAAGGTTAACTACAATGAAGGGATAGAATAGGACTCTAAAAATGAAAAATAAAAAAAGACTTTTTAAAAAAGGGATTGATAAGATGTTGGTTGAAAAAGGGAAAAAGAAAAATTCAAAAAAAAAAAAGAAAAAGAAAAAAAGAAAATTAAAAAAATTAACTTTGAAAGACTAAAGAATCATGGTAAAAAAGCCATGAATTCTATGTGCTGTATTCCCCTAGTGCTGGAGTTCTACCGTTCTCATTGATTGGGAAACTTGGTCTTGGCTGGCTGTTCTTGCTGATCTTCTGGGGGAGGGGCCTGTTGCAGTGGTTCTCAAATGTCTTTGCCAAAGGCGGAATTGCCCCACCTTTACCAGGTCCGGGCTAAGTAATCTGCTGGGGTTTGCTCTCAGGAGCTTTTGTTCCCTGCAAGCTTTCTGTACAGCTTTGGAGGACAAGAGTGAAAATGGTGGCCTCCCAACCTCTGCCCCAGAGGAGCTGAGAACTCGGGGCCCCACTCCTCAGTGAGCCCCCAGAGAAAAGCAGTCAATCTCTGCCCTCTCCAAACCCCAGCAGATTCCTGCGGTGCGCTCCCGTGCTGCTCTTCCCGGGGGAGGAAGGGGAGTCTCCCTGGATCTGCCGCTTGTTGGGTCCCTGCTGGAAGAGCAGTGGCCTGACTGTGCTGCGGATCACGGTTTATGGCAACCCCGAGCTGAGAGCCCACTCCTTGGCTCCGTCTTTGTGGCCGGCTTCCCCGCTCCGATACCTGGGAGCTCTGCAGCACTCAGGCACACCCAGTCTTTCTGTGACCCCGAGGGTCCTGAGACCACACTGTCCCACCGAGGTTTCTACCCCCCGCTTAGCCACTGGAGCGACGTCCCTCAGCGGAGCCAACTTCTGAAAGTTCCGATTTTGTGCTCCGCTTCTCTGTCACTTGCCGGTAGCTGGCTGACAGAGGCCCCCTACCCCCGCCATCTATCTTCCTGAATATTGCCTCAGATTCACTTCTCTGCACGTCCTACCTTCCAGAAAGTGGTCGCTTTTCTGTTGAGAGAGTTGCTGCTATTCTTTTCTTCACTCTCCTGTTGAGTTTGTAGGTGTTCTGAATGGTTTGATCCCTATCCAGCTGAATTCCTGGGACCAGACGAAATTTAGGTCTCCTGCTCCGCCGCCATCTTGCTCCTCCTCAGTTCCAAGCAATTCTGAAAGCTGGGTGCATGCTGACAGCTCTATCTAGGGTCCAATTCTGCTTCCTGGGAGTGGGTTTCTAGGCTTTTGGCTCCTTCCTCTGGACTCTTAGCTTCCTGTCCTGAGTCATCTTTCTTTTCCATAAGAATAGTTCATATTTGCTGCTGAATAGTTTCTTATTGTGCATTCTTCACAGGAAGGTTGAGAACACTGTGTATCTCTCCATTAAGCATTTCTTAGTTAAAGAATGAGAGCTCTTAGTGTTTAATCACTGAAAAGCTCTGATACTTTGTGCTCCTAGCTGACATCATTCTTTATGGTGTCCTAGGAATAGCTCTTGGTATACCAGGAAGTATATTGTAGTGGCCAGGGGGCAAGGGGCATGGAGAGATTAGCAACAGGTAGGAGTGAAGAGATGTAGGTGGTATCAGATGATATATGCACCTCTTGCTCTGTGAAAACCTTCCTTCTCCCTTCCTTGGAAAGAGTGTTTTGTTACAATATACATTCTTGTATATAAATTGTATTCTTGAGATGTTAAAAGTATTTCATACATTTTGAAGCTATACTCACTTCGCTTATTTTAATGGATTAAGCAGTATAATTTTGTCCACAAAGATCAAGATTCCTTAGTTTTATTATATAAATTTTTTTGAGAATAATTTTAGGAAAAAATATTAAAAATGACATGGAAGAAAAGTACTACATATTGAATTTGAATTGAATGAATTTCAAAAGAAAACAAAAAATATGTGTATAAGAAAGCATCTCTTGGTTTAGTTTTATTTTTAAAAATAAAATTAAAGAAATTCTTATTGCTTTCTTTAAAAAATTTTTTTTCAGACTCAATGTAAGTATTTTTGTGTATTTGCTTTTTTTAGCTTTTATGAAATACTTCCCCAAATGCTCATAGTGGGGTGTTATTAAATATTAGTTAATTTTCATTAATTTGTACTCACTTTTTATATTTTTGCCATCTGTTTCCTTCTTGTAACAGAACACATAACGTAGACTGGTATAAACCTTTTGAAGGACAGTTTGAAAGTCTGTACTGAAATGCTCATAAACTTTGGCTCAGAAATTTGCTTTAAAATGCTCATAAACTTTGGCTCAAAAATTCTTCACTAAGAATTTATCCTTAGGTAATAATCAGGATTCCATATAAAGATTAATGTACAAGGACCTTTATTACATCTTTTAACATGCAAGAAGACCATGTAAAATGAAAAGGAAAAAAGGTTAAATGTCTAATAACAGAACTGTTAAATAAATTATGGTATATCAATACTGTGGAATACTATATGCTTTTAAATTCATATTTTCAAAGGGTATGTAATGGCATGAGAAAGGCTCATACTAGAATGTTACCTGAACAACTCAGAATTGCAGGCTCTTTGTGTAATAGGGTCCTGGTTATTGTGATGTGTTGCTAGCAGTGCTGTGAATGTAGCATTGTGTGTTTCAGTACATTCAGAAGGACATGCATTGAGTGTTAAGAGAGATTACTGCTAATTGGTGGCACTACAAGTAATTAAGAATTTCTTCCTTATACTTTTCTATATTTTTTTCCAGTTTTTCACAGTAAATATATATATGTATAGCCCAGCAAAGATATGTATAGCCCAGCAAAGATAAACAATGGACCCCAAAGACCATCATTTAAAAATACAATGTTTTGTTAGTAACTGGGAAACAGCCTGCGAGGTGACTGTTCTGTAACCAAGAGAGGGGTCATCCCAGTCAAAGAGAGGGAGAGGAAAGATGCCTCCACTGACCTCATGCCACACTCAAAGGCTTTGTGTCAGCTCTGGTATTCTCAAGTTCAACAGCCTTGGTAGCAGCAAATATTTGGTTCAGATCAATAAAAAAAAGCTGAAGTAGTAAAGTTTTAAACACAATAATGTGAAAAAATAATAAAACCTTTTCAGAAGCAATTGGCAATAAGTATCACAAGCCTTAAAAATGTTCTTATTTTTAGACTTACTAATTTCAGTTCTGAGGATGAGTCCTAAGAAAACAATCGTAAATGTTGAACAAATTTTATGTACAGATATGTTTAGTGAAGTGTTATTTTCAGTGGAAAAATATGGGACATAAATCTGTTCTTGGAGAATCATTAAGTCAATTATAATATATTTACTTGTTGAACTATCGTGTAGATGTTAAAAATACAAAAGTTATGAAAATGCTTAAGATAAGCGAAAAAGTAGAATATGTCAGTGAATCTACATAAAAGGTTTAATAACTTTGCATAAAGGAGACCTATATGGAAAAAAGAATGGAATAAAATATACCAAAATGATTAATGTGGTCCTATTTTCAGGTAGGCTAATAGGGTGATTTTTTTCTTTTATTTTTCTCCATACTCCAAATTTTCTTTTCTATCCTTTCATAAGGCAAAATAAACTTAGCTAAAAAAAAGATGCTGTTAGAAAATGTTTGCATGATTTTATAATGGATTAATTCCCAAAGAAATGGGACATTTAAAGAATGTTCTGATAAGTTCCACCTTGACTATGACTCAATTCTCTTCATGGCTCCACCTCCATCAGTCCTGAGGCAAGTAAAAATCCATCTCCAAACAAGTCTCATGCTCCCAGTAGTCCATTTCCAAATTTTATGCTAGAGCCCTGGATGCGCATTTATCTGAAGATGGTATGAGGAGAGGTGGAATTAGACCATGTTCAACAATGAAAAATTATGTTTGAAAATGAGTTTGGTTGAGAATTTTTCATTTAAATTCTCGGAAAGCAATGGGATAAAATCACACTAATCCCTGCATTCAAATCTCTGCATAAGAAATAAGTAGCAAGACAGGGAAGGGTGACCTGATGTGAACACAGGAATCTGTAAAAAGAATGTCCAGTTGCACATTGCTTGTAGTGGGGTGCACAAAGGAATTTTAAGAGTTGAGATAGAGTCTTCAATTCTTTTCTTTTTTTTTTTAAAGATTTTATTTATTTATTTGACAGAGAGAGACATAGCGAGAGAGGGAACACAAGCAGGGGGAAATAGGAGAGGGAGAAGTAGGCTTCCCGCGAAGCAGGGAGCCCGATGTGGGGCTCGATCCCAGGACCCTGGGATCATGACCTGAGCCGAAGGCAGACGCTTAACGACTGAGCCACCCAGGCGCCCCGAGTCTTCAATTCTTGTTCATTATTCTGCTGTGATGTAAATCTCATTCATTGACTTTAATCTCCAGTAAGAGTCAGTTGCACACATAGCCTTATTATATCAATGGCTGTTTTGGAGACTGAAAGAATCAAGATGCTTTCCAGTATGGAGTGATTGAGTGAAGAAAAGGAACAATATATATTGGACAGCAAGACAAATTGAACCAATTAAGAGGAAAGAACCTGACACCAGTGATGACTAGGAGGGATATAAACCCCCCAAAATTTTAAGAAAAGTTGAGATACTCTTTCACATTTGGTTGACAAAAGCCAATTTTATTTGTATTTCAAAGGGCAAGGTGATACCAGTTGGCATAAGATTTATAGTTGTAAAGGGCAGAATTTATATATAAGCCTGGGAACTCAATAATGATCCAACTGATGTTGAGTAAAATCAGAATGGCAATCTCTCTTGCCTCTGCCAATTTTTCTTTTATTTGTAATACAAGAGGTTTCTAACATCACAGAGATAAGGGAATTTATTTTCTAAAATTAGTTCATTAACCCAACAATATTTTATACTATCTAATATATTCTAGGCACTGTTTTAGGCACTGTGGATACATTGATTTGTATAACATACAAAAAAGCCCCACCCTCTTAGGACTTACATTATTCTAAAGTTAAAATCTCAGAGAAAGAAAAAATCAACAACAAAACCAGTGAGATACAGACAGACAAGTTAACTGCATTTAAGTGCCCATCTAGTCATATTCTAGAAGAGAGTGGTTATTCTGTGGTGACATTACAGGGACATTACAAGGACTTTAGTAGATCTGGAGAGATGAGAACATTATGTATCTTTGAGTAATGTGGGGATCTTGTTACTAAATGAGTGGTTTAAGATTGAGAGTTCTAGAGTTTTAGGGCCAAAATAGAGTTGGATTGAGAATAATTATCTAGAAGGAATTTACTCCACTATCTGGTTGGAAAAAATGGAATAGATTTGGGTAAGAGATGAACTGTGGAGTTAAATAGTGAAAATGCTGGTCAGAATGGACCTCATGGAAATTTTCTATTTTCTTCCAACGTTAGTGATATTATTTATTTCTAAGCCAACGGGTCAGACCATATGTTAAGAAGTCTCTTGACATCATATTGAGGATTGGCTCTCCCTGAATCATTCAGTACACTTTAATAGCAACTTATGTGAAATAAACACAGAAGGAAAATTCAATGAAGATTGTGTGGTTTTAATTACCATTTGGTCATAAATAATTTAATATGGCTTCTATTAGGGAAATGTTGCAGAAGAGTAATCTCTTGTGGTACTTCTGGATTTACTGGTCAAATGAGTTTGGAAAACCATTTCCTTCATGTAGGTTCACAATGCATGTTGATCCAGTAATGTCTGCAAGGCATTCAACAATAAAGAAAACTCTTTAGCTTTGCTTACTCAGTTTTCTGAATATTGTTGAACATAGAATCTAGTTTATTCAGATCTTTATTTTAATATTTTCTTGTTTTGAGAAACCTCACTTATCATCCCATGAGTATACTTTGAAAATGCTACTCTAAAATGGTTTAAGTTTTATACTAAAAGGATAACTATGTTAAGAAGAGAATTTACTTGAAGCTTATGAATGTTGCATAAATCTATATATGTTAGGTATTGAAAAACCTGAAAAAATATTTTTTGAGGTCTTTGTGATTTTTTTTTCTATTGAAAGTCAAAATGATTTGAAAATAGCCAGTATGTTCCTAGGCCATACATGGCTGATAGCAATTTGTTGTATAAATTTGCACTGGTAGATAATCTAATTTTTATCACTCATTTCAAGCTGATTACATTCTTTGAAGATGTTCTACTTTTTCCCGACTTTGCATCCGAGGCACACATTAGCTGGGCAATTGCTTGCAGTTTTTGTTTTCCGTTCTCTAGCTTTTAATGCCATTTGAAGATCCAAAAACTTTCAAGAAGCAGCAAAGCAAGAAAGTACTATGCTGCTTGCTAAAAGAAAATAAAACCATTTTCAAGGTATGTTTATTCTTCCAATTTCATGGATGCTAAAATCCATGAATGGGCTTCATCTTCAAGGCCATCTTGAGCGGAATTACACTGCTTTGCATCTAACGTTGGATTTCTCTATTTGGGAGTCTTTTTCCTGGGAGAGCAAGCATTTCTTAATAAAGATGAGGAGCAGAATTTCCCAAGATTAGCAAAACTCTGTAATGAGTTGGGTTTTAGACACCTGACAGGATATGCTAATACAAACAAAACTGCCTCTCCAAAAGAGTAACAGCATCCTATGGGCAAAATAAAACCAGGCAAAATTAAAAAGGCTTTGTCTTTTTACTTCTGCTGCTAATTAAAATGTTAGAATTATAAAGCTAATGAGTAGATTTCTTGTCCTGTATAGAATTGTTATCTTTCCTTATTAAAATATCATTAACGTTTAAAAACTATTTATATTTCATTTGTGCAGAGAGACTGTTTGTTCTAGAGCAAAGTTCAAATGAATGGCTGGATCATGAAGGACATTAATAGCAATAATACATGTTGTTCTGACTAAAAATAATCCAATAAAAGAAGTCAGCTTCAAAGTAAGACCCAAACAGCTTTTAGCTAAAGTGTAATCCTACTAAATAGAAGGCCCAAAGTGAGTTTGTCAAAGATATTAGCTATCAAAACCAAACAGAAATTAATTAAATTAATATCTATCAAACTGACATGTATATCTTATGGGCTAGGCATCATAATAGATACTGGAAGGATAGAGCACAAAGTCAAAGTCCCTCTTGTAAAAAAGTTGCAGTCAAGTAGAGGAGAAAATACAATAAATAGGCAGTTATGCCTTGCCCAGTCTCCAAGAGGAGGAAGGGAATGGCAATTTATGAATGTTTCCAGAGGAAGTGAATCTGAATTGAATTTTTTTTTTTAAAGATTTTATTTATTTATTTGACAGAGAAAGACAGTGAGAGAGGGAACACAAGCAGGGGGAGTGGGAGAGGGAGAAGCAGGCTCCCTGCCGAGCAGGGAGCCCGATGCAGGGCTCGATCCCAGGACCCTGGGATCATGACCTGAGCCGAAGGCAGACGCTTAACGACTGAGCCACCCAGGTGCCCCCTGAATTGAGTTTTTAAGGGTGGCTAATAGGCCTGGTGAGCTGAATCAGTGGAACATCCCAGGTAGAATGTACAGTATGTGCAATGGGACAGGGTGACAGGGAGTATGTTGAGTTCTGACAATGGAGATGAGTTAGAACAAGGCCATAGTGTAAGGGATTGGTGTGGGATGAGGCTGGAGAAGTGAGGAGGAGCCAGATCACAAGGAACCTTGCATGCCGTGTTAAAGAATTGAGATTTTATCCTGTCGGCAGTGAGGGTCATTGATAAATCTTATTCAAGGACCTCATAGGTCAAATCCTCCCAGGCACGTTGTTATGGTTAGGATGGGTAGCATTCAACATCACGTGGTGGTGGTGCAAATGCTGGTAGTGGTAGTGATGAGTGTGTGAGAGCGATTTTATGACTCAGTGATGGGATTTATGGGCCTTGGCACTGGAGCAATGGTGGTGTTGGAGAATGGACATTGGGATGTGAAGGGCATACTGCAATAGTGAAGTCGATGTAGGTAACATTTCTTTTTGCTATTAATAATTCATGATTGGAGCCAAAGATCAGAATTTTTGTCTGCTTTTTCATCCAAATAGTGGTGATCTTGCTTGCGGTGAGGCAAGAAGGTGTATGTCTCTGGGATTCAGGTCGTAGTCTCAGTGTTAAAGACACCTCCTTTCCTGCTCATGTCTGTCTTCCTTGGTAGACTTGTTTTACCTCTTCAATTATATCTTTTATGTCTTTCAAATTTTATTTCTCTCCGTAATGTAATTTAAATTTTTCCCAAAGTGAAATATGCAGCTGATTATGAACTCATCTAAAGCCACCTTGTGCTGAGTATATCAGTGTTATTAATCAAATGTTCAGACATTTCCTCCAATCCGTCCTTCATAGAGCTGTCAGATTCTTTCCCTTAAAACACTTTTTCAAGTTTTCATATATATATAAAATAAGTAATATATATAATAAATGTATAATAAAATAAATATACAATAAAATCTTTAGTGACTCTTTAGTTCATATATGATGTAATATCATTTCCTGATACATGGAAGTAATTTATTTTTATCACAAATACTGATTGTGCCCCAAGTTGTCTTAGTACTCCAGTCACATACATACATACATACATAAGTTTATATAAAGCTTCTTGAGGTACAAGGAATAAAACTCAACTTATTTAAAAAGTAAAGCAATAACATGGATGGAGCTAGAGAATAGTATGCTGACCGAAATAAGTCCGTCAGAGAAAGACAAATACCATGTGATTTCACTCATGTGTGGAATTTAAGAAACAAAACAAATGAGCAAAGGGGGAAAAAAAAGAGACAAATCAAGAAACAGACGCTTAATGATAGAGAACAAACTGATGGTTACCAGGGGGGAGGTGGGTGGGCGATGGGTGAAATAGGTGATGTGGGTTTAAGGAGTGCACTTGTCGTGATGAACACCAGGTGTTGTATGAAGTGTTGAATCACTATATTGTACACCTGAAACCAATAGTACATGTATGGTAGCCAACTGGAATGTAAATAAATACTTTAAAAAAGTAAAGAAATAAAGTGAGAGTGTTTTTTGCAAAGGAGTTAGACTTAGGAGTTATTAGCAGGTATTGTGAGCTATAAGAATGAGGAATTGAAAAGTCAGTCATTCTGCTATTTCTTCCCCAGGCCTGCATGGTCTCTAAGCCCTGCTCCTCTCCATGTACTTGTTTCAATTATCCTGTGTCTAAAGACTGGCTCTGTTTAGGTGTGAATGGGAGACCCTAGTCTGGACTGGATGCAATCTCTTCAGTCAAGTCCCCAGTAAAAAATAGCTGATGTGCTATGTTGAGCACTGTGAATTGTGTGAGACTGTTGAATCATAGACCTGTACCTCTGGAACAAATAATACATTATATGTTTAAAAAAAAAAAAAAGAAGATAGTAGGAAGGGAAAACTGAAGGGGGGGAAATCAAAGGGGGAGATGAACCATGAGAGACTATGGACTCTGAGAAACAAACTGAAGGTTTTAGAGGGGAGGGGGGTGGGGGGATGGGTTAGCCCAGTGATAGGTATTAAGGAGGGCACATATTGCATGGAGCCCTGGGTGTTATATGCAAACAATGAATCATGGAACACTACATCAAAAACTAATGATGCAATGTATGGTGATTAACATAACATAAGAAAATAAAATTAAAAAAAAATAGCTGATGTCTGTGTAACACAATTCTACAGTTGCAGGAAAGAAATCCTAATTGGTTCATCTTGAGTCGACTATTAGCCCACTATTAAGGCCAGGGGGCTAGGTCACATGAGACAGTGTTCACTCAGTGGGGCTATAGAGCAGGATGTCTAAGAAGAGAGAATAGAGAGTTTCTTTAAGAAGGGAACATGGGGCAGGAAGAAAATAATTGGCCCAGCTGAGCCTTATTCCTGAACCTGCTACTACTCCCCCACCCTTTTTTTTTTTTCTCTCTCAGAGCATCTAACAAATGTCAACTTAACCTAAGTTTTAACTCTTTAATTTAGATGCTAATAAGCAGTGAAATGACCAAACCATGGACATGAATAAGGAAAAGGTCTAAGGGGAAACTCATGAAGAAGATAATGAACCCTTAAATAATCCAGCATTACCTGGCATATCTGTGACCTACTGTCTGTAGGGCAAGAGGACTCACTCTTCTTCCCAAACGGTTGGTGTGGTTACAGAGACCTGCATTTTCCTCTGCCAAAGTAGAACAAGCTGAATTAGTTCTATGAATCTTTCCTGGAAACTGCTTGGTACTTAACCTTTCCTCACCTTCTGCTAGCAATTCAGAAGTGGTTATTTGTCTTGTTTCTATTTCTGCTGTTTTATTCTTCATTTTTCACAAACTCTAACCTTAGTCTATTACTTTGCTTCCTTAATAATGAGAATATAAATGTCCCAAAAACAAATCATCTAAACTTCAACCCATTTAACACATCCCCTTTCATGTGGCCAAAAGCTTTCTGAAGTTTCTTCCCTTTAGTACGTATGTAATGATGAGGATTTATAGGTACAGGAATGTTTTCTTTCCCCTGTAGGTAATCCAGGGTTATACCTGGGGGTGAAGGATAATGGTCTTCTGCTCACACCACTTTTAGCTTTGGGTGAAGTAACAGTAGAGGTGCTGGACAGGCACTGTCATTTTGATCCTGAAGTAGTGGCTCTACAATGAAAATATGCAAACTGGTTCTCACTGGATTTATGTATTTGTGGTTTGACATGTGGTCTCATTTCAGGATCTACCTTCCCTAAATGATACCCTCTCCAATGAACAGTTGTCTACTTTGACATTCATAGAAAAACAAGGGAAAAGAATTTAAAAAAACCTTGAAAGATCATTTACTAATTGAAATGTTTTTTTCAAGCTCTTGATATTAGGGGTTCCACAGAGGTTATGTCTGAAGCACTAGAGAGTACAGGAGTAAAGCTGAGTGGCTCATTCTCTTTGAACTACAGGAGCTCCATAATCTCAAGTGTTTTACATCTATATAGAAGGTAGACCACTTTCACTTGTCAGTCCATCGACCTTTTCATTTCCAGTTACTGCCTTTTCCTCTGCACCTCAACAACCTACTTCCATAGTCATATCTTGTCCCATAAGTTCTCCATTCTCTAATTGCTAAGTCAAGAATTCAACTTTCTGGCCCAAATCTCTCTTTCCAGTTTACTTCTTCAGTAATTCTCATGATGTCTATTCTTAGATCTTTTCAGTTCTTTCCATTCCCTGCCTCATTTCCCAGTTCACCAGCTTCCATCTTTCTTTACCACCCTCATACTCAGTTTAAATCCCAAGGCCTACTACATAAAACAAGAGCAAAACCAAACGAACAAAAAACTCTCACTAATATCATCATTCCCTTTTCCCTCTCCTTCTGCTACACCTCTCTGGCAAAATCCCATTTCTGAATGAACCCAACTGCCTGTGCCCAGGTAGCACAAAGATTTTAGAGAAAATATACAATAAAACAGAGGGCTACTTCTATCAGTTCATGACCTTTAACTTCAGTTCAACTTTTAGTATTGTTCAATCCTGGTTCATTTCTCTGGCCAATCCTCCCACCCTCCATATTGATTTTTTTTTTTTTTTAAGATTTTATTTATTTATTTGACAGAGAGCAAAAGCAGGAAGAGCAACAGGCAGAGGGAGAGGAAGAAGCAGCCCCCCCGCGGAGTGGGGAGCCTGACTCAGGGCTTGGTCTGGGACCCCAGGATCAAGACCTGAGCCGAAGCAGATGCTTAACCAACTGAGCCACCCAGGCGCTCCTCCATATTGATATTTTAAAGTTTCTCCACTTTTCTCAATTCTCTAATGTCCACCATCCCACTCCCAATTTGACTTCCTTTGTGTCAGCATATTATCTTACTTTCTATACATGGGAACAAAAGAGATAGGAATAGACAAAAGAGAACTAATTCTCAAACTTAATTGTTTTTCTACCCATTATCCTCTCCTCCTATACAATGGGACAGCTGGCCCTTCAAGTGCTCCTGGCTAAGTCTAAAGTAACTCCTTCTGTCTTTTCAGAAACTGTATGCTATTGCTTATTTTCCTACTCTTTTTAAATTGCTCCCAATTTCTCCTTCTCTGCTGGATTATTCTCAGTGACAGTTAAGCATGTTCAGATCACCACCATTGAAACAACAACAACAAAAAACCCCAAAAATAACAACAACCTTTTGTGGTGCATCTTCTCAAAGGAATTATCTATACTCAGTGCCCAATACTCAACAAGTAGTTTTGAATAAATGAAGAAATTACTTAAAAATATTTAATAATTTAGCAAAATATTTTATTTTGATGATTATCCTTGCATAAAGGTTTTATTTTATTTTTTCTTTAAAAATTTTTTTATTATATTTAAATTCAGTTAGTTAACATATAGTGTATCATTAGTTCCAGAGGTAGAGTTGTTATTCATCTGTTACATATAACACCCAGTGCTTATTACATCATGCCTTCCTTCATGCCCATCACCCAGTTACCCAATCCCTCCACCCACCTCCCTCCAGCAACCCTCAGTTTGGTTCCTATTGTTAAGAGTCTCTTATGGTTTGTCTCCCTCTCTGATTTCATCTTATTTTATGCATAAAGGTTTTAAAACTGCTGAATGTTTATGGAGGTCCTATTGTACTAAGTGTTGGGGATATAGAATATGTAGCATGGTTTTATCTCTTATGATAGGCTTATAGCCTAGCACAAAAGACTGGCAAGTAAACAACATTATCAACACAATATGATATGCTATATGAAGGTGTATGTCTGGGACTACAGAACCATGTTCATAAGTAATTGAAAAAAAAATTTTTTTTTCATGACCTGAGCCAAAGGCAGATGCTTAACTGAGCCACCCAGGTGCCCCTGAAAATTTAAAATGGAAGCATAACACAGTTTTCATTGAGGCCGGAAAAAATTAGGACAAATGTATTTTTAAATTAAAATAGAAAAATGTTCTAAAAATAGAAAAAAAAAGGTTCTAGAGAACCTCATAGTGAATATTCTGTCCACAAATTTTATATACATTCTATTTTGTGAGATCTTTTAATTTAGGTCAGAAATTGCACAGTTATTTTAATTGCAGGCAAAACTCTACTTTAAAATCCTCTGCTTGGGTGCCTGGGTGTCTCAGTTGGTTGTGTATGCATTTGGCTCAGGACATGATCTGGGGGTCCTGGGATTAAGCCCTATGTTGGGCTCCCTATGGGGAGTCTGCTTCTCCCTCTCCCTCTGCCTCTGCCCCTGCTCATGCTCTCTCACTCACTTGCTCTCTCAAATAAATAAAATCTTTTAAAAAAATAAATAATATAAAATCCATGGCTTGACTGTTAAATCTTTCCAATATTTAAATGAGTTCTATTTTTTTAAGATACTGCTGATTCTTCTTTCTATAGTGAGTCCCTGGTGCCGCTTGCAGTTCATAAATTACTTTTCAGTTTACTAGCTTTAGTAGAGTATAAGGTATCAGACCAAATATCCCAGGATGAACAATTAGTAACACTGAATTCAAAAACAACCTGAAGCCATTGAGAGATTTACCAAATTGTATAAGACTTATGAAAGATTAACTGTGTGGGTAAAGTCAAATAAATATTGAATGATCAAAGTAAAAATAATACATTGTGGCATTGGGGCGCCTGGGTGGCTCAGTCGTTAAGTGTCTGCCTTCGGCTCAGGTCATGATCCCAGAGTCCTGGGATCGAGCCCCCCATTGGGCTCCCTGCTCAGCGGGAAGCCTGCTTCTCCCTCTCCCACTCCCCATGCTTGTGTTCCCTCTCTTGCTGGGTCTCTCTCTGTCAAAATAAAATAAAATCTTAAAAAACATATATATATATTTTGGCATTTATATATGGATATATACAGATGTGTTTGTATGTATATGAAATAATAATATTTAAGCATTAAATGATCAATAATTGCATTAAATATAAACGGACTAAATACTATAATTAAAAGAAAAATATTGCCAGACTAAATAAAAAAATGAAAATTATTTAAATATTGCTTATAAGAGGGGAAGCTTAAATTTAAAGTCATGGAAAGGTTAAAAGTAAAACTATAAAAGATACCAGAAAAGGCTAATACAGTTACCTCATATCATAAAAAGTAGATTTTTATGCTAAAACACATTCTAGAGATGGACAATTTAGTACAGCTACCTAATATCATAAAAAGTAGATTTTTAAACTAAGACACATTAGGGATAGAGGGATAATTTAAAGTAAAAGAAGGTTAATATATCAGGAAGACATGTTATTCTTTATTCACATAGTCCTAATAACATGTATTCGAAGCATATAAAGAGAGAACTAACCAAATCCATAATCATAGTCTGAGATTTGAATGTATTTCTTTTAATAAATGATATAATCAGATAAAAGATAAGTATGTTGAATATTCAAGAATGTAATGAACAGGGCACCTGGGTGGCTCAGTTGGTTAAGTGACTGCCTTTGGCTCAGGTCATGATCCTGGAGTCCCAGGATCAAGTCTCACATCAGGCTCCCTGCTCGGCAGGGAGTCTGCTTCTTCCTCTGACCCTCCCCCCCCATGCTCTCTCTCTTTCTGTCTCTCATTGTCTCTCTCAAATAAATAAAATCTTTTTTAAAAAAAGAATATAATGAACAAATATATAATTATATTAATACAAGCTTATATAATATACAAGTTTACTCATATATCTTATATACAAGCATATAATTATATTTTAAATAAATATATACACACATAAACAGAAAAATATCTGTGTTATATAACCAACGATTGCAAAATACACCATCTTTTCAAGGCCATTTGAAAATTTTGTCAAAATTGACCCCATAGCATTTATATAGCAAGCTTTAATAAATCTCTAGGAATTGAAATATTATAGATTATGGTTTCTGACATTGAAATTAAGCTAGAAATTAATAATAAAGAGGGAAATAAAGATAAATTAAAAATTGTAAGTTAAGCAATACTCTCTAAAATAGCTATTGGTTAAAGAAATAAATCATAATGAAATTTACAAAAGATTTTAATTGAAAGATCATGAAAAAATACCATTTAAAAGCTTGTAGAATGCAGCAAATGATGGCTAAGAGAAAAATTTATAGCCTTAAATAAATATATTAAAAATAAGTGTAAAAAAAGTATTGATCCCAATACATCAGAAAAAGAACAGTAAGTTAAACCTAAAGAAGATAGAAGGAAGATGAACCATGAGAGACGATGGACTCTGAAAAACAAACTGAGGGTTCTAGAGGGGAGGGGTGGGAGAATGGGTTAGCCTGGTGATGGGTATTAAAGAGGGCACGTTCTGCATGGAGCACTGGGTGTTATGCACAAACAATGAATCATGGAACACTACATCAAAAACTGATGATGTAATGTATGGTGATTAACATAACAATAAAAAAGTAAAAAAAAAGAATAGATCCAATACAGAAAAAAAAGACAATGTATTTTGAAAAATGAAATTCACGTAAATATGATTTTATCCCTAGAAAATGAAAAACACGAAAGCTTTGATAGTGCAAACTGCACAGAAAATAAAGCTGGACCAAATTAAAAAAAAAAAAAAAGGAAGACCATAATAAAGATCATAGCAAAGATCAATAAAATAATAAGCAGACCTAAAATAGAGAGGGTCAAGAAATCCAATAATTAATTCTTTATAATGATCAATAAAATTAACAAAGTTCTAGCAAGGCAAATGGAGAGAGGAAAGAGCTATAAAATTTCAATATCAATATCAGTAATAAGAAAAGAGATACAGAGATTCTATAGATTTTCTAAAGATGGTAAGAGATTATAAGGTTGTTTTTGTTTTTGTTTTTGTTTTGAGAGAGAGGGTGAGTGGGGGAAGGAGCAGAGGGGGAAGGAGAGGACGAGCAGACTCCACACTGAGTGTGGAACCTGATGAGGTCTTGATCTCAGGACCTCAAGATCATGACCTGAGCTGAAACCAAGAGTTGGATGCTTAACCGACTGAGTCACCCAAGTGCCCCAAGATGTAAGAGATTATGAACAATTTTTGTGCTGTTAAAATGGAAAATGTAGGAGTAATGAGAAAACTCTTAGAAAAATCATCATAAGGGAGCCTACTTACAGCTTTTGGGCAAAGAATTCTCACCTAAGTTTTAAAAATAAGAAAGCTATATTATACTTTTATAAAATTAAAACTTTTTTTTTTTTCCCAGGGCACCTGGGTGGCTCAGTTGGTTAAGCATCTGCCTTCAGCTCAGGTCATGATCCCAGGGTCCTGGGATCGAGCCCCAGTCTGGTTCTCTCCTCAGCGGGGAGCCTGATTCTCCCTCTCCCTCTGCTGCTCCACCTGCTTGTGCTGTCTCTCTAATAAATAAATAAAATCTTAAAAAAAAAAACAACCCAAGCTTTTTTTACCAAAAGCTATATTACACTTTTATAAAACTAAAACATTTTTTTTCCCACCAAAAGTCATTATTATATGGCAAAAGGAAACTCTTATTGAGAATATATAATGGTCTTCTATAAGTCAATGAGAGAATGATGGAAAAACTAACATAAAATTGGGCAAAATACTCAAACAGGTACATTATAAAAGATGATATTCAAATGGCCAAAATAAGATATGAAAAGGGGCTTAACCTCATTAGGTCTCAGTTGAAATCCATGAGCTCCAGCTGCCTCCCAGAATGGCTAAAACTAAATGACATGTACTTGGAATTGGCAAAGTTATGGAGTAACTGAAACTCTCATGCATTGCTGGTAGAAGTGTAAATTGGTACAGCCATTTTGGAGAACTGATATACTGGAAAACCTGAAACTAGCCAAACCCTATGACTCAATAGTAACATATCTGGGTACGTAACTGTCAGAAATGCATACATGTGTTCATTAAAGAAAGTGTTCACAGCATTAATAGTAATAGACTAAAAAACTGGAATCCACCTCAACGTTCACCAAAGGTAGAATGGATAAATATGTTGTGATGTATTAATATAATGGAATACTAGATAGCAATGAATATGAACACATTATTTATAACCCCAAAGCAAGGACAAATCTCACAAACATAGTGTGCAGTGAAAGAAGGCTGAAACAAAGTGTACAAATTGTACTGTTCCATTTGTATAAAATTCAGTTCCTCATAAAATTCAGTTCCTCGAAGGAAACATCTCTTGTTTTAGGGTCCAGACACTGATTACTGTTGAGGGGAAAGGTGGTGTCTGAGAGGGGAACAAAGGAGTCTCTGAGCTGCTACTAGTGCTCTGCTTCTTGCCTGGGCAGAGTTAGATGGATACATTCACTGAACATTCATGGAATGTACATTCATTGAACAATATAATTATGATGTGTATGCTTTCCTATGTAAATGTGGTACTTGAACATAAATATTAAAAATTGTTGGGATGCCCTATAATTTGGGATATTTGGAGTTACAGGGAGTTAATGTGGAAAAGAAAGCCTGTTATTGCTTTTTTTTTTAAAAAAAAAGATTATTTGAGAGTGTGTGAAAGAGCAGGGGGTAGGGGCAGAGGGAGAGAAAGAGAATCTCCAGCCAACTCCCCACTGCGCCTGATGCGGGGCTCGATCTCATGACTCAGATCATGACCTTAGCCGAAACCAAGAGTCAGGGGCTTAACCAACTCCACCACCCAGGCTCCCCAAGCCTGTTAGTGCTTTAAGCAAGGGAAATTTTCCATCAAAAAGCAAGATGGTATAATAAAAGACATGGACTTTGGAGTCAGGAATTTTTGAGTACAAATTCTAAATTTACTGTTTACTAGCTTTATGACTTTGCATACGTAACTTTATCTAATAATCTTCAGCTTCTAAAAAAAAATGCCTCTGAGGAATATATAAAATGTATCAATAGGCCTGGAGCCTTTGTTTCCTAGGATTTTTTGTATTTAGCACTACTTAAATAGTAAAGCTATGCTCCCAGGATGGCCTACAGCCAACAGATGTGGCTTTGGTGGTTACTATATTTCTGCCTTTACTTATTGGAAAAAGGTAATTTAGAAAAATATAAGGCACTTCTTATACACAAACCATAATTACTTAGCTTTGCAACACTTGCTCTTTGGTGGTTAGCTCCTAGGCACGCTAAAACATAGCAGCAACAAACAGACTAACCATTTTCCTATACAGAAACTTAAGTCAGGAAATTGATTTATCTCATCTGTGCCAAAAGCAAATTTCTTCACAGTCCTCCCTGCTTTGCCTTTTAGGTGACTCAGAACACCTGGTTGCCAATTGCTAGCTGACGATAATTAGCTTTCAATTATCACAGTTATATTTTCACCTGTTCAGTTTGCAAATTCCTGAATTTTTTGGCTTGTCCTATTAACAAGTTCTGATCTCTTCTGCCTTCAGTACACCTGCTCTGTAAGAGTGGGGAAACAGTTCTTCCACTGGGGAATTTCCCCTTCATCTGCCATCCTGTCCAGTTTTATCCGTCCGGTGTTAGATGTGTACATGCTCTGCAAAGAGACACTTAGAGAGGCCCAGGTTCTTAGTCTCAGTCTCAGGTTTCCAGGGTTGTCCTGCTTTCCTGCTTTCACATAAGTGATTCTGTGACTCTTCTCACTTTGTTCAAAAACAGCCAAATATTTATTTCTATAAATTGACTTTCTTAAGAGATAACCAAAATAATGGCCAGACAATATAAGGAATGAGTGAATTTTTAACAATGGAGTTCTCCCAAATTTGATAATGGATTAAGATTCAATAAACCAGGAAGTGAGATGAAGTTATAGGAGATAATGTAGTAAGATTTTGAGAGAGAACATGAAAAATATCCTAGTGAAATTTTTGGTGGTTCTATTTGAAGATATTTATGTCAGTTACACAAAATATACTCATGAAATGTCTGATAGGTGATCTTAGAATAAACATAAAGTGGAGTGCTCTAAATATTATAATACCATGTGCATGGCAGTATTATAATATAGGGTAATATTAAACTTAGTGCAAATTGGATATGTGACATTGATTTATGCATTAAATATGAACACAGCTCATATATAAGGAATTTAAAATTTACATTGAAAATACAAAATAAAATAGAAAATGATTTATTTGCATCATAGTTTCCTTCACTTTCTACTTAAAGTTATTGTTATAGTAATCAAGTTATAAAACAACAAAATCATGACATTAAAAGAAAAATTTTAAAAAGAACAAAAATACAGCACCTTCTGTAACTTTATAAATATTTTATTTTGCATATTTTTTCATCTTTACCAACATTTACCTTATATTATTGTAGCCATAGTTTACAATAAATATTATGATGTTTTTAAGTGTTTAATGTTTTTCTGTGTTTCCATAGTTTTTATTATTTTAATGAGTGCAGATTAATTCAACAAAATGATATAATCTAAATCATTCACTTATTTTGGAGCATTAGTCTTGAATCTGTTTCTTAAGTTATTATAACGACATTATTATAATGGACATTGTTCTGTTTTTATAACTTTTAGTGTATTTGTGGGGAATTATGTGTCAAAAGGTATGATCCAATTTTTATGTACCTTGATATATTGCCAAATTGCCTTTCTAAATATTGTTTATCAATTTGTGTTTTCTAGCTCCAAATCTGCATTACTAAAATGGTGATGTTTTTAACTTTTACATTTTTTTATTAGAAAGAGTGTATTTTTATCTTTTGAACATTACAAAATAATTCATCCTTAATGAAGGAAACCTGTAAAATTGGAAAATTATAGAGAAAAATGAAACTAAAATTACCATGATTATATGACCCAGAAAGTCCCTTAATATTTTGGAATATATTATTTCAGACGTTAGTAATTAGATATTTTAAAGCCCCATTATAGTGTTGATATTTTGGAACAGTTAACAATAACCATGTTGTAGGCTCGTCTTCTCAATTATATTTTGAATTTTTTAGGCATAAGCATCATGTCTTATATTTAATTTGAATCTACACTGGGCAAATCATCGTTCTATCACATGAAAGATATTCAAATTCTTTGAAAATTGTTGAAAATTTCCTGGAAGAAGACATTTACATTAAAAAAATCTAGTTGGAACTGCAGACTTATTTTAAGATAGTGCTATCTCCCAAATATGATTTCTTTGTATATTAATTCATTTACTCAGGGGACATTCATCTTTTAAAGTATTTTATTATTTTTATTTTAAAGTATTTTTTATTTTATTATTATTACTATTATTATTTTTAAAGTAAATTCTATGCCCAGTGTGGGGCTTGAACTCATGACCCTGAGAATAAGAGTCACATGCTTAATAGACTGAGCCAGCCAGGTACCCCTCAAGGGGCATTTATTAAGTGTTAAGCAAAACACAAGGAAGGACATGGTCATTTTATTAAGATGGGCCATAGGCTAACCAGAAAAGGCTTCATTCCAAGAGTAAAACTTCACCAGAATACAGAAAGACAAGTAGGTCTTCACAAGGCTTGGGCAGGCAATATAAGGTAAGTATCTCAGGAAGGAGATGCAATATGATCAAAGATTCAAACATATGAGAGAACCATTATACTGACAGCAACTTCATGGGAGGAAGAAGTGTTAAGAAATGAGCCTACAGAGAGAAACAGGCCAGATCAGAGCGGGCATGAGTGTCATGCTAAAGATAGTTACCAAAGGCATTACAAAGCAGGAATTGACTTAGTAATAGGAAAATACCTAACTATGCAATTAAATAAGTTAGATATGGAAATTACTTCTCAAATGCTAAATTAGATGGTCATTGCACACATATATGTTCACAAGGAGCAGTGAAAACAGTATGATTCATGAACATCTCCCTCTATGGTAAATGAATAAAAAGGCACTTTTTGGCTTCATCTCAACTAAAGTTTAACCCTCAAGTCTTAAACACCATTAAATACCACCACATTTCTTAAAACAGCAGGTTATAACTTTGCAAATATATGTAATAGATGACGACCTAAAGCCATACAGATGCTTTCATCTTGAAACTATTTTTAAAAATGGCAGGAAATATGGGCGCCTGGGTGGCTCAGTTGGTTAAGCGACTGCCTTCGGCTCAGGTCATGATCCTGGAGTCCCGGGATCGAGTCCCGCATCGGGCTCCCTGCTCGGCAGAGAGTCTGCTTCTCCCTCTGACCCTCCTCCCTCTCATGCTCTCTGTCTTTCATTCTCTCTCTCTCAAATAAATAAATAAAACCTTTAAAAAAAAAAATGGCAGGAAATATAAAGAAAACAAGAAAAAAAGATAGACTCTATTACTCGGGAATAATAGCTAAACTAAGCCATCATGGATGGTCAAAGACCAAAAAATATACTCAATGCATGGTCAGCAGTTTTAAGTGAAGTAGTTTTGTCAGACCAAATGATGTGGCTCTGAGCATACCTCAAAATATATGCAAGTGATGTCATTTGGCCTACAACAGCATTAATGCTGAGTCTGAACGTGCAAGAGCAAGTATAGTAGAATTCAGTGTATTCTCTTTGTATTTAATCATTCATGAGTATTACAAATAGCATGTCTGAAACCTTTTCAGGGTCCTTCCATCAAGATTTGACTCATTTTATTTCAGCTGCCAGGAGATGTACCAGGCACTATAAGGCAGTGCTGCAACTTGCTCATCCCTCAGACTTCTATAGGAAATCTGTGCAGAATAGAGAAAACATTTATAGTAGTACCTAAATTCTCTAAACTGGCTTTGATTTCTGAGCCTCAGATAAGAAAAGCTGAGTTTGTAATTGGCTTGATTATTTAATTCCCATTCTATTTTTTGTGATTTTAAGATGTTCATTCTCATTGCAGAGTTATAGTCTCTGGGGTTTTATGCACTTGTACACCACTGAAATTTTTCATTACAAATACTAAGAAATGTAGTCAACAAGAAAGAGATTATGGAACCTTTGAAGATCTGACAAGTACCAGTGAGTTTGCTATCTCTATTTATTTGGATGGTCAGTAACTGCTTGCATTGATAAGCTACTTCTATATGAACTGCTTGCTTCAGTGGTTCACTGATTCTATGATTGATATTTGTGCAGTTTAGCACATATGTAGAAAATATACTTTATTCTATCTTGGATTGTCTGGGACCTTTAAAGTGATACGATTTTTTATATCTTTATCCACCTGATTAGAATTAAGTGTGTTGACTAATTTTCATTCTTATGGTTATCATACTCCTTTAAAAATGAAATCATTATGAAAGACAGATAATTTATTTCATTGACATGAGGAGACAAGGAGTGAGGAAAAACCCCAGAAAATCTAGGTCTTTTCTCTCACTTCTATGGCTTCTCATTTCCTGATAATTAATGAGTTTATATATAAACCACCTGTACTTATTGCCCTGTTAAAAAAAGGGTGGGGGGGCAGTTCCTGGGTGGCTCAGTCAGTTAGGCGTCTGACTCTTGATTTTGGCTCAGGTCATGATCTCAGGGTCATGAGATCGAGCCTCGTCGGGCTCTGTGCTGGGGGTGTAGCTGCTTAAGATTCTCTCTCCCTCAACCCCTCCTACCCTCCCCCCCTCACACATGCATCCATGTGTTCTCTCTCTCTCTCAAAGAAATAATAAGTAAAAGAATTAGAATAAAATTTAAAAAAAAAATTAAAAAATGCTTGAGACCTGAGGTGACATCTAAATGTTGAATTGTACGGAGTCAGTTAAGATTATAGTATTTCTATACTATAGAATGCAATCCACATATTGCAGATGTTGTAGAATATTTAATGAAATGTGGCTTCCAGATTGTTCTGTTTGATATGAAATGTTGGCAATGTTCTGGGTTTCAACAGATTTATACCTCCTAGCTTTCCCTATCCCAAGGGGTAGATATATGAAATAATTTTGGTCAATGAGACATGAGAAGAAGTTTCTAGGTGGGAGCACATTCAGTTAGCACTTACCATCTATCTTTCCCCTTCATTTCCTGGAACACAGATACAAAGATGAAGGTAGAACAACCATTTTGCCTTCTTCACAAGACAGCAATAATGAGGGTGGTCATATTTTCTAAGGAGCTTATATTTGTGTTGGCATTGTGGGTCTGGCATAACAGAATTATTTTACCTGTCTCTGATCTTATAGCTGTGTGAAAAAAGAACCCTTGCTCTTTTTTAAAATTTTAATTGCAATATAGTTAACATATAGTGTTATATTAGTTTCAGGTCTACAATATAGTAATTCAACAATTCCATACATCACCCAGTGCCATTGTAACAAGTGTACTCTTTTATCCTTATAACCTGTTTCACATCCCCCCACCCACCTCCCCTCTGATAAGCATCAGTTTCTTCTCTATAATTAAGAGTCTGTTTCTTGGTTTGTCTTTTTCTTTTCCTTTGCTCATTTTTTTCTTAAATTCCATATATGAGTGAAATCATATGGTATTTGTCTGTCTTTGACTTCTTTTGCTTAGCATTATATTCTCTAGTTCCATCCATGTTGTTACAAATGGCAAGATTTTATTCTTATTTCTTTTTTATATTTCTATTTTATTATTATTGAATTTCTTTTTTTTAGTAGCAAATAATACACACACACACACACACACACACACACACACACCACATCTTTAGCCATTCATCTATTGATGGGCACTTAGGCTGCTCCCATAATTTGGCTATTGTGAATAATGCTGCTATAAACATAGAGATGCCAGTCTCCCTTTGATTTAGTGTTTTTGTATTTTTTGGGTAAATACCCAGTAGTGCAAATAATGGAACATAAGGTGGATCTATTTTTAACTTTTTGTGGAAACTCCATATTGTTTTCCACAGTGGTTGCACCAGTTGGCAGTCAGACAAACAGTGCACTAGGGTTCCTTTTTCATCACATCCTCACCAACACTTGTTTCTTGTGTTTTTGATTTTAGGTGATATCTCAGTGTAGTTTTGATTGCATTTCCCTGATAATGAGTAATATTGAGCATCTTTTCATGTGTCTGTTGATCATATGTATGTCTTCTTTGTAAAAATGTCTGTTTGTGTCTTCTGCCCGTTACAAAAGAATCCTTTCATGGTTAAACCATTGTAGCTTAGGTTTTCTGTTACTTGTAGCCAAGTTCAATTCTAACTCATATAATAGAAAAAAATATTTATAATGTTGAATTGAATAAAGAAAGAAATGTGTACTGTTGCTTCTGGCCCTAAGGGAATAACTAGTATGTAATTACCCTCTCCACAGAAAAATGTAGAAAAAAATGGATACCAAACCAAACCACTGTTTTCAAACACCAGGTAGCACAGAACTGAGATTCCCTGAGAAAAGAGAAATATGTTGGGCCTTCCTTTTGACCAGGCTTACTGTCTGGAGGAAATTTCCGGGTGGCAGCATAAGAAAGGAGAATCCATGCCGATTTTACGAATCTTGCTGATTTAAGGAGAGAAGGAGTTGTCCAATTAAAAATAGATATATAAAGAAAGAAATATAATGCAAAATCATCAAGAAAAAATCAATAGAAGCAGTTAAAGAAATTACTAAGATGATGGAATTTGTCAGACAAAAATATTAAAAAGGTGTTATGCATAGGATGTATAAAAATTTAAAAAAGGAAGATATAAAAAAGAAGTAAATGGAACTTCTTAGAGATGAAAAATAGTGTCCAAAATTAAAATTTCACTCCAAAATTAAAATTTCACTCAATTGGATTAATAGCAGATTACACACTACAGAATAAAAGACCAGTGAACATTAAGACACTGATCTTTTTGGGGCGCCTGGGTGGCTCAGTCAGTTGGGTGGCTGCCTTCGGCTCAGGTCATGATCCCAGGGTCCTGGGATCGAGCCCTGCATCTGGCTCCCTGCTCCGCGGGAAGCCTGCTTCTCCCTCTGCCACTCCCCCTGCTTGTGTTCCCTCTCTCGCTGTGTCTCTCTCTGTCAAATAAATAAAATCTTTAAAAAAAAAAAAAAAAAGACACTGATCTTTTTATGTCTCCATAGTTTTTCTTTTTCCACAATAGCATATAGTGGAAAGCATTTAGCATATTACTTTATCAGATTGGCATCTTTCACTTAGCAATATGCATTTAAGATTCCTTCATATCTTTTCATGGCTTGATAGCTCATTTCTTTTTCCCTCTTTTTTCTTTGACCACTTATTATTTAGAAGTATTTTTTTTTTAATTTTTAAAAATGGCCCTGAAACAAGTTTATATTTATTTGAGGAGATATCAAAACTTTAACCCTCCATACAAATGTTAACCCAAAATGGATTATAGAACTAAATTTTAAATCTGTAACTATAAATCTTACAGAAGAATACACAGGAAAAAAATGAAGGCAACAGTTTCTTAGGCAGGGCACAAGCACAATTCTTAATAGAAGAACATTGTAAATTTGTACCCCATTAAAATAAAAAACACCTAATTACTGATAGATAGTATTAAAAAAAGTGAAATAGAAGCTACATACTGTGAGGAAATATTTTTATTTATTTATTTTTAAATTTTATTTTATTATGTTAATCACCATACATTACATCATTAGTTTTTGATGTAGTGTTCCATGATTCATTGTTTGTGCATAATACCCAGTGCTCCATGCATAATGTGCCCTCTTTAATACCCATCACTAGGCTAACCCATCCGCTCACCCCCCTACCCTCTAGAACCCTCAGTTTGTTTCTCAGTCTATTGTCTCTCATGGTTCATCTCCCCCTCCGATTCCCCCCCTTCATTCTTCCCCTCCTGCTATCTTCTTCTTTTTTTTTCTTAACATATATTGCATTATTTGTTTCAGAGGTACAGATCTGTGATTCAACATTCTTGCACAATTCACAGAGCTCACCATAGCACATGCCCTCCCCAATGTCTATCACCCAACCACCCCATCCCTCCCACCCCCCCACCACTCCAGCAACCCTCAGTTTGTTTCCTGAGATTAAGAATTCCTCATATCAGTGAGATTATATACTTGTGTTTCTCTGATTGACTTATTTTGCTTAGCATAATGCCCTAATATTATATACCCAATATACCCTAATACCATAATACCCTCTATTTCCATCCACATCATTGCAAATGGCAATATTTCGTTCCTTTAGATGGCTGCATAATATTCCATTGTATATGTGTGTATGTATACACACACACACACACACACACACACACACACCCCACATCTTCTTTATCCATTCTTCTGTTGGTGGACATTTTGGCTCTTTCCATAGTTTGGCTATTGTGGACAATGCTGCTGTAAACATTGGGGTGCACGTACCCCTTCAGATCACTACATTTGTATCCTTGGGGTAAATACCCAGCAGTGCAATTCCTGGGTTGTAGGGTAGCTCTATTTTCAACTTTTTGAGGAACCTCCATAGTGTTTTCCAGAATGGTTGCACGAGCTTGCATTCCCACCAACAGTGTAGGAGGGTTCCCCTTTCTCTGCATCCTCGCCAACATCTGTCATTTCCTGACTTGTTAATTTTAGCCATTCTGACTGGTGTGAGGGGGTATCTCATTGAGGTTTTGATTTGTATTTCCCTGATGCTGAGCGATGTTGAGCACTTTTTCATATGTCTGTTGGCCATTTGTATGTCTTCTTTGCAGAAATGTCTGTTCATGTGTTCTGCCCATTTCTTGATTGGGTTATTTGTTCTTTGGGTGTTGAGTTTGATAAGTTCTTTATAGATTTTGAATACTAGCCCTTTATCTGATAAGACATTTGCAAATATCTTCTTCCATTCTGTCAGTTGTCTTTTGGTTTTGTTGACTGTTTCCTTAGCTGTGGAAAAGCTTTTTATCTTGATGAAGTCCCAATAGTTCATTTTAGCCCTTGCTTCCCTTGCCTTTGGTGATGTTTCTAGGAAGAAGTTGCTGCGGCTAAGGTCAAAGAGGTTGCTGCCTGTGTTCTCCTCTAGCATTTTGATGGACTCCTGTCTCACATTGAGGTCTTTCAACCATTTGGAGTCTATTTTTGTGTGTGGTGTAAGGAAATGGTCCAGTTTCATTCTTCTGCATGTGTCTGTCCAGTTTTCCCAACACCATTTGTTTAAGAGACTGTCTTTTTTCCATTGGACATTCTTTCCTGCTTTATCGAAGATTAGTTGACCATAGAGTTGAGGGTCCATTTCTGGGCTCTCTATTCTGTTCCATTGATCTATGTGTCTGTTTTTGTGCCAGTACAATACTGTCTTGATGATTACAGCTTTGTAATAGAGCTTGAAGTCCGGAATTGTGATGCCACCAGCTTAGCTTATCTTTTTGAACATTCCTCTGGCTATTTGGGGTCTTTCTGGTTCCATACAAATTTTAGGATTATTTGTTCCATTTCTGTGAAAAAAGTTGATGGTATTTTGGTAGGGATTGCATTAAATGTGTAGATTGCTCTAGGTAGCATTGACATCTTCACAATATTTATTCTTCCAGTCATGAACGTGGAATGTTTTTCCATTTCTTTGTGTCTTCCTCAATTTCTTTCATGAGTATTCTGTAGTTTTCTGAGTATAGATCCTTTGCCTCTTTGGTTAGATTTATTCCTAGGTATCTTATGGTTTTGGGTGCAATTGTAAATGGGATCGACTCCTTAATTTCTCTTTATTCTATCTTGTTGGTCTATAGAAATGCAACTGATTTCCATGCATTGATTTTATATCCTGCCACTTTACTGAATTCCTGTATGAGTTCTAGCAGTTTTGGGGTAGAGTCTTTTGGGTTTTCCACATAAAGTATCATATTATCTGCAAAAAATGAGAGTTTCACTTCTTCTTTGTCAATTTGGATGCCTTTTATTTCTTTTTGTTGTCTGATTGCTGAGGCTAGGACTTCTAGTACTATGTTGAACAGCAGTGGTGATAGTGGACATCCCTGCCTTGTTCCTGGCCTTATGGGAAGAACTCTCTTTTTTTCCCCATTGAGTAGGATATATGCTGTGGGTTTTTCATAGATGGCTTTTATGATATTGAGGTATGTACCCTCTATCCCTACACTGCGAAGAGTTTTAATCAAGAAAGGATGCTGTACTTTGTCAAATGCTTTTTCTGCATCCATTGAGAGGATCACATGGTTCTTGTTCTTTCTATCAATGTATTGTATCGCATTGATTGATTTGCAGATGTTGAACCAACCTTGCAGCCCAGGAATAAATCCCACTTGGTCGTGGCGAATAATCCTTTAATATACTGTTGGATCCTATTGGCTAGTATTTTGGTGAGAATTTTTGCATCCATGTTCATCAGGGATATTGGTCTGTAGTTCTCCTTTTTGTAGGGTCTTTGTCTGGTTTTGGGATCAAGGTAATGCTGGCCTCATAAAATGAGTTTGGAAGTTTTCCTTCCATTTCTATTCTTTGAAACAGCTTCAGAAGAATAAGTATTAATTCTTCTTTAAATGTTTGGTGGAATTCCCCTGGGAAGCCATCTGGCCCTGGGCTCTTGTTTGTAGGGAGATTTTTGATGACTGCTTCAATTTCCTTAGTGGTTATGGGTCTGTTCAGGTTTTCTATTTCTTCCTGGTTCCGTTTTGGTAGTTGATACATCTCTAGGACTGCATCCCTTTCTTCCAGATTATCTAATTTGCTGGCATATAGTTGCTCATAGTATGTTCTCATAATTGTATTTCTTTGGTGATGGTTGTGATCTCTCCTCTTTCATTCATGATTTTATTTATTTGGGTCCTTTCTCTTTTCTTTTTGATAAGTCTGGCCAAGGGTTTATCAATCTTGTTAATTCTTTCAAAGAACCAGCTCCTAGTTTCGTTGATCTGTTCTACTGTTCTTTTGGTTTCTATTTCATTGGTTTCTGCTCTGATCTTTATTATTTCTCTTCTCCTGCTGGGTTTAGGCTTTATTTGCTGTTCTTTCTCTAGCTCCTTTAGGTGTAGGGCTAGGTTGTATATTTAAGACCTTTCTTGTTTCTTGAGAAAGGCTTGTATTGCTATATAATTTCCTCTTAGGACTGCCTTTGTTGCATCCCAAAGATTTTGAACAGTTGTGTTTTCATTTTCATTGGTTTCCATGAATTTTTTTTAATTCTTCTTTAATTTCCTGGTTGACCCATTCATTCTTTAGTAGGATGCTCTTTAGCCTCCATGTATTTGAGTTCATTCTGACTTTCCTCTTGTGATTGAGTTCTAGTTTCAAAGCATTGTTGTCCGAAAATATGCAGGGAATGATCCCAGTCTTTTGGTACCAGTGGAGACCTGATTTGTGACCCAGGATGTTATCTATGTAGTTTGGTGTTCACAGATTCCTTTAGTTTTTGTTTTTCCTGGAAGATATTTATCTCTCCTCTTTTCAATGACAGCCTATCTGGACATAGTATTCTTGGCTGCATATTTTTGTCATTTAATGCTCTGAATATATCATGGCAGTCCTTTCTGGCCTGCCAGGTCTCTGTGGATAGGTCTGTTGCCAATCTAATGTTTCTACCATTGTAGGTTATAGATCTCTTCTCCCGAGCTGCTTTCAGGATTTTCTCTTTGTCTCTGAGACTCGTAAGTTTTACTATTAGATGTCGGCGTGTTGACCTATTTTTATTGATTTTGAGAGGGGTTCTCTGTGCCTCCTGGATTTGGATGCCTGTTTCCTTCCCCAGATTGGGGAAGTTCTCTGCTATAATTTGCTCCAATATACCTTGTGCCCCTTTCTCTCTTTCTTTTTCTTCTGGGATCCCAATTATTCTAATGTTGTTTCGTCTTATGGTATCGCTTATCTCTTGAATTCTGCCCTCGTGATCCAGTAGTTGTTTATCTCTCTTTTTCTCAGCTTCTTTATTTTCCATCATTTGGTCTTCTATATCACTAATTCCTTCTTCTGCATCCTTTATCCTAGCAGTTAGGGCCTCCATTTTTTATTGCACCTCATTAATAGCCTTTTTGATTTTGACTTGGTTAGATTTTAGGTCTTTTATTTCTCCAGAAAGGGTTTCTCTAATAACTTCCATGCTTTTTTCAAGCCCAGCTAGTATCTTTGAAATCATCATTCTGAACTCTAGTTCTGACATCTTACTAATGTCCGTATTGATTAGGTCCCTGGCAGTCGGTACTGCCTCTTGTTCTTTTTTGTTGAGGTGATTTTTTTCCATCTTGTCATTTTGTCCAGAGGATAATAGATGAATGAGAGGACAGAATGGTAACAGGGCAACAACGTCCCCAGAAAACATATGCTAAACAAATCAGAAAAGACCTGAAACTTGGGGAAAAGAAAGGGAAAGAAAGGAAAAAGAAAAAGTTAAAAACAAAAAAAAACAGAATATGATCAAATATGACCAGGCTGGTGCATAGATCAGTGCCACACACTAGATTTTGGGCGTATTTTGGTCTGTTAGAAGAAAGTGTCTCCCAAAATTTTAAGGAAATAAAAACTTATATATGTACAAAAATAAGGGTTAATACGATGAAGGGATGGAATATGGCTATAAAGATGAAAATTATAAAAGATTTTTTTTAAAGATTTTATTTATTTATTTGACAGAGAGAGACACAGCGAGAGGGGAAACATAAGCAGGGGGAGTGGGAGAGGGAGAAGCAGGCTTCCTGCAGAGCAGGGAGCCCAATTCGGGGCTCGATCCCAGGACCCTGGGAATATGACCTGAGCTGGAGGCAGACGCTTAATAACTGAGCCACCCAGGCGCCCCTATAGAAGATTTTATAAAAGGAATTGATAAGGATAAAAAGTTGGTTGAAAAAGAAAGAAGAGAAATTAAAAAAATAATAATAAAAAGGGAGAGAATGTGATCAGGCAGGAGACTAGAACAAAGCCATACACTAGATATTTAGGGTATATTTTGTTAGAAGAAACTGTATCCCAAAATTTTAAAGAGAGAACAACTTATATATATACTAAAAATAAGGTTAACTACAATGAAGGGATAGAATATGACTCTAAAAATGAAAAATAAAAGATTTTTGAAAAAAGGGATTGATAAGATGTTGGTTGAAAAAGGGAAAAAGAAAAATTCAAAAAAAAATAGAAAAAGAAAAAAAAAGAAAATTAAAAAAATTAACTTTGAAAGACTAAAGAATCGGGAAAAAAAACCATGAATTCTATATGCTGTATTCCCCTAGTGCTGGAGTTCTGCCATTCTCATTGATCGGGAAACTTCGTCTTGGCTGGCTGTTCTTGCTGATCTTCTCGGGGAGGGGCCTGTTGCAGTGGTTCTCAAATGTCTTTGCCAAAGGCGGAATTGCCCCACCCTTGCCGGGGGGCAGGCTAAATAATTTGCTCGGGTTTGCTCTCGGGAGCTGTTGTTCCCTGCAAGCTTTCTGTACAGCTTTGGAGGACAAGAGTGAAAATGGTGGCCTCCCAATCTCTGCCCTGGAGGAGCTGTGAACTTGGAGCCCCACTCCTCAGTGCATCCCCAGAGAAAAGCAGTCAATCACTCCTGTCTCCCTGGTCTCTGGCTGCCCTCCGTGCTCACTGGGCCTGTGACCGAGCATTTCTATCTCTGGTACCTGACCCCATTTGGAGTCTCAAAACCCAGCAGATCCCTGTGGTGAGCTCCTGCGCCACTCCCCCCCGGGCGAGTAATGGGAGTCTCCCTGGATCTGCCGCTTGTTGGGTCCCTGCTGGAGGAGCAGTGGCCCGACTGTGTCGTGGATCATGGTTTATGGCAACCCCGAGCTGAGAGCCCGCTCCTCGACTCCGTCTTTGCAGCTGGCTTCCCCGCTCCCATACCTGGGAGCTCTGCCTCACTCAGGCCCCCCCGGTCTTCCTGTGACCCCGAGGGTCCTGAGACCACACTGTCTCAGTAAGGGTTCTACCCCTGCTTAGCCACTGGAGTGACATCCCTCATCGGAGCCAACTTCTAAAAGTTCTGATTTTGTGCTCCGCTTCTCTATCTCTTGCCGGTAGCTGGCTGAGGAGGCTCCCTCCCCCCGCTGTCTATCTTCCCGTATATTGCCTTGGATTTACTTCTCCACATGTCCTACCTTCCAGGAAGTGGTCACTTTTCTGTTCAGAGTTGCTGCTCTTCTTTTCTTTGCTCTCCTATTGAGTTTGTAGGTGTTCTGAATGGTTTGATAACTAGCTGAATTCCTGGGACCAGATGAAATTTAGGTCTCCTACTCCCCCGCCATCTTGCTCCTCCTCCAATATTTTTATTTTTTATTTTTATTTTTAACTTTTATTTTTTTCATTTATTTGGGAGAAAGAGAGAAAGCGAGCACACAAGCCGGGGGAGGGGCAGAGGGAGAGGGAGAAGTAGATTCCCCTCCAGGGCTCGATCCCAGGACCCCGGGATCATGACCTGAGCCGAAGGCAGATGCTTAACTGTGCCACCCAGGTGCCCCTGAGAGAAAATATTTTTAATATGTTTATTTGATAAAGGACTTCTATCCAGAATATATAAAGACCTCTTACAACTTGAAGACAAGAAACATGTCAATAAAAAACAGACACTTGAACAGACACTTTGCCCGAGCAAATATATGAAGACTTATGAGCACATTAAAGATGTTCAACACCAGTAGTCATATGCAAATTAAAGCCACTACATAATCCCACTCTATACGTATTAGAATGGCTAAAATGTAAAAGAGAACACCAAATTTTGGTGATTATGTAGAGTGTCTATAACTCTTACACATTGCTTTTAGGAATATACAATAGTTCAGTCTCTTTGAAAACTAATTTAGCATGGTTAAAAACAGTTAAACATGAACATATAAAACTGGGACAATTCTACTTCTGATTATTTACCCAGAATATTAAAGACATGTCAACATATGTTGACATGTCATTATAGCTTTGTTTACAATAACTAAGAACAGGAAACAACCCCGAAGTTTCAACAGATGAATGAATATACAAATTTGTTTCTACCCATACAATAAAATCCTCTTTAGCAATTAAAGGAAAAGACCATTGATATATACAACAAGATGGATGAATATCAAGTATTATTTTTTTTAAAGATTTTATTTATTTATTCAACAGACAGCGAAAGAGGGAATACAGTCAGGGGGAGTAGGAGAGGGAGAAGCAGGCTTCCTGCTGAGCAGGGAGCCTGAAGGGAGGTTAGATCCCAGGACCCCCGGATTATGACCTGAGCCGAAGTCAGACGCTTAACGACTGAGCCACCAAGGCGCCCCTGAATATCAAGTATTATTGTGTGCAAAAGAAGTCAGGCTCAAAGTCCGTGCTGCATGATTTCATTTATATGAAAATCTAGCATAAATGAATCTCTGGTGACTGAATGCAGATCAGGTTGCCAAGAGCTTGGAGTTTGGGTGGGAGTAATGACTGGGATAAGTTTTTGAAGTGTTGAAAATATATAACTTGATTGTGGTGGTGTTTAGACTAGTGTATATATTGCCCAAATAATCAAATTGTACATTTAAAATCAGTGTATTATATTGTATCTAAATTATATAGCAATAAAATATATTAGAATGCAAAAAGTTACAATAAAATATAAAGATATTATACTCTTGATGTAACATACATGTATATATATGTATATATATATACACATATATATACATGTACTTATATGGACAATATAACATTTGTAATACCACATAATATAATACAGCAGATGGCAAAATATACCAGAAAGCTTTAAAGCCATATTTCAATAATAATTACTGTTTTCCTCTCAGTATTATTATTTTACATATTTTTCAAACGAGCTCACATTGACTTTATAAACAGAAAAAAACATTAAAAAGAAAGCAAAGACCTGAGTTTCCAGGGTTGAAATATACACTTTAGGTTTTGACCTCTTAGGCAGATTTACCAACAGGGATCTAAGCTATTTCCTCTGGTCTTTTATATATACATCATGATCATTTACAAAAATTAGATTTTGTTCCCTTAGCCCTGAGTTATCTGTGAAAACATTATCAATTTTTATAATGTCTAAATGCCAGAATTAGTTTTCAATTGAAATATAAATAAGACTTGATTTGATTTAACAAAATGATAGTGTTTGGAAAAATCTTACCTTTATATATCCTAAACCCAGTATCTAGTGTTTTCAGAAAATCAGCTATAAGAGAACATATTTTAGTTCATTTCACACTGTGTTAATTGTGTAACACGCTGTAACCATTACCTTTTACCAGCTACAATTACTCTTCTAATGAAAACTGATGAATTTAACAAGAAATTATTAGATCTGTTTGATCTAACCACGAACAAGTGGTTGATGGGAAATACTTCCTAATGAATATTTCATTCCCCTTCCCACTCCTGCCTTCAATTTTATAATTGAATTACATACCTCAATTTAGTTAAATAAAGAAATAATAATTTAAAACATTTAGTGTATAAAATACCATAATATGTAACATAAGCTATAAGGAATTGTCTATTGCAGACCAGAGAAGATATTGCCATCCTGACCACTTCTGTCAAGTGCTTTTATTCATCCAATGTTAGAAAGCACATATTTGGTTTTTTTTTCTTCTAAAATTTTTCTTCTTCCTCACTTTTCTGTTTCCCGTTATCTTTCAAATATATTAATATATTCTCTTCTCTTTGTTATTGTCTATGAAAACCATCATCATTTCTAGTATTTCAATATGCTTAAATTCTGACTTACATCTTTTAGTGGTCTCCCATTACCTTTAGAATAGTGCTAATACCTTAGAATGGTCTAAGAAAGCCTATGGGAAATGTTTCCTGCCTACTTCTTCACACCACCTTCCCCATGGCATCCAGTGCTCTGGCAATGCAGGACAATTGGCTACTCTTCAAACATTTCCTGATGTTCATAGAGGCTTGCCTCTGTGTATTCACTTTGCTCTGCTTAAATGCTTGTCCCCAAAGCATTTCTCTGCCTCCTACCTCACTTAGTAAATTTCTGCTTATCATTCAAGGATCAAATGGAAACATTTTTTTTCTCAGTAGGAGGGCAAGATGTCAAAGTTTGTCATAACCATAAACTTCATCTTAAGAAATTTATAAAGGGGCGCCTGGGGGGGCGCCTGGGGGGCTCAGTCGTTAAGCGTCTGCCTTTGGCTCAGGTCATGATCCCAGGGTCCTGGGATCGAGTCCCACATCGGGCTCCCTGCTCGGCGGGAGGCCTGCTTCTCCCTCTCCCACTCCCCCTGCTTGTGTTCCTGCTCTCGCTATCTCTCTGTCAAATAAATAAATAAAATCTTTAAAAAAAAAAAAAAAAAGGGGGTGCCTGGGTGGCACAGTTGGTTAAGGGTCCAACTCTCAGTTTTGGCTCAAGTCTTGATCTCAGGGTCATGAGATGGAGCCCCACTTTGAGCTCTGTACTCAGCATGGAATCTGCTTAAGTTTCTCTCTCCCTCCCCTCTGTGTGTGTGTTCTCTCTCTCTCTCTCAAAATAAATAAGTCTTTAAAAAAAAAAGAAATCTGTAAAATGATCTATATTTTTGAACCCATTCTTCGTATCAATTTCCTAATTCCCTATTTCTACTATGTTTACAAACAGAACCTTCAGAGAATTTATAATGAAGAGCGGGAGAAGGGTAGATCAATACCCCATTCACCTCTCTCCTTTTTACCTCTTCAGTGGACACCAAAAATGCAGAATTAATAAAACTGTGGGAGTGGCCTTCAACCTGTTATGGGAGAGAGTTGATGGCTATAGGATATGCCATTTAAGTTTTATTTTGGTTTGCTAATATAGTGACACATTTAAAAAAAAACCCTTAAAGTTAAACTTTGCAAACTGACACTGATAACAGGGCCTACCCATGGTAGTCATATCTTTGCTCACAGAATCTTGGGATATTTTACCAACTGTCATCAGTCTCTTAAGTATATTCAGCATCTTAAACATATTTCAAATATCTCTGCTCAAATTTTATTTGAGTAGAAATCCTTTTTCTATTTAAGACACCCTCCCAACTTTCACCCTTATTTCAGCACTAACCACCCCTCTTATTCGGCTTCTTTCCCCTCGTAACACATTTTAGTGTCTTATTACATAGTTTTTTTTTTTTTTTTTTTTATGTTTGCTGTCCATATCCCAAACAGACTTTAAGAATCATGAGTATGAGAGCAGTGTGTACCTTGTGGTAGGCATTTAATAAAATTTTGAGAAATAATTAAATAAGTGCACCCTGAAAAAGGCCTTTTCCATATTGTATAATTTCTAACTATTGCCTCCCATTATCATAAGAACCAACATCCCATAATAAATAGGTTACATATTTTTTTTTCTTCAGTTGCTAGTTTTCCTTTGGGTTCTTGGACTATTTTCATATGTGTCATTTGTTCATTTGCACCAGAAAAATCACAGAGTGAAATGGGATGCTCTCAACATGGAAAAGAAAAGGACTGACCTTCAAATGTGGGTGTGAAGTCTGAGATCTGCATGAGTTATCTCAAGCCCAGAACCAGAGTTAAGCTATACATGTAGCCATTATAAGAGTACATATAAATTATCACTTGATAATTTAACTATTATTTATTATATGTAAAAGTTTATACCAAAGTTATTACCCATATTTTTCTCATGGAATACCTTTCTGGTAGAAATAAGTGCATGAACATTTTAAGGCTGTTACACATTCATTATTTTCGCTTAGATTTTGATATGTTAAAGATATATGATTTGGAGTAGGGGAATAAAAAGAATTTTTCATTTACTCACATTTTCTTTGCTCTTTTAAAAATTTATTTCTCCTTGCTTGCTGCTTTTGAGAGTAATGCTAGGTGTTTTGAGAGGGGGAAACTTTCCCTTTCCACTACTGAGCTCAGGTAGCAGGGTACTGTGAGACAGGGAATTAAATTATAATGTTGCTGCTAATCAGCACAGATCTTGACACATGATATTTGATTATTATCTTAGGTCTGTAATTACAAATGTTATTTAGCAAGAAATTATTTATCTCTCTTTACAACCAGCTTTGGTAGTTGACTCTATAACCTCTAGAGTTGAGTCAATACACAGGTCTGATTGATTAGATTCTATAGAAAAATGAAGAAGTCCCTTTTTTATTTCTTAATGTATTTTCATGATTTATTTACTGAACTATAATTAACATACAGTGTTATATTAGTTTCGTGTGTACAATATAATGATTCAACAATTCAACATTGCTCAGTGCTCAAGATAGGTGTACTCTTAATCCCCTTTATCTATTTCACCTCCCCTCTGGCAACCTCTAGTTTCTTCTCTGTATTTGAGTCTGATTTTTTTGTTTCTCTCTTTCTCTTTCTTTTTTTTGTTCATTGTTTTGTTTCTTAAATTCCACATATGAGTGAAATCACATGGTATTTTTCTTTCTCTGACTTAGTTCCCTGATTTAAAATTAGCTTGTCATTAGTGTAACCAAATCCTCTCTTGTCCCAGAAAAAAAAGTGATTTTCAAAGATTATATAATATACAGAAAGAAAAATAAAACAGATATACAATTATATTACAGAATTGAAAAAAAATGATTATTTTCTTGTGTTTGTTACATTGTGGAATGATTTTTAAGTACCTTTTTGATGCTAGCATGACTCAAACTCTATGCCCACATTTGGAGAATTAATGCCTCAGATTATCCAACCTCAATAAATACAAAGCAACAAAGAAACAAAAAATAAATGTGGTTTCAGGCCACCAAAGTGTGGAGTGATTTGTTTCACTAACATACCCACTCATGTCTATGTCATATATAAATATTTATATAAATATAAATACAGTGAAAATAGGATCATATTACTCCTGTGGAAGAACAATATAGAATAATATTTTTCCCATATGGGGCAAGATGTTTGTTTTTGTTATTCTCTCTGTGGCTAGAGAAAACCAGAAAAATAGGTAAAAAGAGAAGTATATTTCCTTTCCCATTCCAAAAAAGTAGCTGAGCCTTTTGTGTCCTGAATGCAGGCTCTCTTGCATCCAATGATCTTTGGGGACCTTGGTATTTTGTGATCACAAGGAGAATTTGCTTTGTCTTCATCCTTTGAGAAAGGTAGTTCTTCGAGTTGAAGTGGTTGAAGTGCCTAGATCTGGAAGGAAAAGAAAATTGTGGTAGTTTAGGTTATCCTAGAAGCAGACACTGAGAAAAGGAATTGAGTACCAGAGATTCATTTGGGAAGTGCAGAAAATAACAATAAGACAGAGGAGATGTGATTAGGGGAAGGGAAGGAGACCAATACAAGGTTCATTACTCAGCCTACTCCTACAGGGCACTTGGAGCTCAACCCTGTAAGGAAACTATGAAATGGTACAAAACACCTGACTCAAAGTCATCTCATCACCCTCTGCAGAGGGTGAGGGAGCTGGAGTATTTACATACCATCTCCAGTGAGGTGAATGAAGCCTGTTCTAGTGGGAGGACAGCATTAATTTCCTGGACTGTTCAGACTGTTATTTGGGAGAAAGGCTCTTTCTGGTTCCAGGAAAAAAAAAAAAAAAATTCCTCAGGCGCAGAGAAGTTCATTGGAGAACAATGAGAGAGAAATGGGGGGAACCTTATGGTATATGGCCCAGAGATCTTCCCCGTAAGTGGGCAAAGGAGAAGGTTGGTTCCTGTGGAGATTTCAGAGACTGGCCTATTTGCCCAAAGGTTGGTGAGTGGAGACTGGGATGGCTTCAGGTTGCTATGGTTACTCTGAATCCACACCTCAGGGGCAGAGTAGAGGCTGATTCTGGGTTTGCTCTGCTTGGCCTCTCAGACTACCAGGTTCTCAAGGGTTCACAGGCTGCAAAGAGCAGACCCTAGGGCAGCCAGGTATAGCAGAAGGAGAAACAGGGGTTTCAACCTTGTAAGCCCTTGGAGACATTGTTAGGGAGTGAGATGCCCCACCACCAAATGATTAAAGTAAGGTTTTTATCTCATTGGTAAGTGGGGGACATAATGCCTGAATGATTTAGAAAAACAAAACCATGTAAGGTTCCTGCACCTAAGTGATAAGGAACAAGTTAATACTTGCAATGCATAATATTAATATATTTTATATTATTAATATATGTGCAATATCATTTTAATCTAGTTGTTGTTTTCTATTATAAGGATGTATCATAATTTATTTAACCAGTCTCCTATCATTTAGCATCAATGTATTTTGAGTAAAAAAAAAGATGATCATCCTGGAATTTTATCTGTGAGAGGCTGCAAATTTCCTCAGAAGAAACCCCTAAATGTGGAATTCTAGATAAAAGGTGTGCACAGATTGAGTTTTAAAATATGTTGCTAAATTGTCTTTCAGGATAGATATATCAATTTGTACATACTTCTAAATGTACTTGGGGTCTTGATGATATGTAAGTAGCATTTCAAAGCCTATCTTAGTTACATACAACTATCCTAACTTCCCTGTCCTAATCTCTTATTTCTCAAGACAACAGTTAAGTCATGAGTTATCAGTACAAGTGTATAAAATGGTGCCAAATTTTTCTTAATTAAACTAGCTGATATTCTTCCTGCTTTTGAGATATTTCTGGAAACTTTGAAAGACATTTTTTTCCTTTGATGTTTAAGTTATCCAAATTCATTTGGTTAATGTGCTTGCTTTTGTCTAATATTAAATTCAGATTTGATTTAATGTCAGGGAGTTACTAGAATTTTAGTTCTGTGACTCATTTTTTCCAGTTTTGTTTTTTATTATTTTATTATTTATTTAGTTTTCATGATAGAGTACTGATAAACAGAATTCTGTGTATATTATAAATACCACTTGGTTGATTTACAACACTTGGAAATCCCAATAAGTAAAAGGAAAATGAAAGAGATTGTATCTTTGATAAGATTAGTCTCATCAGGAGGTAATATTAAAATTGGCTTTCAGAATATAATCAAGCATTTGTCCAGTTATCTTTAATTGATCTGCTGTAAAAACGAGAGTGCAAATTGCAGATGAAATTGCAATGCATTACAAATCAAAGAAGAGGATAAAATAAAGCAATAAAATAGGATGGGGATTATTCTTTTCATCTGGGTACTCCTGGGCTACTTAGTATTTTTCCAGTATTGCTAGTGAGGGAAAAAAGTTCAACAGCTTAAAATGAATGTGCACTTTAAAATGAAGTGAAAAGGAAAGTTCTCACAGTTTTGGTTACTTTTCATTCAAGAAGGGAGTTCCATGACAGACTGCTTGTTACTGCCTTGTCTGACAATGTAGAGAAACCAGTCACTCAGGCAGCATGGGTGAAGGAGGGGAGAGAGGGGATAGAAGTTAATGAGGCTGAATCTCCCTAGTGATATTACTGCCTTACTCTCTGTTACTAAGTTAGGCATGTAAAGATGTCCATTTCTTTTGTAGCCAGGAATGCTCAGGGAAGCAGATAAGATCATGGATTTGGGCTTCACAGAAACTGAACCTTATCTGTCTCTTACTTGCTAAATTGCAAGTTCTTTAATCTCCTGGAGCCTCAGTTTTCTTGTCTATAAAATGGGAAAAATAATTGTGACAATTAACAAAGACAGAAATGTGTGCATTGTCCAGGTTTGTGTGTGTTGTGTATTAATTCTTGAAGGAGAGTTATTTTAATTTGCGTTTTTGCCACTGTTCCTATTACTATTATCATCATCATTATAATGCTTTACTTTGGTTGAGGATTAGATTATTTAGTAGAAACGAAGGTAGCATCCCACAGGATTAACCTTCCTATAAATCATATTTAAAGCTAAATCCCAAATGATTCTTTTTACCATTGACTGTAGAATAGGCTTTCTCTTAGGTCTGTGGAAGGAGGGTTCTTACTAAGATAATTAAAAGTCTGTGTCATTGTCCAGCAACTTCTTACACAAATGTGAGCATTTTTAGGACTCATTATTGAGAAGAGATACAAGACAAAATAGTTCAGTGGTTACCAAAACTGGATGATGGTTAAAAAAATCACTTGGGGGGATTTTAAGACAGAAACTGAGGTCCAATCCCAGACCTTCTGAATTAGAGTTCTCCTGTGGGTTGTTTGTATGATAGAGAACATTTCTGATGGTCAGATTGATGTGCTACTCTATTTGAAGATTAACTTTTAGAATTGTTATGCCTTTAGTAAGGTGGACTAAATACATTCTTCCCCCTCTTATGTCACTTAATATTCATTTGAGGATTAATTTTCAGAAATGCTATGAGGAATACATGTGTTCTCCCCCTTCCCTTTTACTTTTCTAACAGTGTGGACCTTAGAATTACTCTAGTCTAGTTCCATTCAAATACAAGGATCCTGGCACTCTTTCCTCATTCAACAAAAGGAATACATATCACTCTATGGATGCACCTCATTTATCTCAAAGCACTCCCTTCCGTTGGAGGTAAAAGTCCTCTCTTTGTAAGAAACATTCACAGAAATTGGGGAGATAATCCTCTGATGTGCTTCTGTGTGTATATTTGGGAGTATCTATTATTTAAAATTAAATAATTTACACAGAATGCTGGGAAATAAAATGCAGCTGTGGTTTGTGGGAGAGGGCTATGAGAGAAGTCCAGTGCCTTTTCTGTCCATTGGGTTTTCTTCATCCAGGATGTCATAGCTTTCTCTTCAGACCAGATCTGAAAAATTAAATGCCTACAATGACTAAGCGGGCAGCATACATGAATGAAGCAGGTGGAGACTATTGCAAAATGGTGTCCTTAATTGACTAAATTGAATTCTTTCCATATCATTTTATTTGTAGATTTTATTAGTAGTGATAGTCTTTACTTCTCAGAAGATGTATGTATTCTTCCAGTTTTCTTGACTACCAGGGTCCTTTTGGTAGAGCTTTCTTTTATTTTTAAATTTTGATAGAGAGATGAGTCCAACAGATATTTCATTTTTCCCTGAACTCCACTTTAAGAAAAGTGACCGTGCAGGTGTGATGATAAATGGCAGCTGCCACTGGGCTGCAGTATCTGGAGACAACAGGAGGAGTGAGGATGATGATGAATGGAATAATTCATTTAATATCTCAGGGGAACCATGTCTTTGCTTACTGTTGCAGTGTAGGAATAAAGACTTAATGTTTCTGGATCTGATATCTTTTTCTTTCAAGAGGTCTCCATATTTTTAAGAGATAAAAATTAATTAAAAAAATTTAAAACACATTGTTGGTTTATCAAAACAGTTTTGTGGGGTAACATGTGGCCCATCTTGTATCTTCCAATAGCATCCATTCTAGACTTTTAATTATTTCAAATATAAAAATAACTGTAGATACTTGGCATTGATTCATAGTGATGCTGTACAGTATTTTTCTATGTTTAGTAAAAAATGATATTTTAAATTTTGAATTCTTTACAGTTTTAAAGTTATACATTTCAAACATTTGGAAAGAATATTCACTCTATGTAGAGTCACAGAATGCCAGTTTTAAGTGTTCTTAGGGAAATTTTCATCTATTTATTTTGCAGATAAAGAAGCTGAGGGGCAAATGGAGTTGCTGAAAGTTACGCATTTAGTTAGTGGTAGAGTCAGGGTTTGAACCCAGAATTCCTGAGTATTACTCAGCACTGCCCTGCCATTCTACTGTCATGTCTTCAATTTGTTTATTAGTTTGTTTATTATAAGTCCTGCAAAACAAGATTCAGTGGACAAAATTTCCTTATGCAAACTTTTCTACTGATCTAGTCCATAAGGTGACAATGCACATATATTTGGCACTTTAGGAAAATTTAAAATGACTTCCTAAATGTATGCTTTGTTATGATATTTCAACATAACTTAGATTAAGTGATAGCAGAAGTAAAATGAGCAAACTGGTGTCTTATTCTTTTTTTTTTTTTTAAGATTTTATTTATTTATTTGAGAGAGAGAGAATGAGAGATAGAGAGCACGAGAGGGAAGAGGGTCAGAGGGAGAAGCAGACTCCCTGCTGAGTAGGGAGCCCGATGTGGGACTCGATCCCAGGACTCCAGGATCATGACCTGAGCCGAAGGCAGTCGCTCAACCAACTGAGCCACCCAGGCGCCCTGTCTTATTCTATATATTACTAAATGACTAGTTTTCTGCTTAATTGATTATATTGCTCATATTTTCATTTTTGTATAGTAGGCTTCCTTTTAAGCCTCAAGAATTGAGAAGTGAGGCATAAATTGTGCTGCCTTTATTATTATTAATTTTTTCTTGGAATGCATGAAGATTGAGCTTTCTTTGAGTCTTTTTTTGAGGGGAGAAGGGGGAGGTGTCTTTATTTATTATAACTAGCAAATTCCAGACCATTTTCCAATAGAATTCAGATCTTCTTGCCCAATCATATTTAGGAAATAGCAGGTGAAATGCAGCCATGTAGTCTATTCAGAATCCGCTATTTCTTGGTGCTGAGAGATGAAGCCCAAATCCCATTTGCAGTGTTTATTACCTCTCAGAATCTGTGAGCAAGCATCTTTCCTGGTCCTTTTACTTGTCTGTCTTGTCTACTGGCTATCCATTTTCCATTGTTGTCCCAGGTTGGCTGCCAATGGTACGTTTCTCAGCCACTTAATAACTTTACTTAGACAGATTTATAAGAAGCCAAGTGCTGTCAAGTCCCTGAGATGTATAGATTGAGGCTTTCTTCCTCTCCTCCACCCCTTCCAACTTTGCAGTATAAGTCTGTCTCCTTAATAGCACTTTGGTCTTAATAGACTGTGTCTCTCAGGGTCCGGCATCAGCTGCATTACTGGAGCATGGCTTATGCTCATCTCTTTTGAGCTAGACTGCAGTTAAATAGGAGCAATTTATTTCTGGTGTTGTCAATATCACATTTCATGAACCTGAAACTCATTACATTTTTTTTTTTTTTTTCAAATTACCTTGCTTGGGCTTTGTAAGGGCATTTTGTATTTGCCACAGATCATTCTTTTAGATTTGGAAAGAACTGAAACTTTTTGTTACACTTCTGATTGGTATAATAGGGTGCCATTTAGGCTAAGGGTAGGCAGAAGAAAAGCACAGCTTTTGACTATAGAAACTGCACTTGCCATGCTCAATCACAGGGATAGTGGCTTTGGAGCTTCTAGATCATGGTGCAAAGGAAGGAAAAGAAAGAGCCTCTTGCATTAAGAAGTTTATAGTATTGTAAAGACTGGGAATATTTTTTCAGAAAGAATTTAAGAAATATATCTGAGTGGCAGCTATGATTATAAAGGACAATGTCTTAGTGGATATTGCAATACTGGACTCAAAATAGTTTGTTTTTTTTCTCTCATGTACATTTTGTGTTGCAGTTGGATTATCTATATGTTCCTCTAAGAGCAGGAGTTGACAAACGAATATGCACCACCTGTTTATGTACAGCTCATGAGCTAAGAATTTTTACATTTTTAAATGGTTGAAAAAATCAAAAGGCTAACTTTCATGACATGTGAATGTTACATGGAATTCACATTTCAGTATCCATAAATAAAGTTTTATTGGAATACAGCCATGCCCTTATTTACTTATTAGGTATGTGGCTGCTTTCATGCTACAACAGCAGTGTTAAATAGATGTGATACAGACTGTTTAGTCTACAAAGCCTACAATATACACTCTCTGTTTCTTTATGGAAAAAGTTTGCCTGTTCTAGAATGCAGTGCTGGGCAACCAGACATATTTTTTTCTTTTCTTCTCCCCATACCACTACTTAGAGGAAACCCTGATAACAAGAGCTACAAAGTCAAGGCTGGCTCTCTGCTCAGTTGGAGTTGTGTCAACGAAATGATTTAAGGATACAGCAAAGTTTCCTCTACCCACCAATATCTCATTTGGTGTTCTGTCAAGATACAACTCTTCTATCCTTGTCTGATCTGAGTCATTCTTTGAGTTCAATGTCCAAAGGTGATAGAAAGGGTCATTATTTACAGAAGACTACAAAAAAAAATATTTTAGAGTGGAAAAAGTCCTAGACTGAGACTTAAGAGACTTGTCATCTAATTAGGACTCACCAATGAATGACTCAGCTACATGCACTTGAGCAAGGTGCACTTTTTTCACTTTTTTGAGCTTTTTGCACTTTTCTTTTTGCACTTTTCTCACTTGTATGGATTATGAACCACATGCCTCTAAGGTCTGTTTTAACTTGGAAATTGATTCCATGTTTCCCAAGATATAAGAGGGAAGCCTTGTGCATTATTTGAACTTCTCTCATTACTGTGATTGAATTTACAACCTAAATGAATTGTTACTATGTAAAGATGTAGATATTTTGTCCATTGGTACATGTTATTCACCACCCTAAAACCAATGCCTAGTGCAAAGGAGATGCTTAATCATCACTTTTGAATTAGTGGATAAATGAATGTATGAATGAAATAATCTAATAATTATAATAATTAGCCTATTTAGCACCATGTCCCTTAGAGTTTTAGGAATCCCCCCCTTTTTTTTTTACTGGGTTTTATCTTTATGATTTGTCTTCTTATTTATAACCTAACCTTATACTTGAGAACTGGGAACAAGCATACTCTTTAGCTATCCTTCTCACAACCATGGCTTAGATTCTCAGAATGGCCTCACACAGGCTTTGCTTACACAGAACAAACAGATCAGTCAGTTCAGCTGATGATATACTGACCCTCAGCAGAACTCCCCCTGCCAGGCAGGCTGAATTCCTGTAAGAAGGAACTAGAAACCTTAGGGGGCTGAAAAGTAGCCATAGAACACTGAGTCAGAAGAGAAAGCATCTAATTTTTTGTATTAATCCAAAAATTTGACAACTCTCACTAATAAACTTTTATACTTCTGAAATTTGTCCAGAACGAATGTTCCAGTAAGTGTCAAGGTATTGATGAGCATATGTTGGTTTTGTAGGTTTCTGCAGTGAGAAGTTCCTGTGGCTCCAGTTTTTTTCTAATTTCAGAGGGCTCCTTATTTCTAAACAGCAGCTAATCATCTTTAAGGAAGCAAATACACAGCCTTTATCATTATGAAGTTCATAATTTTGTTTTAAACTTTAAGAAATAAGAAATATTTATAAATGGGCTTTGCATTGAGAATATTTGCCTTGAGGAAGGAGCTATTGTAAAGGAACCTCCTTTATTATAGGTTTTGTGTGTGTGTGTGTGTGTGTGTGTGTGTGTGTGTGTGTGTGACTTCTATAGAGCAGTCAGCTTTCCGAGATCTAGAAAGTTAGAAAAAGCTATTAATGTGTGTTGGTCTAACACCTAACTTCACTGAATTATGAGAATTTAATAAAGATGTTTCTTAGCCAAGCAACTGTAGCATCTCATAAATACAATTAAGTAAATACAAGTGTTTGCCAAAGACATGCTTGTTTACCCTCATTGCCCTGTGGTTTCATAGGCAATGGATCTTGAGATGGTGACAGTTATTACAAGAGTAGCATGGGCAAAAAACCAAGCCAAAACAAAATTTAAAACATACCTATAATTATTCTGTCTTCCAAGCTGAATGGTATCAATGTAATCTATATGTGTGTCATACTGCTGTCTGCTAAAAATCACTGTTGATTACTGATCAGAATAAATAACTATTTGTTTTTTGTCATTGTGTACCTAACATTCATATGAAAATCGATGATTATGAAATATGAAGAACAACTCTGGATCTCCCTATAACTAAGAATCCTAGTTTGTAGAATGCATTTGGGAAAGTGGATGTGTGGATAAAGAGGGAAAGATGGTATCTCATCCAGATGGATATTTCTTTGTTTACTTTTTTTTTTTTTTTCCTACTCAAACAGAAATAGCTGCTATATGTGTCCTTAGACATGTAAGAGACAGGGTAAGAAGACCTAGTTGCCTTTGTAAGTCAGTCTTTGATAGGTCTCATTTTAAATACTCTATAGAAGACTTTCTCCATAACATTTCTGTGTCAGTCAGCAATCATTTAAGTAAGTTTTCTCTTTCCAAATTTAAAGGTTCTGGTTCTTCACCTAATTCAAATGTTTATAGCAAAAGTGGAGTGGATTAGGATGATGCTCTTTGATTTTAATATCATCATGTCGATACCAACATAATTATGTTTATTGTGGGCACATTGATACCATAATGAATGATGAATAAAAAACCTTGCCAAAGAACAACAGATTATAATAATGCTTAGTGTTTATTGAGAACTTCAATGTGCCAGGATTAGTTCTAAGTAATTTGTAAGTTACAACATTTATTTTGAAAATAGTCCTGTGAAATAGATACTCATCTTCCTTTACATTTCCAGATGAGGAAACTGAGCGTTTAGGCAAATTGCCAAAGTGACACATCCAGAAAGTGACAGCGCTAGAATTTGAACCCAGACAATCCCATGTCAAAGCTTATGTTCTACCTAATTTGTTTCTTTTTAGACGTATTTCTGAACTTATGTTTTGTCACAAAAATATTATTAATTTATTAAATTCAACTTCAGTAGTTGCATTTTGTAAAATCTGTTCCCCAAAACAAAAGTTCCATGAGGTAGTAACTCTTATAGGTGGTCGCCATGCCTGAATATGTTTGGAAAGTGATGGCGTGAACAATGAGATCAGTTTCTCTTTTGCAGGCCTTCTCAGGGCTTGTGCTCTCCTAATGCAGTGTTAAGACTAGGAGAGTATGCAGTGTTTTCCTCTCTTGAACATACTTTGGGAAATACTTTCATACTAATTTAAGTCTGTAGACCAGCATTGTCTAATAGGATAGCCACTAGCCAAATGTGAGTATTTAAACTTAAATTAATTGAAATTAAATTTAAAAATCAGTTACTTAGGCGCATTAGTCACATGTTAAGTGTTTAATAACCACATGTGGCTAATGGCTACTATACTGGGCAGTGCAGATGTAGGGCATTTCCATCCTCACAGATATTTCTGTTACCACTGCTGTTGACTTCTGAGCCTGCATTTCTGGCTAGATGGGAATAATGCTTTGTTAGGTTACTAAATGACACAGGCAGACAACAATGGCACGTAAAGGTGAACCTAGAGATAAAAACAGTGCCTTTTGACTGACTTTAATTTTTCTACTGGAAATGGATCTTTTGATTAAAGTAGAATTGTGGTATTTACGAATCACTAATTCCTTATATTTTTGGTATAATTGGAAAGATTTGTAGGGCTTGAAATTTAAATAAATATAAATAGCAAATTAAAATAGGGCAGAACATTGAAGAAAAGATAGATTAGTAATTGATCTTGAGAGCGAGAAGCTGGATATAAGGATTCTTCTGTGTGCTGGATACATAAATAAAATCTAACTGTAAGATTCACCTGGCCTCAAATCCCAGAGAAACTATTGTGATACCTAGCTTGATAAAGTTAATAATACAATATGGACCCTCCCATCAAAGTGGCATTAATGGGGGAAAGGTAATAGACTAGACCTAGGGCTACTTTTGGATACTTAGTCAGGAATTCTGAAAGCAATGATCTTTAGGGATCAGGCAGGTGAGGTAAGTAGGAAGGGAAAGGAAAGGGAGATAGAAAAGGGATTAGGAGGGTAGGTGTAACACAACAGGGACTTTCCCACATCAGTACTTCTAATGTTGGCTGCCATTGTGTCACATCTGAATCATAACTTCTCTGTAGTAAATGGAAATAAAAAAAATCTCATACTTAATAAAGTGAATAGGGAAACTATTTGAAGTTAGGGGACAAGGTATGTATTTATATTACCATACCTGGGTGACTACAAAGCAAGACATTGCCACTGTCTGGAGGTAGCTGCTCTGAATTGCAAGTACACCATCTCAGATAAAACCAGTTTCAGAAGTTTCTTTAAGTGAATACCTGCAAACATCTATAATGTTTGGTGGTGGTAAATATTATCCATATTAATGAGATTTAAAAATGTTGTCAAGACTGAGGTTTTTATTTAAAAGACGAGGAATAAAAATATATTCATACCAAAAAACCCCCACACTTAATAAGTAATAGAGCCATATGGTTTATACTTTGAGTCTGCCTTCTTTCATCTCAAAATTATATTTGTGAGATACGTTTATTGTTATTCCATCTAGTGGTGGGTAATTGGTTCATTTTCACTGCTATATAATATTAAATTGTACCTTATACAAATATACCACAATTTATATATCCAGTCTACAGTTGATGAACTCTTGGGTTGCTAATATTTGATATTGTGAATAATGCTGCTATGAATATACTTGTTGTTTATATATATTTTTGTGCACAAATGATGCATTTCTTGGAATGGAATTGCTGGGTCCCAATATGTGTTTATATTTTGTTAGTACTATCAAAAAGTTTTCCAAATGATTATACAACTTCCTCCCAACTTCCAGAAGTGTATGAGAGTTCCAGATGCTCTACATCTTTGGAAACACACAGTATGGGCAATCCTTTAAATTTTAGCCATTCTTGTAAGTGTGTGGTGCTATCTTATACTGCTTTAAAATTTTCATTTCTCAGATCACTGATGAAGTTGAGAACCTATTCATGTTTATTGGCCATTTGGATATCTTCTCTCTTGACATGGCCATTCATTTTTTTCATTATTTTCCCATTTTTCCTACTGGATCAATTAGCTTTTCCTTCTTTCCTTTTATTAGAATTTTTGTATATTCTCAGTATGCGTTTCTTATCCACTAAATGTGGATACCTAGGGATGTTAATATACAATTTTGCCTTATTAAAGTTCGTTATTAATGATACTTTCATGTTTAATATAATGACAGTAAGACACTTTAATGTCATTTATCTCCATCCTGACTCATATGCCATTGCTGTCTTGTATTGTCATTCAATATATAGTTAAGACACCACAAAACATTGTTATTATTGAATATGTAGTGAAGAATTTGATTTGCGCACATATTTTATCATTGATTTGCTTTTATTACATCCTGCATTTGGGGGTTATTTTCTTTATGCATAAAAACATTTTGAACATATTTTAATGGATGGTGATAAATTATCTCAGTTTTTGCTTGTCTAAAAATAATTTTTGTCTTCATTTTAAAAGTTATTTTGACTAGTTATAGAATTATAAGTTAATGCTTTTTGTTTATTTGGTCTTCTAGTACATTGAAATATCAATCTGTTGTTTTCTGGCTTCTATTGTTGCTATTAAGAAATTATTTTTTTATTATATTTTTGCTTCTTTGAAACATTTTGTCTTCTTTTTCTCTGGTTATTTTTATGTTTTCCCTATATCTTCGTTTTTTAGTTGTTTTACTATGAAAATGCCTAGGTGTTTTAACTTCATTTTTAAAAGTTAATTTTTAAATATAAATGGTTTTGTTATTTAAAGTTTTGTTTATATTTATCTCATGTAAGGCTCATAACAATTCTTGAATCAATTGGTTTTAGATTTATATAAGTTTTGGAATACTCTGCTATTTTTTCTTCAAATATTGCTCTGCCTTATTCTCTTTTCCTTCTAGGATCCCAATTACACATATGTTGGAACTTTTAACTATATACATATATCTTTTAAGCTCTTTTACGTATTTTACATTCTTTTATCTGTCTGAGATGGGTTTTTCTTATTTACTTTCCAGTTTTCAAATTCTCTCTTAAGTTATGCCTATCAGTCTGCTAAACCTATATGTTGAATACTTATGTGCTTTTCAGTTCTAGAATTTCCATTTGATTCTTTTATAGTTTATGGTTTTCTCAAAATTCTTCATATTTTCTTCTAATTTTTGGAATATATGATTCATATTTAGAGTATACGTCCTAAAATTCCATTATGTGGCTTTATTTAGTTTATATCAGTAATTATTCTCTTAGAGAACTAACTGTAAAGAAGTTTGTTCAGTCATGTCTTTAATATGCCCTATTCATTTATTTATGGCATGCCCAAAATTGTACATGAAAAATCATATAGATATTTTGAAGCTCTTGATGAAATTATATTCATCCAGGAAGGACTTACTTTTTTTTTTTTTTTTTAATTTATTTATTTGAGAGAGTGTATGAGAGAAAGATCACGAGTCGGGAGGGGGGTAGAGTGAGAAGCAGACTCCCTGCTGAGCAGGGAGCAAGATGTGAAACTCGATTGCAGGACCCTGGAACATGACCTGAGCCAAAGGCAGATGCTTAACCAACTGAGCCATCCGGGTGCCCCACGGAAGGACTTACTTTTGCTCTTGAAAGATAGTCAGGCTGCAGACACATGTAATCACACAAACTGTATCAGTACAATCAGGGGATTGAGGTAATTTGATTCTGGATTTCATTCTCTAACAGTGTTCAGTGTATTTCTGGTACACAGTATTCCTAGACTGCAGCCCTTCATGGTCAGAATTTAGTGTGTGGTATGTTTATCAGACCCTCCTCTCTGGAAGGTGGTGAATCTCATTTTCTTTCCTGCTTTTGTGAGCCTACTGAAAATGGTGCTCAGATTCTCAGCATCTCAGCTGACATTTTGATATGGCAAATGCCTGAAAGTCAAAAGAATTGCCAGGCTCAGACTACTAGTTTTGGTTCCTCTCTTTCTTCTTGGTCCTCCTAATTCTTGCTATGTTGGTAGCTTTTTGGTGCTTAAGTTGTAGAGTTAAAAAAATAAATAAATAAAAGGACCAGTTTTTTCTAGTTGCTATTGTGAGATAGTTTGTCCAAAACAATGCCATCTGCCACTGTCAAAAGTAGAGAACCTCTACTGTATTTCTTTGTTTCTTATTCTTTATATTTTATAGCCTCACCTTATCACCTAACATTGATTTTCACTGTATTCCTTGTTTTTAGGATAGCTTATTTTCTACCCTTCCTCATCTTCAAGTGTGCCTGCCATTCCTAAACCTTGAAATTCTTTGATAAAGTTTCTCAAAAAAAAAAAAAAAAAAATCCTAGATTTTACTTATGGTATAAGGGAGGGGTATTAGCATGGCTTTTTGATAAGCGAAGTGGAGACTGGGTGGGGGGATAGTAGGTCGTTACATACATTTTCAACCCATCCTCTCATTTGCAATTCTATATTTTCACCAATCTACTGGACTTTTAGTGTTTCCAACATGAATTAACAGCTTTTTACAATGGGGGTATGGAAAAAAAGATAAATTAATGTGTTGAGGATTCAACTCTGTCCCTTTTTGTGTGTGTGTTTACTACCTAGCTCAGTGCTAGCTATAGGTTAGATAGTTGTTTTGGTTGACTCTTTGGAAAATTTGTAAGAGTTTCTTAAAAAATATCTCAAACAAGAATAATGTTAAGAATTAAAATCATGGGGGCGCCTGGGTGGCTCAGTCGTTAAGCGTCTGCCTTCGGCTCAGGTCATGATCCCAGGGTCCTGGGATCGAGCCCCGCATCGGGCTCCCTGCTCAGTAGGAAGCCTGCTTCTCCCTCTCCCACTCCCCCTGCTTGTGTCCCCTCTCTCGCTGTGTCTCTGTCAAATAAATAAATAAAATCTTAAAAAAAAAAAAAAAGAATTAAAATCATGTATGTATATAAGCACTTGTATATTACCTTACATAACAAATATGTTAAGGTTAGTTTTAGGGGCTATTTATAATTATTTCACTGGGTATAATATTCACAACTGGGTACACTCTTTACAATCATGAACAAAAAATTCACTGAACATACCAAATAAAAGTCTGGACTCTGAGAAAATTAATGTAGGAAAATTATGGAATGTGTTAATGTAGACAAATACTTGGCAGTTTTAATGAATCAAAAGTAACTCTACCAACCAATCATGTGAACACTACCTAATAGAGTCATCAGAGGGACCATACATGGAGGAATTAGAGCCAGGAATGTAAAAAAAATTGGAACTCTGGTGGTGAGCAGGAAGGACAGTTTCAGTATTACTTCACAGTCCAAGAGCAGAGTTTCATTAGGGTTTCATGTTTTAGTTTATCTGCTATTCATTATGTAACTGAGGTTATTGACATTACTCTTTTTATTTAGTTATTTTCTTAGATGTTGTTGAAACAAGGATATTAAAATATCCTCAATTCTGGAAGAGAGTAACATTTCATTTGGTTTGAAATCATATCCTACTCTGAAGCCATGTGTAAGTGGACCGGGGGAAAGGGTTAGAAAAGGAACACTAGCTATTTCCCAGGCTGGGCATTGGTGAGGCGTTGCATTAAGGTTCATAAGGGCTCTGAAATCAGGCTGACTTGGGTTCAAACATGAATAGCACTACTCACTCGTTCTATGCTCTTAATCATTTCAGTTTAGCATTGAAATGGAATAATGATATTCACTTCAGAACAAGAAATAATATTTGCAAAATCAATTTAATACCTAGTTAATACTTAGTAAAAGTTAGCAGCTGTGATTTTAACCTCGTCCCTACTTTTCACTTCAGCTTCCTCTCCTGACACTCTGTTTTACTCCTAACATATTCTCCTGCCATACAGAATTCTAAAATTTCATGAATATTCCAAATATTTTTTCAACTGTGAGTTGTTTTCCCTCTTCTTTACATGTAACTTTGTCTGGTTAAATCCTACTATTCCTCGAGGTCTCACTTTACATACCAGTTTCTCAGAGAGCCTTCCCTAAACCTCCAGATTAGGTTCAGTGGCCCTTCTCTTTATGTTCTTACAGAACCCAATCATGTATTTTTCGCACTGTGTTAAAGCTGCCTGTTTACTCATCTATCTTTCTTACTACTGTAAGAGGGTAGAGACTACGTCTTTTTTATTGTTAAATTCCCAGTGCTTGTTACTAACAGGGGACTCTATAAAACTTATTGAGTAAATGACTGAATGTTCCTGGGGATTCATCTGTAAACGTGGTTTAATGGACATAGCATTCCAGAGATGGAAAAATACACTACACAAGTGGTTACATAGTGGGTCATTGAAGTACAATTATTATAAGTGCTATGAAGAAAAATAATGGTAGGAATAAAAGCTTGTAACAGGGAATCTTGGCTAAATTCTGATTGGAGAATTGTCAATCTGTGAAGGCTAATCTTATGTGTTAACTTGACTAGGCCACAGTACCTAGTATTTGGTCAAACGCTAGTCTAGATGTTGCTCTAAAGGTATTTTTTAGATGAGATTAACCTTTAAGTCAGTAGACTTTGAGTAAAAGAGATACCCTTCATATATGGGTGGGTCCCATTAAATCAGTTAAGGGTCTTATAAGAAAAAACCTGAGATCCCCAATGAAGAAAGACTTCTGAACCAGACTGCCCTTGAACTCAAGACCACATCAACTCTTTGTTGGGTTTCCAGCCTACCTTGAAAATTTTGGATTTGTCAGCCACCACCATTGTGTGAGGCAATTCCTTAAAATAATCTTTTTATATGTATACATCTTTTTGGCCGTGTCTGGAGAACAGAACTATATACAGCCATAGGAAGACAACACTGAGGAAGTGATGTTGGTTTGAACTTTGAAAGAGAAGCAATTGGTAGTGGAAGGAGTAGAAGCCACATGTAACAGAAGGTAAAACATGTCCAAGGGCCTTCAGGTGGGAAGACACTGCATCTTCAAAGAATGACTGCAGGGAGTGCAGGGATTACCATGAAAGGTGCTGGATAAGGCAAGCAGAGTCAGGTCATGCAGAATTGGTCATTGTATTTGGAGAAAATTCACAGAAGACCATCTTTATTTGTATTTGACAACAATTATTAAACTACTTTATAAAATTAGATCTACATACATTGTACTAGCCATAATTTAAATCATCTGTATCCTTTTCTTCTCTACATTAATGGAATGATCAAGAGTGAACAATTACCTGCTTTTTACTACCCAAACTGAGGCACATACTGAGAAAAGTAATGGAAACAAATCCCATGAGGCTCAGATAGATGTTTGAAAATGTGAGAAAAGATCAAATATCTGCAGCATTGAATCAAAACATCAGTAGAACATTAGCAGAGTTTGAGTGAGCCTGACAAAAGTTCACAAAACAATTCACTTGAGATAATGAGAAGGAAGTTCATGTGTGAGGCAGGCAGAATGAGATTCAGGTTATTTAATATTCCTTAGTTACTGTACTTTAAAAAAATACAATTTGGCCTTATCCTAAAATGTCAGTGCACATTTTTGTAAATTTCACTGCACATCTATTCATTGTGTAGCTTCTTTTAGACCTTTTAATGCTTTGTGCATGTTCTCAGTATTGTGAAATATTTCTGAAGCCATACATGTAGTAGTGTTAAAGAAGTAGGAAAAAAGCAAAGGGTAAAAGAAAAAATAAACAAAGCAAAAAAAAAAAAAAACTGGAACAGTTTTATTATAGATACATTTACAATAATCCAAATTTCAAAAAATCAGAATATATTTTACAGGAAAGGATATGAAAGCAAAGGAACATAGTAGGTGTATCCTATTTTTTTTTTTTTTTTTTTTTAGATTTTATTTATTTATTTGACAGAGAGAGACACAGCAAGAGAGGGAATACAAGCAGGGGCCTGGGAGAGGGAGAAGCAGGCTTCCCACGGAGCAGGAAGCCCGATGCAGGGCTCGATCCCAGGACCCTGGGATCATGACCTGAGCCACCCAGGCGCCCTGTATCCTATTTTTTTAAGTCAGCGTTTCATAGATAAAAAGTTGAATGTGATAGTGGGAGAATGAATTCTTTAGGATAAAGCTGAACATAAGCCACTTTTTATCCCCCCCAAAGGACTTAGTGAATAACCTTATATAGGAGGAAGTGCATTAATTTCTGCATCTTGTGGAGATGCCCAAATAGTTGCACTAATAGCAATGAGGACAGGGTGGTAACAGCCAGGACCCACTGTTAATCAAGTGGCCAATGCCTCGGGAGCAGAAATGGCTGACCAAATCTTGGTAGTAAATCCACTGAGGATGTAACACATGGAGTGTTAATTTTCAGTCAGTTGTACATTGGGCCATGGGGTTAATTTAATTAAAAGACTTATTTGCATTTTTTTTTCTCCAGATTTATTGAGGTATAACTGACATATAACATTATGTAAATTTAAGATAAATAGTATAATGACTTGATACACATATATAGTGAAATGATTATCGCAGTAAAGTTAGTTACCACATCTATCATCACCTCACAGTTACATTGTGTGTATGTTTGTGTGTGTGTGTGCATTCGTGTGTGTGGTGAGAACACTTAACATCTATTTTCTAAGCACATTTCAGGTATACAATAAAGTATTGCAATTAAAGTCACCGTTTTCTATATTAGATCTCCAGAACAGATTCATCTTACAATTGAGAGTTTGTACCCTTTGACCCACATCTCCTCATTTTCCTCACTCCCCAGCCCCTGGGAACCACCAGTCTACTCTGTTTGATACGAGTTCACTTCTTTAGATTCCACATATAAGTAAGATCATATAGTATTTGTCTTTCTCTGACTTAATTCATTTGTTAAAATGCCCTTAAGATTCATCCATGCTGTCACAAATGGCAGAGTTTTTTTCTTCCTTTTTTAAGGCTGAATAATATTTCATTATATATACCACGTTGTTTTCATTCATCTGTTGATGGATGCTTAGGTTGTTTCTATGTTTTGGCTATTGTGAATAATGCTGCAATGAAGTTGGGGGTGCAGGTGTCTCTTCAAGATGATTTTTTCTCTTTTGGATATATACCCAGAAATAGGATTGCTGAATCGTATGGCAGTTGTATTTTTAATTTTTCGAGGACTTACCATACTGTTTTCTATGGTGGCTGCGCCAGTTTACGTTCCCACCAATAGTGCTCAAGGATTTCCTTTTCTCTGCATCATCGCCAACACTTACTACCTCTTGTCTTTTTTATCACAGCCATTCTAAAAGGTGTGAGGTGCTATCTCATTGTAGTTTTGATTTGCATTTTCCTGATGGTTAGGATGTTGAGCACCTCTTTCTGTGCCAGTTGGCATTTGTATATCTTCTTTGGAAAATTGTCTATTCAGATCCTTTGCCAATTTTTTGATCAGGTTGTTTTTTGCTATTGCATTGTATGACTACCTTATCTATTTTGGATTTTAACTCCTTATCAATCATATGGTTTTCTAATATTTTCTGTCATTTTGCAGGTTGCCTTTCATTTTTTTTTTTTTCTTTTGCAGTAGGTTTTTAGTTTGATATAGTCTTACTTGTTGATTTTAGCTTTTATTGCTTGTGCTTTGGGTGTCATATGCAAAAAAATCATTGCCAAGATTGATATTAAAGAGTTTTTTCCCTATGTTTTCTTCTAGGAGATTTACAGTTTTAGGTGTTACATGTAAATTAATTAATTTTGAGTTCATTTTTTTATGAGTGATGTAAGATAGGAGTCAGGTTTCATTCTATTGCATATGAATATCAGCCTGTAATTTTCATTTCTTTTGATCTTACCTGATTTTGGAATCAGGATAATGCTGGCCTAGTGAAATGAATTTGGAAGTGTTCCCTTTTCTTGTATTTTTTGAAGGATTGGTGTTAATTCTCCTTTAAATACTTAGAATTCATCAATGAAGCTATCTGGTTCTGGGCTTTGCTTGGTGGGAGGTTTTTGATGACTGATTTAATTTGCTTACTCCTTAATGGTATGTTCAGATTTTCTATTTCCCGATGATACAATCTTAGTAGGTTGTATGTTTCTAGGAATTTATCCATTTTTCTAGGTTATTCAGTTTGTTGGCATATTATTGCTCATAATAGTCTCTTAGGATCTTTTGTATATTTGTGGTATTAGTTATGTCTTATATCTCATTTATAATTTTATTTGAGCCCTCTCATTTTTTTCTTGGCTAGTCTAGTTAAAGATTTGTCACTTTTATCTTTTCAGACACCAACTCTTAGTTTAGTTCATCTTTTCTGTTGTTTTTCTGGTCACTATTTCATTTATTTCTGCTCTAATCATTATGATTTTCTTCCTTCTACTAATTTTATGCTTAGTTTGTTCTTCTGTTTCTAGTTCCTTGCAGTGTAACATTAGGTTGTTTATTTGAGAAATTTTTCTTTTTTTTTTGCATTTTGCATTTTGTAGTTAAACTGTCTCATCAAAAATTTTAGAGGGCAGACAAAGTTGCAGTGCTTAGTCTTGGGGAGTGCCTTAATAAAATTAGAGTAGGCTTACTCTTATACATACTGGCCCCCATATTTGAGGATGAACAATCATGGTTTTTCTCATGATAATGACTTTTTTTATTAGAAGCCATGATTTCTAGGGAGTATTGGGGTGCAAGTTCAAATATTGCTATCACTGGCATTATCTCATTAATATACATTTTAAATTGTGGAAGTAGAATATAAATTATTGAACTACTCAATATTTAACAAAAATGATTTCGTTTAATTCTCACAAACAGTTCTATGATGTGAACATTAATACTTCATTTCATAGATTTAAAAAATGGCTCAGAAAGGAAGAATAATATGTTCAAAAGGAGAAGAACTTATGGGGCGCCTGGGTGGCTTAGTCATTAAGCGTCTGCCTTCCGCTCAGGTCATGATCCCAGGGTCCTGGGATGGAGTCACTATGTCTGGCTCCCTGCTCCGCGGGAAGCCTGCTTCTCCCTCTCCCAGGCCCCTGCTTGTGTTCCCTCTCTTGCTGTGTCTCTCTCTGTCAAATAAATAAAAAAGACTTAAAAAAAAAAAAAAGGAGAACTTATATTCAAACTCATTCTGTTCACCCCCCAAACCTGTATAATTTCCAGTGTACTCATTTGAGCTAAAATAACATAAAAGTAATACTTAGTTCAGAAATACTCCATTGCTAATGTTGCACCCCAGAGGAAGTCCAAACTAATATATAAATGTTATATATTTTTAGAGATTAAAAATAATGCAAATGCTCCTAATGCCATGAAGTTCTTTGGAAATTCAGCTTCACCTTGATAATCTTTCTCGTGTTCCTCTTATCTGGGTCACCAAGTGGTTTGGTTTTATGTTGATTCTGAAGCTTTTCCTCCCGGAAATCTTATGTCTTCATATTCTTAAAAAGCTATGTACGTTTTTTTTTTTTTTTTTTTTTTTTTTTTAATTTATTTATTTATTTATTTATTTATTTGAGAGAGAGAGAATGAGAGAGAGCAAGCACATGAGAGGGGGGAGGGTCAGAGGGAGAAGCAGACTCCCCGCCGAGCAGGGAGCCCGATGCGGGACCCGATCCTGGGACTCCAGGATCATGACCTGAGCTGAAGGCAGTCGCTTAACCAACTGAGCCACCCAGGCGCCCCTGTACGTTTTTTTTTTATGTTAGCTAATATTGTGATAATCAATTGTCTTTTTATCTTTATCTTTTTCTTTGTTTCTTTTTTTTAGTTAGTCTGTCCTTGCTCTGGATGATTGAGAAGACGATAGATCAGATAGATTAGAAGATGCTGAGCATCCATGATACTGTTAACTGCCACACCTTTAAAATCCTGTTTGTAGTCTTTGGAACAAGAAAGAGAAAAGATAACCACTGAATCCTTGACTTTCAACAATTTGGCCTCTTTCTGTCAGCATATAAAAACTACTGGAGGGCTTCTTGTTCTCAGAGTATTGCTATGCTGCTAATGAAAGGTTAACTTTTAAACTCAGCTATCAGATGATTTATAAGTTAAAGTGTACTCATCAGAAGCACTGAAAATGACCAGAAGATCACTTATGGGAATACAAGTCATGTAAAATCTGGGCCAGTGACCAGCGATATAGTTCAAGGTCCAGGGAATTGGCTCACTTCAGTTGAGTCCCTTCTATTTAATATTATTTGTTGATCGCCTACTTTTTAGCCACTTTCAGGTTGCACTTCAGAGTTACTTCATTTAGTAGAATGCATACTTATGGATACTGAAAAGGTGTGATATTAGATCACCAGGGACATGACTAAGTATTAGGGCAAGTTCCCTGAGTTAGAGACTTAAGTCCATTGGGAATAAAAGAATCCTTGTTTCTTCAACCCTGAGACCACTTTTGGGTTTTAGTCTATTCATTGTACATCCTTACATCACCAGTATCATCTTGACTGTGTAGTAAAGATATCTAATTCATACGTAATTCAATTCAAACCAAGATTCTTAGATCCCAGCCTGGTACTCCTATATCACTTTGTCCCTCTTGTCTTCGAGGAGACAACAAGGGGACAAGGAACAATTTGAATAGAACTCACCAACATAAATAATTGCCAGTTTTGTTCACTTCTTTTTATGCTGCACACTCAACAGCTTGGGAAATTAGCATCGTGAACTTCAGTGGTGCATTTTCTTGCCAGCAGTGTTTGCTACGTAACAACATAAAAGTACTCAACTCCTGTTTTCTTACTAAAATTTCCCGTCTTCACTGAGAAATAGATAAGCTGCAACTCCTGATTAATTGTATTATAGAACAAACAATTACAGTGAAGCAATTTGGTTTTAAAAATTAAGCTGTTGTGGGGGTGGGGGACTTTGATTAAACCTCACAAAGTAATAAATCAGCCATGAGGTCCAGACAGAACAGTGCTGATTTTTGTTTTTCTTGGGCAGCCAGCCTTTGCTATTGGATATAAGATATTATACCCAGAGAAGAATAGTGAATGGCAATTTTAAAATTATAGTAGTTCTTTGCTGCATGAAAAGAGTTTTAAAAAATGGTGTTTTCTTCAAATCACATTGCTTCCTGAAAATGACAAAAATGAAAGAACTAGTTATCTTAATTTCAAGAAGTGTTATCTCAAGCAACAATAGCTCAATGATTTTGTTCTTCTTTTTAATGACCTAACCCTGGAATAAATGATTGATAATGTTTGCTTTACAGTCACACCAGTAAAATCGTATCATGATATGATCTATTCATTTTTCATGATAGATTACATTGAATAAAATCGTATTTAGGCAATATCTAATATATACCATCCTTTTTCAGATATATCTAAATTACAACAAACTGGGTCTTCTAGCCTGCAGATTGCTGTATTTCCGCAACAGAAATTTAGCTGCCTCTTTCTCATAGCCTCTACTTAGATAGCCAGGGTAAATAATTCTCGTGATAGTGATATCACCATAAAATTATGTGGATTATTTTTGCATAAACCCAATCAGTCTCTGGAAAGCAGATATGAAATAGACTTTTGCTCTTGGAATATCATAATTTTATTAATTTAGCCAAATATACACATTGAGGTGTACAAATTTATTATACATAAAAGTATACAAATGAAAGTAATTTTGAAACTGTATTTATCTTACTGTAGTTTCTCTTAGTATGTAAATTTTAAATATGGCTTTATGAATTAAAATAAAATAAACTCTTATTTGGAGGCATTCTATCTGAAATCCAGAATTTATTTGCTTAGAAGATTTGAACTGTGCTATGTTAACATAAATTAATACCAACTTAATTTTATTTTAATTTATTTTTTTAAGATTTTATTTATATGAGAGAGAGAACATGAGCAGGGCGGAGGGGCAGAGGAAGAGGGAGAATCAGACTCCCTGCTGAGTGTGAAGCCAGTGGGGCTTGATCCCAGGACCTCAAGATCATGACCTAAGCTGAAGTCAGACGCTTAATCGAGTGATCCACCAGGGTGCCCCAATACCAACTTAATTTTAAATGTTTTTTGTTTTATTAACCCTAAGTTATTTACAAAGAGAATACATTGTGTAAAATAAGATTTTTGGAGACTGAGCTTCTATGACAGTTCCTTAACAAATTGATTTTTGACAACCTTCATTAATAAACTGCAATTTATTTATTATAAAATAAGTAAGTTATTTTCAAGGATTTTATTTCTGGTATTAATATTCTATAAATAAGTTTTATGGAAACAGACCTTTCCTTTGTTTTGGAAGACATGTCACTTTGGGCACCTTACCAGCATTGACCAGCATTGACCTGTTGAGTACTTGGTATAATGAACTTAGCTACAGATCCTCTTTATATCAGATACAAATTTACAATTACATAAAATATCACTTCAAAATACTTTATGCGCAGAAGTTTTTAAAAAGGAGAAAACTAAAGAGAGGACCATAAATAAGAACTGAGAGGACATTAAAAACAATTGAGATCATGAGGTCAAATTCCTTAGTCAGTCTTGGTTCCAGGTCAAACTAATGTGAGACATAAGTGCATTATTATTACCCTGTAATTATACTTTACACCCGAGAACCTTTCAGTGCCTCAAAACTTTGATTTACATGCCAACCAATCATACAGGGTGGGAAGGGAGGGGGTCATCTACATCTAAGTATTAGAATATACTTATTTTGACATACATGTGTTCATTTTTCCTTTCTTTGGGCTAATTTCTTTTTAGAGAGGTGTCATCAAGCATGGAAAGGGAAGAAGAAGAAGAAAAAAAAAAAACCCATGTAGACAGAGCAAATATGCATAAGCAAATTGAATTAATTAGGAAAAAAAACAAAACTTTATCCCTTGCTCTAGGATTTAATATGACTTCGAGAGTACATAATCTCTGCAAGAACAATTTGGAAAATAAAAGGATGGTATTCTAGTTTGAATATATAAAAAAGATTAAGTGTTCTGAACGTAATAATAATAAACTCAGAAAAATAATGAAATTCGCTCTGATGCTAATATGCAAGCACCAGGGGGGCCCTAGGAAAAATACAACAATAAAATCTAGTTTCACATTAATTATGCCATTTGACAAACTGAACATTGAGTTGCTTATGTCCAATAGCCCTTATATAGGCGAGATCACAGACAGTCTGAGATGTTAAAATGCTGGAAATCCATCTTCCCAGGAGGATTTTTGCCAATTAGTTTGGGACTAAAGAATCCTGCCAGGCATGAGCCTGCCCAGCAAGGTAGAGGATCAGAAACAGGAAAAAAGAAATATTTTATGAGAGAGCTAAAAAATCAGCAACTCAGCTGGCAGCACAAAACTATGCTTGAAAGCAACTTTAGGATTTGGAGGCTTTCATAATGGATTGCATTATAATTTTAGAGGTCTGTTTGAGGAGATTTGTTATATTTCTGGCATTAGAAAATTGTGTAAAGATTATATGTTGTGCTTACTTATTATGATAGCCTGTACCTAATGAAGAATCTTATCAACTGCTGTGCATATATTACAGTGCAATTGATGGGAACGTGATGGGCCAATTTCATCACTTTAAAATCAAGGAAATATTCCTGGATATTTAGACATCTGTAAAATTGATAAGGTGAATCCTTATTTTCTGAGTCTTCATTTGGAGATGAAACATCATGATATGTAGGAAAAAAAATCCTCTACTCAGTAAAAACAGGAACCAAAATGTGAATATAACTTTCAAATAATTGAGCAGCCCTGTCACACAGAAAGAACTAGGATATGAACGTTAATAGGCGTGAGTTAGTATATGACTTCTAAAGAAAATGGAAACTACATTTTATTTGCATTATTATTATTATTATTTTTAAAGGTTTTATTTATTTATTTGAGAGAGAGAGAATGAGAGAGAACACATGAGAGGGGGGAGGGTCAGAGGGAGAAGCAGACTCCCTGCCGAGCAGGGAGCCCGATGCGGGACTCGATCCTGGGACTCCAGGATCATGACCTGAGCTGAAGGCAGTTGCTTAACCAACTGAGCCACCCAGGCGCCCAATTTGCATTATTTTTTCATTCCTTATTTCTAAACTCTTTAGCCATGATTTTATTTTGAGATACCAGAAGTCCATGCTTATTGGGTAGAGGATGGCATTCCAGCTATTCTTTGAAAACCTACGAGTTTGCTTGCCTTCACTGGGCCTTTTGTCAATTTCCAACTTGTGTGTCATGATACAATTAAGGATAATTAAGTGGAAGGATGAGTAACTAAATGCCAAAGCCAGAAGAATTTAGGAATCATGAATTCACTCTGCAATCATAAATGAACTGAATATAGCCTGACTAGATACTTTTTACTGTTTTCTTACTGAAATTCTGTACTTCCTTGGCCTCGGTGATTATACACTCTTCTACTTTTCCTATTTCTTTTTGGAGTAAGAAGCAGATAAAACCCTCAATATATTCCTAAAGCATTCGGGATACTGCTAAAGATCCTGTAAATATGCAAATAGTACCTATTGGATGATTAGCAAACTGTAGAGAGGTGGCAGTTACTGGGGACTAGATGAACACTCATCAGGCAAGGAATAACTTCTGGAAAGAAATTTTTCCTAATACAGAAATTAACTTTATGAAGCTGAGGTCCAGAACATTTAAGTTTTTGAATGTGTATCAGTCAGAATCCAAGCAGAGAAACAGAATTAGTAGATGTATATTAACACATTTATTGCAACTTACAGTTGTGAGTGCTGGCTAGACAAGTCTAAAATCCATAGGGCAGGCTGTTAGGAAGGGCAGACTGGAACACTCAGGCATAGGCTAAAGCTGCTGTCCATGCGTATAATTCCCACTTCTCCAGGAAAGCTTCAGTTCTGCTCTTACTTCATTTCAACTTAGTGAATCAGGCTCACACAAATTATCAGGGATAATCTCCCTTACTTAAAGTCAACTAATTATAGACTTTCATCACATCTTTAAAGTACTTCTGAGCAACACCTAGATTAGTGTTTGGTTGAATAACTGAGGACTGTAACCTAACCAAGTTGACACCTATAACTACACACAAGTAATTCTCATTGGACTTTCTGGGATAGAAAAAGAGGGAACTTTGAATTTAGTGAGGGTTGAGCATTAACTCAGACTTCGCCTGCTATCACCTATGGGATTTTGAGTAAATTAAAAAACCTTTCTGTGCTTTATTTCTAAAATTTGGCATGTTCTTTTTAATGAACTTTATCATTACCAAAATAGAGATAGTATTAGTTTAACCCACTTCTTGGCACATCGTCAGCGTGAGTGCTCTTCCCTGAGAATTAACATCTTATGGTTAGTACCTTGATGTTTCCAAATAACAGTGCTTTGTACAATTTTAGATGAGTAAAAAAAATAATAGCGAAAGCAGTGACGCAGAGGTCGTAAAATATATTGAAGTCTATAAGGTATATTCTCAAGGTTGTTGGAATGAGGCCTAAATTTGAGTGTTGTCTGAATTAGGGAACCATTCTGACAACTTGGTATATCACTTAGTCATTTCGAATCTCAGCTTTACTCACTTATAAAATGGGCAAGTAACTACTTGCTCTATTACTTTACAGGCTAATTATAAAGAACAAATAAAAATGCATATAAAAGAACTCATTAAATAGCTGTCATATTCACAAGTTTTTCATCTTGGGAATTTGAGAATTATTATAAAGTAATTTTATTTACTATTTTTTTTACAAATAATATTCGTAAACTAAGACTCTTCCAAGTATTAATTTAAAATTATATGTCTAAATTTATTACATATATAAATATTATAAGTGCTATGATTTCTGATTTATTCTAATTTCATCTGTCATTAATTTTCTTACTGTGTAAGGCATATACGACTCTAACTTTTTTTTCTGTTTAAAGATTTTATTTATTTATTTGACAGAGAGAGAGAGAAAGGGAGAGAGAGAGAGCACAAGCAGGGGAGCGGCAGGCACAGAGGGAGAAGCAGGCTTCCCATGGAGCAGGGAGCCCAATGCGGGACTCAACCCCAGGACTCTGAGATCATGACCTGAGCCGAAGGCAGACGCTTAACTGACTGAACAACCCAGGCGCCCCCAACTCTGACTTTGTGAATAAAAATAGAAGGGGGAAGTAATAGTTAGAAGAGTCATGTCTTTTTTTTTTTTCTTTATATTAACATATAATGTATTATTTGTTTCAGGGGTACAGGTCTGTGATTCACCAGTCTTACACAATTCACAGCGCTCACCATAGCACATACCCTCCCCAGTGTCCATCACCCAGCCACCCTATCCCTCCCACCCCCCTCCACTCCAGCAACCCTCAGTTTGTTTCCTGAGATTAAGAGTCTCTTATGGTTTGTCTCCCTCTCTGGTTTCATCTTGTTTCATTTTTCCCTCCCTTCCCCTATGATCCTCTGCCTTGTTTCTCAAATTCCACATATCAGTGAGATCATATGATAATTGTCTTTCTCTGATTGACTTATTTCACTTAGCTTAATACCCTCTAGTTCCATCCACGTCATTGCAAATGGCAAGATTTCATTTTTTGATGGCTGCATAATATTCCATTGTATATATATGCCACATCTTCTTTATTCAGTCATCTGTTGATGGACATCTAGGCTCTTTCCATAGTTTGGCTTTTGTGGACATTGCTGCTATAAACGTTGGGGTGTACGTGCCCCTTCGGATCACTACATTTGTATCTTTGGGGTAAATACCCAGTAGAGCAATTGCTGGGTCGTAGGGTAGCTCTATTTTCAACTTTTTGAGGAACCTCTGTACTGTTTTCCAGAGTGGCTGCACCAGCTTGCATTCCCACCAACAGTGTAGGAGGGTTCCCCTTTCGCCGCATCCTCGTCAACATCTGTCGTTTCCTGACTTGTTAATTTTAGCCATTCTGACTGGTGTGAGGTGGTATCTCATTGAGGTTTTGATTTGTATTTCCTTGATGCTGAGTGATATTGAGCACTTTTTCATATGTCTGTTGGCCATTTGTATGTCTTCTTTGAAGAAATGTCTGTTCATGTCTTCTGCCCATTTCTTTTTTAAAGATTTTATTTATTCATGGGAGACACACAGAGAGGCAGAGGCAGATGGAGAGGGAGAAGCAGGCTCCCCACTGAGCAGGGAGCCCGATGCAGGACTTGATCCCAGGACCCTGGGATCACGACCCGAGCCGAAGGCAGACGCTTAACCGACTGAGCCACCCAGGAACCCTCTGCCCATTTCTTGATGGGATTATTTGTTCTATGGGTGTTGAGTTGGTAAATTCTTTATAGATTTTGGATACTAGCCCTTTATCTGATACGTCATTTGCAAATATCTTCTCCCATTCTGTCAGTTGTCTTTTGGTTTTGTTGACTGTTTCCTTTGCTGTGCAAAAGCTTTTTATCTTGATGAAGTCCCAGTAGTTCATTTTTTCCCTTGCGTCCCTTGCCTTTGGCGATGTTTCTAGGAAGAAGTTGCTGCGGCTGAGGTCAAAGAGGTTGCTGCCTGTGTTCTCCTCAAGGATTTTGATGGATTCCTGTCTCACATTGAGGTCTTTCATCCATTTGGAGTTTATTTTTGTGTGTGGTGTAAGGAAATGGTCCAGTTTCATTCTTCTGCATGTGGCTGTCCAATTTTCCCAACAGCATTTGTTGAAGAGACTTTTTTCCATTGAACATTCTTTCCTGCTTTGTCGAAGATTAGTTGATGATAGAGTTGAGGGTCCATTTCTGGGCTCTCTATTCTGTTCCATTGATCTATGTGTCTGTTTTTGTGCCAGTACAATACTGTCTTGATGATTACAGCTTTGTAATAGAGCTTGAAGTCCAGATGCCACCCACTTTCCTTTTCTTTTTCAGCATTCTTATGGCTATTCGGGGTCTTTTCTGGTTCCATACAAATTTTAGGATGGTTTGTTCCATTTCTGTGAAAAAAGTTGATGGTATTTTGATAGGGATTGCATTAAATGTGTAGATTGCTCTAGGTAGCATAGACATTTTCACAATATTTGTTCTTCCAATCCATGAATGTGGAATGTTTTTCCATTTCTTTGTGTCTTCCTCAGTTTCTTTCATGAGTATTCTGTAGTTTTCTGAGTACAGATTCTTTGCCTCTTTGGTTAGATTTATTCCTAGTTATCTTATGGTTTTGAGTGCAATTGTAAATGGGATCGACTCCTTAATTTCTCTTTCTTCTGTCTTGTTGGTGTATAGAAATGCAACTGATTTTTGTGCATTGATTTTATATCCTGTAGAAGCGGCATGTCTTAAAGGTCATTCTAATTAGCATTAAGTATATTTGAGGTTACATAAAAACTCTTGTTCATTTAACCAAATTTAATATGAAATAAGTTAAATGAAAAGTTTTATCTCCTTTACAGATAGAATTTTTTTCAACTGCAAACACCATTTGTGCTTTATTTAATCAGAATATTTCGGATCTAAAACATTACTTTTTATGTACTAACTTGTCATTTGTTTGTAATCTGGGGCCACTTATATTCAGCTGCACCTGTGAGGTTGTCTAGCACAGAATGGCTGTTTCGGTTTTCATGGGTCAATACATACACAAGCACACATACTCATTTATAACTAGTTTCCTTTGTTGCCATTAGTTGACAGATAACACCTCAGAGCACAATAATTGCAGCTGATATGACAGAAAACACTTTGGATAGCAGGACAAATTTTAGAGATATTTACCTATGTTGGATTGAAGATTATTGAATTGGATTAATTAATTTCTCAATTAAAGATGTTAAACAGGGGCGCCTGGGTGGCTCAGATGGTTAAGCGTCTGCCTTCAGCTCAGGTCATGATCTCAGGGTTGTGGGATCGAGTCCCGCATCGGGCTCCCTGCTTGGCGGGGAGCCTGCTTCTCCCTCTCCCTCTACTGTTCGCCCTGCTTGTACTCTCTCGCTCTCTCTGTCAAATAAATAAATAAAATCTTTAAAAAAAAAAAAATAAAGATGTTAAACAACTAAACAAAGAAAATCCTTGATCTAGTCTAGAGGATGAGAAATTCAAAGATGTTTTAAAATATGTGCTCCATTTATGTATTTGCATCATTTGGGTTAAATAGACTTACAGACACATTTAGATCACAGATTTGACTGAATTACCTTAACCATATGTGGACATTGTCCTAATATAAATACTCAGAATGTGAATTTTAGAAAATTTTATATCAAGGAGAGTCTTTCCATTTTTAACCACTGAGTTAATTGACCAGTGAATTGGCTAGACCTTTCCCAATTCAGGACCAATCAGTCTGGAATAAGAAACCCTCATTATAATGTTCCAATGCTTAGGTATGTGACAAAGCAAGTACAAATATTATTTATAGAATCTAGGTGGGAGACACATAGAAATGCAATGCATTTTTTTCAACTTCTCTGAACATTCAAAATTTTCATAAAATTATTTAATTGGGTATTATTTTTTGCAAATCCTGTATAGTATTACAGCAATGGGCAAACTCTCCACAAACTCCGTATTTTTGTATTCTAATACCTCTAGAAATCTTAGCTAAAAAATACATATAGCTGTTTAATTCTTATATCTAGTTTTTGTCATTTTGTCCAATGAGTATATGTTGCCAAAAATTATTCTTAACCAGGTCTAAAATGGGACATCCTTGCATATACATAAATCAACACAGAGAAATCATTATTGGGCTGTTTGGGAAGAGTTATATATTTTATGTTACCAATTATGAGTTGGTTAATCTTCAAGCAGAATGTATTACTCACAAATTAGTGACACAAGATGGGTCTCCCCCTCCCTTCCATTTAGTTGCATACTGGATGACATTTCAGTTGAGTTCTATATTTATGTTCCTTTTTTATTTTAATTTTTTTGCCATATAGTATTTTAAGTTTAATCAAAAGTCAACTTAGAAAGGCCATTCTGCCTAAGGGATATTTTTCCATTAAGTATTATGACATATTGGTGGCCTTGAGGGATTATTGGTTTTTGAAGAAATATTAACAGCTGGAAATTTGCATTTTAATACAGTTCTCCTCAGCTACTCAAGCAATTTTATTTTTAAGACCTGTGACAGGTTTCAAAGCTTTAGTTCTAAAGCAGTCTAGTCAAGTGGAGCTAATTTTTGTAATAATTTTATTACAAATAACTAAGTTTCTAATACTTTTTTTTTTTTTTACCTGAAAATTTTAATTTAAAGTGTCAGGGAAATCAACACCCAAATTTTATATCTGCACTAAAACCAGACTTGATAATTGGAACAAGTGAGGAAGAATTCTTTTTAAGTCTCTGCTTTGAAAAATTGAGGAATAAGAAAATAGCACATCTAATTAGGTTTCTCTGATTAGTAGTTAAAAATGAAGTTGATGCAAAGCAACCCTTCACAACAATTGTTTCAGTCTATCTAGGTAGTTGTCTCTTAGGGAAATGATTCCTGGGAGCAGGAGAAGATGCTGTGAAATGAGAATGGAATCCTTCCCCCTTGATCCTGGTATTAAATACATACTCAGAATTGCTGTTGAAATTAATTGAGGATTTTGAGTCAGGATCAAGCAACTGATCACTTAAAATGATGGCAGTGAATAGAACTGAATGGTAGCCTTTATAATTACAAATGGATTTCTCTTCTAAAAATGACTAAGTGGCTAAATACCTTAAGATGGTATAATAGGGAACACCAGCTTCCCCCTTTCATTTTCAGTCTGAAATGAAAATTTAATTTTTTAAAAGATTTGTTTATTTATTTGAGAGAGAGTTGGGGGGGGGGCAGAAGGAGGGAAAGAATCCTGAAGCTGACTCTGTGATGAGCAGGGAGCTCAATGGGGTGGGGCAGATCGATCCCAGGAACCTGAGATCATGACTTGAGCTGAAATCAAGAGTCAGCTGCTTAACCACCTGAGCCACCCAGACACCCCTGAAAATTCAATTTGTTAGTCACATCTAGACATCTGAAATGATAGGACCACAGCATGGACAATTGCTCATTGGTTAATGGCCAAATCAAATAACCATGGTTTCATGGTTTTAACATATTGTAGTATACATAATGACATTCTGGGAGAATGGAAGATTGGAGAAGGAAAAGTAAGAAAAGGGCACCTGAACTTATAGCAAATGGATGTGTGCACTTCTTACAGTATTAAATCAGCATTATCACTAATATATGTTTTCAAAAAAATCTTAGTTTGCAAATAGTTGTCACCTAATACTAAATTCTAACCCTACAACTTTTTTTTTTTAATTTAAGTTCACCCATATTTGGTTATTTTCTTTAATATTTAATTCTGTTTCAATACAGGAAAAAAATATAAGCATAAATTAGCCATGGCAAACTAAGAGATTTTCTTCTTTGGGTAACATTATTTTGTTGCTTGTTTAAACTTCCATGGATCTATTAGAGCCATAAAGCAAATGGGTAGGAAGAGTTTCTAGCAATGTTTTAAGTGGTGTCTATGGTATTCTTTTGCTAGGTGATATTAAAAAACAATATCACAGAAGAGCTAGAATCCTATTCAAAAACACAAGGTGACTGAAGTAAATCACTGTTTCTTAGATATAGGGTAAAGATTACTTTACCAACATAATTCAAGCCAGAGTGGGTTTTTAGGTCTAAATTATATGACTATCTTGCTCTATCACTTGCACTCTATTGCTTAGATAATCTGACCAGTGATGACTATTGGGTGATAGAATTTTCTTGGACAGTGTCAAATATAAAAACAGAAATCAATCTATGACAAAAATTTTATTGACTCATGGGATATTTGCTTATAATACTTTTAGAACACCACATAATCTGTGGTGTTATACATTGTATTATGACTTTGAGTATCTTAATAGAATTTTAGTGTATTAGAAAAAGCATGTGCCTTGGAATTATATATAAATAGGTTTATATTCTGTTTATATCACTGTAACACTGTAATATGGATAAGTAATTTATAAGCCTCAATTTACTCGTCTCTAAAATGGTGATTACTCCTGCTCTTCTCTTAAGGGGTAAATCAAGACAGGATTGAACAAGATAAAGACAGTGTAACACTGTAATTTGGTACAGAAAATATGCTCCAGTATATACTGGCAAATACTGGTTGTCCATCTTCCTTTGCTTCCAGGAAATGTATCTTTATCTTTTTCACAGTTTCTCAAAGGCAAAATACACTTGTACGGTACTGATTTACTTGTGAAAATGCTTGGGCAAAAGGGTCTGAGTCTCTATTAGGAGACAAGCACTGTTGGTTCTAAGGAAACTGCATGAATAAGAAAAACCAAAACTCTAACAGTGCCTTTTAATATAAACTCCTGCAATTTTCCTGGCTTCCCCCTTGCTCTGAGTCTAAGCCATACCAGCACAAAACTGTCTCATCAACCCATGAGTCTCTCACAAGTTTGTTTATGTGCTGTTTCCTTTCTTTTGTTCCTGCGGTTGATCTTGGGGGGGAAAGGGAACCAGAATTCTTGATAGTGCTGGTTCAGTATTTGATAAGAAAAGAAACAAGAACAAAACCATATGGGTACTTGTGTCAGGCACTGTGCTAGGTGCTGGATACCAACTGGTGAACAAAACAGGTAAGACTCTTGCATCTTAGGATTTACATCTCAGTGGAGAGACAGGTTTTAAACAAATATGCAAACAAGGACATAATTTTGATGAGAAGACAACATATTCTTTGAGAGAGGAAGTGATATTTAAGTTTAGAATTGAGAGATCAATAAGAGCTAGCCAGGTAAAATGGATTTTGTGATTGTGGCTTGAGCTGGTGGTATGGGAAAACATTCCAGATGAAGGGCAAAAGCATGTGATAAGACTTTCAGTCTCTAAAATAGTGGTGGGAAAGACCTTGGTTTATTTGAAGATCAGAATGAGAGCCATTGAGGCTAAAACATAAAACATACATATAGTCCATGAGAACACAGACTCATCTGTCTTTCACTGTTACACCCCAGTGCCTCGAATATCACCTGACATGTAAATGTGCTTCCGGAATTATTTGTTGAATAAATGAATTCATATTTAGTGACCTTCTAATAGATGACAGTCTTTGGCAAGCTCTTGTTTCAAGTTTTACTGTTTGGTGTCAAGCCCTAAATTCTTGAAGTATTTAAGGCTATTTTTAGGTATTTTGACAGATAGCTTGCTTGGTATTCATTACTCTTCGGATGTATGAGTGTGGGTGTGTGTATACTTCTCACAGTTTGGGGAATTGTATCTCCCCTAGTTTTATGTTAGGACAAGCATATCATCCATGTGCATATGTCTAGAAGTTCCAATATAAAGTATTTTAAAGGGTCACAAGTAGCTTTTTAAAAAATATGTCCAAGTAAGATGTCTGATAAATAGTAAGACAGAACAATGACTTTCATTCAGTAAGCAGTAATGAGGAGGATAGTAGGTTGGGTGTCAGGCAGAGCTGAGGCTGGTCTCTGCTTTGCCATTAGTAGTTGGGTGTGCCTAAGCAAACTGCTTAACCCTTTCTGTGCCTCAGCTTTCTCACCTATGAAATAAACCTAAACATAATAAGTAGTCAGTGAAATGGTGAATGAATTCCATCTGAGATATGTGAAACATGGCCAGTAAGGAAGGTCACAGAAGAGCCCAGATAGATGTGACAAAGTCCTTCCCCAGGAGTCATAGCCAGGCAAATGCTTAGGAGGTGACTACACAGTCTTATTTTAATCTGGGGGGTATGTATATGGTTTTTGTATATATATTGAAGTAGACATAAGAGTAGTAAGTGTTGCTACAGGTACATGTAATGTGACAACAGAGATAGGAGAGGAAAAATGTCTCCAAACAAATGTAAGGCCTCAGAAAATAGAACAGTCTGGGGGTGCATAAAGTAATGAGGGGAAATGACCCATAAATCTGCGCAGGTTCCCAGGACAGTCCCATATAACAACATTGTAAAATAGATACATGTTATGAAAACTCTGGTCATTCAAGGATTATTCAACTGAAAAATCTAAAGGATTTCTGTCTTCCAGGAGTTCTCAGTGTAGTGCGGGAGAGAAATATTTAAGAAATGTATTTAGGAAGGTGAGAGATTTGTGTGTTCATATGAACCAAAGTGCTTAGCGAGGTCATGCAAGGCTTTTAAGGCAGGTGACATTCGTGGATGTGTTCTGATCTGAGAGACTGCTGAGAGATCATCCTTGGTATACCTGACGAACTCCCTCAATTGTGAATTGTTTATACAGCTAAGCCATTTAAGTATGGCCTAAAATTTTCTTAGTCTTTATATATCCAATTGAATCCTTTCAATCTCTAAAATCCTATGGAGTAGTAAAACATTTGCAAAACATGGTTGGGATCTTTGCACTAAAACTCACTTATGAAAGCAAAATATGTCATTATAAACTTACTCTTTTGTGTTTCTTATATCCTTCTTACTTGCTTTTCAATGACTTCAACCAATTTATTTTATTATTGGGAAAAACAAAGTTGCTGTTGATGTGAAGATCAAAAGAAAACTGTCATCTGCATTCTTGTTTGCTCTCTGAATTTTTGGGTTAAAAATAAAATGAGAGAGTGGGTATCAAAACACTAGCCCCTTTGTAAATTGATAAAAGTATTAGACCTGGTTGTACAAGGAATGTTATTTTAAGTGTCAAAACCCTTTCTAGAAAATGAGCCAGTAGGATTTGCCATAACCAGGATATATCGCTAGTTCAGTATTTATTAAACATATCCAAGTTAGCAGATTAGTAGGAAGGAGTGGAGGAGGAAAACTTGAGACATTGAGACAAGGCTTATGGGAAGAAGTAAAAGAAAAAAAAGAAAGCACCTGAAATTCATAAGTGGTGAAGGAAAATGAGCCATATATATGACTTAGATAACACAGCCTTTTTAATAATGGCCCATCTAATATAGCCCTTATATTGTACCTTGTGAGCCAGGAACTCATAGGTATTAACCAGTTTCATATTGGTTCTAGTAACCACTTAGTGAAAGTAAAAACTGAAAAGTTTAAGTTTTTTTAAAAAGATTTTATTTATTTATTTGACAGAGAGAGACACAGCGAAAGAGGGAACACAAGCAGGGGGAGGGGGAGAGGGAGAAGCAGGCTTCCCACTGAGCAGGGAGCCCGATGCGGGGCTCGATCCCAGGACCCTGGGATCATGACCTGAGCCAAAGGCAGACGCTTAATGACTGAGCCACCCAGGCACCCCTAATTTTTTATATATAAGAATAGTATCATATTTATTTGCAGTTTGAATTTATAGGTTAAGATTTTTTTCTATGTATAAAATACTTTCACACGTTTTATTTTCATTTTAACTCCCAACAATCTTGTAGAGTAAAATTTAGACTCCCTTTCCAGATGAGGACACTGACTCTTAGAAAAAGTTAAATAGTTCAGTGTCATACAGGCATTTGTTATATATATATTTGGGGAATGGCTGTCATTGCTATACTGATGAAATTAGACAATGTCCATGTTTTTGCAGAGCATATATTTGAGTGTGTTCTGTGGTGGAGAGAGAAAAAAAACCCCACATGAATAAACAGGGTAATTGCATGTAGTGCTAAGTACTATGGGAGGAAGGGGATCTGTGCCCAATTAAGTGGTCAGAGAAGTCATCTCTGAGGAAATGGCATTTGAACTAGCAACTCTAAAATAATAATGGGTGAAGATGTTTCAGGCAGAAATTTGTTATCAGGAGACGCTACAGCATTATTTTTATACTGAGTGATCATGACATAGAGAAAAGGCTCAGTTTGAGGTCTGTATAGCACATAACTACTTTGAATGTTTGTTGTAGGCACTACCTTTTAAAAATGTGTTTATACAGTTATTTCCTATATCCATGCTTTTTAGTATTCAAGAGTGTCCTTGCAACACTGGCAATAATTCTAAGAGTAAGTTAGGTCCAGGCTGTGCTTTCTTTCTTTAAAAAAATTCTTATATTCTCTGGCAGCTGTAATACACCATGAATATTAAATTAAAATCAATTGCACACTTACTTATCCTACTCTAGGGATAAAAAGCATAAGCTAACTTGGAATTAACTTCCACTTTAAAAACATGACTTCGTTTCAAAAGCTTAGGGTACTATCTGAGAAAGTTTGATATCCTCATGTCTCTTTCTTAGAAGTCTTATGCAGCTAGTTTGGGTAGAAATAGGAAAAAGGAACAGTATTAAAATGTACATCAAGCAGACATGAGATTAACTCAGCTTTTTTTTTTTTTCCGGGATATTTTAGTACCTGTAGCGTGTGTAGTAGATAGGCATGGGATTTTCTCCAAATATGTGTGTTCTCTTATTCCTACTCATTAAGCAACCATCTTCTTAACTAGGGAGAATCTTAATACTCACCTGTTTAGTTCTCACCTCAGGGTTTGCCTGCTATAAGAGGGGGCACTTAGGAAGTCCCAGAGGAGCCACATATTGGAAGAAGTATGATTCCAGGGCTCTGGCTAATGCTGAGCCCCAAGAGCTCAGGCTGACCATGGAGTGGTCAGGTCTGCCCTCAGATGTGAACACAGAGATATGCATCCCAGGTTACTTATGATAATGATGAACTGTTACTTATGGGGTGCCTGGGTGGTTCAGTCAGTTGGGCATCTGCCTTCGGCTCTGATCATGATCCCAGGGGCCTGGGATCAAGCCCCTCATTGGGCCCCCTGCTCCTCAGAGAGCCAGCTTCTCCTTCTCCCTCTGCCCCCCCTCTGCTTGTGTGCACTCTCTGTCTCTCTCTCTCTCTCAAATAAATAAATAAAATCTTAAAAAAATGTTACTTATAATGATATATTTATAATTGTATGAAAGTTTAGGGAGTAAGGGGAACTATAATTCATGCCTTAGGGAAGGGTCAGCTGAAAAGCAAGAACATTCTATGAAGACCAAGGAAGATGAGATAGAGATAGTGTATAACAAAGTGGTTGGCTATATGATTTTGTAGGCAGAATGGATATTGGAGTTGAAGATATAAGTTAAGAGGTTTTAGCAAAGGTGTGGTATCGAAGGCTATGGGATGACTGGTATTATTTAGGGAGAAGGTATGAAGGTGGGAAGGAGTTGCGGAGTCATGTACTAACTAATTACAACATTTAAAGATAAAGTAGAGAAGATGTAAATCAGAGATTAAAAAAAAGAAAAAGACTAGGGCATTTTGGTGTTATGGAAGCCAAAGAGAAAGAAAGTGTTTTCAAGCAGTAAGAGTTCAGTTATGTTTCATCAATGCTGAGGGACAGAAAGGATAAGGACAGAAATACCTTTATTAGATTTAGCAAAAAAAAAAAAAAAAAAAAGAAGAAGAAGAAAAAAGAAAAGGAAAGGAAAGAAAAGTTTCTTGATCTTCCCTAAAACATTTCTGGCATGCTGGTGGGCAGAAAGAAGCCTTAGTAAGGTAGGTTTAGGAATGTATGGGAGGTGAAAAATGGTGACCAGCTATATATTCAAGGAATTTTTCCAGGAAGTTGGGAAGTTGGATTATGAATCTGAAGTGGAAATATTGGACAGTAGTTGGAGTGGGGACACAGGAGTCCATGAATGTCTTATCCGGGAGATGGGAGACAGTATAGAATTCAGAATGTTTTAACAGTGTTGGGCCAAATCCAGTAGAGGAAGAAAAAACATAGGAGGAGGCAGGAGTAGGAGTCTAGGTGGAAGGACTGGCCTTTAATTTGAGGAGAACCACTTATTCCTATTTCTAGTTGGATTAAAGGGAAAATATGGATAGACATGTGAGAAGGGAAATGGCAGGAAGTTGATAACTTGCACTTTTCTGAAATGTAGCTGGTAGGAGTGGGGTGGAAAGCTATTAAGCACATGAAGCTATTTCAGATGTAGCATTTACAGCCATCAGAATTCTACTCCAGTGGCTTCTCCTTATGGCTTCCATTTGAGCTGTATTTGTACTCCATTTACTGACCATCAGGAGAGAAGGTAGTGATTCCAAGAGGACCACATCTAAACTTCAGCAAACATTTTTTCCCTTCGTTACCCATCTCTAGGGGATGGGTAAGGTTTTCAAGGCATTACAAATTGAGCCAACTGTAAAAATGTGAAGGAAAAATCCTACCATATACTGAATACCATCTATGGATCAGACATTTTCACTTTAGTCCTACATTTTTCTGTGAAGGAAGGATTCTACTTTAATTTAGGAAATTGAGATATTAAGAAACTAACTACAAGTCGTATAGATAGCAAGCAGCAGAGTAGGATTACCCCCTTTTCCTTCGGGAGAAGTATGATGATATAAATCAGCCCAAATGGCTTCTTCTCCCAGGTTATAGCAAATTGCATAATACTTCAGAGCTCTGGAAACAGAAACTCTAAGGGTTCTCTGTTAGATTTATTTAAAACATTATTTTTGTTGACAAATGATTAAAAGTACCTCCATGCAGAGGATTGTGCTCATATTTAGAACTTCCCTATTGTAATACATGTCCCTCCTTTACAAAAGAAATTCAGTTAAGAAATGTTAAAATTTCTAAGCACTGGGGTGCCTGGGTGGCTCAGTCGTTAAGCGTCTGCCTTCGGCTCAGGTCATGATCCCAGGGTCCTGGGATCGAGCCCTGAATCGGGCTTGCTGCTCGGCAGGAAGCCTGCTTCTCCCTCTCCCACTCCCCCTGCTTGTGTTCCCTCTCTCTCTATGTCTCTGTCAAATAAATAAATAAATAAATATCTAAGCACTAACAAGCATATATGAATAATAGATAAATGACAGATGAATCATGTTGCTATATTAATGTTCAGACAATTATATATTTAAAACAATCTTTTCTGAAGTTATTAAGAACAATGACCAGATATCTGCTCTTCCCCAAAATACTTGTAACTACAATTCAATACCCACTTTAAGTGATTGAACTATCTAAGGAAAGAATTATTGAATAGTTGTTTTTTTTTTTTTTTTTTTTAATACATAGGATCTAACTGTGTTGCCTGGCATTTAGTAAACAAGTACTTAATATTGGTTGGTTGAATAAATGAAAAAATGAAAATAAAGTGTAGTGTTTTAGTTAACTCTTATTCCTAAATAATACCCATGGCATCTCTGGAAATGATGCTCAGTTAGTGAAAAGTATACTCTTAAAGATTAGTTCCATCCATGCTGGCTCATCATGTGGTCATATCTCTATCATTTACTCAATTTATGTACCATTTAAGGACAGAATAAAGTTACTGTGATTACAACTGAAATCAGATTGATAGAAGCCTTCCAAAATAGGCAAAGGGAAATCTATAAGTGAGTGTACCATTTTTCACTTTTAAGTCAAGTATGAATGATTCATAGCCTTCCATGCCTATGACATTTTCATTATTAAAAGTTTATTTAATTATCAGTTTTATGCCTTTTTCTATTAAGAAAATCATATTTTATATTGACCATTCTTTGTGAATGGAGTTATCAATGTCATTCAACCCACTTGGAAACCAGAGTATTGGTTCCATTACGCTGATGGGGTTTGCTATTGACAGGTTAAATAGAGTACATTTTCCCAGGGCTCTGGCAACTTTTCCACATATTCAATTGAACTCTTTTGTGCTAGTAATAGAATATATATAAAGTGGATTTCATGTTGTTTCCCATTTATTTCTTTTAGGGTTTGGAGTGGTGATAAATTCAATGACAATACCCTCTCCTTACTGTTTTTTAGATTAATTTATTTTGCTCCTATTTCATTATAAATACATGACAGGAAGTATAATAATCATTGCTTGTAAATTAACAACTGGACACATAGACTAACCATATTTGTTATTTTCTGTTAATGTGGGTTGTTTCCAGTTTGTCAAAGTACATTAAAAACATACTACGATATTATGTGAGCACTAAAATTAACATATTTTAATACACGCACCTATTTTTGTCTTCCATTCCAGATTGAAATCCATTACTAAGACTGATGTTTTATTCCTTTTGTGCTTGAAACTGAATTCTTCATCAGAATAGATAGTAACTATTTATATGAGAAAATTACAATTCCTCCAAATAGAAGAGGGTTTCCCCTCCTAGTTAAGTTGGTTGTCACGCTCAAATAGTATATTTTGCTTTGTCGTTAGCTCCAATTGTTTTTGAATTGGAAAGCACTTACCATGTCATTGAATTATTATAAGTAACACAACAACGTGAAATCCTAAGAGTTCTTTGCTTAGTAACTGCTTGGCAGGAACTACTTTCTCTTTGTCACATCTTCATCCTTGCTACTTTCTCTGGTAACTGGTAACCTGGCAAAGGATTCTATTATCAGGCAGTGGCTTTCTTAATATCCCTTAGAGCTCATATCAGATTTCTATTTAGGAATTCCCAGGCCAACACATACTCTTTTTTTTCTTTTTTAGGACAACATGTATTCTAATTATACTCTACCAGCTGCAGTAAAACTTACTATATTTCTACATATTTTTAAGGTAGATGCTGGTATATCGTCTTGAGTGGAAAAAATTGACAGAATGAAAATCAGATAGCAACCCTAGACTATAAATATTAACTTCTTTTGTAAGACACTTAAAAAAATCTAAAATGTGCCAAGAGATTTTTTAAAAGGCATATCTATTTCTTTATAACAGAAGAATGGCATTTTTTTTTCATTTTAAAATTTTATTATAGATAATTTCTCACACATATACACATACACAGACACACAGAGAATAGGACATTGAAGCTCTGTGTCCACCATCTTCAAAAACTCAAATTCCTGACATTATATAAGTGGCTGATCTAAATGAATTAATGACTGTGATTCACAAGAAAAGTTTCCTGATAGCCTTTCTGCCTGAAAAATCAAAGGTGTTCCAGCCTTCTTCTCCTCAACTAATATTGTACCTGATAGGAAAGTCTGGGATTGTATCAGGTTAGGGCAATATTGCAATTATATTAATACAATCACATCTTTATTGAACAGCACAATTTCTTTCTATGAAAAAGTTACAGAAAACAGATTAGACTTTGTTCTTACCCTCAGGAATCTTACCTAATTTTGAAGAAGAGAACTGAAGGAATTCTATATGTATTAGTCCAAGCTAGACTTGAGTTACTATCTATAAATGGAGAAGGGCTATTAGCATATTAATTAATTAGGATCACATTTGCATTTTTATTGTCATGAAAAAATATCTGTGTTCTAATTTAGATCTCCCTGTTATATTACTCTCATTACTGCCTCTCAGTAAGAGATAATCAGCTTGAAATTTATATGAGTATGTGAATAATACTGGTTTACATTTGGCAGAAGAGACCCATTCGGATTAATATTTCAAAGCATGACACTGCTTCAACACAATAGGGTTATATTTAGATTATTAGAGAATTATGCTTTACAATATAGCTGTTAATAAAAGAAACAGTAATGATGAACTTTGCTTATAATTCTTTTATGTATTCATACATTGACCTGCATTTATTCTTTACCCAAGAAAATGATATGCAGATACACTCATATATGTAATATATGTGTGTACTTACACTGAGAAAACAAAGGTGGTCTTAAAGCTAAATGTATGAATCAGTGCCTGGCTTGTGCTAACTGAAGAATATCTCACAGCATAAGTAAATTTCACAATTTAAAATAAGGAGTAGAACAAGCATATGTGGTAATTAGGAAGGTGGTGTAAGACTGCTATACATGCTATACGTAGGACAACAGGAAAAAGTGCTCAGAAATGAGAAAGTAATGGACATCAAAGGAGATAGCAAAGAGGCTGGCAATGGAAGTGTCCTGAGATGTTTTGAGTAGTTGTATCCAGAGAGCCCTAGAATTCTAGAATTAAACTTGCCTATTTTAACCAGGGAACATTTGGCAGCCTTGAAATAATAGTATAGATTAAGTCCTTAAACATTAATTTAAAAACAATGAGTAATGGGTTATAGTCCAATGGCTAATTTCTCTTGTGTTTTTTATAGCTGAACTTCCCTATCTATGATGAACTTGTTGGAAATAAAACAATAGCATAGATGGGCCATATTTTTATCTGATCAATATGTATTTAATAATTATACCCTCATAATTTTCCAATAAAAATGTGTCACAACAACTGTTCAACAATTACAAATTTTCGCCATTTGATAACAAATTCAGGAAACATATCTAATTTACTTTACAATATTAAAAGTAAGAATTTTATTGATTTGATCCTTTTATTATCTAAGGAAAAAAAGAAAAACTTGAGTTTAGCGTATCATCCAGTGCATAAATCCTTGTTGAATTGAAATATTCAGAAGAGAAGCAGGGCTGGTTTGGTGGTGAAACTTAGCTTCCAGAAGGGATTTGAGTCCATTATTTTCAGGAAGATCCTCTCTATTACAGTAAATATAAAGATACGTTTGCTTATTCAGCAGAGTATACAATGTTAACCAACTGTTTTGCTTCAATACACTTATTCTTATTAAAGCTCCAATTATTGTGGAGAGACGTTTTTTGATTAATGTTGCTATTTCTATTTGATGGCTTTGCCTCAAGGTTATAACTGTTTTGTGAAACATAATGCAGTTTAAGCTTGTTAGATCGATCAGTTCTCATATCAGATAGTCATAAACATTTACAAACATCTTTTAATCTAAAAGTTACATCATAATATCTTTCAGAAGCTCTTCAGTGCAACTCATACTAACCAGCCATCCATGTGTCTAAAACTGTTTATTTTTATAAATCTATTTGAATATGAAAAATGATACAGAAGCATATAGGATGTTGAAAAATTACATGGTGTATAGATTAGTGTGTTACTGAATTCTATATGAGGCCTTGCATGGTTTTTAAGAAGACAAAAGGTGTTGCATAATAAACATCCTCACAACATTATTTGGGGTATAGTGTGTTATTATATATAATACATGACTTGGGATTCAAAGATAAATATCAAGACAATCAAATGCAGACAACTAAAGGTTATTTGCACTCTATATGTATTTATAGAGTTAGTGCTTCTTTGAACCTGAAGGGGGACTAATGTTTGGAGAGGTACATTTTGGTGTCCAAGCAGCTAGCTAGATTTCTCACGGATGATTTCATTTGGCTCGTGGCTGAGGAAGATGTCAGAAATCCAAAGGGGAGCTTTGAGCACTATTGATACTAGCTTATATAAGTCAGTATAAATACCTTGCAATTAATGCAAGAATTGACTGATAAAAAGAAAAATATAGCCAAATATAAATGATCAGCTACTCTTGCCTAGAAACTTTGTCAGTATATGCAGTACTTATTGTAGCATATTAATCAGATGAGTCAGATTGCCAATAAATAAAGCATTACCATATTTCACAAAGGATATAAAAGATGGATCTAAGACTTTACATCCTCCAGAAAGGAAAATCAAGACAAAAATTTAATATGCTGGATGTACAACACTCTGTTGACTTGGGGAAATCAGTATCATTATTATTTTCCATCAGTGTCCCATGGTTTAACTGCTAGTATGTGTTATAAAGCAAAGAAAAAGAGACTCTTTTGGAAGATCCACATGACTTGATAGAATAGTATTCATGTTCATTCTGTTGATTCTGAGTACTACTGGCTACTTCCTCACACAATGGTGATTTTGAAAATACCAAGGCTGAGCAACACAAAAGAATTCAGTAGGGGCTCCATAGTGATTGTGGCCCCATGATCTCCTCTACAAGATACAAAATGATACTCTTCAGAGAAAGAGTGGAGCTGAACTGCAGTGAGGAGAATCTTGGAGCTCCATATTTGATAATTATTCCTTTGTGTGAAATGGAAAGAAGTACCTCAGTCAGAAAAAAATTAACAGTTTATTCTCATAATGCCCAAAAGTAGAAAATATAACAAAGCAGTAGACATATTACAGTACTTTTCTTAATTCTTACACCACTTGAATGATCTATGGCTTTTTCCTTGAAATAATTCACATGTAATAGTATGGTATGTTAAAGGTAAGGAGACACAGGCCTCATGAAGTGTAAGTATTGTTATTTTGTCACTCATTACTTGTATATGTACATATGGATACACACACCTAAATTATGCATATTTCTTTTCATATTTATGAACACATATATTGTAGTTATATTGCCTTAAAGTTAATGATCCTTAAATGCTGATAATGTCTAAAGCAATGATAAAAATTAAAAAACTTTTTGAAGTAATTTTGTTTCTATTTCCAAAACAAAGTACTGTTTTAGTTTAATTTAATGTATTTTAATGTTTTAAGTTAGAGTATAATTTAACATATTTCACATCAGAATGTTTGATTCATTAAAGATTTTCTAGGAGCAGTCAGGGCCTTGGCCTGAATCTTGAGTTCTAATCTTAAATAGACCATTACCTTGTTGGATGACCATTACAAATGATTTCAAATCTTAACTAAATTATTTGGGGAACAGTAATTCATGCTTCACTCTCCTGCATCAGTATTTTTTCCATCAAAAGGATTACTCACATTAGTAATGACATATTCTGTTATTTCTCCTCTCATAAACAATAAAATTGCAATAATCTTTTTCAGATTGTACTTTTCCTTCCCACTGATACTCCATTACAATACCTCCCTTAATTGAAAAAGTCCTCTGATGATCTACCTGTGTTTGTGCTCTTCAATTCTTTTCTTCCTATTCATTTTTTTTCTTTTTAAGATTTATTTATCCATTTTAGAGAGAGAGAAAGAGAATGGGGGGGGAGCGACAGAGGGAGAGGGAGAGGATCTCAAGTAGACTCCCCACCGAGCACAGAGTCCTATGTGGGGCTCAATGTCATGACCCTGAGATCACGACCTGAGCCAAAATCAAGATTGATGTTTAACCGACTGAGCCACCCAGGCACCCTATTCATATTCATTCTTAAACTTGTGTATATCTGCCTTTCTCTTATGCAGTCATGGAAACTACTACTGTCAAGGTTACAATGACTCACATTGTAAAATGGAATGGATAATTCTTAATATTTTACTTGACCTATCAGTTACATTTGACATGACTGATCATTCATTTACCCTTGAAACAGTTCTTCAACTTGGATTTCTGTCTCCTTTTGGTTTTTCTTCTATCTTGTTATCACCTTTCCCCCAATATTCCATTGCTTAGTATTCCTTTCTGTTCAACTCCTAGATGTGGAAGAGCATAGGGCCCAATTTTTGGACCTCTTTTCTTACGGCACACCCTCTATTTCTGTTAGATTCATAGCTTTAAATACCATGGTATCAGTGAAAATCAAATCAGGATACAGAACCACATGGTAATTTCAACAGGGAAATTTTAATACAAATAACTGCGTAACAGGATTGCCTACTAAGGGGAAAAGAACTCTGAAGCATTTAGGAATGCAAATATAAGGAATAGCAACTATTTCTAGGACTAAGACAGAACACCCACGACAGAAACAAACATGGAAAAGGAATTTTTTCCCCCAGGGAAGAGGTCCAGATTTTATTGGAGAGATAATGACCATGGCCAACTGGATGATTGACAAGTCACTGAGATACTGCACCATGGAACTCTCAGGGAAACTGCCTGTAGGGACAATGCTCTGGGAAGCCAACTCCTGGGGTTCTGGGAAAGCTGCCCATGGAGATGTGCCATGTCCTCCTGATTGCCTCACTATGCCAAAAGGAGCACATTCCCAGGAATAGAACCTACTGAAGAAGCATTTCCCAATACCAGCCAGCAAGGGAACAAATATGCTAGTATTACACATAGGATAAAAAACAGTGGATGTAAAGACAAGAGGTAATAGATTCAATAACTGATACAACTATCCCTATGCTGTTGAGTCATATACATATATATACATACACACATACATATATATTTAAGTAATATATAGATGCTTCTAGATATGTATATATTTGCCATATTTATTTCATATTGATGTGTCTATATATCTCTATATATCTATCTATCTGTAAAATAAATAAGTGTGTGTGTGTATATATATATATATATATCACTGTCTTCTCCCTGTGTTCCAGGCTACTATATCCAATTGCCTGCTTGACATCTTCATTTGATTGTTTAATTGATATTTCAAACGTAGCATGAACTTTGGATCTTTCCCTTAAACCTGCTTTATCCATTGTCTTTCCTGTCTTAATAAATGACAACTCCATCTTCCCAGTTACTGAGTTCAAGAACTTTGGAATCATTCTTAAATACTCTATTTCTCACTTTTAAAATCCAATCTGTCAATATATCCTATTGACATTATATTTAGACATTTCCAGATTTCACCATAGTCAGTACTGCTGCCAGCATGGATGTCATGAGCTTTATCTTTTACCCATTTACTTCAGTGCCATCCTTACTTGTTTCTCAGTTTCTGTCCTTGCTTCTCTAACATCTATTTCCAATGCAGTAGCTACAGTGAATCTTTTAAAAATAAGTCAGGTCATGACACTTCCCTGTTCAAAACCCTTCAGTATCTTTCTGTCTTACAGAAAGAACTAATATCCTTAAAATAGTCTATAAGACCAACAAAATCATTTCACAGTGTTTTTTTTTTTTTTTTTTACTCTCCCTCAAACATTCCAAACATGCTTCCACCTCAGGACCTTTGTACTTGTTCCCCTTGTAGTAGTATTTGATTAAATATCACTATCTCTGGCCATCTTAAATAAAATCTAAGTTTGCCTCACGGATCCTGTGCCTTCCTTCCTTCTTCTATCTTAGCTCTTGCCATATGAATTATCATTATCTAAAATACTATATTTAGGGCGCCTGGGTGGCTCAGTTGGTTAAGCGACTGCCTTCGGCTCAGGTTACGATCCCAGGGTCCTGGGATTGAGTCCCGCGTCGGGCTCCCGGCTCAGCGGGAAGCCTGCTTTTCCCTCTGACCCTCTCCCCTCTCATGCTGTTTCTCACTCTCTCTCAAATAAATAAATAAATAAAATCTTTAAAAAAAAATAAATAAAATACTATATTTATTTTACTTACTTTCTATTCCTGATGTTAAGATTCACATTCCATGAAGGCAAACTTTATTTATTTGTATTGTCCACTGTTGTGTGATCAATGCCTATCCCAAAGGAAACATTGAAGACATATTTGTTGCATTAATGATTAAGAAATAGATGAATTAACAAATAGATGATTATTTGATAAAATGTTAGGAACACAATGATATCATTTATGTTATACTCAAAGTAATATTTAAGTTTCAGAAAAAGTGTCCATTTAAAATAGTTTTAAAATTTTCCTCTCATAAAATGAAGCTAATATTTTATTTGTACTTAAATATAGTTATTTCCTTCACTTCCTCCTTCCATCCAATATAAGTACATATAGGGAGAATTCTACTTTTTTGATGCTGTGTATTATTGTAATGAACGACTTTTTTCCGGAATAAAACTATTTTTCTTTCTGTTTCTGGCTAGGATCGATGTCAAATGAATCATAGTCTTGAATAAATAGATGTTTTAAAGTACAGAAACAAACTATTGTGTGTATCTTTAATAATTTCTTAAAAATAGAACTGTGTTGTAGGTATAAATACACCATGCTCATTGCATTGATTATAGGAGGTGATTAAATACACTTGTTATAAAGTACGCATAAAGAACATAAATATAGTATTGTTTCATATATTCTATAATGAATATTAAATTTTTAATTTATCCTAATTCTGTTCATCTCTATTTTTATAGGATAATTGAGATGCCATAAGTCTTTTTAAATGCCACAAAAATTAGAGACATTATACCTTTCCCTCTTGAGATATTTCTTCAGAGAAAGCTAAGGGATTTAGTCGTTCCACTGACCACACACCAATATTAATTGTAGCACATACAAAAATTATAATTGGTGATGGTGTTATTTTTCCACTGGGAATAATTTTAAAAAGTAAAATCTAAAGCACCATTTAGCTCTATCATCTTCTACCTCCTGAGATGACACATCATACTACAGGTGTGTCTGTTCACCAGCAATAGTGCAAATAACCCACAGTTCTGTTAAATTACTCTCTTAGCTTTTACTGAGTCAGTACAACAGGAGCATTTTACACATCATTGGAAAGCGAAGGAAATTATTTCCAGATCCTTATCACAAACTGAAGGATTGCTCACAGGATTGCTTGCTTAGCATTGTTATCTTCTTTGAGAGGGCTTCACTGACCAGCTTATTATCAATCTTACCAAAGCATACTTGATCAACCACCTTTCTGTGTTAACACTGTATGTAGTCCTCTATGGGCACTTTTTATATTTTATATTAATTGTAGCATAGTCTCTGGCAAATGGATACACAAAGATTCTCACTAAATATATATTAATATGAATATACATATGACTATGTATATGAATTAATGGGCATATTATTGGAACAAAACAAATTTTATTTCTGTATTTTAACATATCTCCCTAAAACATTTTAAGAATTTAAAGGAAATGATAGTCATTATGAGTAAATATATAGGTCCAATTAGAGAAATAGAAACTATAAACATGGAAATTTTAAAACTAAAACTATAATTTCTAAAATATAGGTTTCAACAGATAGACTTAACAATGAATTTAAGATTGTAAAAGAATGGGTTACTGAATATGAGTACAGATTGATGTAAATTATCCAATCAGAAAAATGTAAACCTAAAGGAATGAAATTTAAAAAGAAAGAACAGTATTCCAGTGACCGATGAGATATTACCAAGCAATATGAAATGTATGTAATTGTAGTTCTAGACAGATAGAGGGGGATACAATAAGGCACAACATTTTTAGAAGACATAATGGTTGAAAGTTTCCAAATTTTAATGAAAAACATCAAGATACAGATCCAAGGATATTAGCAAAGAGCAAGCATGATGAATACAAAGAAAAATAAACCTAGGTTAGGATTCTATATTCAGTAAAAATAATCTTCAAAACTGTAGATAAAATAAAAACTGTTTCAGAAAAATAAAAACCAGAGAATTTTTCATCAGCCAACCTGCAGTATAAGAAATGCTGAAAGAAGTCCTCTAGGTTGAAGGGAAATGACACCAGATAAAAATTTAGATTTACAGAAAGGTATGAGGCCACCATAATTGGTAAATATATGAGTAAATATGAGAGAATATCTTCTTTCCCTTCTCTTATTTAAAAGAAATTAAGTAAAAGATGACTTTTTATGCTTATGATATATGTATAATTAAACTAAATGATTTAGTAGGACAAGGAATGGTGTAAATAAAATTGCATTGCTTCAAAGTTCTTACATTTTATGTGAAATTATACAAGAATAATTCTAAGTAGCTGTGATAATTTGAAGATGCACATTTAACCCTTAGCTCTAAATAATACAAAGAGGTATAGAGAAAAAGCTAATAGAGCAATTTAAATAGAATGTCAGAAGATACTTGGTTAATCAAAAAGAAATTAGGAAAGGAGAAACAAAGAAAAAAAAAAGAGGTGGTATGAAAAAATAACAAAATGATGAACCCCTAAACATAACTGCATTAATAATTACATGAAATGTCAATGGACTAAATCAATTCTTTAATTAAAAAGCAAAGATTGTTGGACTAGATCTGAAGCTGGCAAACTTTGGCCCATGGGTTAGCCACCTGTTTTGGTAAATAAAGTTTTATTGGAACACTGTTACACCCATTAACTTACATATTATCTTTGGCTATTTTTGTGTTATAATAGCAAAATTGAGTTATTTGTAGCTCATGACTCATAAGAAGCCTAAAATATTAGATATACAACCCTTTAAGAACGTATTTGACAATCCAGATACAATACTGCTTGCCTTTTCTTATCAATTTGAACATATACCTACCCTATGTATCTGAATTATTTACTCAAGAGCAATAAGAACTTGTATCCACAAAAGAGTTGTACACAAGTGTCCATAGCAGTGTCACCGATAGTAGTCACGAACTGCAAACACATCAAGTGTCCATCAACTAGAGAATGGAGAAGCAAATTATGTAATATAATGAAATGCTATTCATGATGAAAAGAAGGATGCAACCCACGCTTGAATTTCAGAAACACTGTGTTGAACAAGAGAAGCCGCAGGGGGAAAAAGTACATACTGAATGAATCCATTTATATGAAGTTGAAAAACAGGCAAGATTAATCTGTGTCTTATAGAATCAGAGCAGTGGTTATTTTTTTGTGATTGGGAATTGTTTGGAAGGAAGTGCAAGAGAATTTTCTGTGGTAATGGAAATATTATATATTTTAATTAGGTGGTGGTTATAGCAGTCTATACATGTATCAGAACTCAAGGGGTTCTATACTTAAGATCTATACATTTGAGATTAAATAAATGTTTCTCAATTAAAAAAATAGAAAAGAAAAATACACCCCCAAAGAAGCAAAGGGGAAAGTATTTTATTCCTAAAATTCTAAATACATACTACTTTTGACCATGCAATATTTTTTTTTGTCTAGTAAAATGTTAATCTTGTTTTGAATACTGGTCTAAAAGGAGATGATGAATTGTCCTTCAGCAAATGACCTAAATTATTGTTTTTATGTTATTTTTTAGAAAGTAATTTGCTGTTAATAGTTGTATTTACTGACTTCATAATAATGTAGATTGAACGAGTAAGGCTGGTATATCCCACTCATCTGTTGCCTGTTGCATTGATTACAGTGTGTTTTGTTTTGTTTTGTTTTTCAATATACACAAACTGCGAGCCTTTCAGGATATACATTGATTTCATTACAAAGCATGTATTTGGTCTTTGTCTCCAAATTTCTACAGTAGCCTTGGAAAATGTTTTTAAAATTTGAACATTTGTGAGTAATTGTAGGATGCTATGAACTTTATAGAATTTAATGATATCTGTAATAGCAAGTTACTAATAAGACATAACATTAAATTATAACAGTGATGTACTGTGAAAAAACAATAATTACTATTGTAATAGAGGGTTGAGGAATTGTTTGAATTAAATCAATGAGGAAAGTAAAAAAAAAATCTGTAAGAGTATCTGTGAGAGACAGAAAAAGAAATTGTATATTTAGATATGAAGGTAATTTCTTTGTATTAAGGACTTCCCAAAAGCTAGGATTGGCAAAACTGTCAAATAAAATATAGCCATGCCATAGGAGAGGGATTTGTGAAATTTCTGGATTATGTGAAAATGATGCCTATAAATCTCACTATTTCTATCCAATTTAAACTATACTGCACTTCTCTTTCTACCAGATACAGTGAATGACTATGGGCCATGTGTACAAGAGGGTACATGCAAACAGTCATTTGTCTGCTGAACCTTAACTTTATATGTACTGCTGATCAAACTCTAGTTGTAGTTCTAAGGTAAACACATCAGGAAAGAAGTAGGGCTGGCAGGGGGGGAATATGGACCTGGCGAGTTCCCTACATAACTGGCTCAGTGTATACATTTGCTGTTCTCCTTTATGATTACATGCAGCTCTCCAGTATAAAAAGAAAAGCAACCTACTGTTTAAAATGCATTTAGGGGGCTATGAAGGTCACAATTGAAGTGTGAATTTATTTTAGTTGGTTTGAGTTTCAATTCTAATGCTTTTACTTTACTGTGTAAAATCTCTCTCTTGCTGTTTTGAAAATTGCACTTGTACAGAGAAAGGTCTCATTTAATTCAATATTACTTTACTTTTATATACAGTCTTTCTTTAAAATCATGTTCCAAAGGCTGAGTTAAATAATACTGCTTCAAAGTAAAGTCAGGGAGAGAAAAAAGCAGGTGTCCACCAAAATGGTGAAACATTAAGATGGATAATTTCAATATCATTACCCACAATGCCACATCTTTGGAAGAATCTTATTGTTGAGTCAACCTAGGAAGATCCATAGCTAAAAAATTACCTGTAGTATTGTTATAGACTGTCTATTCCTTACTCCACACTTTTGGGGCCCTTCTCTAGTATTGCCATATTTATTTAATAAATAAAAATACATAATACCAAGTTAAATTTGAATTTCAGATGTACAATAGATGTTTCTTTTGTATGTCACATGTAATATTTGAGACATACTTATCCTTAAAAATATATCCATTTAATTTAACCTGATGTTCTATATTTTATTGACATCCTACTTTTCTCACACTCAAATACCCAGGGGTAAACAAAATGATGGTAGTTCTGGTGATCAGTGTCTCAAAGAGAGACCAATGAAAAGTTTTGCTTAAGACCGTGGTCTTTTAGGGGCTCAGTTGGTAGAGCATGCAACACTTGATCTCGGGGTAGTGAGTTTGAGCCCCACATTGGTTGTAGAGATTACTTAAAATCTTAAAAAAAAAAAAAAAAAGACTCTGGTCTTTAAATACAACTCAAGCTATCATTATGATTTGGCAAAGTGAGTATGTATTAGAGGGCAATGATAGCTTTACGTTCAGAACTTTCTCTATGTGTCATATTTTCTAGAGGGAGATTGCAGTGACACCAGTGTTATTGTGCATATTTGATTTTAATTATCTCCCAAGATTCTCGGTACTTCCAATATCCACAGCTCCCGGGTACTGCCTCAACTCTTCTTGTACAGACATATGCTTCCATTCTGCAGATTTCCAACTCCTCACCTAACCATAAACTCCAGTTCCCAGAACTTTTAATCACCTTAAAGCCCTATTTGCCCTTTCATGAAACACAATAATATCATCAACAATATAATTTTTTTCTATAAATCTACTTTTTCAGATTTTTAAAAAATAAAAGTAGTCACATTACCAGTACATTTCACAGGGTTGAAAAAAAAAAAACTGTTCTCTTTACCCACTCATCAGACTAAAATTGATGATAAGGTATCATAGTTTTTCAGGCAGGCTGATGATACTTTTTTGCTTTCATATGGGCTGATTAATTCAATAGAGAATGTACTCCCCTTAACAAGTGGGCTTATCATCCAAGACAGATTTATCCATCCTATTAGAGGATTAATGGTACTGTGAATATATCAGGAACTCAAAATGCAAACCTTTCTCTTGAATATTTTATCTACTCTTGATAAACCCTACTTAATTCTACTATATCCCATACACTTTATTTACCTTACAACAGGATTTAATCTCTAAATATATTACAACATTTTATCTTGTGAATTTATTTACCATTGAGGAGGATCAAAACAATATGTATGGTAATGACATTTAGAAAAACTGTTACTTCTCACAACCTAGTGTCAGCTCACAGATAGCTGTGGAGAAGAAAAACTATGAACCCCACTGAATACAATTAATACAATCAGAAGCTTTATAATTAAGAGTAAGAGAATGAATACATGTGTAATCATCCTTAATATTGGTGTCTGGCAAGCAAGCTTTTCAGGATTCATTAAAGAGTTTCACTGATACTTTGTAATAGGATGTGAATAATAGGATTAATATAGCTATGGGCAGTGTTAGGTCAGCTGGCAATGGATCAATCCAAAAAGCAGAGCATATTAAAAGGATTATAGATTAGCAATTAGATGGCTTCACAAACAAGGAGTAGTTCCTTGAGCATCTCTAAAGGTTAAGAGAGATAGAATGTCAATTTTTTCAGTTTATAATCCAGTAGTGCCTGAAGATGAAAGGAGAGATGGGATTTAGGCTATGATCAAAATTGACATAATCAAACCAAACCATCCTTTAGTATCAGCATCTGGATTTCAAAGGGAACAGATCTTAGTATAAGGTGAATGGAACACTTGTGATACGGTAATGAACTAGTTCAAAGGACAAAGGTGTTAAGATTCGGAGAGAAATGTCACAGTCAGTTATTCAGATCTTATATTCAGCATTAAGCTTCCAAGCATTTGTGAGATCCCATGGTGTATGTAAGTGAATTCTCAATTTCTGTGGATGAAAATCAATGCTGTGCATTATGACTTTCACATTTTATTGAAATTTCAGCTTGACACATACTTTAAATTTATCAATAATATATAGCTATCTGAGTTTCTGTCTGTTTTATTGTTTTCCGCTGAGGTATTTCCAAGGGGTGGTATTATACTGTTTTGATTACACCATATATAAAGAAAGTCTGGTGTAAGAACCTGCTGATATTTAGGATTTGATTTTTGATGATTTATAAGTTCATGACTAAGGAATTTGTACCAAGGAGCTACTGTAACTAAACTGTTTCCAGGAAACAGTTTTTTTTTTTTTTTGAAATGCCTTCATAAAATAATGTAAAAGTATTACTGTTCAGGAGTGTAGAGTATATACCACTATTTATTTGGTTTAACAATCAGCATGAAAGCCTGGGAAATATGCCTGCCATATCACATTAAGCAAGAGTGTCTGGAATGGGCCTTACATCTCTGGTGTGTTAACACTGTTATTCTGACCTTCAGCTCTTCTGCAGCCTTCGACCTTCTTAATTAGGCAGTTTGGCACTATAAAAAGTTTAGTGTTTAAGAGCAAAGTTTATATAGTGGTGCTTTTTTCATGTGTAAGCTTCTCCAGAGCCTTCTGAGCTCACTCATCAATTTCAATTGGAATTGAGCTCACACATTTCCATGCACAGTTTGCTCATATGTTCAGGTGCATAGTGTCCATGTCTGATTTACTACATATAATTGGTATAGGAATGCAGCCTATGGCTATGTCAGGACAACATAAAAGCTTATGGTCTTAGAGTCCTATTTCAAATTCACTCGCCAATTAATAAATATATGTTGAGTCAACCTCTGTCAAAATTGGCATATTTTGTCATGTTCAATGATGTTAATATAAACCTTATGTTAGATAGTTATCTGAGAATCATCTGAGAGTTAGTGGCTCATTTTGAAAGAATGCATTATTAGACTTCTGTGGAATTGTGGTATGAGCATTTTTAGTAAGATGATGTTTGGCTTTCCAAAAAGAAAGAAGAGTGACTGTGGGCTGTTTGACTCAAAAGTTACAGCACTCATTCCCATATGCGTAGTGCTAGATATCTGCCACCTAGAAACTTCTCTGATACTTTATTTTTTTATAAACATCAAAATAGGGCTCTATATTGCTATATTGCCTGGAAATAATAAGTAAATGAATGAATAAACAAACAGACATCAATATAATTTATAACTGTTTGTTGCAGTATTACTCAAAAAGGATTGGGTATTTTAAAATTTAGAAACTATTATGGGGATGGTGTGGTTTAAATAATAGTCATATTGCAGGTGTGGAATTTATATTTTTGAGCCCAGAAGACATCTAAAACCACAAGCAGTCATGCTTCAGGGCAGTTGGTGGGGAAAGGAAGTTGCCTTTGTGACTGTCAGCAAGGAAAGGAGGCCACATGTGGATAGTGCCAAAAATTGGAAGTCAGATGGTCAAATGGTAGGCTTGAGTTTGCTATTAAGCTGCTTTTTAACTAGACAAAAAATTTTTGTGTATAAACATATCAGACAAGGTAGTCTGGTCTATATCCATAAAACAGACTAAGGCTTATTTTTTAAATAAAACTTATTTTTTTTTCAGAAAGAGTTTATTAAATATGAAAATAATCTGTTCCTTTTTTCAATTCCTAGAAATTTTTAGGGTAACTTTCCAAAAACCTTTTAAGTTCTTGATCTTTTCAGGTGTACTTTGCCTGCTGTTTTTTTATATAAAAAAACTCTCATTTCATAGAGATTTTCAGGTTTAATTAGAGTCCAGTTACACTTAATGTATTTTGGTGATTTTTAAAACAATTCATTTTATTCTTATTTTCTTTTCATGGTTTTTGATTTTAGAAATGATTTATAGCTTACTTTATTTCATTTTATCATGTATTTTTAATATTTCTTAAGTTTATTATTGATTTGTTATAATGAATGCACTTAAAATTAAGACTTAGCTCAGTACCACTTAAAATATAGATTCCAGATTTCATTTGTATTTCTATGTGATTTCATATTTTATTCTAGCTTTTATCTTTTAAATATTTTTATTTAGGATAGTGTTCTAAAAATATCAGTAGTTGGTTCTTTGTTCATATTCTGAAATTAATGTCTGGTTTTATTATATTAACTAGGAGGGTTTAGACTACATGATTGTATTAATTTGATTTTTAAGACTTACATAGGGTGATAAGTTAACAATAAGAGGTTAATTATTTTTGCCTATCACATTTAATATATCAGTTTTATTATCAGCTTAGAAATGCTTTAAAGGTAGTTTTTAAGCTAAATCAATGAGCATATTATAAAAGGAATTCCAGGAAAGTGATTTAAAATTCACCAAAATTTCTACTTATCTAATATGACTGGAATGTCATAAAGTGTTTCTCAGAGGAGAAGTTTCGTAATTAAGTTGTACAGGATGAATTGATTTAGTTAGCACCAGAAACGGGAAACTGTAGGCCTGGCAATGGGAGAGCATGCAAAGGCACTCAGAGTAGGGAGCACTTAGACAAGAAGGGTCTCTATGACCCCAGGTTCCTGGATTGGTAACTGAGTGAATGGTGATGTGCTTTATCAAGGTGCAAATCAGGCAGATTTGGAGAATAAAGATACCAAGTCCAGTATTACTTATAGAGCCATGCAAGCATACCATTATTTTTATTTTTCAAAGCAATTTCAATGTAACTATCCCATTTTTTTTTTTTCTCACAACAAAGTAGTGCAAGAAATAAGACAGTTAATATCTCCCTTTTACATATGGGAAGGTTAATTAAGTGAGTTGTTGAAGGTCGCAGAGCAACTCAAGAGTGAACTCAGGAATCAAATTTTGGTTTCTAATTTGCAAATTCAGGGCGTTTCCTGCTATATTACTAGAGATTCACACTGTAATTATTTAACATTCCTTAATGCTTATGGGTTATGCACTATTTTGAAATAAAGTAGATGTTCATTCATATCATTCAACATATATTCATATACATATATGAGAGAAAAAAGTCACCTTCCTGACATAATGATATTAATTTATTACTTCTTTTTATAGATTTCTAATATTAAAATTCCCCATTTTCAATTCCAGGAGAAACTATAAATGATAGCAAAAAATAAAAAGTAAAGTTTTTAGACCATGATAACTAGTTCTGGAGAAAAGTTATTTCTAAAGGCAAGAATTTAGCTTAACTGGTGAAACGAAAACCATTCCTTTCATTACAAATAGCTTAAATGTGTAGTCTCATAACTCCCCCCAGGCAGGAACTTCAAAGCCTCCCAAAGCAGTCTTGGAACAGGTTTCTTATTTTCCATTTGAACTTCTTAATCGATCTTCTCCACTACCTGTTATTCATGCTTTGGAAGTAGAAGGAAATATGAATCTGAATTTTAGCTGAATCAGACATAAACAAAAGCTAGGAGCTAGAGTGAAATCTGCCATTCTGTCCAGCTCTTTTCTCCCTAACCCTCTAAAACTTTCTGAGCTCCAGGTTTTTATAATAAATCAGACTGAATTATTCACTTGCATTTGCTAAGACATTTGTACTTAAAAAATGGACTTATTTATGAAAATACAGTAGCAGTTTTATAAGAAACACAAGAACATGGGTAGTGTGCACACTCCATTCTGTCAAATGTATGTGCGTATGATTTCAAGAAAATACATACTTGTGATAGAGCCCAATATATTGCATGGTTTGTATTTATTTACTTCCATGAAGATCAGTGCATAGGAGCTAGGATTGTAGAGGGCAGAAAGTAGCATAGGGTAAAATTAGTTGCTACTTTGAGATATAAGGCAGCAGGTATTTTTTAAAGAATTGGCTACAGTAATATTTCTGGTCCTATATATTCTAGAAACTTGTCAAAAAAAAAAGGGAGTGGAATCTATTTTCTCTCCCCTTAAACCTGAGTGGGGCTTTGTGATTGCCTTGATGAATAGAATGTGGTAGAAGTGACATTACATGACTTTTAAGGTTATGTCATTAAAGGGGAATTGAACCTCCACCTGTCATTCTCTCTCAGGAAACATATCTGAGGAACTCTAGGATTGTGTGCAAGAAGTTGGGATTCCTGAAGCAGCCGGGCTAGAGAGACCACAGTTAGAGATCACATAGAGATAAGGAGAGATGCCTGAGGACCCCTACCTGGTTTTTTTTTTTAAGATTTTATTTATTTATTTATTTGAGAGAGAGAGAGAGAGAGAGAGAGAAACAGCATGAGAGGGAAGAGGGTCAGAGGGAGAAGCAGGCTCCCCGCTGAGCCGGGAGCCCGATGTGGGAGTTGATCCCTGGACTCCGGGATCATGACCTGAGCTGAAAGCAGTTGCTTAACCAACTGAGCCACCCATGTGCCCCAGACCCCTACCTGTTAAAGCTCCCAGCTGTTTGAGTCTTCCCAGCATCAACTGTCAGACGAATGTGCAAGCTTTAAGGTGATTCCATCCGTAGTTTTCAGGCTGCCCTAGCTGACACTGAGTGGAACCCAGACAAGCTGCCCCCACTAAGCCCTGCTCAAATTGCAGATTTGTGAGGAGATTCAATATCATTACTGGGTTAAGCCACTAAATTTTGGGGTGGTTTGTTATACAGCATTTGATAACAAAGAAAAGATGTTATGCATACTTTAAATTGCATGATGTCAATAAATTCAGTCCTTGATTATTTAGGAAATAATATCAGTTTATGTTTTATTCATGCACTTTTATTCTTCTCATATCTCTTCTTCCCATCTTTTGGAAATTGCATTCCTATCATTGCTATATTGGGAATGTGAAAAATAAAAGTAACACTAGGTAATTTAGTTGTGTTAAAGTATTTTTATTAGGAATAGCACAGAGGATCATAGGGGAAGGGAGGGAAAACTGAATGGGAAGAAATTAGAGAGGGAGACAAACCATGAGAGACTCTTGACTCCAGAAAGCAAACTGAGGGTTGTGGAAAGGGAGGTAGGTGGGGGGTTGCGGTAACTGGGTGATGGGCATTAAGGAAGGCACATGATGTGGTGAGCACTCAGTGTTATATGCAACTAATGAATCATTGATCACTACATCCAAAACTAATGATGTAGTGGCTTATTGAATTTAAATAAAAAAATAAAAAAAAATCACAGGATCAGAATAACCAAAAATGGAATTTTATATAGCCCCCAAATCCATTTTATGGTCACAAGGATGGGCGATGGAGAACTGACCTCTAAAGTTTTCCATTCAAGCAAATTTCAGTATAATTTGTCAGATCCATTCTAACCAAAAATCGATATGCTTGAAACAATTTACTTATGTTCATCTGAGATAAGTACATCTAAAATTCAACCCCTTTTGAGTGTTTCTCTATTTGTTTGGGTATTTTATTCATGTATCTCATTTTTTAACAAAGCAATATAAATGTATTTTGAACTTTGGCATTTGTGATAAATGTTCATCAAAAATTGAAAAAAAAGTAGCTATAGTTGAGAGAGGATGGGGAGAAAAATTGGCAATAGTAGGATGAAAAAAGTTGCGGGCATGAGTTTATTGTGATTTCCCATGAAAGTCCATGTTACTTCAGGCAAAATATGTTTGCTGCATTACAGGTTGAAATTGACACATAGTCTTCAATGTTTCTGCCCCAAACTGTAGGGTAGTATTTTTTAAAAATCAGTGTCTCTGGAAAACAGTGGTTCCTCAAAAAGTTAAAAATAGAACTACCCTACGATCCAGCAATTGCACTACTAGGCATTTACTCAAAGAATACAAAAGTACTAATTCAAAGGGGTACATGCATCCTGATGTTTATAGAGCATTATCTACAATAGCCAAATTATGGAAAGAGCCCAAGTGTCCCTCTACTGATGAATGGATAAAGAAGATGTGGTATGTGGGAGGCAAACCAAAAAATAGACTCTTAACTATAGAGAACAAGGTGGTGGTTACCAGAGGGGAGATGGGCAGGGTGATAGGTGTGAAATAGGGGATGGGGATTAAGGAGTGCAGTTGTCGTGATGAGCACCAGGTGTTGTATGGAAGTGTTGAATCACTATATTGTACAATAGAAACTAATATTACATGTATGGTAACTCACTGGAATTTAAATATAAACTTAAAAATAAAATGGAAAAAAATAAAATTCGGATTTAAAAATTATAAACAAAAAAGTCAGTGCCTCCCTATTCAGATGACAGTTTGGCATTTCCCTTTATTAGATTATAAATCTAAATCGACTGAACAATTCCCTATGTTCCATAAAAGTCTTAAACACAAGTCCATGCAACAAAAAGATGCGATTGTTATTTAACAATATGTACAAAGAGGGAACTGGGCTGGACATGCAGCATGGATACCACTAACGATAACCACAGAAATGCCTTCAGGTTCTCGTTCCAGTGGGACAGAGACCCTGCCTGACTTTCATAGACACTTTGCTGTTCTTGCCTTCCAATGTATAGACGTTTTCTCATGGATGGAGTCTTTGGAAGCTTCAGCTCTTTCCATGCTTTTGCTAGTTAACAGGAGTGGGCTTCAGAATGCAGGTTCACTCCTTTAAAAACAAAGCCTTCATTTTCTCCCTGCTGGTGCAATTATTGTATAATTATACTTATCAGGTGCCTCCCCCAGCTTCTAATCACACATTTTCCTGTCAGGGTTGTCTGTCTGGTTGCTCACAGTCATTCTGGCACACGCACATACATACACGTACAACTATTTCCTGACCCCTTGGAGAAAGCACAGATAATATTTATAGAAATATTTATAGAAATGCAAACATACACTGCAGCAAGAGTATAAGGAAAAGGGTGGGTTGAGGGAGAAGACAAATGTTCTCCAGTAAGACTGTAGCCTGAGAAGAAAAAAGAAAAGACCATGATATTGTATAATTAATTGTATAATTAAGGACTAAACCAGTAACTTTTGGATGTCATATAGCAATAGTTAACTATGCGCGCGCACACACACACACACACACACCCCTATATGTTTGTAAATAGCTAGAATATTTCTGTATGGAGATACAGGAAATGCATAACAGTGGTTGTCTTCAGGAAAGGGAAACTGGTGTCAAGGGGAAAGGGGATAGGAGGGAGATTAACTGTATTATTTGTTTTAATGTGTACACTGCGTCTTTTGAATTTTGTGCCGTATGAGTATATTTTCTATTCAGAAGTAAAATAATTAAAAACTCAGCACTGTGTTAAGATATCAAGCAATATGATGTATTGGTAGGTTATTTGTTTATACCAGTAAATGCCACTTTTAAGAAAAAGCAACCAGCAGAGGGAATACTGGAAATGCCTCTGCACTGGAAATAGTAGGATTAGTTTCTGAAGTGTTTTAATCCTGAAAACTCACAAAATCTTATCAGAAAATAAGCCAGCAGTGAGGCTTATTAATGAAGACCCAAGCAGTTTCTGTAGAATACTCAGTGATATTTTGAGGATAGACTGATGATGAAAGTGAATGAAATATGTTAAAACATCTTATATAGTCCTTTAACAGGCTGTCAAAAAAAAAAAAAAAGGCCACAAATAATATAAAATAGTAAAAACCAAACCTTGACGTCAATTTTTCTATATTACTTACTTAAATGACACACTTTTTCCCCATAGAGTGAACAATTCCATAGAGCAGAGCACAAAGAATGTGTATGTGTCTATGTGTGCGCCTGCCAGACTGATCTGTTTATCACATGATTAATTAGGAAGGAAGTCTGTATCAAAGATTTTCATTGTGAAATGTTGCCTAATGGGGGTTGGAAGAAAAATGAGAAAATACCACTTGTGGTAAAATTTCAAATTACTGGTGATTAGTGGACTAGGGGTAGAGAATAATTCTACGCGCAGGAGAGGGAAGTATATCTGTATAATTCAGCTAATTAGGTAAGTTCTATTCAAAATGACAAAACGTAAATTTTAAAAATTCTTCTTCAAAATCTTCATGATAGAGGAAGGTATATATGTCACCGTCACACTCACACACACACACACCGTTGGTTTTGCTATGAAAGTAGCAAATTGTTCCCTGGGAGCAAAACATTGCCAGAAAGGCATGCTTTATTATTTTAAATTTTATGCTTTTACTAGTTATAGATCTATAAACTGTGCTGGTTGTTAAAATCATAACTTTAACAAATGACAAGAATTACATGGTTGCAGTAGTTGTGCTAAAATCATCACAAAGTTGAAATTATAATTACAAAAAAGAACATAATAAATAAAAAACAAACTATAAAACTACTGTTTTGAATACCCACTAAGTGCCAAGTATTTTATATTCATTATCTTTAATTTTCAGAACCACTGTCCTCCAATTGCTTTCATTGTTGCCTTTCCCTATCTCAGTAATTACTAATAAATTTGCCCCAAGATTATTCCACAAATTTATCCCTTTCTCTCCATTTCTACTGCTTCCACCCCCTGCTAGTCTAGCACAGCCTCGAACTCCCTTGTTCCTCTGTATCATGCCTTTTGTTTCCTTTTTAGCTCCTGAACTCCACTTAAATAGCCCCATAATGGAGGGTTCCTCCTTAAGCATATTACTTAAAGTAAATTGTACCCTAACCCTTCATTATCCCCTCTCTTGGTCACCAGTGGCTAATCTCCACAGCACTTCTTACAGTCTGCACTTATTTTTCCCCATTTGTATATTTATTCACACCTTTCCATACTCGAATAAATTATCGTTTAAGTTTGTGCACAAAATAAGGGCATTTCTAAACAAAAACTTAAAATTTATCTTGAGGAAATATTAAAAAATATATATACCAAAAAAAGAGATAATAAACCCAGAACAAAAACAAAATTAAGTAAAAGTACTATATTGCTATAGTAATGATCAATTACATTTATCGTATTTAAAAATAATTTAAAGGGGAACAGCTTTCAGCTGTAAGATGAATAAGGTCTGAGGATCTAATGTAAAACATGGTGACTCTAGTTGATAACATTGTATTCTATAATTGAAATTTGCTGAGAGAGTAGAACACAAATGTTCTCACCAAAAATTAAGTAATTAATTAAAAAATAAAAAGATAAATATGTGAGGGGATGGATGTATTAATTAGGTGGGAGGCCTCCTTTCACAGTGTGTTCGTGTGATGTCTCACCCTGAGGTACACTTTAAATATCTTACAATTTGTCAGTTATACCTCAAAACTGAAATTTTAAAAAAGGCAGGGGGCATGACCTCTATGTCTTTAAGTCAGTTTCTTTGAAAATCTAGGTGAATGGACAATTTTCCAGGGAAAAAACAGCTCAACAAGTAATATAAAACAAAATAGAATTTTCCAGTTGAACAGTACATCAAAAACTAATGATATTGGCTAATTGAACATAATAATAAAAAATAAAAAAATAAAAATATAGAATTTTCATAGTTTTGTAAGTTAATATTTAAAATATCTCCTTCCAAAAACCTCCAAATCAGAAATTCTCATTTTCAAACATCAAAGGAATACATGATACCTATCGTATATAAACCCTTCCAGAGAATAAAAAGGAAAATTCTCCCAAATTCCTTTCATTGGATTATTATTAGGCATAATATTGATTTTCCTTGATAGGAAAATATTTTAAGAACTTGATAGGCTCTAAAATTATAGCTTAGCATAAAGGAACGTAGATGTAAAATTCCTAAATAAACTGACAAATTGAAGTAGTGTATAAAAATATAATATCTTGGAGCACCTTGGTGGCTCAGTTGGTTAAGCATCTGCCTTCTGCTCAGGTCATGATCTCAGGGTCCTGGGATAAAACCCTGAGTTGTGCTTCCTGCTCAATGGGGAGTCTGCTTCTCCCTCTCCTCCTGCCCATCACAGAAAAAAGGAGGATATTTTATTTGATATTTATTACATTCTGAGAATATAGTTAAATAGAAGTTCTACTAGGTCTTTGTAGTTCTCCCCTCACAATAAAATACATAAAATCATTGTGGATACTACTAGTTCTTCATTGTTACAGTGAGAGAAATGAGAACATGGCAAAGGTGCAGAGTTTCCCATAGGGTGTGGGTTTTAGTATTGTTTTTGAGAAAGTATAGTCATTGTATTAAGGAATTCAATAGATTATACATTTTCAATCACCATTAATATTTAAATTTTATGATTTATTTAACTTTTGAATCTCATTAATAGTTAAGCATTATGATTTATTTAAATTGATATTTCATTAGATTTTAAAATTTAACATTAATCAAATTAAATCTAAATCATTAAATCCAGTGTTATTAGAGACAAATCATGAAGTATCAGGAAGATGAGGAATGAGTACATTCCAGGAGATATAAATAAATAAATAAATAAATACACACACACACACACACACACACACACACACCACACACACACATGTATTTACAAAAAAGGCACTGACTATAGTCATTGTTATGGAGGTGTACTTGAAATTATCCATTTCTAAAATACAGTGACTGGGTTTGCTTGCTTAATTTTACCTGCAACTATCTTAAAATTTTATAGCTAAGTCCTTAATAAATTATTTTATTGATGACTACTAAATTTAGGTTAATATACATACCTACACACATATAGATATGGATATAAAATTGCCATTAAAAGTTTTGTTATGATATGATACTCATATTAATGTATCTGTCTTATATGTGATCACTTCATTATTTTGTGTTCCTCAAATACGGCATAACTGCAGCTTGTTTATAGCCAGAATGCTTTTCTTTTACAGGGTAGAGAATGAAATGCAATACTATGGTTTCTTTCCCATCTTATTCTAGTTCCCTGACAAGGAAATAGGAAGTGTTATCAACTTCAGTTTCAGGTTCTTAGTTATGATTTCTCTTTGTGTAATAAAATATCATTTTTGTGAGTTTACTTCTTTTGTTTTGTAGTGACTGACCTGGCCTCCAAAAACATGATTTCATAGAGCATTTTCTTAGACAGTACTTCCAGAAATGTCATTACAGCACTAGAGAATTGGCAATTTCTGTGCCAAGATGTCATCCTAATAATACCGTGTCTGAGGAAGTAAAGCTGGGAGAAATAGCTAGCAGGGTGATGAAAGACAGATTTGCCTCATCTGTAAATAACAGTGATTTGTGGAATGATGATCTCACCAACAGGGCTTCTCTCCTCCTCCTCATTAGGATATTGTGCAGTGCCCAGTGAAGCTGTCAAGACCCTGATGGGAACTGGGAGTGATGATGGAAAGCTCCTGTTTTATTTCTCATTTTAGTCATTTGTGAATGTAGCTCTCTCCGTTGCAGAAGGGAGAAGTCAGGTTGTGATGGACCTCTTCTCATCTCTCCTTGCTGCTGGGAGATTCTTCTCTGGGCCAGAGTCCTGCTTACTCTGCAGTTCAAGTTAAAGCACTTTAAGGGGGCATGGTTAGGTAATGGTGGAAGAGTCAGGGCTTACATTCAATAACTTACACTATGGTTGCTATTGCCAAGCTCTGGGGAGAGTTTCCTCAGCCATTAAACCAGAAAGCAATGAATGAGTTCAGTTGTTACTCCTAAGCAAAATTGTCAAAAGGATAGTGTCCATGCTCCTTTTCAATCACATTGCATAAAACCTGCCAATATCACCGTGCTCATGATAACATAATATTTGCTGAAGAGATGAAACTGCATATGAGAACATATTTTATTTTTTTATTTTTTTTTAAAGATTTTATTTATTGATTTGACAGAGAGAGACACAGCGAGAGAGGGAACACAAGCAGGAGGAGTGGGAGAGGAAGAAGCAGGCTCTCGGCTGAGCAGGGAGCCCGATGTGGGGCTCGATCCCAGGGCTCTGGGATCATGACCTGAGCTGAAGGCAGACGCTTAACGACTGAGCCACCCAGGTGCCCCGAGAATGTATTTTAAAAGAGAGATCCACTATAGACCAAAGGACAAGGACCTGCATTAATAAAAGCAGCTCCCACCAGGGACCAAAATGTGTAACTACAGGGGACTCAGGGATGGATAGCAAAATTGGTCTGGCACATAGTCATTTCTATAGTTCTGATTAGAAAGAATGTCAGAGTTATATACAAGCTAAGGTAAATGTGACCCCAAAAAAGGTAATTTCCTATATTTTCTTCTCTACCTCTGACAATTTGGTGTTTTCATCTCCTTCTCAGAAAAATGTCACTCCATGTCTTCTACTTGGAACCAATGATGATCCTGTCAAATTCTCTCTTTTTTGTTAGTTTTTTAGATGAGGAAACTAGACGTTAAATGATTTATCTCTTTTTTTTAAAAAAAAGATTTATTTATTTGAGAGAGAGAGAGCACATGTGAGGGGAGGGGCAGAGGCAGAGGGAGAGAGAGAATTTCCAGTAGACTCCACTCTGAGCATGGATCCAGATGCCGGGGTCAATCTCACGATCTTGAGATCATGACCTGAGCCGAAATCAAGAGTCGGAAAGTTAACTGAATGAGCCACCCAGGTGCCCCTAAATGATTTATCTCTTAAGTGACAGATCTAGGACTTGAATTCAGTTCCATTTGGTGTCGAACCCATGTTTTTTTGTTAACACTGTTATATGGTCCCTCATCCTTTTTCACTTCTAAGTGCCAGAAAATCCAAGTTGAATTAACTTAACAACAGGGGTTGCTTCCTAGAGTAAAAACTGAAAACTCCAGAGGCAGTGTGTTAGACAGTAATTACTACTAGTCCAGTATCCAGTTTGCCCTGCTTCTAGCTATGTCTGAAAGCGAGAGTGACCACAACAGACCATATTCTACCTGGAACTCTCACTGTAACAGAGTCCAGAGTGTTCCATAATTAGATTAGTCCCAATGGACCTTTTCAAAATTATCTTCCTCTAGTCAAGTATTTGCCTTTTCTGCATCAGTTAGGCCTGCTAGTTGCTGGTCCAGGAGCACATACCGTGTGTTTTTTTCCCTCAACTTGAAAAGATAACTGGTATTGCTCTGTCCAAACTTAATTCTATTAGTTTTTTAACATCTGCTTTAAGACCAATGTCTTCAACAAGGCCTTCTCTGTTACCCTTAGTTTGCTTTGATGAATTCTTATAGATTTTGTGGGTTACTATGTTACCTAAGTATCAAGTCAAATCAGAGCTTAGACTACATTAAAGACTAGTGAAGAATGAGTGTGGTGATTGTCCTATCTTACCTAACTCTTCTATGGATATGTCAGAGACTGTGATAATGGTAACTAACATTTAATGAGCAATCTTTGTTAGCTACTGTTTAAATTCTTTGCATGTATGAGCACATTTCAAGCACATGAAAACCTTAGGGAGATGTGCTTGTATTATCAGGATTTCACAAATGAAATTGAGGCAATGAAAGAGTAGGCTACTTGCAAAGGTCATGGAGTTAGTAAGTGCCAGACCCAAGATTTGAATCCATACTTAACCACTGTAATAGAGTTACTAAGGATACAGTTCTTTAAAAAGATGATAGTCTAATGGTTGCTTTTCCAACCGCTAAAAATTGGGATGGAAAAAGAACTTAAAATAACTTAAAACCATTTCAGAATGAAGTGGGACAAGACATGATAAAGAGAAATTCGGGGGTAGATATGTTTACTGTCTTTAAGTATTATGCAGGCTGTCAAATAAGAGAGGGATTAGCTTATCTTGAATAGACCCAAAGACTAGAATTAGAAGCATTAGGCACATATTTTCACCTAAATATAAAAAAAGCTATTTCTACCCGTCAGAGCTGTCTGAAAATAATTTCAAAAAAGCTTTTTTTGAGAGAGCAAATTTCCCTTATCTGGAAGTTTCCCCACATTAGGTTGGTTGACATTTCTGGCAAGAGTGTTCTCGATGGGATTCAAATATCAAAAGCTAGTTAAAACACACATATTTTAATGGCTTAAACATTCGATGAATACTCAGAGGATTATTCCTTCTGGCTGCTGGGGTCTGGGAGGTAATGTAATGCCATGGGTATATTGGGACTAGTAAGCCACGAAGTAAAGTTGTAAAATAGACAATAAGAAGAGACATGGGGATAGGTGATGCACGTGTGAGCACATTTCATGCACATGAAAACTTTAGGAGATGTACTTGCATTATCAGTAGAAAAAGATAAATCATGTCATCTAGATCTGGGCCCAGTGAGGCCGTGCTGGGCAGAGTAGCTACGGCGGAGACAGCTGACCCACCAGACTGCCTTTCCCTGACCTTTCACATGTTCACACGTTTAATGGTGGTTTAGGGTTGGCTTAGCTTGGTTGTTATCTTTTCCCCTGAAAAAGTTTTTTCCTCTTTAGTTAGGAAGGCAGAGCTCTGACTCTGTTGTGGAGAAAAAGCTATTAAAAGGAAATTGTGGTTTATAAAATGGAGACACTTTTTTTAATCATATTTCAAAGGATTTGAGGGGAAAGACAAGAAAATCAATAAATGCATGGATTCCTTTACACTTTGAAAAGACAATTCTTTCCTTTCTAAAGTCTGTTTCTGGGTGTTCCTGCTGTGAAATCAGCCCATAACACCCAGATTTAATGGAAATTTACTTGGTAAAAGGATAAAATAGTAAACAGAACAGTGAGGAGTTCAGCAGCTTCTCTCCCATTCTACCTTTTGACAAGTGATAATATCCGCATTGGAAACCATGTAATTTTCAATCTGATTATTTGTTTGTCTGTTAATTACTTATTTATTTTGTTAGAGGACGGTTGGTATTTACTTTCAATTCTGAAGTATAGAATCAAGTCCTTTCTATTATCATAACAGACAATAATATTTTACAGATTTTTATCTATGACAAAAAATTGTCTATGATACAGGAACTTTTTTCTCATGCTACTTTGGCTAGGGCAACCATAAAGCAAATGTTGTTCTATGCAATACTTTAGCAAATGGAAAATCACTATAATAATAAAATCCCAGGCAATTTCTGAGGGCAGATCTCCATTTTATATGCTTGGTGGGTTATTCTAAAAAAGCTAATCCATCTTGAAAATAAAGAATATTCTTTGCTTGAGGGGATTTTTCTGTAAACCAAATCCCTTATAAATCCCACTCTCTTCAGTAATTATAAAAAGGAAGACTCTGTCTTCTGTAATTACTCTTTGCAATAGGAAATTGTGTCCTGGTTCATCCATAGCTTTTTATTTTTGCTGGGAATACTAGAACCTATTATTTTCTCTCTTTCTCCCCCCCCCATCACATGTACTCAGAAGAAACAATATATGTACCCTTTACTCTGTTTGCTTCAGTATCAACATTTTGCAAAACTATAATTCAATAACCACAACATTGTTGTTGACCGAGTGGAGATAACGCAACACCTCCCATATACCACAGCCGTTCTTCCTGTTGCCATTTTTCTAGCCACAGCCTCTTTTCTCCTACCTCCACCCATTCCTTAACCCCTGCCAACCACTCATTACTTCTCCATTTTCATAATATTGTCATTTCAAGAATGTACATACATGGAATCAAATCATGTCTTAATCTGCTCCTGCTATCATAACAGAATACAATAGAGTGGATAGCTTACACAACAGAAATTTATTTTCTCATGGTTCTGAAGTCCAAGATAAAGTTATTGGCCAGCACAGTTCCTGGTGCGAGCTCTCGTGTCTTTCTGGTGTCTCTCCGTAAGGGCCACTGTTTCCGTAGTGAAGTCCCCACCCTCATGACCTCATCTAACTTTAACTGTCTTCTAAAGGACCCAGCTGCAACAGCATCTGGGAGTTAGGGCTTTAATGTATGAATTTTGGAGAGGCACGAATATTCAGTCTGTGATACATAATATGGAAGCTTTAAGCTTTTTGCACTCATCATGATTTTCTGATTTATCCAAGTTGTTGTATGCATCAATAGTTTGTTCTTTTTTATTGCTAAGTAGTGTTCTTTGGTATGGATATACCATAGTTTGTTTAATCCTTCATCTGCTGAAGGACATCTGGGCTGATTCCAGATATTAACGACTACAAACAAGCTGCTGTAAACATTTTTTTGTACTGTGCGTGTGTGTGTGTGTGTATGAGTGTGTGTATGTGTGTGTGTGTGTGAATATGACTATTCTTTCCTTTGGGATAAATGCCCAGGAGTGCAATTGTTGGGTCATATGATAGTTGCATACTTAGTATTTTGCGAAAAATCTGTCAAACTGGTTTCCAGAGGGGGTTCTACCTTTTCACATTAACACCAGTGACATTTTTTTTTTTTAATGACAGGATTCCAAATGAAGCATAGAGTTTCATTTCCCCATCCCAAACTGAAGTTTTTTTTTTTTTTTTCATTTTTGTTTGTTTCGTTTTGTTTGATTGGTTGGTTGAACTTCTCCCATAATCCACATGCCATCATATGCCTTTGTACTTAGACAAAAACACAGGACTCAAAATTAGTGACAGTTCTCTTATGTCTTGCAGTCAGTTACCTAAATTCTCACTTGTCTTATTAACAGAGACATCAACAATTTTCCCCTTCAAACTTGTTTATATCTTTTATATTGTTAAAAATTGAAATAATTTAGACAGCTCAAATGGGGTCATATGGGCCAACTGGCATGTGATTAGTTTATTACTATTATTTCATCTTCCTGCCAAACAAAATCACATTTTGAGACTTGCCTGACAGATGAAATCTCTGTCTTGCTGTAATGATTCTTTGCAGGTTCAGATCCTTGCAGAGTCTCTAGCGGTCTTTAAGAGAGGATGCGCTCGCTTCTTCTATGCCAGCCTAGCCAATGCAACTTCCTGCTTGGTATCCTGAACTTAAAGGCCCAGACATTAGCTCTTCCAGTGAATATACAAAAACACTCACCTTGAGACAAGCTAACCCAAAAGTGTTAAATTCGGCCTGGCTTGGGCACCTGCTACCTAACATTCTCAGAAACACTTTTTCCCCTATTCATTCAACTCAATCCTCCTCTGAGTTTACCCAAAAAGTTAGTAATTTATCTTTTAAATTCTGAGAACACAAAGGTCTTCTGAACTCCTTTCCTAGATAATTGGGCTACTCAGTCTCAATTCATTCTTCAAGGAAAGCTACTCTCACAGATACCAAAATGATTTATTCCTTAACAGTAGAGTGAAGTTCATGGCCCTTCTCTCATCAAATTAAAAAAAAAAAAATTATTCTTTGACAGATACTTCAAATGAAAACTGTTTTAATATCTGAGAAGAGGATACTATAGATATGGTTCCCATACTAATTTGACCTTAAAATCAGTTTTTACAATATCTCTTGGGGCTAGTATGTTATTAATATTTGTATAATGTTTTGTTTTTCTAAAGCTTAAATTAAGGAAGGGGGGAAATCGATTTTGAAAATAGAAGATTGTGGAATTAGGAAGGTAAAATGACCCTCTCAAATTCGCACCAAAAGTTCTGGTTCAGGTCCATTTACAATTTATCTTTAAACTGTCTCATGGACCGGGACATGCAAAATGCTAACTATATTCCAGGAATTGTTATTCTAACTGAAAGCTTTAAGGAGATCCATAAATGTACTCTCTCTTAAATTTCATGTTCAAAGACTTTTTATTTGCAGAATAGTGAAAAGAAGATAATATGTACTAGTATTTCATAAATATACAATATATATAATTTCTGGTCCCTGAGGTTTGTCTTTATTTGCAAGGTCACTTGCTTGCTTTGTGAGTTATCTACACTTCGTCTTCTCAATCACTGAAATGAATGTCTTTGTAGAAACCCAATAATCTTGAGACTGAAAGAAGTAACATATTGTCCTAAGGATAGAAAAGTTATAAGGAATAAAATCGTACATTTTTTTATGGCAGGCATCTGAGATGGCATTTAGTGGGGGAAAAATGCCTTTTGCTCCATAGAATGGCAAGTTAATGTCATAATAGTATTACCAATTTTGTGAGTTGCTCCTTTTTCAAAGTCACATCGTCAAAAAAAAAATCTCAAGAAAGGGTAAAGCAAAACTATTTTTGGGGCAAAAATATATTAATTTTCTGGCTGAATTTCTGGCTGTTATCTGTGTAATTATGGGTTTGACTTAACATCAGTATACAGGAAATTCTTTAAAATAGGCTTTTTTTTTTATGTTAAATTGTGACAACTGCTTTGATTTTGACAGACATCCAGTGAAGTGTTTCTGATGCAATATGACAGTGGCCGCCATGACATTAATTGCATCTTTTGTTGGAAAATGCCACATGTAACATTTCAAACAGAATCCAAACACCAGGATAACTATTCATTTATTTTACTTCGCGACAGAACTCTGAAATATTAGCCTTCATTTTGTCTTCCTCAGTTTCATAATTGACTATTTCAACTCGATGCACTGATCACATTAGCCAGTGCTATCGGTTAACTAGACAGTCTAATCAAGTATGTCTGTTATCAACAGCATATTAGACCCAATCCATTTAAAGAGATGTTAGAGTTGTAAATTGTATTTTATTTTAAGGGTAAAATTAATTTGAGAAACAAACAAGTCAGTATCATTTTCCCAAGAAAGTCATAAAATGTGAAACATAACTTCAGTTTTGATATGAATGTATATGAAAGAATGGAAATTAATCACTTCAACTGGAATTACAGTTTCTTGGGTTCCTTTTCTTTTTTTGACAGGGACATCTTTCTTAGCATGAGTTGCACTAGCATTATGGCTAAATTATTGCATTATATGCATTCATATATTTATTCATGTATTGATTTAATAAATATTACAAAATCTATTCAGTGCCAGACACAGTGGTGAGCAAAATAATAACTAGTTGCTGCCTTCATGAGGGTTGCATTATATCAAATATTTCTTTAAAATAGTGCATAGTGAAACGCCTGGGTGGCTTAGTGGGTTAAGCATCTGCCTTTGGCTCAGATCATGGTCCCGGGGTCCTGGGATCAAGTCCCATGTCTGGCTCTCTGCTCAGTGGGGAGCCTGCTTCTTCCTCTCCCTCTGCCTGCTGCTCCCCCTGTTTGTGTTCTCTCTATCTCTGACAAATAAATAAAAAAAAATCTTTTAAAAAGATGAAAAAATAAAATAGTGCATAGATGGGACGCCTGGGTGGCTCAGTCGGTTAAGCGTCTACCTTCAGCTCAGGTCATAATCACAGGGTTCCTGGATCGAGACCCACATCATCTCATTGGGCTCCCTGCTCAGCCGAGAGTCTGCTTTTCCCTTTCCCTCTACCTCTCCCCCTGGCTTGTGCCCTCTCCCCCTCTCTCTCACAAATAAATAAAATCTTTAAAAAAAATAGTGCATAGTTAGTATCATCAAGTGACCCCTGTTTTCTTGCACCTGCAATCACCTTTAACACTTGGGATATAATAACCCTTTATCTGGAATCAGAAAGTCCAAATTTTACTGTAAAATTTTTTTTCATAATTCCATTTCATGGCTTCAAGTTGTACTTCTCGCCTACCTATTACTTGAGAGGTTTTTTTTTAATCCATATCCATTTACAATACCACAGTACCAACTTCAGGAAATTAAAATATCCTTGTCCATTTTCTGATCTGTCATTGTCATGGCAGTATACAGAAAATAAATAACGGATGTGGAAAATTTAGTCAGAGCACAGGAAATACTTTCACTGAACTGACTAATGTCTTTTGTGTTCAGTAGTGATGATCAGTTACTATTTCATAATAGCTATTTCCACATTGATAATGTCAGTGCATTTACCAAATTTGTATTCATACTGTTGCAGTTTTTAAAAAATTGCTACTAGCAATGGATGCCATCTGATGTCCTTGGAAATATTAGCCAAAATATAAAATCCAATCTCTATTATTGATGAGGCCACTGGAGAAAGATACATTTAGAAATGATTAAGAATATATTGATTATCAGATGTTATTTAGATATTGGAGGGACTAAATGTCCTCCCCTTGCTATTTTGAATCTTGGGACATTAATCAGTACTGAATCAAATGATGCATTATTCACTTGATTACATAAGATGTTATCATAGGCTGTTCACAGAGAAATGGAGCATGCTTTCAGACTTGACCCATTACTTAAATATAAGTAATCTTCAAAGTTCTGTTAACATCTTTCTTGTTTTATCTTTACACTTGTTTTGAGTGAATTTGTCTGTTCTTATGACTTTACCTATTTTAATGGCTCTCAAATCTAGACCACTTTTCTAAACATAATCTTGAACACTTTGTTCTTTTTATTCTTTGAAATTTAACTGACTTGCTCTCCCAAATTCTATTCAATATCTCATGTTTCTCAAATTATTGTTTCTTTCAATTAGCTGGTATGAAATATTGGTCATGGCTTTATTTATCCCTTCACTCTAACCTCCATCTCAAGGTTACCAAAATGGGCAAGTTTTTCTATCTTCTCTCATGTAGGTGTTCTATTTTTCATTCCTACTGCCATTTCTCTACTTCAGGCCATCTTGTTTCTACACACTCATATATATACACATTTGCCTAATACCTGCTATTGCCTTTCAATATATACTTTCTTAGAGTTCTCCTTAGAAAATACAAAACTGGTCCTAGTCCTTTACTGCTAGGAAATCTTATTATCTCATCATTCCAGGCTCCTGACCCTGATATTCAAGGCCTTCTACTCATTGCAGTCTCTGCCTCATTTGTTTTCCTGCCTCTATTCAGGCCCACTTCCAAACCATTCTCCTCGTACACCAGACAGACACATTAAAAATGTCAATAACACCATGTCCTCACATGTTTATAAAAACAATATTATAAACTTCCTGTCGCTCTTAGAATATAATCCAGCCAGCATTCTCCAGCCAAAGGGCTATGCATGATCTGGCCTTAAGTGCCTGCCTAACTTCTCAGACTCTTATTTATGCCACTCTCCTCCTTGCTTGCTACATTCTGGAAACATTGTCCTTGATAATCAAGAGTATATCCTTGATAAGGTGTTGTTTAAGTACTAACCAGGATGGTAGAGAAAATAATGTGTCTTGCCAACATAAAAAAGTAGGAAGGGTAGGAGAGAATTATATGGAGAATAATTGCTATAGTTCACTTCACATTGCCAGTAATAAAGAAAACCAGTGAAGTCTTTATCACTAGGAATTTTCATTAGAATGCTTCTATGTTATCATAGAAGTCTGAAAATGGTCAAGTTGTGAGTTTTGGCATAATTCATGAGTTTGTGTGGATGTATGGACATAAATGTGCAACTTCACTCATATAAACACAGTCAAGCAGCAAAATTATAAATATACACAGATTGTCCCTATACTTAGAGTGAGTTATGTTTCTGGAAAAAAGGTAGATTTTTCAGAATTTTAGCAGATCTTAAAATAGTCATCTTAACTTTTTCACGATCTTTAGTTAAGTTTAAAATAGTTACCTACTCAAGTGTTTTTTGGTACTTTTTTCTTGGTGTTACTTCTGATCTGGTTCACCATCATCAAGACACCAGTCTCATTACATTATATTTATAGACACAATTGTTTTGTAATGTAATATTTACTAAAGATTGGTAAATAACTACTTTATGTGCAAGACGGAAGATGAGCAAGGAAGGTTGAGTTACTGCAGCCTAGTTGGGATACTTCAAGAACACTAGTAGCTGTCTTCTCTTTTATACTCATATTCCTCCTTTAACTTCTTTAATTTAATTTGCTTCTCCTCCCCAAGTGGGGTAACTCTTTTGGGGTTTTCTAATTTACTGAAATGGAATCAAAAGACATTAGGTTCTGGAGGTGGGTTACATTGGAGTCTAGAAGAAAATCTTTAGGTTGCAAGAGTATGTAGATTGGCCCTAAAATTTGTTGTTGCATTATTTCTTTGTGCATTTGTTTTATTAGCTGTCAGCAATTACAAGAACTCTATGCATCTTGAATAGATTTAATGAAGGGTTTATCATTTTTATGTGGGGCACAGACGAAAATGAAAGGCCTGGCTGGTTATGTCCTGATATATTAACAAAGGTCATACAGAACAACATTCATTTGTCCACAGATCCATGAGTTGTCATGTCGTGCCATGTATAATATTTTTAAAACATATTTAAAAATTAATTGCATATCTCTTTTTGGACTACATCAATAATCAACATTTGCTAGATATTGTAAACTGAGCTGTCAGATGACAATTTGTGTTACTTATGGGAAAATTGACAATTTTGTGTCAAAATTAAATTAGGAATTTGCCAATGGGGAATTGTATTTGATTTGAAATAATTTTTTCATCTAAATTGATATTTTTGAAGAGTTTCCTTCAAGAGAATATTTAAACATTCCCTTAATTTTTCTGGAATCAACCCATCTAACTTTCAAAATGCTCTATTTCACTTGTTCATTCATTTTCATAATTAGAATCCTGAAAATTTTACAGGAAGCTTTCTGTTTTTACAGTTATTTGAGCTGTGTTTGTGGATGGTTTAGGGACAGAGAATTAAATCTGCATGAAATCATCACATTTCTCTAGATGTCACCATGAAATTGGTATTTTCCCCTGAAAATTTCCATGGAATTACAAAAATTATTGCATCTTTGTCTCTGGATATCTTGAATGGAAATATAAAGGAGGCTGAGTCAATCTTTCTTGTTCCTTAGTTCTTTGTATAACTAATTATTCATGAATCTCTTAACTAAGCATGAGTAGAAAAATATATATGGCTTATATAAGAACACTTTGGAAGGAGGAGAGTCTTACTGAATGTCTAAATTCAATGATCCAGTGAGCCCTAAATTCTATTTCCAATAAATGACAGGCTGTGACATATACAAATTGTGCTTTTTTGCCAGTTTCACAATTAATGGTAATCACTGTAGCCAAATAATTCATGTAATAATATGCATTATTATTAAGATTATCTAAATTGATGAATTAACCATATGGAAGGCTATTCTTTTTTACTGTCAGTGGAAATGGCCTTTCAAGTGTAATTTAAAATAGGTACTCAAATCACAGACACACACACATATACACACACACCCTTTAAGTTGGTATGGGGTATCTTTAAAAATAATTTCGCCCTTCCTATGTTAGGATTATACATCCCCACACTTTTGATATCATGTTTGGATATGTGATGTGCGTTGCTCCTTTTTATAAGACAATTATGGCCTTTCTGCTACATTGACACCACACTTGGTATATGATTTGCCTGGGCCAGTGGAATGTGAGTAAAGGGACTTTGTGCCACTTTTAAGTATATACCTTAAGAGCCGTTGTACGATTCTGCCATATTGTCTTTTCCTTTTGTCATCAAACTGACAATTCTCTAGGTGGGGTTCCTCCTTTATTCCAGACTACCTAAGTCCTGAAGTAAAGACGAAAGAAATTAAGTTGTTGCCAGCCTACAATGAATGTGACAGGATTGAGAAATAATCGTTTATTCTTTTAAGGTAAATCCATTGGTAATATGGATTTGTTTGTTACTGAACATTATAACTCCTGTTAAATATCCTGTGAAAATCACTAAAATAATAGATTTTTGTATAAATTCAAAATGAAGAAAAGGGAAAAATGGATTGAAAAAATAATGAATACATTATTATAAATGTAAGAGGGAAGGAGGAAGGGAAAAAGGAACAAGAAAAAAATAGAAAAAATAAATAAATCTAAATGAATCAATAATCACAAAAAGTGTGCAATCAAAAAACAGTAGTTTCAGATAGGATTTTAAAAGACTGGAGGAGATTATGCTAAGTGAAATAAGTCAAGCAGAGAAAGTAAATTATCATTTGGTTGCACTTATTTGTGGAACATAAGGAATAGCATGGAGGACATTAGGAGAAGGAAGGGAAAAATGAAGGGGGGGAAATCGGAGGGGGAGACGAACCATGAGAGACTATGGACTCTGAGAAACAAACTGAGGGTTTTAGAGGGGAGGGGGTGGTGGGTTGGGTTAGCCCAGTGTTGGGTATTAAGGAGGGCATGTACTGCATGGAGCACTGGGTGTTACATGCAAACAATGAAGTGTGGATCACTATATCAAAAACTAATGATGTATTGTGTGGTGATGAACATAATAAAATTAAATTTAAAAAAAAGTCAGCTACATTCTACCTTAAAGAGACTCACAAAAATATAAGAATTGTTGTTTTGGTTTACTTTTGGTTTTTGATTCAGCGTGTAAGGAGCATAGGAGTTGTCCCTTTGTCCTAACAGCAAGTAAATAGTTGAACACACTGAAAAATCAACAACTCTTCTTATATCATTCAGAGAAGTGAGGTCACAGGGCAAACCACTGCCACCAAATTGGAGAGACAAACACAGGAACACAAAGAATAACAACTTATTGAAACATAAACTCTCAAGCAGAAATCTCCACAGGAACCAGTACCGGCATAGGAAAATCTGAACTGTATTTGACAAGTTGTTGGGGCTCAGTGTGAACAACTCAGAGAGGTTAAAAAAACTGGGGTGGGGGGGGCTACACCTTTGTGGGTTTTATCTCCCGAAGCTATACTATGTTCTCATGGCAAAAATCCTTTCATGCTTCCAGCAGAGGGAGAAGAAAAGGAACCAGTATGAAATATGCCAGGGCATTCTGTCCTTAACAAAGCTTGCTCTTAGGAGAAACTATTTAAAAGTCCAAACTACTGAAGTTTTTTCAGAGCCTAAATAACCTAGTGGAAGGGAAATACCACCTAAGCCCACTGTAGCTTCCCATGTGCAGAGAGGGAAATACTTTAATCCAGCCCACTATAGCCATATTGTCCCACACAATGACAGGGAAAACCTGAGAAACAATTGTGGATTCCACAGTTCAGAAGCAGAGTCTCTCTAAAAGACTGAGACTTAATTACAGGACTACAAAATGCTTTCCCTTCCCTCATAGTTACCACCACATTACTAAAGGCCTATTTATCTCAGTGTCTTTTACTCAGTACAACAAGTCTGGCCATCAAGAAAAGATTACAAAGCATACTAAAAGGCCAAAACCACAGTTTGAAGAAACAAAGCAAGCATATGAAGCTGACTCAGAAATGACAGAGTTGCTAGAATTATCAGAATCTGAATTTAAATAACTTGATTAATATGCTATGGGCTCTGAAGAAGGATAAAGTAGACAGCATGCAAGAACAGATGGGAAATATAAGTAGAGAAATGGAAATTCTAAGAAAAAATTAAAAAGAAAACTTAAGAGATCAAAAGCATAATAGAAATGAAGAATGCCTTTGATGGACTTATTAGTAGATGAGATATACTAAAGAAAGAATCTTAGAACTTGAAGACATGTCAATAGAAACTTCCAAAACTGAAAAGCAAAGAGAAAAAAGACTGAAAGAAATATATAATAGAATATACAAGAACTACAGGACAACTACAAAAGGTATACCATATACATAATAAGAATTCCAGAGAAGAAAAGAAGGAAAAGATGTATTTGAAGCAATAATGACTGAGAATTTCCCCAAATTAATGTCAGACACCAAACCACAGATCCAGGAAGTTCAGAGAACACCAAGGATGATAAATGCCAAAAAAATCTACACCTAGGCTTATCAAATTCAAACTTCAGAAAATCAAAGATAAAGAAAACATCTTGAAAGGAGCCAGGAGAGGTAAGACTTACATATAGAGGAGCAAAGGTAAGAATTACATGTGACTTCTTTTCAAAAACTACACAAGCAAGAAGACAGTGGAATGAAACACTTAATACATTGAGAAATAAAAACTGCCAATCTAAAATTCTTTACCCTGTGAAATTATCATTCAAAAGTTCAGCAATAAAGACTTTCACAGACAAACAAAATAAGGGAATGTGTTGCCAGTAGACCTGTTGTGCAAGAAATGTTAAAAAAAAGTCTTAAAAAAAGAAAATGCTATAGGTCATACACTTGGTTTCACATGATGAAAGAAAAAGCATTACAGAGGAAATAAGTAAAGGTAAAATAAATTATTTCATTTTCATATTCTTGGTGTAACAGATAACAGTTTGTTCAAAATAATAATAGCAACAATATATTCAATTATCTATACTTACGGATAATATAATAATAGCTTATATATGGTTATATATGGTTTCATATATATGAAACAAATTACAGCAATGATATAAAGGACAGGAGAGAGGAATTAGGATTATTTTGTTATCATAAGATACTTGCATTACCCATGAAGCAGTATACTGTTATTTGAAAGCAGACTTGGATGAACTGGAAATGCATATCATGAACTCTAGGACAGCCAATAAAATAGGTAAAAAAAAGTATAATTGATATGCTAAGAAAGGAGAGAAAATAGAATTATATTAAATGTTCAATTAAAACAACAAAAGGCAGAAAAAGAGAAGACAAAAAATAGGAATGAAGAACAAGGGCAACAAAGGCAGTAAACAACTATGGTATGTACTAATCCAACTAGATCAATCATTACCTTCAATGTCAATGGTCTAACTATAGCAATTAAAAGACAGTGGATTTTGGAATAGATCAAAACAAGACCCACAAGAAATAGAATTTAAATGTAACTACATATATAGATTGAAAGGGATAGAGAAGTGTATGCCATGTTAACACTAATCTAAAGAAAGTTATGTTAATTTTAGACAAAGCAGATTCAAAGCAGGGAAAGTTATCAGGATAAAAAAGGGGGATTACATAATGAGAAAGGGTTTAATTCTCTGAGAAGACATAACAATCATTAATGTGTATGCTTCTAACAACAGAGGATGAAAATACGTGAGGCAGAAAACTGATAGAATTGTGAGGAGAAATAGACGAATCCACTATTAGAGTTGCAGACTTTAGCACCTCTCTATCAGAAATGGACAGCTCCAACAGGCAGAAAATCAGTAAGGACATAGTTGAACTTAGCAGCACTATCAATCAACTATATATAATTGACATCTATCAACTACTTCATCTAAAGCAGCAGAATAGACATTCTTCTCAAGCTCACATGACACATTCACCAAGATAAATGACATTCTGGGCCATAAACACACCTTAACAAATTTAAGAGAACAAAAATTATACAATGTCTGCTCTCAAAGCACCATAGAATTAAACTAGAAACCAGTAACAGAAAGGTGGTTAGAATACCCCAAAATATGTGGAGATTTGAAAAAAAAAATACTTCTGAATAACACTTAGGTCAAAAAAGAAATCTCAAGAGAGATTTAAAAATAGTGACACAGAATAAAAATAAAAGCACAACTTAGCACAATTGTGGGATGCAGCAAAAGAACTCCTTAGAGGGAAATTTATAGCATTGCATGCATCTTTAAAAAAGAAAAAAAGACCTAAAATCAATAATCTAAGTTCCCACCTTAAGAAACTAGAAAAAGAATAGCAAATTAAATCTAAAGTAAGCAGAAGAAAAGAAATAATAAAAATTGGAGCAGACATCAATGAAATTGAAAACAGAAAATCAACAAAACCGAAAAGCTGATTCTTTGAAAAGATCAATAGACTTGATAAGCCTCTATCCAGGCTAACTAAGAAAAAAGAGAAAAAAACCCACAAATTACTAATATCAGAAATGAAAGAGGGAGCATTACCACAGATCCATGGACTTTAGACGGATAATAACAGAACATTATGAACAACTCTTTGATCACAAATTTGATAGCGTAGATGAAATGGACCAACTCCTTGGAAGACACAATCTGCCAAAAGTCACACAAGAAGAGACAATTTGAATAGATATATCTAAATAAATCTATAAACTCACTAAGTTGCAAAGGTTTCTTTAGCATATCATATCAAAGGTTTATTTCAGCAAACTGTAAATTCCTGTCTAATTACATTTGGTTTAAAATAATTATGTGGGATCATGAAACTGATGCTCTGATAGCACACAATGTTGAGGAGATAAACAACGTGGGAGATCAGCTGTCCCAAGCATTAATTCATCACCAGATAGATTTTATGAAGTGAACAAATAGACCTTCTCTTTTCAACTTAGATGTGTATTTATAAAAATAAATGTATATTTATAAAAATAAAATCAGGGAAACTTTGGCAATTTTGCATGCCTTCACAAGTGTATACTAACATTTCTTATTCACAAGGGAAAGAACCAAAACCTCAAGCACTGTGTTTGTACTGGATTTTTGTCCTTGGTTATTGGTCTACATACAAAGAGAGCTGAAAGGGACCTTGAATATCCATTTAATCCAATTGCTTATTAACAGTAAAGAAATGTGTCAGCTTTCTCTAACTTCCCAAATTCTTATAACATGCCCATTTATATATATTCATAGCATTTTTTGTATCTGTTATTGTAATGACATATTAAAATTGCTTTTTACTTGTCTGCTTTCCACTAGAATGAAAACTCACTGAAGGCAGTAGCTATGATGTTAGCATTGAATCTCCAGAATATACAGGGCATTTTTTTTTTTATCTAGGACTATAATGATAATGATATGATACATATGTTATATATGACATATTCTCATATGATACAATATGATATATGATATATGTATGTGTGTCTATCACCTCCCGTATCAATCCTTCCAGTACTGTGAGGAGTGTGCTGTTATTTATTATTCCCTTTTTGCAGAAGAGGAAATTTAAGACTCAGCAAATTAAATGAACTTATGTAAAGTCACAACACACTTAGTAAGTAGTGGATTCAGGATCCAATTGTAGCACTTTAATTATAGTTACTTCAATAACCATTATTTTAAACTGCCTATCATAGAGTAAATGCTGCCCCATAAATATTGTTGAAAGCAGATTAAACAAATCTAATTGAGGGAATAGACAGGTAAAATGCAATTATGATACAATTCAATATTCTAAATTATATAAAATCAATAAATACAAGGTATACTGTACATTTTATACTGCCTATATACTACAATACTCAGAGTTGTCAGAGAAGTTCACAGAACATTTTGAACTGAAATTTATACTACTATTTTTAAGAAGCACTTTTAGTTCAAATTAAATGAGAAATTTTATCTTCCTCAGAGTAATGCCCTCATAGGTTCTTATTCTGCTTTATCAATTTATTTAGTTGGGACTTAGTAAAATATACTGTAAATCATTTTTAATCATTCTTTTTAAACATTTTTAAATTTTTAATTTTTTTCATCCTTAATCTTTCTTTTTTAATTTCATTTTTTATTTTATTTTATTCCATTTTATTTTATTTTGGCTTTTTTATTATTAACATATAATGTATTATTTGTTTCAGGGGTACAGGTCTATGATTCATCAGTCTTACACAGTACACAGCACTCACCCCAACACATACCCTTCCCAATGTCCATCACATAGCCACCCCATCAGCAACCCTCAGTTTGTTTCCTGAGAGTAAGAGTCTCTTATGGTTTGTCTCCCTCTCTGGTTTCATCTTGTTTCATTTTTTCCTCCCTTCCCCTATGATGCTCTGCCTTGTTTCTCAAATTCCACTATGTCAGTGAGATCATATGATAATTGTCTTTCTCTGATTGACTTATTTCGCTTAGCTTAATACCCTCTGGTTCCATCCACATCATTGCAAATGGCAAGATTTCTTTTTTTTTTTTTTTTTTAAAGATTTTATTTATTTATTTATTTGACAGAGAGAGAGAGACAGCGAGAGAGGGAGCACAAGTGAGGGGAGTGTGAGAGGGAGAAGCAGGCTTCCCATGGAGCAGGGAGCCTGATGCGGGGCTTGATCCCAGGACCCTGGGATCGTGACCTGAGCCGAAGGCAGATGCTTAACTGTTGAACCACCCAGGTGCCCCAAGAGTTCATTTTTTTGGTGGCTGCGTAATATTCCATTGCGCGTGCGCGCGCGCGCGCGCACACACACACACACCCCACATCTTCTTTATCCATTCATCTTTTGATGGACATCTTGGCTCTTTCCATAGTTTGGCTATTGTGGACATTGCTACTATAAACATTGGGGTGCAGGTGCCCCTTTGGATCACTACATTTGTATCTTTGGAGTAAATACCCAGTAGTGCAACCAGTTCTATTTGTGTTTCTCTATACTTTTGTGAAAAATGAATGAAATCACATTAAATAATAACCTCCTATAACTGCTGAGAGTGAAATATCCTGGTCTTTTTCTCATTTGTTAAATTCCCTATTCTTAAATTAACAGCATTTGGTTTAATAGACTGGTGTTTCAGAAAAGGCATCCTTTTTTGGGTGAAACTAAGCAATTCCATGCCACTGATGTTCACTTTATATTTTTAAGATATAAAGTAATTTGATGGAATAATGGAATTTTTGTGTGTTTATCCATGAAAAATTAATGCTAAAGCAAATCTTTCCAAATGATTATCTTTTTTTTTCTTGGAAAAACTTAAGATCATAATGCAACTAAGTTTACTGATTTTAATTTTAAAAACACATTATTGTTTCTTTAATTTATAATTTCTCTGATAGTCATTAATGTTTGTCCTGCCTTAGCTATTTCCCTCTTCTTCAACTAACTTGAATTTAAAGTACAGGATAACATTTAAACATTTCAGTTAAGGGAATAGTCAACTAAAATGAAGCAATACCTCAAAAAAAGTATTTAAGTGCTCTGTCACAGGGAGAAACATTTATACAGGGTTTGTGGGTTGTCACATCATTGAAATACAAAATTTAAAATTTCCCTAAGGTTTCGAATTCTCCCCACTCCCAATTTAAGATGATATCATTTAAGACATACAAAATAGACATTTTTTTCTTAAGATAGAGATTTTCAAGGAAACCAAAAGTTCCAATAGTCCTAGTACCCAAATCTTTGTTTCTGCCAGTCTCCAAAATGGTACTAGGTCTCCTTGGAAAAATGGCGACTCTAGGAATGAGGTAAGAAACATGCACGATGAGCCTGGAGCATTTAGTAGCACCTGTCCAAGGTACTATAGTAAGGAAGGAAGTGCCCACCTTCCTCTGAAAAAACAAAATCCACAATGACAGAGGTCTGTCAAAAAAACACAGGAATAAATTAAAATAGCTCCTGATGGTCAAAACTGAAACAATTTGAGCAACAAAATAAATAAAATAGAACTAACATAACCCAAATTATAAAATAAATACAAGTCTGAATTGACATAAATAAATGATTGAATGAATAAATGAGGAGAATAGACAAATCCTCGATGCAGGAAAAATTCCAGATGATCTTTGTAGATACTTAGCCCTCTGGGAAACATAACTGAAGTTTAAGTCCCCACTTCTTTGATGTGAAATGTACATTATGACTTCCTTCCAAAGAGTACAGTTTGGGAAGGGGAATAAAAGGGTAACTTTATAGTGGAGAAACCTAACACTATCTCAATACAGGTTATCAAGGTAATATCAACAGTGGAAAGTTATACTGGTAATCTGAACCCTTGTATGATGTGATGAGAATGACACTTTACCTCTGCAGTCTTCCTCCCCAAAATAAATTACTCCAGTCTAATCAAGAGAAAAAAATATCAGACAACTTGGATAACATTCTATAAAATATCTGACCAGTACTTCTCAAAACTATCAAGGTCATCAAAACAGAACAACAACAACAAAATTTGTCAAAAATTATCACAGCTAAGAGAAACCTACGGGGACATGGCAATTAAATGTAATATGTCTTAGATGGTATCCTGGAATAGGAAAGTAACATTAGGTAAAAACTGAGAAAATCTGAGTGTAATATGGACATTAGTTAACTATAATGCATCAGTGTTAGTTCACTAGTTATAACAAATGTATCATACTAATATAAGATGTTAATAAAAGGGATAACTGGGTGTTGGGAGTTCAGAAACTCTCTGTACTATCTTTGAAATAATTTTGTATATCTACAACTATTCTGAAATAGCAAAAGTTTGTTAAAAAAAACTAATTGGTTAGTCAGGTTAGAGGTTCCACCAGGAAATCCTGAAAGATTGAGCTCTCTTGGTTTTGGCCCATGAGTGATAAAATTGGGACATAAAGTATTTGCTGTAGTAGATTAGAGAGAGGCTTTGGTGAATCCATTTGAATATAGACATTGAACATACCCTAGTACAAATATTCACACTCAAATGAGTAACTCTTCTTTTCAATATGTTGATTTTTCAATGCTATAACTTACATGTGAGAGAAATTTGCCTTCAGCACAAACTACCCATTGGGGCTGGTCTAGCTGACTTGGAGTTACGATCTTTCTTTTTCACTAATCCACATATATACCCCACTGTGTCACTTGTTGTGTCATAGAGGAAGGGCTAATCTTTAATAAAGACACATAAGTATTTGTACTCCCTTCTGAATCAATTGTATTTTGGGAATACAGGTAAGCTTTTTCATTACTTGAAAGGGACAATAAAAAGCTCCATAAAAAATAATAAATCATGCAATATTGGTAACTTAGAATCTCTTGATATGGTGACATTCCATGAGAGCACACTTTTAACCATATCTGTCTCTAAAAGCATTTAAGCCAAATCCTCATCTTGGCATAAAGCAAGTAGTATGTTCATTGCCTCTGCTTATTACATTCACATGGGGACGGGGATTTGCTCAGACTTGCTCTCAGCGTTAGGATGACTATTCAGAGAAGTCAGGACTGTAAAGACCCAAGGCCAATTTTTCCTCATGCCTCACAGTTGTAATTTTTGTCGTCCACCAGAATTTTAATCTTTTCTGTTCAGCTGTTCTTCTTTTCCCAGTTAAAGAACTATACTCATCTTCCTTGCTACCTAAACCTTTCTTTTACCTGTGCCCTGCAGAACCTCTCTTCCAACTGGGAACAATTTACTGGCTTCTTTAAGTAAATATGGACAATTTTTCCATTCTTTTCTTAGTTGAATTTGGGGTGTTCCCCGGATACCTCTTTCCCTGTAGACTTCTTAAATAGTCACTTTGTATGTCTATATGGCATGTGTCCCCAAACATCAGAAGTGAAGTCATTTACATTTTTTCCTAAAATTAAGAATTGACTATTTTGAATAGATGATAAATTAAAAAAGTCAAATGTTAATATTGATGTGTTTTCCAGTCATGCTAAACTTAGAGGCCCTTCCTTCCTTCCTTCCTTCCTTCCTTCCTTCCTCTTTCCTCCCTCCATTAAAAGTACATATTTAGCATTTTCTTTTTTTTTTTTTTTTAGGATTTTATTTATTTATTTATTTGTCAGAGAGAGAGAGCACAAGCAGGGGAGCGGCAGGCAGAGGGAGAAGCAGGCTCCCTGCTGAGCAAGGAGCCCAATGCGGGACTCAATCCCAGGACTCTGGGATCATGAGCCAAAAGCTGATGCTTAACAGACTGAGCCACCCAGGCATCCCTATTTAGCATTTCTACATATGAGGTATTTAACTGTGTTCTGAGCACAGCAAATTCCTTGTTTTAATGAAATTTACATTTGTATCGGTTATCTATTGCTGTGCAATAACTTACTCAAAACTTATAAGCCTTTATTATCTAGCAAATTCTGTGTGCTAGGAATCTGGGCATAATATCACTGAGTACTCTGCATCAGAGCCTCACAAATACGTAATCAGCTTCTCAGCCAGGTCTGCAATGTCATCTTCATGTAGTTGCTGGCAGAATGCAGTTCCTGATGGGTTGATTTCCTGAGATCCTGATTTCCTTGTTGGTGGTTGGTCAGAGAGAGAGAGAGAGAGGGGGAGAGAGAGACTCCTAACAAGATCAAAGTCAGGGTCTTTTGCCACCTAATTGTGGAAGTGACAGCCATCACTTTTCTGTAGTCTACTTGTTGTTCGACATGAGTCAATAAGCCCTGCCCACACTCAAGAAGAGGGGATTACAAAAAAGCATAAGTACCATGAATTGGGGATAATTGAGTGCCATCTTTGAATTCCGCCCATCACAACAATCCAGCAGGGAACCTCACACTCTCACTTTCCCTTTCTGTACCACATACTCTGCCTCTATGCCTTTGCATGCATTTCTCTCTGCCTGAAATGTGCTTCTACAGCTGCCTCTTCACTCCCTTGTCAGTATATTTCTTCAACTTCAAGATACAGTTCAGAGTCCTATCCTTAATTTTTGTCTAAAATTTTGTCACCAAATAAAAGGTAAAATAGATTTTAAAAAATTATAACCATATAATGCTGAAACTTAAAGAGACTAAAGATAACATCTTGTTTCTTCTTACAGACGTTGAGTAGGAAAATTTATTTTTCCAGTGTCATATAATGATCCAGACAAGAAACTTAGTTTCTTGGTCCTGATATCTTTCTGCCAATCTTACTTCTTCTCTAAAGCTAAGTGATACTCTATTTCTGATTAATAAACCTATCCAGTGACTGTTTTAATTCATAGTAACGGCTTCGTTTTTTCATCAATGGTAACCATAAATGGGTAACTGTTAGTATTTCAACTTTAGGTTATACGTTATTTTTCCATGGAGGAAGATGTATAAACGGTCTTTTTCCCAGAGATGGCCTGGAATATTTTCCTAGGGTAGAAATAATTTTATAAAGGGGAAATTGACTATTTTTAGATTATTCATTATAGAAAATGCATTAAATTTATAGAACTAACCAAATGGAATATGAAACAACAATCCTTATGAATAAGTTGATGCATTAAAGAAAGAGGCTGATTTCAATTCAGAGTATGTTGACCGTATCTACTCAATATTGGTTAATGTAAAATAGTAATGATTTCTTTAAGATGCACATTGTTTTAGAGACTTCAAGTGTGTGTGTACGTATATGGATTTTAAGAACACAGACAGACACCCATAGCATTTAGAAGGGCATTTGAAAAATAATTGAAGATAAGGCAGTAAGCCTCTTCCAATAACCCTTTATTACTTGGTACAGAAAGAGTACTGTTGAACAAGTGAGAGTACATAGCTTTCAAAGTGTGAAGGTCCATGTTATATATCTAGATTGTGCACAAGGATGTTGAAATCTGCATCTACAAATAAAATGACAAACATCAGTTGCTCTGCTTGATTTGTGATAGTGAAATGGATGTAGAAGCATAGTTCCTTGTATGATTATAGGCCTTTTACCAAAAGAATAGGAATCTTAGCAGTGAGTTTTCTCTCTCACTGTAACACTGATTCATAATTTAATCATATTCATGTTATTCAAGTATGATGACCCCCCCCCCCCCACACACACAAATTTTCCATTCTTTTTTTGAACTTCCATAATGGCCAATTACTCTGACATTAAGAAATTATTTCAAAACTGATCTTTGACTGTTTCTAATTAGATTAATTTTTAAACTATCTTCTTGCATTAAATTTCTCTTTCATTAAAATGGGAAGAGCGATGTGTGCCAACACTAAGTAGTTAAGGTGAGTAGAAGGAACTTAAGTGGCTCTACCATATTTAAAGCATGAATTCCATGAGGCACAGCCTATTCTCTATTGCATCAGCCATCTCTGTGTCTATGCTTAATCTAGAAGTGGAACTATTTGAATTATGATGAAAAAATGTCACGGCTCATTGAAGATGGTAGATAATGATAATGAGCCAAGGTTTGTAGCCTATCCGTGCTGGCTGCCTAATTTGTACTGATGGGTTCACTCTTCTATGCCTGGAGGGTCAGCATTAGTATTTGACAGCATCCTTATGAACTTCATTTTGCAAAGAGCTAGGTCCTGGAAACTAGGTCCTCCTCTTGTGCTTATGTGATGTGTGACAGTAGGAATTAGGAAATTCCAGGGACCCCACTTAAAGCTTGTGCTCTGGAAAAACAGCCAAATGAAAATGCACAAATATCTGCACTCAAAAATAAGAATATTTTCTGGGAAAAAAAAAGTGCCGTTATTAAACTCAGCATGGGAGACAATCTGAACCGGGATCTTCATCAATCAGATTAACTACTTTCCAAGATGAAAACAGACGAGGCACAGTGTGAGGCTGAACAGATATTTATCAAAAGCCATATTAATAACCACTTTCAGCTTTTTCCTGACAGTTTCATCTGAGGTTCCATGTTTAACATTTGAGTATCATATGTTTTTGTCAGGATGAGGCTGCTAAGAGCATCAATTAATTAATTCCTTTGAAGTACGGTTCAGTAAGGTAATAAAGTAACTGTCCCTAAAGCCACAACCAGTAATGGTAAGCAACATTCTGGAGCTAGACAATTTGTTACTTCAGAAATTAAAAGCAAAATGTCTTCTTAGGCCCACCTAAGAATACATTCAATTGTATTTTTGCAAAGTGGCAACAAGATAATATATGCATTTATATATGTATCGACACGAACACATATTCAGTATGCATAATTGCCTATCTAGCTGAGATATTCCTCATTTACATGTTAGTGTACAGTCTAGCACCAAAAATATATATATATATCCTCTTTAATTTGCGTTATCTAAATGGGCTGTAAATAGGGCAAAATTAAACTAGGAAAAATATCGAGGAGAATTTTATATTATTAAGATTATCAGCTGTACTTTCGTGTTTGAGGAAATTAATTTGGTGGGTTAAAAAAAATCTCAGCTCATGGAAATTAACACTTCAAGTAATGCAACTCAGAGTATGGAAGAAATTTGTACCTTGTCACAGCCCGATGTAGGCTACATATATTCAGGGACATATTCTGCCATCTCCACTCTATGCAGGGCACATCAAAGGCATGGCTAATGTAGTTTTCATTTCAATGATGTAATATCAGCAATTGGCAATCAACCAAACCACAGTAATCTCAGAGAGACTTTGTGTATGCAAAGTGTCAAGCCAAAGTGGGAAATAAAAATAGGGCAGGTGTGTGCTGATGCGGGTTCATCTCACGTGGGATGTTTCTTCAGTCTGGAGGCATATTTCCTATGAATAATTTAGAATGAGCTCTCTTTCACTCGGAGCTTCATATTACCCTGTCTGCCTACTGTGATCCAATCTTATGACAAAAATCTGTTTCATAAATTCCTGGGTGAGATGATCCACTTTGTAAAACACTCAGACTCACAAACATAGAGGCTAATGGGAAGTGGCATGACTTAGGGGAGTGCAACCTAGCCTGGGAGTTAGGAGGCTGGCTTAGCAAAGCAAGTAAGGTGCCTTCTTCCTCTGATCACCTGAGTGACAACTCTCAGAGGCTTGGATTTTAACCTTCCTACTATTGTGATTTGGATCCATATGTTATGCCTCCCTTTCCTTTCCTTCTCTTCCCTATTCCTACTCCAGGGTAATTTATTTTTTTTCTTCTAATTGATTGGACAAGAAACGTAGGAGACATTGATGTTTAATCAATTTATACTCAATTTTCCAGGATAAGGTTTTAGCAGTTTTGGGTCTCATTATCCATTTTATCGGCTGGGATTTCAGAGGTCCTTGAACTGCTCCTCTCTTGATGGAAGCCTGGCATATCAGTTCTCCAGGTATGAGCAAGTAGAGTGGTGATAATACATTGCTCTGGAACAAGTGATAGAAGTTTGAGTCCTTAAACAGAACCCTTTCAAACCTCAGTGGTCAGATGTTTTTGAATCAGCTCTTCAAAATAGATATTTATAACGTTAAAATATTCTCTTGCTTTGTACTTTTAAAGGCTATTCATGTACAACATCTAATTTTCTGTTCACGATAAACCAAGACAGGACAGGTTTGAACATATGAAGGAGGAGGTTGTCCTAGTGGAAGGCAAGCCGGGGGAGAGACTGGAAGTGACACAGTTGACCTTATTTTAGTTATAGAGCCACAGCACCTGTGATGACGTATGAGCTGAAAGGAGAATGAGTCATGGGGAAAGGTGAATGAGGATGGAGAAAGAAGGTGAGATTCTCCACTTTTCCTGGAAGTGGGGCTTTCCAAAACATGGGACTTTTAAAAAGGCAACTACCTCATTCTAATTATATGGGTAATTGACTCCAACTGATTCTTCCTTTCCCCATCACCCTTCATCCTCTTTGTGGTATGTTTTACTAAATTACCCCATTTTGAGTTTCTGTTATAAATATTTAGCTTATGGTAAGTTGGAGTTGTTATAAGTCATTCTGCAGCCTTGATTTGCGCTCTTTTTTTAGAGTTCCTTTTAAATCCTATCTTGTCATTTGCTTCATGCATTTATTTCCTTTAAAATTATTTCTCTTTTAATCTTATTTATTTTATGGTTTATTCTATTTTTTGACTTCTAAAATATTAATATGGCTTAAATTTATTACCCAATATTATTGAAGTGAGAACAATTTATTTCACACTTATTTATTAGATACTTATCATATGCTAGGCATTACCCATTAATAATGTATGAACTAAGTTCAATTTAGAACCATATCTAAGCCACTTGTACTGGCCTGTTTGTTATTCTGAGTGTGAGGTTGAATATTGTTTCTGATGGTTTTCACCGTGTGCACCACTCTACTAGATTTTCTGCTTGTGACTGATGCCAATTTTTCCTTGAGGTGTTTATTTTTTGTATTAATTTAAAAAGAACTCTAAAAATATGTATATTAATACATAGATTAAATATTTGCCTTCTTAACCAATATTTTATTTATTCACACTGGTTTTTAGTCATTGTACTTCTAACAAATGTTATCCTATATAATTTTCTTGATGCCCTATTAAGCATTATTGTAATCTTCACTTTAGAACTGAAGAAAGAACAAGAGAAACTTAGTCTATAGAAAGTCACATACCTATAACAGATAGACTAGTATTAAAAGTATGTATATATATAATTTCAAGCCCATGTGCTTAACTCTCTTTTATGCTACCTCCCTATCTATGGTGTAATTATTTCCCCCAGGCTTTTCTTTTCACTTTGTGAACAGTTTCTTTCCCCATAAAAATTGTTTAATATTTATGTAGTCCAGTCTATCCACATTTTACTTTAGGGTGTGTGCTTTTATTGTTAACTTAGGCAGTCTTTACCCGCTTCAATATTCTATAAATATCATTTATATGTTCCCCTACTTTAATGTTTTAAACTTTAAAAAAATTGTAATTACAGATCTTTTCACAAAGCTTATGAAATATAAAGTGTCTCATTCAGAAATATGCGCAAATGTCCATACACAGAAAATTTTACCTGCAACTTCAGGAGTTCATAGAATCTCTGAAACCTGTGCATCAAGGGCAAAAGAGTCATGTTTTGTTTTTGTTTTATTTTATTTTTTTAAAGATTTTATTATTTGAGATAGAGCAAGAGTGAGTGAGCGAGCAAGCAAGAGAGAGAGAGAGCTTTCAGGAGCAGGGGGAGCAGCAGAGGGAGAGGGAGAAGCAGGTTCCCTGCTGAGCAAGAAGCCTGATGTGGGACTCGACCCCAGGACTGAGCTGAAGGCAGATGTTTAACCAGCTGAGCCACCCAGGAGCCCCTGTTTTTGGTTTTAAACATTCCTTAATTATTTTGAAACCCATTTTTGTATAAGTTCTTTAGGACAAATTGTGTCCCTCCCCCAACTCATATGTTGACATTCCCAGCACCTCAGAATGTGACGGCCTTTGGAGAGAGGACCTTTTTAAAGAGTCAGTAAAGGTAAAATGAGGTCATAGGGGTGGGCTCTAATCCAGTGTGCCTGAAGTCTTTCTAAAAAGAGGAGATTAAGACGTAGATGCACACAGACGGAAGACTATGTGAAGACGTAGGAAGAAGGCAGCCATCTTCAGGCAAAGGAATGAGGCCTCAGAATAAAACTAACCCTGTAAAGGCCCTGATTTCATATTTCTAGACTCCAGAAATATGGCAAAATTTATTTATGTTGTTAATCCACCCAGTTTGTAATACTCTGCTGTGAAAGCCCTAGCAAATTAATACAATGAGATAGAGATCTAGTCTTTTTGTTTGTTTTGCAAATGAGTTTATTATCTCAATACCACTTATTTAATAACACATTATGCGCTGATTGGAGAAGCCACTTAAATCATATTTTAAATCCATACCATGTGTGTGAAGTGTATACATTGATCTATAGGGTGTATATACACACACATATATGCATACACACACATGAACTTCTTGTTCCATTTTCACTCATATGCTATAATCACATGCCTTTAATTATCCTTGTTTTGAATTAAGTTACAGTATAAAGAAAGACAAGTCCTCCCACTTTTTTTGGTTGTTCTTTTTATATCCTTTCTGTGCCAACAGAACTATAAAATTGTTTTTCATATTCCAAGACAATTCAGTATTTAGCTAGAGGTAGATTGGATTAAATTCACTGTTGAGGAGAATCAACATCTTTGCAATACTTCGTCTTTAAATATAGGGTAATGTATATGGCTCTCTATTGTCCTTATTTTTTGTCCCTCAGTCTGGTTCTTCCCATACTCTTACATATTTTATGTTTTGTCTGCTCCCAGGTGTTTTATATTTTTGACGTTATTAAGAATAGAATTTTCTTCAAATTTATTTCCTACTAGATTTTTGGCAGTATTAGTAAAGCCACTGCTGCTGATGATGAAGAAGAAGCATCTATTGTAGTCCCATTATCTCTCCTTATTTTCTTTTTCTTAGAATCATTCTTCTTTTTTTTCCTTTGTCTTTGTCTTATGCTATCCATTTTGGGATTCAAATATATCACAGAGTCATTAACAGACATTAAGATAGGTGGTCTCAAATGGTTTGGCCCTTAGGGTCTTAGAAGAATACCAATTCTGAAATTTTTAAAGCTCTTTTCTGAAGATCCCTCCTTCATATTATCTGTCTTTATGACTGTGTTCAGAGCAGAAGATAACTGTTTCCTTCTTTCGTACATGGCTTTCAGGTACTCCCCTGCTAGATCCTGATACTCATTTTTTTTTCTTTTAAGCCAAATAAATAAAAGGAATGGAGAATGGCAAATCTCTTGTCTGTCTGTGATCATTATTGTTACCTAGGAATCTAATGTATCGTCTTTGTTCATCTTACTGTATTTTCTTCTTTGTTCTTACATCCTGCTTCCTTCCTCCATATTTACTGTATACATAAGTACTCACAAACTTTCTAACAACTTGCTAAACTAAGGCTATCACTCAAAAACTTAACTCTTTTATAAGCTATTCCTTCCCTACTTAATGAATGGAAAAAGACCTTTGCATTCTGCCTAGTGGACTCTTTTATATGAGATCCAATGAGAGGCGTAGGAGCAAGACTGTGGAGGCAGTGGTATTGGTTAGAAGGCAAGAATGTGAAACAAAACAAGTTGTCTATTTATGTGGATGGGAACATGGAGAATCTAAAATTAATTTATAATTCTGAAACAGAACTGTCTGGGAGTCTCAGGGAGTGGGTAGTTGCCTATGTAAATTTAGAGTTTAGGAAACAGATTTTCTATAGGGCACTGCTCCGGACTCATTCTCATTTTTGTGGCTCCCCTCATCTCTTAAAAGCCACATAGTCCCCAAATTAACCTTTGTAATGTTTCTAATGTTTCCCTGATTTATTTTTTAAATTTATACCCCACTCAAATTGCCTTTCAACTATTTTTTTTTATATTGCAACTGTTTTCAAACTCTTTTTCCTTTCTCCCTCCTATAGTGCCCTCTCCAGACTCTGATCAATATATTCATTAGTCAAAAAACCTTGTTTTAAATTATTACAGAATAAGTCTATGCTTTTTAGCAAGAGATAGGAGCTTGCTTAATTTTTTTTCTTTCTCTACATGTTAACTGGGCTCCTATGATACACCAGGCTATTCCATGTTTGCAGCTATGAATAAGACAGAGTCTTTCCCCTCACGTTGCTCACACTATAATGGAGATGCCAGAAAGGTTAATCAAGCTATCTTTGTATTCAAATAAGCTATGGCACCTTACTTTGAACCTTATGCAGCAGACACACTGTATGTAGCAATTGCTTTTTCCAAAACATATATATCCTTATCTTTGCAAATGGTCTTCCTTGACTGTGATATCCTTTCTTCCAACTATAAAGTATCAAATTGTATTGGTAAATATATATAAAAGAAACATTATTGAAACTTATAATGGGCTTTCATATCATTTTTTTTAAAGACTGTGTAGCCCAGAAATCCTGTTTGTAAGTTAAACAAAGGTTTCTCCTCAGATCCTCCCAGAAGTGTTTATCTTACAGAGGGGCAGAGGGAGAGGGAGAGAGAGAATCCTCAAGCAGACGCCCCACTGAGCACGGAGCCTGATGCAGGGCTCGATCTCATGACCTTCCAAAACCAAGAACTGTGCTCAACTGACTGTACCACCCAGGCACCCCTAAAACAGACTTTAAAGAACATACACAAAATAAAGTATAACATAAGCAGATGACTTATATCAAATAATATATCTTAATTTTAACTAATAGGATGATTTATTTAATTATTATTCTCTTTACTAAGTATATATAGGTTCAACCTGTGACCAGACATTTAAAGCATGCCTTGGGTATTTAACCTCAGAGCCAATAAATGTAATGTTTCCAATATTTACTAAAATGCTTTTTTAGAAAAAATTCTACTTGTCATTATACTTATATCAAGAAAAAAATGCTTATAGATATGGATGTAGGATACATACAAACAATGAAACATTAGACAAAGTTATATTGCCCAATTATCATACTAGCATAGTCTTTACTGAGAGAGGTACAGGTCAATATCCAATTTTTTACTTGTGGGTGATCAGTTGGACATTTTAAAAAGGCATCTCCTGTTCTCTTTGTCAAGAAATTACAATAACACAGTATGACAAGAGGCAATGAAAGGAAACAGGCAATGAAAGACTTACTGTGATGAAAAAATTGTAAAAATGAGACAAATACACACAAACCCCCATCAACATGGTTAGCCGCTCTGGCTTTAGGTTGTTACCATGTGCTAAGAAGAAACCGGTGAGTTTCTTAATCTTTCTGCACATATCAGTTCCTCACTTACAAAATGGACTTAATAGAAGAGCCTGCACATAGAATTATTATGAGTACATGAGATGATGCATGTACAACATTTAGCTGTCGTCTTTTAAAAAGTCAGCTCTTTTGGGGTGCCCGGGTGGCTCAGTCATTTAAGCCACTGACTCTTGATTTCAGCTCAGGTCATGATCTCAGCGTCGTGGGATCGAGCCCCATGGCCAGCTCTGTGCTCAGCTCGGAGTCTGCTTGAGATTCTCTCTCTGCCTCTGCCCCTCCCCCTACTTGTGCACGCACACTCTCTTTCTCTCAAAATAAATAAATAAATAATAAAATCTTTAAAAAAAAAGCCTTTTGCTATTTCTGTTTATAATGGGAATCACAGTGATATATACTTCCTCAACTAGGCTTCATATCGCTCATCTTCATTATAATGATGCCAGTTTGGGTTGGCAGTGAACATTAGTGCTAGTGAGAAACAGCATGGTGCTGCATGAAATAAGGAGCCCTTGGTTTGGAGTTAGCAGATCAGTTTGAATCTGGGTTCTCCCACATATAAAGCATGTGAGCTTGGGCTTGTTTCTTAACCTTTTTTTTTTTGTTTCTTAACTTTTGTGTGTGAATTTCTCAAGTGTAAAATAGGGATAAAGATAAGTACCTTTTGGGGTTTGAGTGAGATATAAATTACAAAATAATTTGCTCAGCACAATGGCAAACTCTCAAAAATTAGTACTCCCTTTTCCTTTAAATCTTGGGGCTTGTTTAGCTTGATTATTGGTTCATATCCATATGATTCTATGGAATGGATACTATTTAGTTTGGGTAACTTGAAACCATTCATTAAGCAGTTGGTTGAACAACTGCTTACCTGTTGGATATCAGTTAGAAAGGGCACAGTTGCCAGCCAGTCACCCAGGTGGAGACCTGACTGGCCAGTAATACCATTATGATAATATTTTGGTCTTTATACAACTGGTTCTTTACAATAGGGTTTTGCATGTGAGCCTTGTAAAATTTCTGTGAGGGTGAGTAGAACAAACAAATGAGGAAAAAATACTGAAGTAAGGAAATGGCCTTACTCATGCCAGCGCCTTAGAATATACTTGATCTCTGTCACCTTGGCTTAGAGAGCTCATTCTTTGATGTTAAATGCAGTTCCATCAAGGGGAAATGGAAGAATTTAGAATGCTATAATAGCGCCAGTTTTCACTACCATCTCAGTGCCCTTCCGTTAGGAATCCCTCTCTATGTCTGGACTCATCTGCTCACCATAAAATTCTAGGCCTGCATTTTTTAAAAAAAGTTAAAGTTAAAGCCATTCCTCCTTGGGCTTTGATGAGCATATTAAGAAGTCATGATCTTGTGTTAAGGCAGCGTATCTTCAACTGAAAGGCAAGACTTCCTCCAATTTAAAGAGCTTATAGGAACCGCTGCTGAGCTTTGTCAAGTGATAGATAATGAGTGCTGGTGTTTCCTAAAGGAAGGTGCTATTCTTGGCTCATTCTTTGTCTTGTCTTGGTCCAGAATTTAAAACTAGTAGACCAGGTGGTTTCTTGGTAGTGGCAGTATCTATCATACAAACAGAGAATTATTTTGTTTTTTATTATTTGGGATGATTGCTTTTTTTATTGTATTAAGAGCAGCAGTAGTAATAGTAATATTTTTAATAGTATATTCTTGGGCCTCATAGGTTTAAAAATTTTTTTAAGAACAAATTTGTTAGTAGAATAAGCCTAAATTATTCTTGCAAGCAAGTTCTCTGGGTCTTATGAATTTGGGAATAGCAAGCACTTGATATCTGCTTATGTAGGGAGGGTGCCTGAGCAGTAAGGGATGGAACTGCTTTAGCGGAGCAGGAGTGGCTTGATAATAAGCGTTCTAATCTCTCTTCAAGATGGAGAATAAAACCCCAGAGCTTTGTGGCCTGAGGCGGAGTAGCACTGATGGATCATTGCAAGCTTCACTGGTGTTGATGCAATCTAGACAGCAGAACATATTTTTGCATTTTTCTAAATATGTAACATAATTAGATAATTTTATGTTTCTATTTATTATAATTGCACTACATTCCATTAGGCCTCAGGGCATAGTAAAATTGGAAAATGCCAACAATTAAGTATTTTAAGTCACTTAAAAATCAGCAGAAATCAAAGTCATACTCTTTCCATAAGGACTATCAACAATTTCAATTTAGACAATTCCTTTTTTTTTTTTTCTTCAATTTAGACAATTCTTAACAGAGTAACTAAGGCCCGTCAAGTTTACAGAAAAACACAGTTTTGAAAACATGAGAATGTATTGTGCTCCTGATAGCCTGATATACATATTAGGGAAGCACAAGTTGGAATAGGTTAGCTAATTCATAGTACCATGAATAACCTGCAGGCTTCTGAAAATTCAGTATTTTTTATTTGACTCAGTTCTTTCCCATAAGCTAGAGAGTTTGAAGTCAGATCTTTAGCTCATCTATAGGATTCTCTGAGACAGTAAGACCAAGGAAAATCAGAAATAAAAATCCATGTCCTGTGGCATCTTTCAAAACTTAGGGATACCTTTATACTTTATTCACCATTTTATGTCCTTTTAAACTTTTTTATATTTTGAGGATTTTTATTTTAATAAATATATTAAATATGTTACATTTTTTTGTTGTCTGTATATTTCATGCAAGGTGGTAGGTATTATTCCACTCCTAAGATATACAGCTGGAAATTTAGATGGTTTGTAAGAGTTAGTATTTTAAATAATTCTGAAAAAATATCTTTTTCACTAAATATATGAATTTCTAATGATTTTCTTAGAAATAGTAAGATAAAAATCTCAAATATTTTTATGTTACTGAATAATAAAATACATTTTTAGTTGCATAAATATTTGCTGGACCAGACAATATGAAATCTAAATGTTTTTCATTAGTTCATTAAATTTTTTTCAAAAGTTTTTGTGAGACACCAGTAACTAAAATCATGAATGAAAGTAGGCACATTTCTACTGACCTTCCAAAAATAAAAGGACTGTAAGAGAATTCTGTGAGTTTTGTATGTCACCACTTAGATAACCTAGATGAAATGGACAAATTCTTAGAAACAAATTAAATTGATGAATTGAACTATAAACTGACTCAAGAAGAAAAAGAAAATCTAAACATTAAGAGTTACAAGTAAGGAGATTGAATTAGTAATCAAAAGCTTCCCCCAAAATAAAAGTCCAGAGACCAGAGAGTTTCACTGTTGAGTTCTACAGAACTTCTATATTTAATAGAAGAGAAGGGAATACTTCCTAATTCATTCTATGAGGCCGGCATTACCTTGCTATCAAGTCAGTTAAAGATATCATAAGAAGAAAATTATAGACCAATATGCTTTATAAATATAGATACAAAAATCCTCAACAGATTGCTAGCAAACCAAATCCAGTCGCATATTAAAGGATTATATACATGACCAAGTGGGACTTATCCCAGGAATGCAAGAGTGGGTCAACATAAGAAAATCAGCCAGTGTAATACCACACATTACTAGTATGAAGGGGGAGAAAAAAATCATCTCAATTGATGCAGAAAAGGCACTTAATAAAGTAGTCCAATATCCCTTCATGATAAAAACATTCAATAAACTAGGAATAGAAGGAAATTTCCTCAACACGATAAAGAACATTTATAGAAAACCTACAGCTAACATCACACTCAATTATGAAAGACTGAAAATTTTCATCTAAGAGAACAAACGTTTTTTGTCTAAATGGAAAAGCTGATTTTCAGATTCATATGGAATTGCAAGGAGCTCCAAAGAACGAAAGCAATATTTAAAAGAACAAAGTTGGAATATCACACTTCCCAATTTCAAAATTTACTACAAAGCTACAGTAACCAAAACAATGTTGTACAGGCATATATCTACATATGCCTACTTGCATATATAGAGAGACATATAGACAGAACCGAGGGTCTAGAAATAAACCCATATAACTTAGCAATTCCACTCCTAAGGATATACCCAAGAGAATTGCAAAATTCTATCTGTTTTGTATCTATCAAATAGATACTTGCACACCATTGTTTACAATAGACAAAGTGTAAACAACCCAAGGGTCCATCAACAGATCAATGAATAAATGATATATAGAATATACATACAAAGGAATATTATTGCCATGAAAAGTAATGAAGTTCTGATATATACTACAACATAGATGAACCTTGAAGACAGTAGGCTAAGTGAAATAAGCCAGACACATACAAATATATATGATTCTACTTTTATGAAATATCTAGAATAGGTAAATTCGTAGAAACAGAAAGTAGAATAGAGGTTGCCGGGACTTGGAAAAGGGGGCAATGGGAACTTACTGCTTAATGGTTACATAGTTTCTTTTTGGGATGATGTAAACATTTTGGAAGTAGTGGCATTGCACAACATTCTGAATGTAATTGTGAATGTAGCTAATGACTTAAAAGTGGTTAAAGTGGCAAATTTTATGTTATATAATTTTATCACAACACAAGCTTTTTAAAAATAAGTTCTTGTGGGTTTTCAGATCTATAGCTAGATCTAGCAATTGCTAGCTTTTATCTAGAGCTGTGTTCCAGCTCTATGGATTTTACAACCAGTTCATTGTACCCTTAAAATAACCTTATGAGGAAAGTACTTTCGCTATATCCATGTGATAGATAAGGAAAGTTAGACCTAAAGATGATTTTCCCAAGGACACACAACTAGTGGCAGGTACGGGATTTAAACCCAGTTTGGTTCCAGAGGCCACACTTACCTACCACACTGAGCTGCCCGTATTCAACCACCATATTCTCTAGCCATTAGTTTTCAGAATATGCTTAGTGTAATATTTCAGTTATTTTACATTAAAACATACACCTTAAATTGTGTATCTTTAGATAGCATTTGGGATTAAATAGTGTAACCAAAAATTCATGTCCTTTCAAACCTGTGAATGTGACCTTATTTGTGAATAGGGTTTTACAGATGTAATCAAGTTAAACATACAGCCATACTGGATTAGGTTGGGCCCTAAACTCCATGATGACTTGTGTTCTCTAAGAAAAGGGAATTTTGGAGAGAAGGCCATGTGACAACCAAGGCAGGGATTGGAATGATGCAGCTGCAAACCAAGGAGTGCCAAGAATTTCGAGCATCACTAGGAAGAGGCAAGGAAGAACCCTCTCCTAGAATCTTCAGAGACATCATGGCTCTGTGACACCTTGATTTGAGACTTCAAGATTCCAGAGTTGTGAGAAAATAAATTTCTCTTGTTTTAAGTCATTGAAGATCGTGATACTTTGTTCTGGCACAGTCCAAGGAAACGAATATAGATAGTGTACAGCTATTTTTTTTTAATTTTGCAGATGTGTTTCATTGAGATTCAGAATCTTCTTGACTGATGTTTCACTGTAGGATATTTGTATCTATTTTTAAGGAAAGAAAATCTGCTTGCAATTTTAAATAAACAGCTATGTGTTATAAAAGTTGTAAAATTCTAGTGGTACTAATGCTGGCATTATATTTTGATGATAATAAGCTTTTATTCTATAGTTTTGTCCTAGCAGGTGGTGGAGAGCATAAAGAATAATCATATTTTAAAAGTTCTATTATTAAAATGCATTTGAAGAAAAATGAAGAATTTGTGATTATATATTGAAAATGAAAAAAATAAGCAGACAAATTTCACAGCGATTTTGCTGAATTATTGATGTTGACTATATTTAATAATCATCTGCTCTCTTTTCCCCCAATAGACATAAGTACAGGCCTAGTTTATGTGAAATAAACTCTGAAAATGCTATCACATGCAGCATGACACTTATTTCCATTGCTAGAATACACACACACACACACACACACACACAAAATCAAGCCCAATATGTACATAATTGAAAAAAACCTTGATAGTTGAAAACAAAACAAAAAGTTATTGATGTAAATGGAATTTAGACAACCACTAAAAGATAAAATTCATTATGGATTTATTTGGAAGAACAAAGTATCTAAATATTTAAGGAAAACAGAACCAGAGATTGTACATTTTTTTGCTGACATTTCAAAACAAGTATTAAAACATATATTTGTTTTTAAAATAAGGCTCTGTCTGTAAACGATGAGGCTCTGGAGGAATTTTAAATGCTTAATTGTGACTATAATTTTGAGATTGCTTGTCCTTACTAAAAATGAGACTCAAAACAGTTGGATTGGGCAGAAAATCTAAACAAGGCTTGACATTCTATTTTAGGTGTTGGTCTCTATATTGGATATTGGGCTAATCTATGACCAAAAAAAAGTAAGAGAAAATTTGCCATCACCATTATTTGAAGTATTCAGTACAACAGAATTTTAAATGTAATTTTTCAAGTATTTTAATGTTTATTGGAAACTGATTTAATCTTTGATATATTTTGACCTTCTGCTGGGACCTGGGGAGAGCAGTAAACAAGGCAGTTATGATCCTTGCCTGCATGGAGTTTCTAACTGAGCAGGAGTGACAAATGTTGAGCAAATAACTATAAATAATAATTTTATTAGATAAATAACAAATAATGAAATAATTAACTGCAAGAAATGTAATGGAAAGAACTTACTATATTAGATTCTTGGTTGTAAATCATAGAAACCCAATTCAAATTATTTTTAACAACAATGGGAAATTAAGGGGCTATCTTCAGTTAATCTGTCAGCAATATGTAAACTGAAGTGGGGAGGGATAGATTTGAAATTGGTGGGACCTATAAGGAAGTAAGTGCTATAGAAATGGAAGTATGTGAAGTAGAATGGGGGTGTAAGATTGAAGAATGTAAGATGAATGAGAGGGTGTTTTAGATGTAAAAATCAATAGGACTTCCAACCAATTTGATGGAAGAGAGTGAAACAAAGGAGTTAAAATGAGTTTGAGGTTTTGACTCTATTACCTTGGGGGGTGAGTGGTACTATCAATGAAAACAGGAATCAGGGCCAAAAATTCGGCTAAAAATAAATCCTCCAAGAAAACTCAGTATCGGGAATAATCAAAGAAGCATGAGAAACCAAGGGAACCTATTAAGAGCCACCGAAAACACCGGGAAGGAAAGCCAGGAAATAACTGCTGGTTTTGGAGACAGAATATCATTAAGGGCCTTTGAGAAACCCCTTTTTATGTTGCAATGAGGACGGAAGCCACACATGAAAGGATATGAGGTGTTTCACTCAACTGTTTGGCATCAGTGTTCGTTCGCTCTTACCAGCCTTAATCCTTGACATTATTCTTAGTGCCCCCTCCCTGCCCCGCCTTTTCACCACTTCCCACATCTAATTCATAAACACTTTCTACTGATTTTACTCACTAAATATCTCTCAAGTCTGCCCACTCCTCTCTTTTCCCATTCCCACCATACTTCTTCCAAGCCAGATCTACGACTGTGTCTCTACTTAATCACTGTAATAATATCACTCAATCTATTCTGTGCATAGCAGCTAAAGTGATCCTTTAAAAACCCATATCTGATCTTGGCACTATGCAGTTGAATATCTTTTAATATCATCTTTTTTCTCTCAAGATAAAGACCAAACTCTTCAATATGGCTCTTTTAGCTATGAATGATTTGGATGTGATATATTTCTCCAGCCTCATTTATCATTACTCTTCTCCAAATATTACAGTCCAGTTACACTGACTTCCTTTGAGTTTTTCAAATACATTAGTCTGCATTATGTACTGGATTGAAATATCTATTGGGCAGGAAGATCTATCATTTTCATTATAATTTCCTTTTTGCCTTCCTTAATACATGGGTTATAGTAAGGTAGTATGTTTTTAATAAATGCTTGTGGAGAAAATACACGTGATAGGGTACTTTTCCTTTGATGATGGTAATGGGGCCCAGTATCACAGTATAGTTTTAGAAGACATTCAAGGTCAGTAAGACCTACTTTCCAAGGATCTTTTATGAGCAGGAAGAAGTCTTTTTGGATAATACAAATAGACCGGAAAACTGCTGACTTTAGATATTTAAATCATTGAGCTGCCTGCTCAGAAGCATGATTTAAATCATTATCTGAAGATATTTACTCTCTCATAGAGTTCAACTAGTGAAACCACTTAGTATCTCATACTACCTCTGACCTTCAGTATTTATATTTAAATTTCCCTGTTAGTTCTGTTTATAATCTCTAGGGCAAACATCAGCCTTATCAACCTGCAAGGAATTTGGTAATATTGTATACATAAATGTACATTATCATTGGAATGATTTTAAATACTTATTAATATTTGTATTTCTGGAAACTTTGATAGATATAGATTTCAAATTAACACAATTTTTAAAATATTGATTGATTTGCTCATAATCAAATTTATGTTAACCACTTAGTACTTTATGTAATTTCATAACAAAAAATTATTTTCCTTGTGTAGGTTACTTGTTAGTTGGCTTGTTTTATTTTTTCTGCCTTCCATGCTCCCCTCTACTATGATTGTGGGTTCCTGGCTCACTTCTGTTTCCCTAGTATTGCATATTTCAGTGAATAGCACCTCCATCCTCTTGGTTGGGTGAGCAGATTCCTCCCTTTTCTTAATCCCCACATGGAGTCCATCAGATCCAACAACCTAAAGAGCACAGTGTTTGTGGGCATTGGATAACATACTTTCCTTTTTGCTTCTGCTGACCTAGGGGTAGTATGTAGTTTCCCCAAAGAGAGAGAGAAAGGGAAGCCAGCAAAAGCTGTATCCAGTATTATGACCCAGGTTCAGATCTCCAACAGTGTCAATTTTACTGCACATTATTTGTTAGAAATGAATTGCTAAATGTGGTATTTGCAACATCCATCTTTATAAGGTCTCTTTTAAATACCTTTACCACTTTTTGAATAATGTAAATATCTATAAAAATTTATCTTCATTCACCCCTTTCTTCTTTGTTTTTTTATTGTTCTCATGCATCTCATTCCTACCTATATTTTAAATAATGAGACTTTATTATTACTCTTTTAAGCAGTCAATATTTATTTAGATTTATATGCACATTTATCCTTTTTGGTAGTCTTTGTTTATTTCTGTATTATAGTACCTTCATCTGGAATTGTATTTCATCTACTGGGAAGAACTCTTTTGAAGTTCCTTCTACCTTTTGGGTCTCTTGTCAACACATTTTCTCAGTTTTTTTAGTGGAAAAAAGTTTTTATTTGTCCAACTTTTAAATGAGTGTTTTTACTGGATAAGTTCTAGATTGACAATTATTTACTTCCAGTCCTTTAGAGTTGTCATTCCATGGTCTTCGACTTTCAATATTTTTGTTAAAAAGCCAGGTATCAGTCTTGTTGTTAACCTTTTGGAAATAACCCCTCCTTTCTTCATTTTTGATTCTCCTATACTTTTTCTCTTTGTTTTTGGGTATAGCAGTTTTACCATGATGCACCTGAGTGTTTTTTCTTTTGTTTTTTTTTTTCTTTTCTTTTTCTTTCTTTCTTTCTTTCTTTCTTTCTTTCTTTCTTTCTTTCTTTCTTTCTTTCTTTCTTTTTCTTTCTTTCTTTCTTTCTTTCTTTCTTTCTTTCTTTCTTTCTTTCTTTCTATCTATCTATCTGTCTGTCTATCAGTCATGTTTGGAGTTCAAAGAGCTGAAATTTTTGACAGGATATACTCTATCAATTTGGGAATATTTTCACTAATACCTATTTTAATATTGATTCTGACTCATATTCTCTCACATCACTTTTTTACACTCCAATTAAAGATATATTTAAACTTTAATGATGTTCCATGTCCCTCTCACTATTTTCTTCTTTTTCCATTCTTTTTCTTCATGCATTTGCTTCAATCTAGAAGTTTTCTACTCATCACCTTTTCAGTTCCCTGGTTGTCTTTTCTGCTATGCTAATCTGCTCTTAAATACATCTATTGATTATTTATTTTCCAGTCCCAGAATTTCTGTTTAATTGCTGTCTATGGATTCTAGCTCTTCAGTCCCATTTTATATCTGTTTGTTTATTTTAGGGACATATTAATAAGTTATTTTAAATCCTATCATCCAAACTGTCAAGTGAAGAGTCAGGAAGACATTAAGAGCCATAGGTACTGTTGGGGGCAGTGAGTATTATACGGACTTCAGAGTGTTTATTACCATTATCATGGCAAAGTTAATATTCATAACAAAATTCAAACTATGTTCTCTGATAACCCCAATATCTAGATTATCTAAGGGTCTCATTTTATTATGTGTTTATATTTTGGGTGTTTTTTTTTTTTTTTTTCTGACTTTCATTCTCTTGGTCCTTTTTCTGTCACAACTTGTATTTTTAAATAAGTGCTTAATGTTTTATATAAAATAATTTTAGAGCCTCTGGATCATGATGTAGTCACTTCTCACTATTTTTGGTAGTTATGTTATAAAGTCACTGAATTAATGGATATTGAACCAGTGTTCCTAGAGGAAACACAAGATTAGGTTCCTAGGGGCATCTGGTCATAGTATTCTCATCAATCAATAAAACACCCTTGTTTTATATGTGTTTCTATTTAAAGAGATTTTATTTAATATATGTTGTTGATCCATTAACATGGAACTCCTGGCCAACAGCACTTTAACTCATGCCTAAATATAGTCTATCTAACATGTATTTTCTCTGTAAGGCAAATAGCCTTCTTACACTTAGGAGCACTAATCAGCACTATGGTCTCGTTTTAAACAATGGAATCACAAAAAGAGGAAAAAAATGCAAAATATGTGGCACTAAATATATCACAAAAAGGACACTTATTTATCGTATGAGAACTGAAACAAGGCAGAGTGTCTGTCACCTGTTCAACTTCAGCTGAGAATGTGCCGGGCAATTCAAATTTTTCATTGCTCTCTTCATGTCCACAATGACCATAAAAAACAAACAAAAAAACAATAACACAAAACCGTGTGTATTGATTTTGGGGGGCTACAAATAAATTTTAGTGAGTAGACAAATTTGCATATTTGAAATCTTTGAAGAATAAGGGTTGACCGTATCTGTCCAAGACAGAGTTTAATTTCCTCCTTGCAGGAAAATTATCTTTGTCCAATCAGTGACTGAAATGTTTCTAGGATCTTATTTAAAAGCATTTAGAAATGTTCTTCTTCATTGGTGAACTTTAAATTCCAATTTTTGTCTCACTTACACCATATTATTTTTAAAATGAGATTTTAGCCTGTTAGCAGCCATCTTTTAAACACTTAACCAGTGCATGTGCAGCTCAGGAATCCCCAAATGCCTTGAGGAAACTGTGTAAAATACTAGACTCTTATCTTTATCATCTCTCTCTATCCAGGATGATCTTAGCTCCTACCTTCCTTCTTGCTTCATTGGAGCCCTGAACTACAATTCTCTACTTCTTAACTCACTAAGACTCTGCATTCTCTAAGCCATAACTTTCTGTTTGAACTCTATGCCCTGCAATGAAATTTAGAAAAAAAAAAATGCCCCAAGGAAAAAAGCGGTGGTGAATATCAGGCTCTCTTCAATACATTTTATTTTTTTCTCTAGGACCTTTGTCTTTCAAATCCTTAGTGCCTGAATTGTTCGTCTATGATTCCAGATGAATATTTTTCTATTTTTCAAAGTTTACATTTGGTGGGAAGGTTAGTCAATATAAGCTCTTCCTTTTTTAGGCTGATAGAACAAAATCTGATATGTTATCTATTACATGAATAGTGAAGAGACATTCAGTGCACTTACCAAAAAGTTTAATAATTATTATTTAAACAAATATTTTAATGCCTACTATGTAACAAGCACTTGGGATATAGCATTGAATAAAGTACATATAGTGGCTTTTCTTAGGAAGTTTAGCATCTAATGAACAATACAGAATATTTTTAAAAAATAACATTGTATTATAAGGGTTATAAGAGCAGAGATTCATTGTGCTGTAGGGATGTATCTGAGGAATCCTAACTGGGACTTGTGAAATCAGGGAAGAATTAATAGAAGACAGGGTATTTAAATATAATCCTGAAGATTGCATAGAAAGTCAGGTAGGAGGTAGGGTGATTGGGGAGAAAGGGGAAAGAGAACATTTTTAAAAGTTTGTTAAAATCATAGAAGAAAGAACTGGCTTTTAAAAGAACTAAAGAGAAAATTATGCCAAAAGAATGAAAATAGATGAGATTAAAAAGGAGACAATTCATTGGGGTTTTCCAAAAGAGCTCTCATGATTCCATGGCCTTACCGTAATTAATTTACCCAATTGCCTTGTGTTGGCTCTTTAGGTTTTCTATTTAGAATAATTTCTCATTAACACTCCTAAAGAACATTCTTGGAGGAAAATCTTTTTTGAATATTCATGTTAAATTGTAAAGATTACATGTGTGGTAATCATAAGATATTAGCAATGTTTATTTGAAGATTTTGTTGTATGCTGTGAATTTGATGTTTAGAAAATCTTTACCTTTTTTGTGTGTGTTCCCACTGGAGGCATTTGAGAGTGCTGAACCTTTTCTAGTCTGGACTTTATGCTTTTGGTAAAAATTCCACAGCAGTGAAAACATTTCCTTCTGGAGGCAGTAAAGTTGCTTTAGAGGCAATTTGTATGGCCTGCTTTCCTTTCTAGTTGCTACATCTTTTTTCAGTTGGAACATTTTGATAAAGACTTCCCCTTAGCACTGTTATTACTGGTTTACTCCTTACAATACTACGTACTTCTTGTGACAAAACATTTCACTTTTCACTTTGCATGTCCCTGCTTCTCTGTTCATTTAATAGCCATTTAGTTTTCATTGGTTACCCAATTCCAACACCTTCTTGGCTAACCAAGGGGAATATCACTTTTCCATAATGACTTTGAGTCACATTTTGACTAAAACCAGGCTGTCATTCTGATACAGTTCCTCTCAAGGGTGAACTTATTTTATTGGGATAACATTTCAGAATTAATCTATAAATTTTATATTTACAAGCATACTCAATAATATTCAATACTCAAATATATAGTAGAGAATTGTAATTACAAAAAGTAACATCATTTCCCTAAATTGCTAGTAATATAATATTTATGTGAATCATGTATAGTATAAAGCTGGCAAATTATTATTATTAAGTATTTAACACTTAAACATTAAAACATAATATTCTTACTGTAGGTTTGAAGGCTTGCAAATATTTAGCTTAAGTATTCCACTTTTTATCTAAAGAATAACCTATTTTAAAGATAATTTAAAATTTGGCCCTTAAAGGACTATATTGGGTAATGATTTGTACTCCTTATTAAACAGATGATTTTTAGGGAATATGTTCATTATTGGAATTTTTTGTTTGATGTTATAAATTTGGTAATTTATTATTTTCAAAGCAAGTATATTATAATGCCTTTTTACTAAAGAAATGCATTGCTTTAATTAAAATAATTTATTAATTTACAGAACACTAAGAGAATTTGTCGAAAAGTAATTAAATTGTAGTAAGAACAAACAGTGGTTTCTCTTGCAAAGTCATTGGTTGTTAGGCAATGAGGATCTCTTAACCTTACAACTCCTTTTTCCTTAGCATGGCCTCATAGTCTTCTGAAAGAAATGATAGGGGACACATGAGGATTTAGGTCAAAACCCCATTTGAATCAGTATTACATATTAAAAACTTCCTGAAATTTTCAATAAATTATGACTGAAAATTATGTCAGAATTAATTTATACAAGGATGCAAATGAGCTTATTAAAAAATAGCTTACTGTTGTGAATTGTATAAGACTGTTGAAACACAGACCTGTACCTCTGAAACAAATAATACATTACATGTTAAAAAAAAAAAAAAAAGAAGATAGTAGGAAGGGAAAAATGAAGGGGGGGAAATCGGAGGAGCTGATGAACCATGAGAGACTATGGACTCTGAGAAACAAACTGAGGGTTCTAGAGGGGAGGGGGGTGGGGGGATGGGTTAGCCTGGTGATGAGTATTAAGGAGGGCACGTATTGAATGGAGCAAACAATGAATCATGGAACACTACAGCAAAAACTAATGATGCAATTTATGGTGATTAACGTAACATAAATAAAATTTAAAAAAATAGCTAAAATGTTTAAATTCTTTTACGATCAGCATTGAAAATATTGAATATGTTAATCAGGATATTAGAAATTGTATTTTATAGGATTTACCACTTATGAGGAATTATTCATGAGAAACCTTGAATGTCTATGAGCGATCTTTCTTGTTCACCACTGTGTCTGGGGTGCCTAGCACAATACTTTAGCCCTAGCAGGTATTTAATTATAGATGGGTACAATGAAGTGGTGAAAAGACTGACTCAATTAGAGAGGTAGCCTAGACAACTCTCCAGCAGTTCCATCTAACTAATGAGTTCTTTTAACCCTCATAATAATGCTTTCAGTTGTTATTGTTATTTCCATTTTCTAGGAGGAAAAAACACATAATAGCAGTATTTGCAAATTACAATTTATAAAATTCTCATTTAAGTAAAAATCACAGCTCTACTATTATAAATGTGATTAGTTGAAGGAGTAGCTAATGTATACTACATGGTTACTATGTGCTTGGAACTGTTCTAGGTTTTTACAGTTAATCTTTATGTCAACTCCAAGATAGGTAAAATTTATTCCCTCCAGTTTGTATTGTTATGAATTAATATTTTAAATATTCCATCTCTCTATATATTATCATACAGAGTACACTTTTTTCAAAAAGTGATAGATTTTCTCTTCTGTTAAAATTATAAACAGCTACTATAAAAAAGTCAAAGTAGTCCAAAAAATGCAATGGAGAAAAGGAAAAAAGAAAAGAAAAGAAAAGAAAACACCCAGAAAGCATCTGAGATATTGAGTAATGTTGATCCAGACTTATCTCTATAAAAATATAAAGGCATATAGATAGAACTAATTTTAAAAACTGGCATTATGTTATACATGATTTTAATATAAACCATTAAATAAGATATACTTTACAAAAGGAAAATAAGTTCAAACTGAAGCAGTTGTTAAATTTCTGATATATATTTCTTTATAATAAATGACATTAAAATTTCTCCACTTATAAAAGAAATATTATGAAGAGCCTTAAGGTTATGAGTTCATTATGTATGTTTCTTATAATATTATATTTCAATTTTAAGGTGTATGAATTCTTGACAAAAATGATGAGGAAATAATTTCAATTCTATTTCTTCATCTCTGTATTATATTATTTAATTGTACTTTTATTTTTAAATTGTCAAGGTACATGCTCCTTATTTGCAGTTATGAAATCTTAATTCTGTCCTTTATTGAATACTAGCTTTATAGTTTCATATATAAAAAATATATTCACTATAGTATCTCTATTTTAGGATTTTTCAATTTGGTTAATCTGTTAGTCTAACGTAGTTTACCATCTAATATAATTTTCATATATGCTATATTCCCAGTATCCAAGCTTACTAGAGAATGCCTATTTGTTGTTGTATTTTTGAAAGATAAATTGCCTGCATATAAATTTCTTTTGCTACCATCCTTTCTTACAGAATTTTTTAGGTATTGTTATACTGTATTCTGAAGTTGAGTGTTATTATGGAAGAGGCTAAAGAAAATCTTTTTAAAACATTTTATATGATTTGTTTTAATTTTTACTTTTAAGCTCTTTAAGTTCAACTCTTTAGTTTCAAAATTTTTTTCGATTATATTATTTTGGCCCATTTATTCCATCTTTCTATTTTTCTCCTGAGAGTCGCCCATTATGTACTTTTTCTTCCAAATAAAATATGTTATTTGTAATATCTTTTATAAATGCATACTTTTATATATGAAGTTGGATAATATCACATAAATGTTAAATATAATAAAATGGGAGAATATTTGTAGATGGACTTGAATAATTGGCTAAAACTTCAGTGTTCCTACATTAACAGATTAGTGTTGGTTGAGTCAACATCTTTTGCTTTATAAAGAATAAGGTACAAGTTCTTAATGGCATAAGCCAAGCCAAGAATAATGTTGTTTCTTGTATTTTGTCTCATTTGTTGAATGGTTTCTTTTTTTATAAAAACATAGTTCTTAAAAATGCTGATAGAGCTCTGGGTTAGTCATTTTAGCCACTAACTTTTTCAAAGCTTTATTTCTATTCAGTATGATTTGAAATTTAGAAGAAAATCTTAGAACATTGAGCCATCTTGGTGATCTGTGCTTATTTTAGCACAGTTTCTCTAGGAAAAATATTTTCTCTTCATCTTCCATCTTGTACTTCCAGTGATCTAAACGATAGATTATTTTATAGCATTTCAGTTAAGGGATATTTATTTTCTCATCCTTCTGCCATAAATCTTTGCAATATCTTAATGTTACCTGGTAATCTCTAACAAATTCCAATTTTCATAGCGTTTCTACTCTCTGTGCACTCAATTTCTAAGAGATTAAGCTCGCTGGAGCTTCCCTAATATCTGTTCTTTCTTAGAACTGAATACTAAACTCTTTCTTCAATTCTGTAAACTGTAAAGTACCCTACAAATATATTTTTTTTTTCGTTTGGTGTCTATTGCTTGCAACCAAATAACTACTTGCAAGTAAGAGAATAAAATGATTTTTCTTACCCTTGAAAATATCTCTGATCCCTGGCAAAAAAATAAATTAGACATTTACAAAGTCATATGTGGCATGAAATATTTTTCTTAAAATATTTGTGATAATTTTATAAATCTTTCCATATAAAATGTAAACTTGATCTTTACTGTTGTTCAATCTGTTCTTGGAGTGGGACTTTTTCTCCTATTAAAATTTTTTAGGAGTAAGTATTGTTAACAGGATAAGAGTGACATAGAGATTTAAAAATGAAGTGTAGTAGGTAACATAGCAGAACTGAAGCAGAAGTTTTGCAGTGAGCCTTGAAAAATTCAAAGGAACTCCCTTCTTGAAGTCTTTGAGAGAATGGAAACCTGATCTACATGAAGGGAAACCCAGAGGGACACATGGTGTCTTGTCACACCCTAATATGCTATAAGAGAAGGTCATAGACAGTGCCAGGCTATAACTAGCGTATCACACTGATGATGCGAGAAATACCATGAGTCCATATGACACTACCTTTATGGCTCTGCTCAGCTAAGATAATGCAAATATTTTAAGGAGTTTTCCCTATATCTAACATCCAAATTACTCTTCCTCTGGAGGCAGCAAATACTGGAAAGGTTCTTTAAAGCCTATACTTAGTAGCAAAAACAATTAGAGAAGTTCACCTTTTAGGGCTCCAGAATTATGGAGAATTGAATGAATTTACTGTTCTCTATATTAGTTTTATATTCTAAATATGGCTTACAATTTATTTGAAGTTAAATCTATACAGAAATACCCACTAAAGATTCTTTTTGAGAAACTTTCAAATCCTACATTTACATAACAACAACTACATTTTTATAAAAACAGTTCTAATTTTACCCTCTGATTTTGAAGAGAGAGAGAGAGAGAAAGAGAGAGAGAGACAGAGAGAGTTACTGCATTGTTTGAACCTAGCAGATGTTCCAATGAAAATTTTAAAGGAGACTTGGATACCAAATGTATTGTTTAGTCTTATGCTCAGCTATTAACTCTGTTACAAATAAAAGATTTTTACAGAAATTTTAGTCCCAATTAGAAGGTCCAACAAAAATATAATATCTTATGTCCTGTCAATAGCCAACCTAAAGACGTGCAAGAGTGATAGAATGATAGATATGTAACAAAATACCCAAGAATTGTATAAGTGACAGTGTTCATAAAAGGGAATCAGTTTTATAGCAGTCAAATTAAAGCAGGAACCAGTTCCTGGCCACATGAAGATATTCCTGTTGTGGGCTGAATTATGCATTCCCCTAAATTCATATGTTGAAATTTCAACCCTCAGTACCACAGACTGTAATCATATTTAGAGATAGAAACTTTAGGAAATAATTAAGGTTAAATGAGGTTATATTAGTAGCCCTGATCCATGTAATTGTATTTGGAGATAGAATCTTCAAAAGGTTTGTTAAGTTAAAATGAGTGCAGTAAGGTAGGGCCTTATTCCAGTATGACTGGTATCCTAGGAGCATGCATATAGAGAAAAGACCATGTGAAGACACACCAAGAAGACTCCCCATCTGCAAGCCAGGAAGAGAGGTCTCAGGAGAAACTAAATCTGCTGACACTTTGATCTTGGACTTCCAGACTCCAAAATTGTGAGAAATAAATTTCTGTTGTTTAAGCCCCCCAGTATGTAATATTTTATTATGTCAGCCCTAACAAACTAATATAATTCCCATCTTCCAAAAGTTCTCTCTTTCATGATAGTGGATGTTTTTGTTTGTTTTTGTTTTTGTTTTTTAACCTCTTAGTATGAATTAGATCATTTTCTGTTCATGTGGAACCACAGTACAATCAAACCACTATTTATAGTATAGCTAATTTTTCAAGCTTCTAAGTGTCTAATGCAGCACAGGCATGCATACTAAACTCACTTGACTATTGCTATGTTTTTTTAAGAACCCCATTTCTAATTCTACAGCATATGCATTTGTTTTTGTGGTATACTAAAAATTCAAGTACATCTTATTGAAACTCTCTCTGCTAGAGAAAAGTCTAGCAAAAGAAAAGTGTTTTACTGAATTAAATTCATGGTGCTTATACAGCCTAAGAACATACTCCCAAAGATCTCAATAATACATTTCACTATTTTTGTAGGCTGCAAAATTTCCCAGCATGAACCTTGGACTGAATCATTATTCTAAAGCCTATTTTTCCCTATAACATCAATTGAATATTGTATCCTCCTAGCTCAATTAAGTGAAATATAGGTGGATGAAATAGAAAAATGGCTGCATTCAGTCTTGGAGGATTTCCTTTTATTTATGTACTTTCATCAGGTTTTGATTTGAGACTGTTGATGACCACTGAGAAAGCAACTGATCATTGCTTTCATATAAAAAATCCCTGGTCAAGATATAAGCTCTGGTAATCATTTACTCCTTGCAATTGATACTCCTAAAATCAAATTTCTTGTGGTATCCTTTAGCCTGAATTCCAAATGTATTTGCACACAGAGAGATACTATAATGGAATCAAATAATCAAAAGGTACTATCCTCCTGATTGCCAACTACCCAACTACCACTGCAGGGCTGGTCTGCTCTTGGTTACATAACTTGATTTCAACTGAATGGATGTTGCCAAATTCTATAGTATGTACTGGTTTTAAGGAGATACACAGGAAATCACCAGACCAGTATGTGCAAAGGATAAAGGAAATGAGTAATACTGAGCGTCTAACTTCAGTCAGGCACCTGCTTTCCTTTGACATAACATTAATCCCTTGTAGGAACCTTTAAAATATATATATTTGTATCCCCAGTTTAGAGAAGAAACTGAAGCTTAGATAAGGCCAAAATATTTACCAAATGGATGTCTAATGCTTGCTCAGGATCAGTTCGTCTAAAACCATTTTCGACCAACTGAGTCATCTGTCTCTTGTAAATACATAGTAACTCACTGTACTTACATTGTTGCTTGTGACATTTAAGGTCGCTGTGAGCACTGAGATACAACAGTTTTAGCAGCAAGTAGCCATCCCAAAAGAAGAAATATTTATATAATGAAGCATTTGGCCAGAAAAACAGTGTCAGATGGACCATGTCAGCACAGTTAGTTTCTCCATATATACAACCTGAATCTGCTCACTTGGGTTCTTCTCTTAAAATTGTGTCCTGACTGACATGATTCCACAATTTCTAAGTAAAAACACTTAAATTTTGAATTATGCAATGCTTTCTTTTCTGAAGGAGTTAAGTAGATTTTTAAAAAATCTGACTCTTAATACATGGGGGTAATGCTCATATTATGGTTTGGGGGTTATAAAAACAATAATATTTATTTAGAACCCATGCGTATGTCTCTATGCTAAATTATTTCACACATGTTAGGGTGGAGAGGCAGAACAGCTTAAGCTGTTTATTTGAGAAACAAATCCTGTAGGAGTATATCATCATTAATATGTATATTCACTGTATTATTGCTTTACTGGCACATTCCTTTCTTATTTGTCCCTTTCACAACTCAAAAGAGGATCATTCAAGACTCAGTTACTTGTCATTCCTTTTTGACTAGACAAAAAGCAAAGAAAGAAATGAAGGAAGGCATTCGCTTGTGCTAAGAAAGCCTCCTTTAGGAAGCTGAAAGGGGCTGTAATTAGTTCTAAAATACCATCTTATATCCACTGTGCATATATTTTTCCACACACAAAAAATTGAACATTGGAGACCAAAGGGCCTAGAATGTAATATGATGCAGCTAAACTCCATTTAGAAATAGTTGTAATGCAATTCCCAGTTGCTGGATTGATTTGATCTTCTTATCTTGAGAAGAAATTGAACCCTGCAATATCACCAATATTTTCTAATTCCTTTCTGATTATTGTTATAAACTGACAGTGATTGATTTTGAGTAATTATCCTGAAAAATGAATTAGATTAAAAAATAATCTTCCTGATTATAGAGGAGTCTAGTCCATTTTTGTAATTAGTCCCTTTTTAGAAAAAACGATGAGATCACATTTGATTAACACAATGGATTTCTTACATGCTATTTGACTTTGCTTTGAAAAAAAAAACCCTATATGTTAAATGCCAAATTTTTAGTAAAATCCCAATTGTGGGTAAAATTCTTTTGGAAGGAAGTGGTATATAATTAAAGTAGACAGAATAGCAGAAGCAGGGGGCCTGAAGTGTGTATTCCTGGCTTAGCCATCAGTTATTTCTGTGAACCCAGATGACCTCTCTGGGTCTAATTTTCTGCATCTGTAAAATGAAGGAGTTCAACAAGATGCTCTCCAAGGTCCTTTCCCCTTCTAACATTCTGTTTTTATGTATTACATAATTCCATCTTATGTAAATTAATGGCTCATTTTCCATGTAGCGCTCTAAAGGAACATTGGAGGGCGATTAAGGGAAAGTGTAAAGAAAGACTGTCTAATAGGGGAAATCATAGTTCCTTTATGTTTCATTGCGTATAGGAAGGTACTCTCAAGAGTAGTGCTTCTTAAACTTTAATTTGCATTCCAATCACCCAGGAATCTTGTTAAAATGCAGACTCTGATTCAGTAGATTTGAGGAGAGACCTGAGACTATGCATCATCACTAGCACATTCCCAAGTGATATCCTTGCTGTTGGTTCCACAGCACGTTTTGAGTAGCAAAGCTCTGACTGTAAAACAAAAGTGTATATAAGAATCTGGGAAATAGTTAAAAATTCAGATTTTGGGGTTAAATCTAGAGACTCAGAGATTGGGATGAGGTCTGATCACAAATTCTGAATTCTTAACAAACATCCTGTGTGATACTTGATGCCACTGGTTCAAGAATCAGAACCTAACACGGTCATGGAGTCATGGAAGGGATTTATCTACTAGCTCTTCTCTCTTCCGTCCAGGTTCTTTTCAGACTTCAGCGAGTGACTAATTTATTACTGCATTTGTTTTCAAAATAACCTTGCAAAGGCAATTTTGTGGTTTGCTTTTATGAGTCTTTTCATTTCATGAATTATCTGTTGTCCAGTTAGAATGTGAATAGTGTATGTAGGGCTTTTGTTTGTCTTTTGAATTTGAAGTCCAGGGATCCTTCTGCCTCTTTGACAACTGTTTGTGAAGTCACCATAAAGGAAGCATGCTGTAGTGGAAGAAGACCATATGTGAACTAAGACAGCCCAAGCCCTGGTTCTCGCACTGCTAACCATTCATTCATTCAGTGTGTTTTTTTATACCTGAAACTGGGAGATCTTAGGCATTACCAGTTAAATTAGTTACCAAATTACTAGCTGAATTAGTTAGTATGCTCAGCTTAGCAATAATGATTAGAGTTTAGAGGGATAAATTCATAGAAGGCTTCAAAGAAGTCACTAGTAGTTCTTTGATCCTAAGTGAAATATTTGACCTATCTATTTCATTTTGAGCATAATAGAAAATAGGAGATTAATATGTGAACTGAACATGGTATGCATATGACTGGGCATGTGGCTCTGTTGGGTGATACTGAAGGTTTGTTAAAGAAATAGTCATTTTCGGGGTACCTGGGTGGCTCAGTTGGTTGAGCATCTGACTCAATTTCAGCTCAGGTCATGATCTTGGGGTCTTGGGGTCCGGCCCCGCACTCAGTGGGGAGTCTGCTTGAGGATTCTCCTGTCCCTTTCCCTCTGCCCCTCCTCTCTCTCTCTCTCTTTCTCTTTCTCTCTCTCTCTGGTATAAGTAAATAAATCTTTGAAAAAAAAAAGAAATAGTCATTTTCATTTTGGAGACTGTACTAGTCAAGGTTCTCAAGAGAAGCAGAATTAATAGTAGATATAGATATGAAGATAGAGATAGAGTGAGAGAGATAAGAGAATTATTATAGAAATTGGCTTATGCAGTTAAGGAGGCCAAAAGTCCCAGAATGTGCTGTCTTCAAGCTGGAGAACCAGAAAAACCATTGATGGGATTCAGTGATTGAGTCTGAAAGCCTGAGAACCAGGAGCTCTGATGTTTAAGGGCAAGAGAAGATTGATGTTCCAGATTAACCAAAGAGAGAACAAATTCACCCTTCCTCCACTTTTTGTCTTGTACAGGCCCTCCACAGATTGCATGATGTCTGCCACATGCGGGGAGGGCCATCTGCTTTACTCAGTTTACCCATTAAAAATGCTAATTTCTTCTGGAAACTCCCTCACAGAAACACCCAAAAATAATGTTTTACCAGCTGTGTACCCCTTAATCTAATAAAGTTGACATCAAAAAATTAACCACCATAGAGACAGAGCGGGGATAAAGGGCATCAACACTCCATGTAAAAAATATAGAGGCAAAAATTGGGAAATTACATTAAAAGACTTAAGTAACTTCTATCATGTGATAATTTCTGTTCTGTGGAACTAGGCCAAGAACCTTCTCTTGCCCTTCCCATGTTCATCTACAGTGCTCATTCAACAAATATTTACTTACTAGTCTTCAATCCTGTAGCAGAAACTGTTCTAGATTCTAGGGATAAAGTAAGGAACAGTTATAATAAAACTATCCTCAAGTATATCCCAGTGTTCTAAGGGAATATTAGAAGGAGGGGCAAACAAATAAGAAAATTAAACTTTTTTGCACACCACTGGGGGTGGTGAAATTTTCTATGGAAAAATAAAAATTAAGCAGGAAAAGAGAATGGGGCATATTGGGGTGATGGTGATTATAATTTCTTAGGGGGGAAAGTTTTCACTGAAAATGTGACATTTGACCAGGGACCAGAGGAAGGTGAAGAGTGAGCTCTCTAGTTATATGAGTTCTTTTTTTTTAGATTTTATTTATTCATTTGACAGAGAGAGAGCGAGAGCAGGAGCACAAGCAAGGGAGTGGGAGAGGGAGAAGCAGGCTTCCCACAGAGCAAGGAGCCTGATGCGGGGCTCGATCCCAGGACCCCAGGATCATGACCTGAGCCGAAGGCAGACGCTCAACGACTGAGCCACCCAGGCGCCCCTCTAGTTATATGAGTTCTATCAAGTTCTCTGGACAGAGGGAATAGAAAAGAAAGATGCCCTCCTATATGTGGCAATTTCAAAGACCAGCAGAAAAATCAATGTGGCTGGATCACAGGGAGCAAAATTGAAGGAACATATTGCTTAAAAACTCTTTGTGCAATATTAAGAATTTTGGATTTATTTTGAGTGAAATAGGGAGTGGGGGCAGTTTTAAGTAGACACATCATGTGCTGTGGTTTTCATTTCAAAAGGATTGCTGTGGCCCTTGTGTTGAAAACAGATACTAGGAAAGAAAGAGAGGTCAGGGAGATGAACCAGAATAGTTGTTAGCAAACTACAGCCCATAGATCAAATCTGGCCAACTTCCTGTTTTAGTAAATAACATTTTATTGAAACAAAGCCACATTCATTCAATTGCATATTGTTGATGGCTGCTTTCACAATGTGGCAGAGTTACAGTTGTAATAGTTATAGTTGTAATGGGGACCTAATGGCCTGCAGTATCTAAAATACTTACTCTTCAATGCTCTTCAGAGAAAAGTGCACACTTCTGAATTAGAAGTAATTGTGAGAATCCAAGTGAGTGGTAATGGTGGCTTGTATCAATGGTGGTAGAAGTAGCAGAGATAATGAGAAATATTCAGACACTGCAAATATTTTGAAGATAGAAACAAAAGAATGTGCTGAAAGAGAAGAGGTATAAGAGAAGAAAAGTACTTGTGAATGACTTTTTATTTTTTGGCCTAGGCAATGGGAAGGATAGACTGTTGATTTATTTATTACTTTTCGAAAGATTGTGGGAAGGACAGGTTTGGAGGTTTGGCGGTACAGGTCATGAGTTTAGTCTTTGGGATGGCTAACACATCACAATAGTTGTCCCTGTTTTGTAGCCTATAACACATCTAGAGTTCAGCGGAGAAGTCTGAGCTGGTGATATAAATTTGCAAGTTTTCAGCTTACAAAATTCATGGATGAGATCATAGGACAGTAGTGATATAGAAGAAAGAAGTTTTAAGCTTAGAACTGAGGCTTGGGCCTTTCCAGGTTTTTGGGGAGGTCATGGTGGTATTTTAAACCAAAAGTGGAATGAGAAGGAGCAGCTAGTAAAATGGGGAGAGAAAGGAGAACACATAAATCCTGATGATCAGTGAAGTGTATATCAAGGAGACCATCATCAGCTGTATTAATACTGCTGGTCGTTCACATAAGCTGAGGATAGAGAGTTTATTATTGGCTTTGAACAATGTGGGGATAGTGATAACCTTGAGGGAAGTTTTGGTGGCATATGCAGTGAGATACTGATTGGACTGCATTCAAGAGAGACTGGGAAGAAAGGAACTAAGAACAGCTTATAAAGGAGATGTTTAGAAGTTTTCCTCTATGGGAGAGCAGTTGAGGTAGCAGAAGGATGTGGTATTGAGGATTGCTTTTTTTCCCCATTTTTTTAAGATGGGAGAAATAGCAGAATGTTTATATTTTCTTGGGATAATTTAGTCAAGAGGGAAAATAATAATATCCAAGAGAAAGAAAAATTTCTGGAGTGATGTGTTTGAGCAGGTGTACAGTGAAGGGATGTCCTTCAATGAAAGCACAAGTTATTCATTCAGAGTAACAGAAGGGAAGGCAGAGTGTGTAAGCACAGATACAAATAGGTGAAGAGATAAGATATAGCAGCTTGGGGCTTTCTCTTCTGATTGCTTCTTTTCTTTCTTTCTTTCTTTCTTTCTTTCTTTCTTTCTTTCTTTCTTTCGTTTTTCTTCCTTTCTTTCTCTTTCTTTCTTTCTTTCTTTCTTTTTCTTTCTTTCTTTCTTTCTTTCGCACAGGAAGCAAGGTCAACAAGCTGAAAGGCTAAAATTCACAACAGACATAAATTATAACAATATTGTAAAATGAAAATATTCTAAATAGCCAACTAGAGGATAATAGTGAGATAAATAATCGTTCGAAATTTCAGTAAATGGACTGTGGTGCAACCATTAAAATAACTTTCTAATATGTTTAATAACATGAAAAAAATCCCATCAGACAATATTTGTGGAAAAAGAAGACTATGACTCTTTATGTTCTAGACTATCATCATCACAATTTGACAAGTTGTATAGATACTAAGATTCCAAAGTCACAGTACTGGGAAGTGATGGCCTGGATTATACCTCAGGTCTATCTGATTTTAAGCTGATTACCACACAGATTAAATTTGCATTTTAAGTACCTGCATCACAGAGTTAATTGAAATTTAGCCTTTATTTTTTTTTAAATAAAAGCGATTACAGAGATAAGTTTCCTCTATCTTCTACTTGAGTAATTATTTCAACTGCAATATGTAACTTCTTATATAAACTAATTTCATTTCTTTCTAATGTTCCAGGTCATCACTTCGACCTACTGAGTTTATATGAAAGTTTCTTTCTGTCATTCAACACCTGAGCTATATACCTTTGTCAACACATTCATTAGCCAGCTCTTCGTCATTTGTAAATTTAAGTGTTCCAATGAAGTCTTCGTGTAAATCACCAGTATCTGCAACATGGTAATTCATTCTTTGAAAATAGTATATAAAAGTGATAGAATTATGTGAGCTTCTTTGAATGATGCAGGAGACTTTATATAACTAAATAGAATGAATAGAGTAGAATAACTAAATAGAATGAATTTTAGGTGTAGGTGAATCAGGCAACAAAACCCAAATTTATTGTGGATCACTCCTCTCTGATGATTTCTTTAGCAAAAATGGTTTCAAGTTTCAGGTTTAGCCTCAAAAGACCTTTTTAGGTTTTCTCCACACATGTTACTTAGCCTTGGCCTTTAGCAGCTAGCACTTAAATGAACTTAACTGGTTCCATGACCATAAATAATATTTGCCTACATGCTGATAACTCCTGAATTCGTATCTTCAGTCCAGATCTCTTCTCTGAGCTTCAGTTATACATATTCAACTGTCTTTTGGACATCTCCCCTAGAGTAATTCAAACACAATACATTAAAAACAGATGATTTGAGCTTTTTGCCACATCTACTGTGAGATGAAGAACACTCTCAGCAGTCAGACTGTCAACATTCTAGGAAATGTCAACATCAGTCTGAAAGGACATAGGGTTATTTTCAAGGAACAAGGAGGAACTCTGCATAAGCGTCTGCCTTCAGCCCAGGTCATGATCTCAGGGTCCTGGGATCGAGTTCTGAATCGAGCTCCCTGCTCAGCAGGGGGAGCCTGCTTCTCCCTCTCCCTCTGCTGCTCCCCCTGCTTGTGCTCTCTCATGCTCTCTCTCTTCTGTCAAATAAATAAATCTTTAAAAAAAATTAAAAAAAAATTAATTAGTCTGAGTGGTTTTCTATTTCTTTCATTTCCCCACAAAACAAATATTTTTTGAAAGATCATTCATGATCACACTATACTTCTCCATTTAAAACTTCTCAATAGCTTTCTGTTGTGCTGGAATAAATCTGAAAAACTCTTTGACTCTTGTCTGTATTTCTACCCATCATGCTTCCCCTCACTTTTTCTTCAGTTGAGTTGTTCTTCTTTGTCTGCTTTGAAAACATGGAGGTTTTCCAGCCTGAGAGTCTTTGTATCCACTCCCAGCTCTGCCTGGAGCACTTTCCCATGATTCTTATTCTTTAGATCTCAGATGAAGTGTCACAAACTGAGACAGGTGTTTCCTGACCATCTTGTCTGGAAGATTTCCCACTTTGAACTTCTGTTTTCCCTCTCTAGACATCTGCTTATTTCTCCTACAGTAACTCCCATAGCCTTTGGGTATCTTGTTTATCCATGTGTTTCATTGCTTATTTTGTGTCTCACCAATTTCTCATAGTTTGTCACTGAAACCCAACTGCCTGTCACATTAGATTAAAAATAAATAATTTTTGAATGAATAGATGAATGTGCTATTTCCCTTCCTTGAGGAAACAATAATTCACTTACAGAGTTTATAAATCCATTAGTTTTCAGGTAGAGTCAATTGATATTTAGATTACAGGTGATAATTGCCTTCTTAACACTTTCACTTTCCCTACTTTTAGCATGAAAGAATTCTGTTTTAAGCAATTTCTAGAGCCCTTTGGTATATCAGACTTCTGCATTTTTTTGTCTTCTTTCTTCCTGAATAATTCCAATGGATATTTATAGGGAAAACACTTAGCTGGATACCCCCAACTGTTTCTCATTTTCACTCAGGTTCTTACCTCTAGGTAGATGCTTTTCCTGTTTTAACCACCTCTGAGCAATTTTAACACTGCACAAATCAAAATGCAAATTTTCAAAGCCAAAGAGGTTTCTTTATCCTACTTCCACCATTTGCACAGCCTGTCTACATATATTTGTAGAAGGTAGTAAAGATAAGACAAGAAATGAGTTTGAGTCAGGGGGAAAAGTGTTTAATCCAGAAAGCTCATCTCAAATGACTAAAATCACAGCATGAGTCAGTGCATTTATTAAGATGCTGCATAGCCAGCTGAAATAGATCATATTTTTATATCACCAACCATGCCTTTGGCAAATAATCATGACCATAGCCACTCAATTTTAATTTTAGAGATGCCATTTCCAAACTTTCAGTGATCTTTAACAGAAATTCCAGAATCCCACAGAAAGACATGATCAGAAGTCATATCATGTTATATCACAGACTTCTGCAATAAAAGTCATTAAAATTAAATTGTCTTTGGAGATTTACTGAATTGATGCATAACATATCAACTTGACTATCCTTTTGTATCGTAGAGAATATAAGCAATGTTTCCTTTCGGATTCTGCACTAGTCTGATGGGCCAAGTGGGCGGTCAGAGCCCACTGTTGATCAATATACTGGCCCATATTACCCCATGTTATACTTCCCTGGAGTTAGAAAACGTGCTTACTTTCACTATCTCATTTAACCTTTGATCTATCAACAGGCACTCAAGAACATAAAGACCTTGTATTAGTCAGGGTTCTTCAGAGAACTAGAACCAACTATGTGTGAATATGTGTGTGTGTATAATTGAATATAATATATAGTGACATGTAATTGAATATAGCATTGAATATTATTATTGAATATATATCAAATAATATAATGTTGAATATATTATGTATATATTGAGATCTTGGCCCCAGAAAAGGGAAGAGCAATTTGTAAAACAAGGAGAATGAAAATGAAAATAGCCATTTCCATTGCCAGAGGGGAGCTGGTTAGGGAAAGACAGAAAGCAAAGGATAAAACCATTCTCTTTGTCCTTTCCTTCTCTCCTGCTCCGTCTACAACATCATAATTCTAGCAATAGAAACACCAGATAAATTTTCAGGAGCTGTAAAACAAGGGTGTTTGTTTCTCACTTTCCTAGCTACATATTAGAAAAATTTCAAGGTTCCCTTAGAGGGACTGCCATTTACAACATGTGGCCACCCAGGTGGTATCTAAGGCAGTAGCATAACCACTTGAAAAAGGGCAAAAACAGACTCCCCATTTTCCCTAGGACTTTCTAGTTTTCTTTTAAGCCTTAGAGAAGGAGGTGGCAGATAGCTGGGGTATGGTCTGACTCGCCACCTCACACCAAAGAATATCCAGTTGGGTAAAAGAGCTTAGAGAAGGGGAAGGTTAGGGAGCAGTGATGCCTCTGCAGTATCCACAATGCCTGAGGCTGCAGAGAGGGTGCCTAGTTGGGGTCTGAAGACCACTAAATGTACCACTTGGCAGAGTAGTAGCCTGCCTAGCCAGACTAGGGAAGAGTGTCATTAGCCTGACAAATCAGGAAACAGGTTATAGGTTTCACTCACTATAAACATCAGCAGCTGTTGTCAGTTGGGCATTGGAGCAAGACATAATGCACTGGAACCCGGGATATTTCACAAGAACCTATACACAGGGAAATTAAAGTCAGAGTAATGGACAATATCATCTCTGCAGAGTATGTACTATGAGAAAAGGGAGGTAGAGAAGAGAGCTCTGAATTGGGATCAAGGGTACCAAATAAATAAATAAATAAATAAATAAATAAATAAATAAATAAGGAAAGGAAGGAAGGAAGGGAGGAAGGGAGGAAGGGAGGAAGGGAGGAAGGGAGGAATTCTGAGTAAGGAGTGTCCCAACTGTATTGACTGCTACTGACTAATGATGAAAAATCTCCATTGAACTTGGAATTTGGAAGTTATTAGTAACCATAATAAAAACAGATTTTATGAAGGGATTAATCAAAGACAGAGTGCAGGAGCTGTTGAGTAACTGAGAAAGTAAAGGATGAATAAGGAAGTAGAGGTAGCAGCTATAGTCCTTTCAATAAATTTGACAGTGAATGCGAGAGAAATCAGGTAATTCTTGGAGAAGGAAGTAGAGTAAGACAAGATTGTTTTTTGTTAGTTTGTTTTAAGGCAGAATCCTGAGCATATTACATTGTTTGGAGGGAAGAAACCAGAACATTGAAAGAGTAGGTAGTATTCCCCATAGACTCTGAGGTGAGCTGGAAAGGAATCATGGCCTTTATTTTGCAAATAAAAAACCTGTTGCTTTACACTAACTGACTTGTTGAAGGTCACAGAGCTGGATGATCCATCTGGGCAAGAAGCAAGACATTTTTACTTAGTCTTTTTCTCTTCTTTCATTATATTGAATATCTTCTTATGCATTATATTGAATATCTTCATATGCACACTGGTGGATGCTGTGACTGCTTAAATGACCTCTAATACTCCATTCTACTTACATTGAATTCATACTACTGAGGATTCCAAAGTAACACCTGAAGTTTTCTTGATCTTTGAATATGAGGGAGTCATAGTTGTAACTCTTGTTGCTGTTTGTGAATTTCTTGGTGCTGTTTTTTTCTAAGCATGGAGGGCTGCAGTTTGTCCTTTGTAATCCTTGGGGAAAGCAAAAGAGGATGCTCAAATGAGGGAAGATAAAACACTTGTAGTCTTGGACAATGGGTAAAAGGGGATGAATGACTCTTCCAGTTCTTGGTGCTGGGTCAACTAAAGAGCAAAATTCTTTACCTTTTTCATGAGTTTGAAGGAAACTACAGTGGTCTTTTCTAAATGTAAGGGAATTGGAAGGAGAATGGGATTGACATTACTGGCACTAATTTTTAATATAAACTAGTAAGAGCTAACATTTATTAAGTCCTGGCCATGTGCCACCACATTAGGGTGATAGCACTTAAGTAACTGGATCCTTACAGTTGTCTTAGGTACAAAATGTTTCCTTCATAGGAGTGGAGACTAACTGATTTAAGATCCTTACTCTACCACTTACAAGTTATGTAACTTTTGGTCAGTTATTTAACCTCTTGTGCTTCAGGGTCCTTATCCATGAAATTTGAATGGTGATGATAAACCCTTTTTCATGGGGTTGTTATTAGGAGCAAATAAGTTGACATTTATAAGAGTTTAGAATGTCAGAATGAGCAATATCTAAGTGTTTGTAAAATAAAATAAATATCTGATTTAAAGCACATATTCCTTCCATTCTACCAGCCCAGAACGACATATCAATTTCCCGACTCTCTTGTTGGAATTGGTAATGTATTTTTCCAGAGCGAAATAAGCAATTATAATTCTTATAATAGTATAATTCAAATAAATCATAGATTAAATACAATTTTGTGGACTAAAACACTAATGACCATGCATCATAGTAGGACCTGGAATATATTTTCTTATAGAAGCAAAAACAAGTATCAAAGAAATCTTTCTTGTGGAATGGGTTGGAGAATGCTTGTTGATTACGTACAGGAAATGGGAAAAAAAAGATAATGCCTTCCAGTTAGTTCTTAGTGAGATAGGTTCTCCATTCCTATTCACCTGGTTCAGTTCAATTATTTAATAGCTGGAAATACACCTAGGAACCACAAGAGAAGATTATCTGAATGTTAAGTGAAAGAGAAGGGATGGAAGGGCTAACTACTGCTTCATGAAATTTTACCCTCTAGTCATCACTGAATTGTATGTTCAGTGGTTTCTGAGTAACTACAGTCATTTGAACTTGCCTTAGACTATCATTTTGGTGGGGTTTTTTGCTGGTTTGTTTTGTTTTGTTTGGACTGGTGACAACACCTATTTTCCATAAAACCCAGAGATTCCACTGCTTCAGCCAAGTTTGTAAGTGTCTTTTACGATTCCTGTTTTCCTTACCAGTTGAGTTCTTATATGCGAAAATGCTTTGAAAAATAAAAAGCACTACAAAACATAATATTTACTTTTATCGCACTGTTGTTCTTTTCTACATTTAAGAACTCTAGTGGGATAAGAGGTACTGAGTTTACTCTGAATTACTCTGAAAGTAGGAATCAGCTTGAGAAATTACCAAGCCTTGAGAAATGGGATGGTTTTCCTGCTTCTGAACTGTGTCGACTGAGGGTACTATGAAGGTTAGGAGAAGAAAGAAAGAAACTGGTTAAGAAGATAAGCAGAAATTCAAATGAATGAAGTATGCTTTTATCTTCTGGAAAATCTCTAAAATGCCCAACACATGTTCAATAACTCCCAATAATAATTCCTAAATGTCTTGATTTGGTAGTATATAGATGAGTTAAACATACATCATTTTTTTCACTGGCATACTGAATAGAATAATTTCATTAAAAATAAATTCCATAATATATAAATTTTATACATCATTGCCCAAGAATAAGAATACATTAACAGCTTTAATGAATTAATCATACTCATGAATTATTTTCAGAAATCTATGTATTTTAAGTTTCTGCACATACACATTCTCTCCAAACAAAATATAGTGAGCTCTTAACAGTTTACTGTGTACATGAGTATACTTGGGGTGAGTTAGGGCAGTATGTTGTTACCTTCTGTTTACACTTCTAGTCTACATTCCACCCTGAGGGAGGAGAGTGGTATAGGGGTATTTATTTCCCTAAGTGTCTCTCTGTTAGTGGGTGATCAGTTGACTGTGCCCCAATAGGAAAAGCTGACTTCCATCAGGAGGCCCTCTCCTTATAGCTATGCTCTTTAGGTTCCAGTAATATCTTTCTCCCATTGCCTCTTTAGACCTATACGGTAGTACATTTTTTCTGTTATTACTCACCTCAGTGTATTACACTATTTATTCATAACGTCTTTATACCTTGACACACTCTTGGAAATAATCCCTTTAGTAAAACCTCAGATTACCCCATTTATTTTTATTTATTTTATTTTTTTTTAAGATTTTATTTATTTATCTGACAGAGAGAGATAGCGAGAACAGGAACACAAGCAGGGGGAGTGGGAGAGGGAGAAGCAGGCTTCCTGCCGAGCAGGGAGCCCGATGCGGGACTTGATCCCAGGACCCTGGGATCATGACCTGAACCGAAGGCAGACGCTTAACGACTGAGCCACCCAGGCGCCCAGATTACCCCATTTAAATGATCCATCTGTTTCCTGACTGATCTGTTTTTTGTGTAAGGAATGGATTCCCCAGAGTACTGAGTTTTGGGGTAAAAGCTTCAATGCCACATCTTCTTTTACTGCAATAGCTCCTGTTGGTCTCCCTGCTTCTACTCTTGTTCCACTAAAGTATGTCTTCAACAGAGGAACCAGAGTGATCTTGCTAAAATGTAAGAAAGATTAGATCATATCTCTGCTCAGAGTTCTTGCAGGGCTTCAAATCTAAAAGTTCAAGACACCTCCTTGGCCTTAGAACCCTAGCAATCTTCCCCAGTCCATGGCTCTCTTACCCCTGCTCTAATCTTCCTAGCAACTCTGTCATATATTCCCCTGCTCTAGGCCTTTCACTATTTCTTAAGGACACCAGGCATTCTCCCCATGGAGGATTTCAGCACTTGCTATTTCTACTGCCAGTGATGCTGTTCTTCCTCATGGCTCCTTCGCTCACCAATCAAATTTTAGCATCTAAATTTGGGCTTTCCTGAACACCCTATTTAAATGAAGTGCCATCCTGCCTTAAGCTTCCTCACACAGTGTATTATTTTTTCTCCAAAGAACTTATCGCCAATTAACATTTATTTTATGTCATCTTTCCCTTAAAAATGCATAAAAATTGGTTTATTTTTGTTTGCCCCGTACTCTGAATGCCTAGAACAGTGCCTTACAATTAGTAGGAACTTACTACATAGTGATTGAATGAATGAATGGGTACAGATTACTCACTGGAGTTCAGTCACATTTTATTCGGGTCAGAGTGATTTTAATTATAGCATAATACTAATTAAACTAATTAAATTCAATCATCTAAGAAATTATTGACACTAACAGTTCTATGCTGAAAATTTTTGTGCTCTTGATACTTACATCTTTTTAATATACACAAATAGGCAAATTACAAGTCTTAATTTACTCTTAAATCAACAGTTGTAGATAATGTAAGCCAAGTGAATCAGTAGACCTAGATTTCTGAACTAGCTCTACTAATAACTTATATTGCATAACTTAAAGCAGAATCGCTTTAATTTCTCTGTGTTACAGTTTCCTTAGCTGTAAAACTAGAGAGGATTAGATGATTCCTAAGTTTTATTCTTCCTTTGAAATTCTGAGAGGTGGTTATATAAAATATCTTTTGAATATATGTTTATATATTTTAAAATGTCACCTGAAATTATAGTGTAGTCAATGCTAAGTATTACTGGTAAGTGACATCTACAGGAAGCACATAGAACTTGTCTTTTATCTTCTTTGTTAACAATATATCACTAAATCTCTTTCCGGAAGATAAAAATAGATAGAATATTCAGAAGACCAGTGATCTCGGATAACTATTGATTGGGACCAAAATATAATTTTGAGTTAACTGTTTTCACTAGTATAATGAGAATATATGAAATGTAAATGAACTATGTCAGGACAGATAAAATATGTCAGAATGTCAGATTATATTGCAATAAATATTTTTGCCTTTTGTATTTCTAGAAAATTACTGAGTACCATCTCACAGATTTTCAAATCTAAGCAAAGACTTTAAATGATCTTAAATGAGTAGTTTAAATTGAAGGATGAACCTTTTATATTTGACATATTTTTCACCTTTAGGATTCAAACTTAACTCCTGAGAAATTCATGCAAAATTTATAGAAGTCTCCAGATGGTTCTCTTTATCTATTTATGGATCTGAAAATATGATGCCACAAATTTCTAAATTTTTCTCAGTGCCGGTATTGTGCCAACACAGCAAAAATCAGATGCTATTTATCACTTTTGAATTTTCACCACCAGGAATGTTATTAATTTTAATGAAAAAATTGTGTTACACCTTGCATGGAGTTGACCTTTTGAGCTCTCAGACAAAATGTACTATATAACCGTAAGGTGGTATTATTGTTATTTGGAAATGAAATAGAATTTTTATCCTTTTGTAATAGCATGAAAAACAAAAGTACTTGTATCTCCTGTAATTTTTTTCTCTGTGAAAAATGTTAAGTCCAATATTCATTTTGGGAATAAATATTTCCTATATATTTATATGCACATTTTCTTTGAAATTACTGGTAAGTAAAAACAAGTAAAAATACACAATTATTTGCATGCTTCCAGCAGGTAGCTGGAAATCATGCTTTTCTTACATTCATTGTCTTATCTGCCTCAATTGTTTTCAATAAAATCTGAACTAAAATCATTAGTTATTAATATACCCAACCCTATAAATGTCTTTTATCCTCCTACAAAATAATTTTCTTATCCTGTAGCAATTCATCTTGATTAAGAAACTGAAACAAATTCTCAACTGAGTAAAAGATACAGTGTCTGCTCCTCAGACATTTGGACAGTGGAAGATTCTTTTGTTTGGAAAACAAAGAACTCACAATTTGTAGCCTCTTATAGCTTGATGATATTTGTTTCCATCATGCCATTTTACTTATTGCCCAATACATAAGAGAATGCTTTCTACTGGCCTCAGATGTGGTCTCATAATGGGCACCGTTCAAAGAAAAGGCTCTCTACATGCATCACAATTTCTTCCTTGCTGCTGCCGTTTCATATGCACTTAGATGATACATCCATCCTCGTTAGGAACCACTCTTCCTTATGGACAGAGTATTCCCAACAATCAATCAAGCCAGTTCTTCTCTTGGATTTAAAATATCCTCACAACATTCATTCTCACTGTTTCTCTTTCTGTGGTTCCCAATTAACACCATCTTTGCTTTTCTCTTTGTTTTGTTTGTTTAGAATAGTGCCTCCTACCTTTATTTATGCCAACAGAATGTAACAGACTTTATGGGTAGGAGGAAGCAGCTGATACAAAAGGCCACATTAGGAGAGAGCATTGCCAAATACTGGATTTAAAAATAAATGGAATCCTCAAAGAGCAGCTCTTTTAAAAAAAAGTATATTATTATTGCTAGTAACATAGACAATGACTATTTTATACTTCTAGTCATCTACAATTCAATATTTATAAAGCACATTTCTGCTTTTCATGAAGCTTAAATATTCTAGGACTATTATTTTTGTAATTTCACAAGAGCCTCTTCAAAGAACGTACATTCAAGTTAGAAAATAACCTGATGTGGAAAAGGGAACGATGACACATGCAGTTGAGAGATTGTGTGATATAGTGGAGTAAAAGTAATGAAGGGATAGCAGACATGGGTTGCATTTTGATGTCTGTCACTTGCTATATTTGTGATTGAGCAAATTCTGTGGTCTCTATGTTCTTTAGTTTTCATACCTAGCAATGAAAGAAATTCATCTTTGATTGAATGGAGCTGTTTTGCTCCACCTTTTATGTTATTTGAGAATTTATTGATAATGTTTGTGAAAGCACTTCAAAAGATAAAATGTTTTAAGATATTATCTTTAAACATCATTTAAAACTCTGCATTACTGTTTATAGACCACCACAAAATCACTTTCTTTTCTCTCCACGTATGTAAAAATTGCTGCCCCTTTTATAAGAATATAAACAGTTGAAAACTCCTTCTCATGACTTCCATAAGTCCAGGTTCTCTCTCCTTTTATCTATTGATTTTTGTTGTTTTTGTCAGATTTTGTGTCAACTGTCTCATGCCACTTTTAAAAATCCCTAAATGATAGTGTCACCAATAATTCATTACAAAGCTACCCATGCTTGGCTGTCAATTTCAAGATAGTCACACCAATTCCACTACATTTTAATGCATGTGTCTCAAAATAGCCTTTCTAAAGCTTGTGATCCACTAGGTTGAGGCCTAATGCTCATTTCCTATGCAAAGATAACTTTTTTTTTTTCACTCAAATTATCCATGGGTAGGCCAATTCCTTATAATAGCTCCATTTTCCTGATCACTAACTTTAGATGACATCACATCTTGTTTACTGGACTATAGCCCCTACTACTACTACTACTACTACTACTACTACTACTACTACTACTACTACTTTTTACTACTCTGGCTTATTTTTTCATCTATAAAACAGGGATGGAAATAATAGCACCTCAAGTTTTTTATTTGGATTTAGATAATAAGTAAAAAACAATGTATATAAATTTTTTGAAGGAAGGAGCCATATGGTATTTCAAGTATATTTGTATTTTCCCCATAATATTTAACACTAAAGCAGTTTTCTGCCTATGTACATAGTGTTTATCCTTCGAGGGCAGTGAGTGTCAGAGAGTTAATATATTCATGTGCTCATAGATATATATATGTATATGTATATATATATAGATATATATATACACACACACATACATATCTATATATGTATGTACTTTTTGTTCAATTTCCTACTTTTTAATAAGCAGTTCTGAGTGATTACCATTCAAAAGAACTCTGAGAGGTAGATGTTACTATCCTCATTTCACAGATGAAGAAACTGTGGCTTCAAGAAGTTATAACTTCTTGGAATTACTCAGCTAAATAGTGCAGGACAGGATTCCAAATACAAGTTCTTCTCTCATAAGTAAGTGCTTTTTATACCACTTCACCTACTTGCCAGACACTATTTAGCCAAAGATAATGGGGTTGTAATTTAGATTAGCCTCCCCTATCTATTCCTCTTTCCCACTCCAAAGCCTGAGAGGAATCCCTTCATCAACTATTTTGACTGGATGAGAAAATAGACAGACTATTTTCCCCCCTTGGAACCCTGAGCAGGGTATGGCGCTTTCATTCTGCCCTCTGAGAACATGTATGACTTCCTCCACATTAAACCTAGTGATCAAATGTCTTTGAAATACTCTTCTCCCCATTCAAGCATTGTTAACTTTCAGTAAGTTTCCTCCCTCATGAATTGAGTAAAGACAATGACTCCTTGAGAATGCAAGAATCCCTTCATCTCAGTTTAGGTGTGTTTTAACAATATTCGTGAAATTCTATTATGTTATTGTATTGCGACATAAAACTGGCACCAGTTATGACAAATGATCACAAATGAAAATTATGATGACACAGTAGCTTCTTCTGGCCCATGATATTCTTAGTATTTTAGAAGTGAGTGTGTTTCCCTAGATTATTCATAAATTATTACATCATTGTACTCAATAGAGTCACATTTTCTAAGGTATTTCCAAAATATACTTTACAATGCATTTCAGGTAGAAAGTTCTTGCATTCCTGGCTGCCCATTTCCTGAAACTTAATAGTTATTCACCTTAATCCTGTAAGTTCAATGTCCTGTAAAGTAAATTTACTTCAAATGAAGAATACTTTCTATAAACATCCATGTGTATCATTTTCGTTCTCTGGTGAGTTTGAGTTTATTGCTCTAAGCAAATACTCCTTGATGTCATTTGTAAAATATTTCTGAAGAAACAAAGATGGCTTTGAACATATTTTCATTTTCCCCCTTTTACTGAGATTATAATGCTTTTGAACAGTTCTCAAATGAATTTCGCCTTCCCTTTTTGTCTATTTCAAAAAAGGAAGGCTTTGAAGAACAGTTTTTTTTTCTTTTTTAATACATCTAAAGCTTCTGTTACACATAACTGAAATTTCTGTTTAATACTTTAGATTTGCACTGGGAATAGCCTATGCTCAATGGAGACAGAGGGAAACAAACCTATTAGTAGTCATTCCTATTCTCCATGGGAGCTCATGTCCCAGTCAACTGTCACCCTCGCTTCTCTGAACACAACAGGGATACAGCAGTCCCAATTCAAGCAGAATTTGGGGTGGGGTATGGGGACGATCAGTATGCATAAAGTTGGTGCCATTTGCTCTTTATTTTCATGAGTTATAGGTTCATGAAGGAAATACTATGGGGGAAGAGAATGGGGGACATGAGAAGCCAAATTCTACTTTACCTCTTCTATGCCCTTCTAAACATACCTGACCAGGCAAACAAGGAGAATGATTTTTCACTGTGGTGATTATCAAAAGCATGAGTCTGCTTCTTCATTCTTCATTTTTATAAGAGAAACTGAAAATGTAAAAGCTATTTTTATAGAGTAAAAGACTCATGCTATAGCTACCCTATACTTTCTGGGAATAGCTTTCTGTTTTTCCTCTTTTTAAAAAATGTACTATTCACGTTATATCTAAGAGTGTGAGTTCCTGTTCCGTGGCAGTTCTACTTGGGCCTCTTATGTGCCCGCAGAATGTATTAACCAAGTCTTGATTTTAGAAATTAAAATATGATGGGCTATTTATTTATATTTTCTTAAAAAGAAATTACAAGTTACATTGGAATAAATCTTATAAATAGGACACTTGGGGCTAAGTTTTAGACCTAAGAATTTTAAATTTGAGTTGAATAATGACAGTACTTCACACAAATACATGGCAATGTAAAAGTAAAAGTTTCAGTGGTCCTAGTTTTCAGTATTTAAATAAATCAAAACTTGCATTCATAAAACTAAAGTACAGAAGTGGATGTTGCTGATCTATGATACTGGCTACAGACAAGAGACGAAAAGACTCCATAACATTTTAAAGTCATGCCAGGGCCAGTGGCATCTTCCACTCACATCCATTCTTCTTGCTTCCTGTTATCAAACAAGTAAATAAAAATACTCTAATCATGTGCCTTCTTGCTAATAAAATTTTCTGCATCTCCCTATAATGAATAAATAAATTCCCAAACTGGATCATGTATCCTTGATTTACCTTTTTCATAATTTTGACTTGTTCTTCTCCAAAACAAACCAAAAAAACAAAAACAAAACAAAACACACATAAAACAAAAACCAACCGCACAAAAACCCTTCTACTATCAAATAGTTCTATTTGTCAGTGCCCGATCTTTTCCCTTTGCATTAGCTTTACTTAAGCTAGAAATGCAATGTCTTAATACATACTTATGTCCAAACTCCTCATTACATATCCTCAATCAAGACCACTCTCTTCAAGTATATGTTCAAATTCAACCTCAAACATAAAGCCATCCTAATCATCTCTCCGAGTTCGTTCTTTTGAGCACTTGTTTTGTACCATTTCTGGTACTTATACGACCTAGTATATTTTGGTTTACATATTTACTCAGTTATATTTTTAATTCTAGGAAAAAGGGCATCAAGTTTTTAACATCTCTGAATTCCTCCAGCACTTAAAGTAAAGCCCTCTAGAAAAGATGTGGATCAAAGAATTAATTGCTCTTGAATGCCTCTGAATAGCTTGATTCCACTAATTATAAATGAAAGATAGTCTCATTGTTTTTTAATTTATAATTTATAATGCTTGCATACTATTAAAGTCCATTTAGAAATTTAGCCTTTTCAAAAAAAAAATTACTGATTAATTTTACTGTCCTCCCTTTATCGTCTATATCTTCATATAGTCCACAACACCTTTAACTCTTTAAATGACTCTACCACCTCACTTCATTTTTTCATTGACAAACTTTCAATGGATTCCTGTGTTTACAAGATTTCTAATTATCTCAAACAACCTTTCTGTCTTATAACTACTCTTATGCAGGTCTCCTTCTTCTCCACCTCTTACTCTTCTGGCCTAGTTGGGCTCTTCATCTTCACAATATAATTATTTTTACAACAAAGAATAAGACAAGAATGTTCTTTACACTATTATTATTTAACATTGTTCTGAGTTGCCAGCTAATGTAATTATTAAAGAAGTTACCAGCTAATGTAATTAATAAAGAAGAAGAAAAAGGAGACATAGAAATTAGAAAGTCAAATGTAAAATGATCACTATCTGCAAATAATATGATTGTTCATTTGAAAATCCTGAAATAATCAACTGAATTTTTATGAAAAACAAAGAGAATTCAGTGAGGTAGGCACAGAGTAATATAATTGCCTTCATATAAATTGTCTTTTTGTTTTGTTTATTTTTTATCAAGAGAAAAATTGACATAATTCAGGTATACAACATAATAATCTGTTATTTGTATATAGTACAAAATGATCACAATGAATTTATTTAACATCCATCTTCATCCATAGTCACAGATTTTTTTTTCAAATGATGACAGATTTTAAGTTCTACTCTCAGCAACTTTCGAATATGCAATATGCATTATTTTTTATTTTGTTTTTGAGGGAGAGAGCATGAGTGATGGGTAGGGGCAGAGGGAGAGAGAAAATCTTAAGCAGGCTCCACACATAGTGTGGAGCCCAACACAGGGCTCAGTCTCACGACCCTGAGATCATGACCTGAGCTGAAATCAAGAGTCGGATGTCCAACTGACTAAGTCACCCAGGCACCCCTGCAATATGGTATTATTATAATCATTATGCTGTATATTACATTCCCATGACTTATTTATTTTAAAATTGGAAGTTTGTACCTTTTGACCCCCTTTACCCATTTCCCCTACTCCCAAACCCCTGCCTCTAGCCACCACCAATCTATTTTCTGTGAGTCTTTTTTTGTTTGTTTGTTTTGAAACAAGAATTTATAAAATATAGCAAAAGAAACATTTTTAGAACTTAAGTTTTTAAATTTGTATTATTTTTTTGAGTATAGTTGACATACACTGTTACGTTAGTTTCAGGTGTGCAACGTAGTGCGCTCACTACACATGTAGCTGCCGTTGCTCACCATGCAGTGTTTTTACAGTATCATCGACTATATTTCCTATGCTGTACCTTTCATCTCTGTGACTTGTTAATCCCATTACTGGAAGTCTGTATCTCCCACTCCCATTCACCCATTTTAGCCACTCCCCACTTCCCTCCCTCTGATAATCATCATTTTGAAGAAACAACATTTTTTTATAATAGCAACAGAATGACTAAAAAAAAAGAATAGTCAAGACCTAAATGCGGAAAAGTTTAAAACACTACAGAGATGCATGAAAGGATATTTTGACATATGGAAATCATATCATGTTCTTGCCAAGAAAGATAGGAAACCATAAAGATGTCAGTTCACCATGAGTTAATCTATACATTGAATTTGATCCCAATACAAATACTTGTAGGATAAATTTATGAAACTGAAAAGGCCGATTTAAAAACATATGTAGAAAAATGAGATGTTTTCCCCAGGGTCACTGTGGTGCCCTTGCCTGTGTTATGGTTTCACCCCATCCAAGCGAAACTGATCTTCCTATAGAACCAGGAAGACTCTACCTCTTTCAGAAACCTTTCTCCTCTATTTTCCAGCCCCAACTCATAGTACACGTACTGATTCCTTCACTCTTTATTCGACACTTTCTGCTACTCTTAGGCATGCCTCTTGTGACTATATTTCAATTCTCCACTAAATATTAAGCCTAGGTACATTGTCTTAGTATTTCTATATATCTCTAAGTGCCTATCCCAGCATCTCAGTATGGTTTTAGCAATTTGGAGTGGAAATTTTATCCTGCTTAATTATGAGTTGTTTCTTTGATTTTTGTCTTTTAAAATGTCTCCCACACATTGGCAGAGTCAGTCTTAACCAAATTAAGCCCCAGGTTTAAAATTTGCCACTCTGTTCCAGATGTTCTGCAGTGCTGTCTTGGGTAAAATCGGGCCTAGGAATCTGGGCATATGGTGTAGAAGTCTGGGGTTCAAACAAGCCTGGCCACTGCATGGAAGAGTGGGTGCCTATTTTTGTCCTATCTCGTAAGCAGATACAAAACAGAAGCTTCTTTAATAAAGCCAGCCTCAAGTGGCTCCATGTTGCCTGGTATCGTCTGGGCGTTAGACAATGAGGAGGGAAGGTAGAAACTGAATTGAAAATGTGTGAAACTTAGTGGCAAGGAAGAGCAGAGAAGAACTGAAAACACAGAAAGGGAAATCTGGGCAGCCTTGCTCTAGCTCTGGAGTTCGGCTACTCAGTCCCCAATTCAGATTATGAATCAAGAGAGCGCAGAAGCAAAGATCAATTCATTCATCACATCCTGTTAGTTTTTAGTGTTGAGGCATCCTGCAAATATTCTTTCCTTTTGATTTTGTTAATTTTTACTTAATCTGCAGGGTTTAAGTGCTGTGGTCTTGCAATCCAATACCTAAGAAAACAGAGAGATATTATAATGTGAGTGGCGATTTTAGAGCCTGGGCTTTATGAAATTAGCAGACTTGAATTTGAAATCTGATTTTTACCACTAGCTGACTGTATGATTGTGGGGTTTACTTAACCTCTCTCATTGTCTCGACTAATAAAGGGAAGAATTAACCTTACTGTGAGAATTAGATGAGATTAGAATCCATTTGTGAAAATGCTGAACACTTTGCCTGACCCATGTATATCAATAAATATTAGCTTAAAGATGCAACCTTTATTTTTCTAAAGTTCAACACTATTCTAGTTCTCTTAAAAAAATGAAAAATTGTAAGAGCCGGTGCCTTGCTTTTGCTTGTCCCTAAAATTCATCAAAAATCTCTTTCATTGTTCAGAGCATTATATATAGTAGTAAAGTTATTTTTTTTTTTTAAAGATTTTATTTATTTATTTTGACAGAGTGAGAGACACAGTGAGAGAGGGAACACAAGCAGGGGGAGTGGGAGAGGGAGAAGCAGGCTTCCCGCGGAGCAGGGAGCCCGATGCGGGGCTCGATCCCAGGACCCTGGGACCATGACCTGAGCCGAAGGCAGACGCTTAACGACTGAGCCACCCAGGCGCCCCAGTAGTAAAGTTATTTACTTAATTACTTACTTTATTTATTAAATTTATTTAAGAGTCAAACAAAATATTAATATCCGACTTTTTAACTAGAGTTTTCATCAGAATTTAAATTTGTAGGTTACTACAACTTCTGAATTACACTCAGCCGAATTTTAATGTCATTGTTTTCTCATGGCAATGAAATAATGGCAAACACTTATTCAGGGTGGTGCCTAAAACAAAACAAATAGAATCCTGAAAACTTTCTCCTTTTCAAAATCTGGCATGAATATTAGTAGGTGCAGACCATTCTCCAAGCTTCTCAGTTATAGTCCAGATAGTCTTAGGGATGTGGTGTCTGGGATAAGTCACGGGTGTTTTCTGTAGCCCATGCTCTTCATCTATATAAAGGAAATAATTAATACCTGATTGCCAAAGCGTGATGGGGATCAATTAGATATTTATAACAGTCTTTAAAGATACAAAATGCCATAAGGGCTAAGTGTTTATTTGCTTGTTAAATTAGTCACAAAATGTAGAGATTTTCCAGGGAAAGTACTTAAACTAATGGAATGTTATTGCTCAATTTCAGTAGATAATTAAAATATGCAGTATCTTTATTTTTTTATAAGAATAATAGCTCTTTTAATTAGAGGATTGAAGAGAGGTTAAAATCAAGTTTCCATTGATCCTTAATGATCACATAGCAGAGGCGTTTCTTTATAAAAGTTATTGCAAATGAGAAATGAAGAATCCATGAATCTATGTGCATTAGCATCCCCTTTATCTTACCAAAAGAACTTCGAGTGTCTGAAAGAACTGGCCATCTTTTCCTTATTTCTAACCCTATTTCCAACACTATTCTCCTTTGGACACCTTATTAGTGTCCACTTAATACAAAATTCTTAGCAAGTTTAATTATTTGTTTTCCTGGTCCATAACAGAAGCTCTTGGAGCCAGCACAGTGGAAACAGGAGAAACATTGTTTGATGCTGTAAGAGAGGGTGAAGACAGAAATATTACCGATTTCAGTACATTAGGCGATGGTTGTGCTGCCATGTTCAATGGCCTAAGGAAGTGGGGACATTAGTGAAATGCTTTAGTGGCATATCCATCAATAGTGTTTGAGAATAAAATGTGTGTGGAAGCTGTAGCATTTGAAAGGTTTAGTTTCAGACTCTGAGACATTTTGAATATGGAATACATTTTGTTTTACAATGTTATATACCATGAGATTCTTTTGCACATAAACTATGCTAAAAAAAAAAAAAAAAACAACTCTGTATTTAACCTAAGCATCGATAGTGCCCATGCATAGTTCCTCTCTGACTTCGTCCCTAATCAGCCAAGCAGAAATCTGAGGAAGAGAGAGAAAGAGAGAGAGAGAGTGTGTGTGTGTGTGTGTTGCACACATTCATGTGGTGAGAAACGTGTTTTGAGGTAGCATTGGAGGGTGTTTTGGGTAAGGTTGATTTGGCTTTAAATCTCAGATCCATCAGTCACATAGTTGAGAGACCTTGGGCAAATAACTGAAATAGTTTCTTCGGTAAGATGGAGGTAACAAGAGAACATATTATATGTGTTAGTTGTTAGGAAGCCTTGTGTTTATGTTAAAATGATTAACCGAGTATCTAGTAAGCACAGAGTAAAAGCTTTATTATTATTATATCTTATTAGCACAGTAGTTCTAGTAATAGCCTTGAAAACAATCCTCAGTTTATATTTGAGCAGCATAGAATAAAATCCACTCTTCACTTTCCCCGTCCCCCACCATCCTCTGCACACAATCTCTAACTGATTAAACCAGTGATTCTTAATTTTATTCCAAGATTAACAGCTAATGGAATAGAGAACACTTTTCAGTAACGGGACTCACCAAGTACTACTAAGGAGAGAGCTTCTCAAAAGTAGGTAGGCAGAGGCAGGGTGAGTTACAGAAACCTGAGAAGTGTGTAGAAACCTCTTAGAGTTTCTGATGCTTCTTCATTTTTCTTTGAAAATCTTTAAGCACAATACTCTTGGAGGAGGTCGCCGAGAGGACGTGACCACCAGTTGACCCACGGGCTAGATCTGGGCAATCGGAGGCTCCTCGCCCTCTCCCCTTGCCCTTGTAATGTACATTCCAGCCACTGTTCCCATGGCTGGAACTGTTTCAAGGATGTAGCTTTGAGAGAATAAGATGTTGTGGAGACCATCTGGACTGAAAACATGACTGAACCTCATTAAGACCTCTATATGAGCTTTTAAGATTCTAGTGGGAGGGTACAGAGCTCTACTCATCTTGCGGCTACCCAAGACAAGCCTTGTAAGTAATTTCCTTTGTTTCTTAAAACTGGCACCTACCAATCTGGAGTGGCCTGCCTCTTTCTTCAGTCTCTTCTTGCCCTCCATGTACAGAGAGCAGTTTGCAAACCAGCAAATACAAAATGAGGACTTTGAGAAAGTAAAGAAATTATCTCAGGACTAAACCCAAGGCTCACTTTTCAAAGTATTTTGGAAATTCTTTTAAAAATTGTTGGATATTTTTTCATTTCTGGCATCTCCGTCACTGTTTTATGTTCTTATTGGGTGTGCAAAAGAGAACCATTCTGTCTATTAACTGAACACAGTTCTAGATTCAAGATCCACTTCCGGGAACAATTCCACAGGCCTTGTAATTGTGGAATCATATAGATAGATTGCTTGTTAAGAATCCTGCGGGGCACAGGTTAAGAGGGCTAGCCTTGGAGCTAGATACTCTCTTCACAGCCAGCTTTTTTTCTCCTACTTGGTTTGGCCCTTGAACAAATTACTTAATTTCTCTGTGCCTCAGTTTACCCACTTAGAAGACAGGAATAATTAGATGTTCCTTCACAGGATTTTCTAAAGTGTGAATGAGATCAAAGATATTTTAAAAAAGCTTATAATAGTAGAATGGTTTCAGGTTTATAATAACTGTTCAGCAATCTAACTTATTATTATTGTTATGATGTTATGCCGTGGTAAGGGTATACTCAAGTACTATATTAACAGCCAGTTAATTGAATAAAGACACCATATACATTTAAGAGTGATCCTTAATATCCTTATATCAATATGCTTATGGATGGAGGAGTAACCAGAATGAAACCATTGGTTGTGCAGTTATGCTTAGTGGGGATATCAGTAATTTCCGCTAATAGTAATACCTAACATTTCTTTAGGGCTTTATAGTTTACAAAATTTTATGTATTACGCTTGCCAATTTGCAGAGAGCCTCACAATTGCTGTGTCATTTAGACTTGGCAACAATCAAGCAACTCTGGTTATTATTTTCATTTTAAAAAAAAGTGAGGCCAAAAGCAGTTAAGTCATCCAACCCTAGTCAAACACTAGTACCAGTTAGTGTAAGTCTAATAAAACAGACAAGAAGAGTGATAAGCTACATAGGGTGCTGCTTTTTCTCCTTGTTTCCATCCTCTCCCCTTGTCCCCTGTGCCCCTTCTTTTCTCCATCACTTCCCTCCCCTTCCCTGTCCCTTCTCTCTTATCCCCACTCCTCCTCTTCTTTTCCTTCCCTCCCTCCATCCTCCCTTCCTTCCTTTCCTTCCTTCAATTGTTTATCTTTCTTCTCTTACCCCCTTCCAAAATATGGATTAAACCTGACCCTCAGTGCCTTGCGCTGAGCAAGATGCTGATACAAGGTCACGAAATACAGTCATGATCCCTCCCTCTTTGTAGATAACATTCTAGTGTCAGAGCCTAAACAAGTAAGCAAGGAAACAAATCTGTGAACCCAGTGACTACAGATTTTGATAATATAAGGAAGCAAATGAGGCAAAGTGATAAGGAAATGAGCTGGGAATGGGGCTCCTTTAGGCAGAATGATCAAGATACACTTCTCTGCGGAAGTGGCAACTCCGAGAGTGGAAGGAAGAGGGGAGTCTGTCAAGTAAGAGCCTGGTGAGGTGTGTAGGGGTGTGAGAGGCAGACAGGTATAAGTTCTTTCAGGCCCTGGTATCTTTCCTCATGAAGTACTTGAATTGAATCTGGAGTGCAAACCTTCCAGGGAGCTGACAGATTTTTTTTTTCTCTTTTTTTCGTTTTTTTTTTTCAGGGTTATGCTCATCAGCCTTACCCTGAATGTCTGTGGTTACTTTATTGCATGGTTCTAGAAGGGCTACCACAGAATGTCTCTTCTGGAGGTACCATCAGCTATTACAAGCGGGGCTTATCATGTATTAATTTGCCCCCAAAAGTGTCTCCGAAGTCCTTTTCATGTAACTACTATATATTCAAGGAACATTTAAAATTTTTCTGAAGGTTTGTTACAAGGAGATTAATTCTTTTTTTTTTTTTTTGCTGCTTTGATCTCTAGAGCTCTTCGTTGTATCACCAATGAGATTCCTAGAGTTTCCTTTCTGGTCTGGTATAACAAATACAAATCTTCTGAGAAATAATACTGATCTAGACAGGATTAAAAAAAAATCTTATCCCTCAAAGGATGTAGTGAAAATACAGGAGCACATGGCCAGCTGTCCAAAAAAAAAAAAAAAAAAAAGACAGAAAAAGACAAAAACAAAACTTTTTTGGCTTTATTCTCCTCCCAGGAGTACAGTGAGCAGGTCTTTTCAGTATATGTCTACCAGGATACTAGTAAGATACTAAGTGAAAACACCTTTAAAATATCTGTATCTGTCAATAAATCCTCAGGCTTATAAATCTGGTGGATATGACATGCTGTTATTATGTGACTTACCCACTAAGTATTTATTTTGCACCACGTAAGCCAAGCTCTTTAGTACCAGGTACAGAATGCCAAAAGATGTAAATATATTACATTTAAGGTTTCCTGCAGCATCTTTGGCATGTCCCATGAGACATCATCATGTACGTAGCTCTGAATGCTGAGTGATGTAATAAAGCAGGATAAAATATGGCTGCAGAATACAGTGATGGCACTAGGGCAGGCCTCTTCAGCTTTTTTCATATTGAAAATTCAGCAGGACTATTAAAGTGTAATGGCACAGAACATCTTGTTAAAAAAAAAAAGCCACAACCCTGTATGGTATTCTTGTTTATGGATGATATTTATTGCCTTTATATTCTTATTGTGTGCTTTTGAAGTCAATTGAAATGCAAGGCTAATGAAACCTCCACCATAACACATTTATTTTTCCCTACCCCAAATGAGTCTACAAGATGTAAATGACTTGCATATATCAACTGCTCAGGTTTTATTGTTTTGGGTTAATTTATTCACTGTAATATTCTTAATGAAAGTAATGACTCTTACACTAGTTTGTATATTCATTCACATACTACAGTTTTATTAAATCATACTGGGAAAGTTCACAATGAAGGCGCCCTGAAATAAAGTTCCGTGTTTAGTCAAATATATAAATGTAATCCACTTACCAGATATCAACGCTATATATTTTTCTATTTGTTGTTCTTCCTAATGTCAGTTCGTCAAAATTTTAAGTTTAGAGCAGTCTAGGATCTAGCATACTAGTAATATATTCCTATTACAGAATTTTTAAGAATTATCAACTTCTCTTTAACACCCAGAGTTTATTGTGCATTTTATTGATTGTGACAAGTTAAAACAATCATTTCAAATTTTTATCCGCAGTGTTTACATTTCTGTGAATATTTGAACTTTAGGCCAAAGCAAACATTTTTGTAGAATTATTGAAATTACAGACTGAGTAAAAACAGAAGCTTTTTAATATGCAACTAATTTCAAACTATATGTTAGAAAAATAACAACAGTTAGTAAATGGGATTGTTGTGTGATATCATTTGATAAAGTAACCCAAAATATTTTTCTTTATATATGTTCCTTTTCATATACCTGATGCCTGGTACTGGCAGGACACCTACGAGGCTCTCCCAAAATTTTGCTGAACAACCTACTAATAGTTAACTTCTTGTTACCATCGATCTGTTCACAAGCTGGTCCTGTTATTTCCACTTTCTTCCCTAATTATTATTTTTTTAAAGATTTTATTTATTTATTTGTCTCAGAGAGAGAGAGAGCACACAACAGGGGGAGTGGCAGGCAGAAAAGTTGGCTCCCCGCTGAGCAAGGAGCCCAATGCAGGGCTCGATCCCTGGACTCTGGGATCATGACCTGAGCTGAAGGCAGACACTTAACCGACTTAGCCACCCAGGTGTCCCCTTCCCTAATTATTTATTATAAATTACTTCTCTTGCAGAAACTTAGTCTTAAAATTTTAGAATAATCTCCAAATCAACCTCTGTATAGGACCAAGTTCTGTCAATTATACCCTCAAAAGCTATTTCCAACTATGTTCCCTCCTCTCCATCCCTACTACATACTTCAGCCCTGTGCTTCCATGTCCCCTATTGCAAATAATCTTCAAATTGGACTTGCCAATATTGTCTACCACCAATCAATCCCTCTATTGGTCTTCCTAAACCATAACTCTGATCATGTAACTTCACTGCTCTAAAATTGTAAAGGCTCCTTCTCTTTGTAATCCAGATTCCCTAGCCTGGCATGTAAATCTAAGATCTAATGCCAGCCTACCTTTTTAGCTCTTTCCCATCACTTCTCATTTATCTTATGCTACCACCAGTCTTGAAATCTCAGCATCCTCAGAATCCATTAGCTGTGATCATTCTCCCAATTTAGACTGCCTTATTGACCCTTGAGGTCTACCACTATAGCTGAGGTTCTACTCAGCTTTCTCTGATAAAACTATTGGAAAGTACTCGTTTGTTTCTCACAACACCTGCCTCTCCCCCAGCAATGATCTGTCCGAACCTCCTTTAGATCTACTGAGGCATTAACAACAAACTGCAAATCATTTCTGTACTTTAAAATATTTGCCTTCTATAATAAAGCCCCTTGAAGGTCAATTTCTTGTTTGTTTCATCTCCATATCCTTTTATGATGCCCAGCACAAAGCCATGCACATGTGTTCAACAAACATTTGTTGAATTAAATTGAATCAACTGTAAAATACTTTACATTTTTAAAAACTTTAATTCTCCCATCTAATGTCTGCCAAATAACCCCTATCTCCTTTAATCTCTATTCAAAGCCTTATTTTCTGACTTACAAGCTATTTTAATTGCTCTTTCTTGAAGCAGAAGAATAAAGGAAGTGGGGAGATGAAGGAGAGAAATGCAAGATGTAGGTGCTAGGGAGGCACCCAGTAAAGTTAAATCTTACATGTGATCTGAAGAAAAAAAAAAAAATCTGAGACCTGCCAGGTCTCAGAAGGCTGGTGCATGCTTCCTGCAGTAGAGAGTGGTTTTATACATTATATGAAAAGCATTTATCACATGGTCAGCCTTTCCATTTTAAAGAAAATATGTTTTCTGAGTTTACAAAGACACTTTCTTCCTGATACTGATTTTCCATTCATGTGGCAGCAATTTTAAGTTCATCTCTGAGTGACAGCTAATGTTGCATCAGTGTGAACTAGTGAATGATAGCTTCCTAAGAAACAGCCAAGAAACCCTTCAAGGTATCAAAAAGCTTTCGGTGAATAATCTGTTTGATTTAGAACCCTGTAAGAAAGGGCTTTTTAAAGATGTCATGAGTTTCACTGTCCTTTTCCTTCTCTATACCTCGATGCTGCCTGGGATATTTATAGCACAGTAATGGTTACATTCTTTGTGCTCAGGGCAGAAGATTTTCATTTTTTTACAAAATTAATCATTCATGTGGTAGAAGGATTTTTTTAAGTCAGCCTTTGCATTTTGATCTTCAACTTAGTTTGACACCAACACGCTTTTTTTGTTATTTTTGTTTTGTTTTGTTTTGTTTTCTAGATGACAGCACTAAGAATTGATGGGAACTTTTTTTTTTTTTCAAACTCAGTGTACCCAAGAGAATCTGGGATGACTGCCAGTTACAGAAATGGAGGTGGGAGATCAGTATGAAGTTATATCTCTCATTTTAATGTCTTGATGTGTTTCATTAACCATGTGATCAGAAAAATTCTTCCTTATATTAAATGGGATCACCTTTTGGGTAATGACATGAAACTTTTTATGAAACTGTCAAGTTAAAGTCAGACTTTTCCTAATAATAGTGACCGTTTAATGTTTATGTATGTGAGCCCTTTGGTAAGTAGCTTACATACCCTCCTGATACATATGTATTGGTATTTTGATTTTACAGATGAAAACATTTAGGTTAAGTAAGTTGCCCAAAGTTACATGGACAGGACCTGGATTTGTATCAAGGTCGTTTTGGCTCCAAAACCCTTGCTTTTAAGCACTCCATTCTGCTGTTTCCCGACAATGAGTTTTCAAGTATTCAAGCCACGATGATATAAACAATTTTCTCTTCTCATTCTTTTTGTTTTTTCCCATGGGAACATTGGCTATTATTTGTTAATGGGATATGGCAAAATCTTCTTCAAGTAGTAATACTAGTCGCTAACTGTCTGTGGAGTTCTTACTTGATGATGCTGACAGTTAATTGGATCTACAGCATACATTATAACCATATAAGGTTTCACCACCATAAGGCATTAGTCTTTTTTTTTCCTCCCAAGACTCCTTTCCAATTTTAAATGCAAGCTTCTGGGGTTGATTTTCATTTCCAAGGCTTTCTTTTGCTTATATTTTCCATTTTGGGAGCAGACTAAAATTGTTCATTTTTAATGACAAACTCTGTGATATGAAAACTGAAAGCTAGATGGAGATTTTGCATGATAGCAAGTCTGTTGTTTCCAATGCTTATTATTGCATTTTCGTTTTTTTAAAAAAAAGATTTATTTATCATTTATTTTAGAGAAAGAGAAAGAGAGAGAGAGAGAGAGCATGTGAGGGGCAGAGGGAGAGGGAGAGAGAGAATCCCAAGCATACTCCCCACTGAGCATAGAGTCCATCCCAGGGATCAATCCCACAACCCCAGCCGGGATCATGACCTGAGCTGAAATTAAGAGTCTGATGCTTAATCAACTGAGCCACCGAGGTGCCCCAGCATTAACACATTTTCCTTTTCTTATTTACCTAGTCTAATTACCTTGTTCCTACTGATACCTACTTACTTGGAAAAGGGTTTTTCTTTTCCAGCTTCCCATTCTGTTGTTTTTAAGGGAGGCTCCCTGTAATTTTGGAGACATGATGTAAATATGTTAAGGAATATATAAAGCCACTGAATTTTTAAAAAATCAGTATTTATTTATATGTTATGTATTGTGGGCCATCAGTGACTAGTAAGACATGGTCTTAGTCTGCATTCTAGAATAGTAGATAGAAATTTACATGATTATTATATGAATTGAAATGAAAGGAGGATCATAAAATGAGTTGTGGGCTTTCAGAGAAAGAAGAAAGTAATTCTGCCCAAAGGATTGCTAGAGAATTCCTTGGAATAAGTGGCATGGTGTTTGTTTTATGTTTGAATTTTTCCATGAAAACATGTTAATTTTGTAATTAACTAATAGGATAGCGATGGTAGGCTTTCCACAAGTAGGTAGGAGGCATCAAGGTAGAAAGTATATTTTCCATACATTTTAAATACAAAGTGTAAATTTTACCTTGAAAAACAAAACACCCACGCTTTGCTACTGACTTTTCTGATATTATGATAATCAAAGAAAGAAGAAAGCAGGGAAGTTAGGAGGGAGGCCAGAGAGAGTGAGAAGGGGCTGGCAGGGAGGAAGGAAGCTAAAGCAAATATTTTGGACAACCTTCTTAATCACAACTAAAAGCTGCAGTAGGTAGCTGAAGGAAGTGTGGGAATATCTGTAGTTCACCCAGTTTTACAGTGTTTCCTCCTCTACTTTTAACTGGTGTCTGTATATACAATTTAAATTTGTATTTGCAGGCTTTTCCTAGTTGATAATTCTCTCAAGTATGTGCACCTGATCCTCCCTTCAATAAGGCAGAGAGAATTAGGGAATTCTCTTTCCAAGTAGTTCTTGGTCATTTAACTCTTTTTTTTTTTTTTTTTAAAGGACATCTCTTTCTTTCTTTTTTTTTTTTTTTTAAAGATTTTATTTATTTATTTGAGAGAGAGAATGAGATAGAGAGAGAGCCTGAGAGGGGGGAGGGTCAGAGGGAGAAGCAGACTTCCTGCTGAGCAGGGAGCCCGATGCGGGACTCGATCCCGGGACTCCAGGATCATGACCTGAGCTGAAGGCAGTCGCTTAACCAACTGAGCCACCCAGGCGCCCCTTGGTCATTTAACTCTTAATGTACTCCATTCCAGAGAACAATCCAATCCCTATTCCAGGCAATATTAGCTTGCTCTCAGGTGTCTAACAGTTTGCTAAGGACCAGTTTTATCATGTCATAGTACTGTGTTGTGCAAATGATAGTTAGCTTATAAATGACAAGTAGTAACATTATAGTGTTTTCAGTGCTATTCAGATTGTGAACAGCCAGAAACATCATAGAGCTAGTCTGCTATTGAAATAGTAAAATAAATATTTTTATTGAAATGCATTAAGTGGTTGGGGAGTCATACATTGAAATAAAACAGAATAGGAGCACTTACTCAGCGATAAATTTGACAAGGGAATCTCAGAGCTCCTTTCTACATAATCATAGTACAGGGAAGGAGAGATCCTGTGATAGAATTTACAGCAATGGTTTACCATTGAATGACTATAATAAAGAAAGTATGAAGGCTGAACATTTTATCAATTATTGAAGGATACTTGATGCTGCTTGGGCTTTCTGGATATAAGCTATCCTGATCTTCAATTACAAATGTAACCCAAACAAATTCCCAAGGCCCAAAACAGTGAGGTGCAGTTCCCTTTTCCTATGCTGATCCACTGAATAAGTGTGCAAAAATAATGCACATATTTATTTCATGTTTGGGATGGGGGTTGTAGTTGCCACTATTTTCAATTACAAATATATTGAGGAAACAGAAATAAAGAAAGAAACGGCTAAAGTATAAAATGAATCATAGGCATACTTGTGGATTTCCTTTTAGTGGAGAATGGTATGTCTCTGAAACAAGAAGGTGGGTTCAAATCTATAACATCTTTTTGAACAGCAAACAATGTATGTACTTATCATTCAAACAATGCAGAATTATCAATAACATAATAATGTTATTGCTGGGTTCTGGATTATTGCTGTTGCAAATCAGGAGTAGTAAAAATACAAGCTTGTTGACCATTTATTTCATCCATAAGTGTATAATGAACAGAAATCCAAGTCATAGTCATGACAGTTATTAGGATAATTTCCAGTTTTGCTAAAAGTGAAAATATAGTACTTATTTTGAAACTTTTATTGAAAGTTTCAACCAAAATGTAAAGCTTCAAATATGGAAGTTCTATTAGTGAGATATTGGCATTATTACCTCATGGGGATATTGGTTCATAAAATCCTAATAAATGGAGTTTCAGACATTTTTTTTTAATTTTATTTTATTACATTATGTTAGTCACCATACATCATTAGTTTTTGATGTTAGTTTAGTTCATTGTTTGCGTATAACACCCAGTGCTCCATTTAATAAGTGCCCTCCTTAATACCCATCACTGGGCTAACCCATCCCCCCACCTCCCTTCCCTTTTAAAACCTTTAGTTTGTTTCTCAGAGTCCATAGTCTCTCATGGTTTGTCTCCCGCTCCGATTTCCCCCCCTTCATTTTGCCCTTCCTACTATCTTTTTTTTTTTTTAACATATAATGTATTATTTGTTTCAGAGGTACAGGTCTGTGATTCATCAGTCTAACACAATTCACAGCGCTCACCATAGCACACACCCTCCCCAGTGTCTATCATCCAGCCACCCTCAAACATATTTTTTGAGGAGCCTACCAAGGGTCCAACCACCTTTGGACCTCCCAATAACAATATTTTATTTTGATTTTATTCAATCAACATCTTGTGGACTAAAAAAATTAATCATATATTCCTAATGAGCTTAAAATCTTGTAAAACTTTAAGTGATCATTACAAAACAATTAGTCTTAATAAATCAAATTGTTAGCACACATATCCACTCGAGGTGCATCATGGAATATATGATCTTCATCACATCTTTAGGGCTAATGATTTTGAGTTCCCAGACAAAGAAAGGAAAGACACTTTGAGCATGGTAACTTGTCCCTTTAAAATAATATGCTTTTGTTTCTTTCTGTGCCTGTGCTAAACTGTTTTCAGCTTCACTGCAAACTTTTCATGAAATTTATGTACCAGCCACACTGATAGTTAACCAATCCCTCAAAATGTAGACATTTTCAAGCTTCATGCTGTTCCTTTACTCTTTGCATGCTTCCTTCTCTGTTTATGAAACTCTCAATGTTGGTGTTAGAAGTGGACTCTAACTGGTCCACTATTAATTCCATCACAGTTGCCATAGCAATTGGTTCAGAGATGAGCACATGATATAAAATGATCTACTCAGAAAGAATCCTGGTTCTTTTGGTCAGAAAGTTGAAAAAGAGATAAGCTTTTCTCTCTATTGGATATAAGTAAGGAATAATAAACTTTAGGCTGTTGCAGATACCTCACCTATGGTAATGGAGACATTTCTACGGTAAATTTGAGGCTGTTTTTTGGTTCCATGCAACCAAGTTTAAATTGGTATAAGGAGATGTGTTATCTTCTCTCTCTCTCTCTTTTTTTCATCTCCATGACTTATTTATAAGTTTGTACCTCTTCATGCCCTTCACCTATTTTGCCCTTCCCCTCACCACCCCCCACCACAACCACCATTTTGTTCTCCAAATTCATGAGTTTGTTTCTGTTTGTTTTGTTTTAGATCCCACATAGAAGTGAAATCATATGGTATATGCCTTTCTCTGTCTGACTTATTTCACGTAATATAATACACTTTAGGTCCATCCATGTTGTCCCAAATGGCAAGATCTCTCTCTCTCTCTCTCTTTTTTTTTGACTGTGTGACATTGCATTGTGGATACACATCTTCTTCATCCATTCATCTATCACTAGACACTTAGGTTGCTTTCATATCTTGGCTATTGTAAATAATGCTGCAATAAACATAGGGATGCATATCTTTTTGAATTAGTGTTTTCATTTTGAGAGGTAAATACCCACTGGTGGAATTATTGGATCATATGGCATATGGCATTTCTATTTTCTAATTTTTTGAGAAAATTCCATACTGTTTTCCACAGTGGTTGCATCAATTTACATTTCCAAAAACTCAGTGCATGAGGGTTCCTTTTTTTCCCACATCCTTGCCAACACTTGTTTTTTCTTGATCATTGTCATCTGCTCTTTAAAGCTTTGCATGACTATTCTACAAATACCCATTACTTTAATTACATACTCTTGTTAATTCAACAAATATTTACAGAGTTCAGGAGAGAGGTCTTGGCTGGAGCTGTAAAACTGGAAATGACATATGTGGGATAAGTGAGGGCCTGAGACGGGAAATATCACCAAGGAAGCAAGTGCAGATAGAAAAGAAGACCAAAGACTGATCCTCGTGCTATACCATAGATGAGGAGGAGGATCCTGCCAAGCACACTGAGGAGAAGCAGCGGTGAGGTAGAAGAAGAACTAAGAGAGTATAGTGCCTTATAAGAAAGCAAAGCAAGATGACAGAAGTGAATAACTGTGTCCAATGCAGCAGATGAAATAGAATGAGAACTAAGAAATCAACATTAAGTTTAGTAATGTGAAGGTCACTGGTGACATTGACAGAAACAAGTTTGATGGAATTTTGGGGCAAAAACTGATTAGAGCATGTTTTAAATATAGGAGATGGAGGTGGTAGTAGAGACCCCAAATATATGCCTGATGATGTTTAACCATTTCATTGCTTACCTGCCACCAGTATAAACAAAACAGCATCTAATGTCAGGGTAAAGGTGGAATACTTAAAAAATTTCTCTAATTTTCAAAGTTTAAATCTTTAATTAACACCAGGAGATATAAGATATATATATATATATATATATATATATATATATATATATATATATATATATATATTCCTTTAGCATCACTGTCAGAAAAAATATCATATTGAATTGACCAGTTTAATATAAAATATCTAGTGTACTCTAGTTATTTCATTTTTAACCTTAATTTCAGATTTCATAGAAATTCAGAGTCTTTCTCTGCTTCCTTCTCTGTTTAAAACCTTTTCTCTCCATAGGAATATGGTAGAGACTATTCATATCTTCTCTCCATAGGAATATGGTAGAGACTATTCAAATAAATGTATTAATTACATGTCCAGATGACATCTCTATAGCTACTTCTCATTTTCTAAATGTTTTCACACATTTTCTTTGGATGATTAGTGCATTAGCCAAAAGCAATTAAAAACTTTTTTTTTTTTTTTTTTTGCCTTTGAACATTGGTCTAAATCCACAGATTCCATCTCCTGAGTCTACTGTTCTGACCCAGAGGCCAATTCATGAAAATTTACCATCATGGAAATGTATTAGACAAGTCAAAATATATATTATTCACTCCTTGGTATTTACCCAAATGAACTGAAGACATGTCCACACAAAACCTGCACACAAAATTTGAAAGCAGTATTATTTGTAATTGCCAAAATGGAAGTAATCAAAATCCTTCAGTAGGTGAATAGCTACATCACTGTGGTACATCCAAATAATGGAATATTATTCAGTGCTAAAGAAGAAAGGATGCATCAAGCCATGAAAAGTTGTGGAAGAAACTCAAGTGTGTATTATTAAGTGAAAGAAGCCAATCTAGAAAGGCTATACACTTATGATTCCAACTATAAGGCATTCTGGAAAAGGCAAAACCATGGAGACAGTAAAAAAACAGGAGTTGCCAGGGGTTCAAGGGAGAGAGGGATGAATAAGTGGAGCACAGAGGGTTTTTAGGGCAGTGAAACTATTCTGTATGGTACTACAATGGTGTGTAGATGTCATTAGACATTTATCAAAAACTGAAAGAGTGTATAATACCAAGAGTGAGCCCTAATGTGAATTATGGACTGTGGATGATAATAGTGTGTCAATGTAGGTTCATTGATTCTAATCAGTGTACCACTGAGGGGTGAAATGTTCATAGTCGGAGGGATTGTGTATATGTTTATGGGGGTGGCAAGGGAGTATATGGGAATTCTGTACTTTCTGGTAAATTTTACTGTGAACCTAAAACTGCTCTGAGAAATGAAGTTTATTAATTTTAAAAAAAATAAGCAACAATATATATATTTATATAATATATATACATAAAATTTTCAGTGCTTGACTATGACTAGTTCCATCTCTAATGGGTTGTATTGAATTTCATTTGGAAGATTAAGAAAATCAATTAGTGTTCTCCAAACAGTTTCAAATGGTTAATTTTTAAAATGTGTAATTGTATAAAGCTGAATCTTACTTTGTTAGTTTTCATTTTGCAGGGGACTATATTTCTTATCTATTTGAGACACAAAATTTTCAGTGTATGTTTGTGTGCCACCAGCTCTTACCCACAACCAGCTGCTTGATTAAGAAAGGCCCTCTATTTTAAGTGACTGAATGAGAGTCATAGTAAGTGTGATTGACTGGGAGGTGTGTAAAGGGAGTTCAGTTGTGGGCCATATTCATAAACATTATATGATGGTCTAGGTGGATGGTTTGATTCAGTGTCTTCATAGGAGATACCTCATGTAACATTTTGTCCTGAGTGATAATAAAGAACAGAGATTACACTTTCTTTGGTATTTGGGGAAATAAAAGGACAGAGATGTGAGATAAACAAAACAAATTTAGGTATTGGTGTATCTGATACTCCCCAAAAACCTCCTGAGCTATTAATAAACTTCACCATATATGATCATCCTCACTTTGGTTGAATATGGACTTAGCAGTTGCTCAGAACAAGCCTACAGGGACGAAGTTGTAGACTTTCTTTTTTTTTTTTTTTTAAAGATTTTATTTATTTATTTGAGAGAGAGAATGAGAGAGTAAGAGAGAGCACATGAGAGGGGGGAGGGTCAGAGGGAGAAGCAGACTCCCTGCTGAGCAGGGAGCCCAATGCGGGACTCGATCCGGAGACTCCAGGATCATGACCTGAGCCGAAGGCAGTCGCTTAACCAACTGAGCCACCCAGGCGCCCTTAGACTTTCTACTGTGTTATGTATTTGCTTCCTGTTCTTTCAGAAAACATGAAATAGTTATAATGAAAACAAATCAACACAGCAAGGATTCCTAAGAATCATCCTTTCACTCCCCCTCCCAGGCTTCTCAAATCACTGAGAAATATTTGAGGACTTTGTTATCCCATTGAAAATTACTAGTCATGTCATCTTACCACAATAACAATAAACACTAGTTACGTAGCCTCCCTGGGATTCGCAAGATCAGGATTTAAGAAAAATAATCTGACTCCAAAGGCCTTGGCGTTTTCCTGATTAAATGGAAAAAAAAAAAGGCTTTAAAATGAAGCCAAATGAAGACATTGAAAATTGAAAATAAACAATTACTAACATTGTATTTTTGCTTTCTCTTATCATTTTATTTTCAGTTAATAAAGAACATAGTCTATTTGTACCTGCTTTTGCCTTAGGAGTTAGAGGACGATAATGAAAATATTTTACTATTTTCAAATTATAAGCTGTTGTTTCCAAAGAAAGTCAAAACTCATGTATATTATCGCATTATTGTTCTCAGGGGACTGCAGTCACCATAGTGATTGTAATTACATGGCTTCATTAACTTTATACATTCTACCTGTTATGGGGGGGTTCACACTAAGAAAATTTGCATATGCAGGAAATGAATGTCGTTTGCAAGGAGCTAATGTCATTAAACATTTAGGCAGTCCCTATCAGGCAAAGGGATTTCCACTGGGATATGCTTTTCAGCGTGCCCTTTATAGTCATTGTGGGCACAGGAATCCATTCCTAAACCCTAAAAGTAAAACCTCTTTTTGAGGAAAATATTTAAAAAGAATAGCTATTTTAACAAATCTCATATGTGACTAGAATTTCAAACTACTGACATCAAGATTATTAGACTCTTGGATTCTAATATGGGTAATATAGTTCTGAAAAATGCCAAAACTTTGAATATTTGGGCACTCTTGCATGGTGTGAGTGAATGAGTGTGTGTGTGTGTGTGTGTGTGTGTGTGTGTGTGTACATTTATGCATGTACAACTTCACAGACTGAATGGCCTGTATTTTAAAACACCTGCTGTTATATGTTGGTACTTTTCTATTTTTATTGACTAATTTAATCTATTAACCATTAAAAATTTAAAAATTCTAATATAATTTCGGTTGAGGAAATAATGATAAACAGTAAACAAAAAAGGGAAAAAAACAGAAAGGAAGTGAACTTTTTAAATAATAAATTGAGATTTATGACTCCTACAACAGATATATTTCAGACATTTTGAAGGACAAGGTAATAAAGAAAGGGCTTTATATATGTTTTTTTCTGGAGTAGATGTCTCAACCTTTTGGTAACACCAGGGTTCTAGTCATCTGGAAAGGAAACCTATAAGGTGGGAGCAGGTAAGAAATGGACACTAATACCTTCCTACTGTTGCCCCAGTTTTCTTCAAGCATTGCTCAGAAGTTCTTGTCTCTAATTTCTATTTGCTGTACTAGGATCAATATCAACAATTAAGAGCAATACTATTAACAAACAGTAAAGCACTCCCTGTGTACATCGGGAAATGGAGTGATATTTGGCATATGGCAGGGCAGTAGTAACTCCTAGGGAGCTTTCTTCCAAATAAGATTCGAAACAACTCATGATTTCTTTGGCTATTAAAATTCATAGTAATTCACAGTAATAAGGAAATTACCTATTTTCTGGTACAAAATTGCATCCTAGGGAATTACATTATACATGTAAATTATGGTAGATTCTTTTCAGTCTACCTTTTTGGGTTAAGTAATTCTTCAAGGGAGGTGATGTATGTCACTATTGAATGAAAAAAATCACTTTATACAGGGAATTCACATAGATCTCTTCAATTAGGGTTAAAAGTAAGAGTTAACAATGACATAGTTCAGAGGTAGCTGAGAAAAATAAATCTATTTTCATCAAATTATTCCCATGTCTTCTGAGATTTCCTCTACCTAAGATGTTTACAAAATTCATGTTAAATATTTTAGAATGAATACATTGAGTAAATGAATTAAAATATACTTCTTTTCTTTCATACAAACAATTTTGATCTCCTTTTTTAGGGTAAGCTTTCCTAGGCTAAAAGTAATCACATTTTAGATCAAAATTACCACCTTATTTATTGGCACAATATCATGTAAGTTAATTTATGCCTACTTCTAAATGAAAAGGACCCCAAATCAATTGGTCTCCCATTAAGTGGGTTTTGTACTTGTTATTAATTTTGGATACTGCAATCACTGCCTGTTTATGTTTGTTGGAAAAAAACTGCAAAGGCTTTTCTGTTTTTTTTTTTTTTTTCCAAAATAGTACTGAGGTCTATGGTCTTTTGCCAAGTACATCAACACTTATTTATTTTGTGCTTTGGAAATAAGGCAACTGTTTAAATAATACTAATGTGATTAATTATTTTACTGTGACTGCTGAAAAATATTGATTGGTTTATTCAATAAATGTTTTTGAGCATCTACTCTTCTAACTCTTCTACTCCAGGGCTTGGCAACTCTGGCTGTATCCTGAATCATCTAGGAAACTAGATGTGATGGTTATTGTGGTGATTGTTTCATTATATATGTAATATATATATAACATATATATATATAGTGTGAGTATAAATATCTCAGACTATATATATATAATACACATATATATCTCACACAAATAAACATATCCATCACCTCACACCATTACCATTTCCTTTATTTTGTGTGTGTGTGTGTGTGTGTGTGTGTGTGTGGTAAGAATATTTAAGATCTACCCTCTTAGCAAACTTAAATATACAGTATAGTATTGTTAACTATAATCACATTGCCACACATTAGATTGCTAAAACTCATTCATCTTGCATAATTCAAACTTTATATTTATTGACCAACATCTTCCCATTTCTTCCACCCCCTAGCAGCTGGTAACCACCATTCTATTCTCTGCATCTGTAAGTGTGACTATTTTAGATATGTCATATAAATGGAATCATGTGTTATTTGTCTTTCTGTGTCTGGCTTATTTCACCTAACATAATGTCCTCCAGATTTATCCATATTGTCACAAGTGGCACGAGTCCCTTCTTTTTTAAGGTTGTATAATATTCTATGATTTTCTTACTCCATTCATCCATTGATGAACATTTAAGATGAAACCTTAATAATAGGGATGCATGACTGCCACTTTAGACTTAGTACATCAGAGTTTTGGGGGATGAGATAAGGCTCTGATTTTTTTAAAGCTTCATAGGATTTCTGATGTTCAATAACAGTTGAGATCCACCGTTCTAAGTATTGTAGAGCATATAGAAAAGACAAATGTGGATGACAAGTATTTCCTGATATCTTGGACCTTAAAAAAAGGTAGTGAAATGAAGAAACTTAACTACACTGAAAACCATTTTGTGAAGAAGATCATATGAGCAATAAAGACAAAATACAGATCTAGGTGGGGTATTTTAATTTAGCAAAGTCTCCAACAGTTTCTGCATAAGTGCTTTGCTGATCTCTTTGAAACCTTACATTGTATCAGCACAGAGGGAGTGGAGATTCTCTTACCCCAGAGGATGGCACTGATGACCCTAGAAAATGGGAACAATCTTCACTTGCTATATGCCTAATTAGTTGGAGATAGGGAGAATAGAGTCAGAGGAGAGGCCTTGCTTAGATATATAACTTTGGAACTCTATAACTACAGTTATAAATTTGGAATATAAATTGGCAACATGTTGATGCTACTTAAAAAACCCACAGAACTGATATACCTATGGAGAATAGTATACATGGAGAAAATGGGGGAGAAAAGAGCACTCAATATGGATTACTAAATGTGTAAAATATTTTGAGTATAAGTGGAGGGAAATTAGCCAACAAGGAGACTGAGAAAGGGCAGTCAGGGAGATAGAAGGAAAAACCAGGAGAATATAGCCTCCCAGATTAAAGTGAGAACTTTTTTTTTTTTTTTTGAAAGAATGGCTAACCATCCCCAGTGGCAATATTTTAAGTTAGGTCCACATAGAAGAGTGTCCATTAAATCTTGCAACATAAAGACCAATGATGGGACTTGTAATTTCGGTCAAGTGATGGGCATAGAACCCAGAATGGAGTGGGTTATGAATGAATAGGAAATGAGGACATGGAGACAGCAAATGTAAATCATCTTTTTGAGAATTTTTGACTGTTAAGAATACTAAAGAACTAAGCAGTAGTCATTAGGCTTCGTGTACTGTTTGCTTTTACGCCTCTTTGGACAAATTAGGAAACAAGTTATTGGTAGATAAATTAGAAAAAAATGCCCTTTCTGGTCAGATGCAGTTACAGCCAGGGTGCATATAGTAGAGAGCAGAATACACACTAGATTTCATCTCCTGGGTCTTTATTCAGTTGGGTGTCTTTGAGTAGTACAGTCTTACGTTGTATAGGACAATAAAAATTTGCTTAAAATAAGTGAGTATTATGTTGTACTTAGCTTTTGTATCAGTTTCATAATCTCTAAATATCATTCCCACTAGCTGATTAAAATGAATCTTAATATTCCAAGCTCTTGCACAGGGAATTCATCATGGAAATACTCAAGAAAGTAGTCTGGAATTTCCTTTTTGAAAGTTGAATCATATGTTGGTTATTTACTAGTGAAGGTGTCAGTTTGCCACTGGTGTGGGAGCAAAAGTGGTTGCCAAGATCAAGAGAGTAGTAAGTGAGTTAATTCCAGATTTGATAGGGCTGTATTCATTAAATGAGAACTTTTGCAGAATCAAGGACAATACTTTCATTTTGTATTTCCAGCACTTAGCATGGTGCCTGCACATGGTAGGTGTTTAATCAGTGTTTGTTGAATTGCACTGAATTCTAAAGGGATAGTTTAATAGCCAAAAATAAGTAAGTACAGACAAGTGGTTAGATAATGGGATAGATGTCAAGAATGGTAGTTAATAGACAGACTGGTGTTGAAGTGGGTAAGCCACAGGGAAATTTACTTTCCTTGAGAACAGATAGAATAATGTCAAGCAAAATGCTCTCATTGAAACTTCTTTTATCCCAAGTGGTTCTGTTTCATGTCCTGTCCTAGGGGGAAAGCACTGAAGGATAATATATTGGAAGGCATATACTATAGATTGCCCTTTTCAGATAAATTGACAGTGTGATGGACCAAAATAAACATGTATTGTGGGGAATAGGTCATACTCATTATAGATTTTATTGGTAGTAAGTCAGGTAGGTTTGACACTCACTAAGAAATGTATCAGTAAGCAATAAACAGACATCCAAGTGGGTAGGAGGACACAGGAAAATAAGGCAAAAAAGTAGGCAGGAATCCTGACAAATGAGAAGAATGCTGAAGGAGGTAGGCAGGTATTTGCCATTATCGTGGCTGTACAAAACATAGAAAAGTGTCTGCCTTAAGAACAGGATTCAGGTCAAGACCAAGGAGAGTCTGGTAGGAAAGCAATTTTGGAAATCAAGTAAATGGCAGTCCAATGAGGCAGGGACTCAGATACCAAAGGAAATGCCAGGGAACCGGTCAGAGTGTTACTATAGTCAAGGCAGACTTGATTCTTACTTGTTCAAGTTTTGAACTGGCCGAGGACTCTACTTATTGCATGAACTAGAAGGACTGCAGAAACTAAGAGGAATGCAGCCTGGCATACCACTGTATCCGCATTTCGCCTGCTATAATGCTGTTACTTTATTGACCACAGTGCTTACTTTAGTACATACACATGGCCTGCATTTTTATTTAAGTTTTCAAAAAATATTTTTTTCTTTTAAGAAAAAATAGTTCCCATAGTTGGGCTTTATGTGATTTTTTGGTATATTTACATTTTTTTGTGTATTTCCACTTCTTATTAGTACAGTGCTACCAATTGAACAAGTCCTCAGCAGGTACTTGTTTAATTGACATGTCAACTTGTTCATATCAATTAGGTAAAGCTGACTATTCTAAATTATGAGGTTGAAGTAAAAATGTAGCCATGTGATGTTTAAAAGAGTGAACTCTTTCAAATATGCTGAACCCCATAAATGATTTACATTTGAATGTAGAACATGAGTTTCATAGAGATGCCATAACTACTTTTGCATCTTTCCTGCAACACTTGGCTGCTACCATCTTGATTGGTTCAAGATGTTTTGTGAAATCTAACCTTTCCATTTTATGAAAGGAGAATAAAGCTTCTTCTCTCAATTGACTTGATGCATTGAAGAGAATTGCATGGGCAATCTCCCTTTATTACATTCAATGGTCCAAGGCACAGAGTAGCTTAAAAATGTGCTTTTAGAAATGATACTTTTCAGAAAAGTGCACTAATATGGCATTACTAGATATCTTTTTACTATCTTTTCACTGAAAAATGCAACTTTTAAGGAAAACTAAGTACTTCTATTATATGAACTTCGTCAACAATCAAATGACCATGTATGATTTGTTCTCCATGTCCTTCCTTACAATAAATGGTTCTCAGAGTACCTCAAAATGAAAATGGTGGCACCCCAGGAACCTACACCTAGAGCCAGCATCCATTATGATGAATTTAGTTCCTATACAATGCCTTCTCCTTATTAACATTAATTATGTGGCAAAGGAAATTGGATGATTCATAAAAGCAGAAAGCATTTGGCTTGACCACATTATACAGCAGTGCAAATAAGAATTCTTAATGCTGTTTAACAAATGACTTTTTCACTCTTCATTAAAGCCCCTTGTTGCCATCCAATCTTGATTTTAGAAATTAAAGCTAACAACCAGATTGAGAGAATCAGGAAAGTGACAGCATGGGGCAAAGTCTCAAAGCCACAACTAACAGCATGAAGCAAAGTGAACCTCAAGCTATTGCTGCTCTCAGAGAAGGCTGCGGAGGGGAGGAACGCATTTGCAGGGAAACTCAATTACAGCAACCCTCAGCTATAGGAAAGTACTTGTGGATGTTGACATGAAAGCTTTTTCCCTTAATGTTTTAATTAAATACCTAGAAGCCAACGCTTCTTCTCAGTTAGTGTCAGAACACTGCTTCTTGGTAGATAAATGTTTATAGCAAAAGCTCAGCTGAGGGTTTCTACAAACATGACTCTAAGAACTGAGGAGGCTTTTGCTGAGGCACTTGAGATCAAGAAAGCAGTAGTGATTATAAACTAGCAGTACAATAGCAGGATGGTTTAATCCACCCAAATGTCAGTCATTGGTTTGCAAGTTGGCAATACCACCTTCATCTTCAGACAAAAGGGCACTGGTTAGTCATCTGTTTAATTCTCCAGCTTCAGTGTGTCATTTGGATGTTGAAGGAAAATCCCTTGATTCAGTCTGCCATTTCTGACAGCCTCCCTCTAGACCCCATTAATAAGCCTTTTAGAGAACAGAATGCAAAGTAGGCAGCAGGCAGCCTACAATCAAAATGGAGATAGAATAGACAGTAGAAATGTCTTCCCTTTTTGAAGATGGTGTTTAGGTGACCTTTGTTGAAGAGAGTTGTTTTTTTAATCCCCAAAGCGTGTCTTCCAAGATATTAAAGCAGCATTTGTGGTACGGTATATTTGGGAGGTCATTTGGAATTTGGGAGTTTATGATAGGATACAGAAAAACTCAAGTGATATTTACAAAATGTGCAAACAATGGCATAGACAGGAAGCCAGCCTGGCTTTGGGCATGCCTGGGGAATATCCTTCAGAAAACAAATATGCCACTCTTTAATGTTGGTTTGAATCTCATTATAAAATCGCAAGCGAAATGAGATACACTTTGCCTCTGAAACAATGATTCCAGAAGCAAAGCAACTGTTCTCTAATAAACCAGTCCTGTTAAGATTTGTAGGATTTTAATGTGCTTTGAAAGCACATCATTTGTTAGATAAGGGACTCTTTCTATTGAACCTATTTTCCATTTTTCATGCATTAATAATTTCTAGTTGTGTGTGTGTGTGTGTGTGGACATTCTGAACAGCACTGCTTAATGTGTCGCATGCAGATTGATGTATCAAGTCTCTAGAGAAGTCCCATTCCAAATAATCTTTCCCCAGGCATTGCCTGGTCCAAGGAAGCATTCCAAAATGCCCAGTTTCCAGAGACACAAATTCAACCAGGAGCAGAGAACTTTAAAGGGACCAAAACGACAAGATCTCCTGTGTAAGTTCTTCACTAAAAAGGCAAAGTCTTTTAGAAACAGATTGGACCAGAATCTGTGTTGTGCTGATTGCAATGCAATCCCAAGTGGTTGGTTGTAATCAAAGACTGAGAAGCAAGGCCACAAAAGGAGCAGAGAGATCATTTATTACCGGGGAGATCACTTTTATTTATAGAGTAGCACCAGGGAAGTCACTTATTTTTTATGCATCTAGTCCCTTAATAAAACACTAATAAAGCTTTTATGTACTTTTATATCTCAGTAAACCATTCAGGCATGCCTTTTAAAATATACAAAGGTGAAAATAGCTATTTTCTGCTAGGAATTTCTTTATAAGCTGTCCTATTAGAATATATGTTAACCTGAATTCACGTGAGTAAAACAGGAAGAGCATGTTTTCTAAGAGTACATAAAAATGTACACACACAGTGGGTACTTAAATATGATACGGCATGTATATAATGCTTAGTAAGTACTGAAGATTAGATTGTATAAAAGAGATGAATTACACGTGTGTGTGTGTGTGTGTGTGTGTTCCAACAATTTATTTTTAAAAGAAAGAAATTAGACCATTAATAGCCTTACGCTTACCCAGATTTCTATGAGATGCTGGGTATTAATACCTATTTGACTGTCCTTGAACCAGTAGTGGTATCTGGTGTGTTTGTTTGGGGTACTTCCTGCAAACTGCATTGTTACAGAAGCATCAATACCATTGTAAAATGATGTTTCAGCTCATGAGACTGGGGAGTCCTCTACTCACGTTCTATCACATTTACTGGTAGGTTTTATCAAAACATTTTGTTACTTTGTACATTGTAACTCCAACGATGTTTTTTTCTTGTATTTTTCACTCATATTCAGGTCTTTAGGGTTTTATAAACTTTACTTTTTTTGAGGGGGGAGGAGCAGAGAGAGAGGGAGAGAGAATTTTTCTTTAAAGATTTCATTTATTTATTTGAGAGAGAGAGAGAGAGCACACAAGTAGGGGGAGCTGCAGAAGGAGAGGGAGAAGCAGGTTCCCTGCTGAGCAGGGACCCCCCCCCCGATGCAGGGTTGGATCCCAGGACCCTAGGATCATGACCTGAGCCTAAGGCAGACATTTAACTGACTGAGCCACCCAGACACCCTGGGAGAGAGAGAATCTTAATCAGACTCCACGCCCAGCATAGAGCCTGACGTGGGGCTCAATCTCACAACCCTGAGATCATGACCTGAGCCAAAATTAAGAGTTGGATGCTTAACCGACTGAGCCACCCAGGTGCCCCCAGGTCTTCAGGGTTTTAAAGTCTGTTTATTTCATTAGAAGGGGTCCTTAGTAGGGGCGCCTGGGTGGCTCAGATGGTTAAGCGTCTGCCTTCGGCTCAGGTCATGATCCCGGGATCCTGGGATCGAGTCCCGCATCGGGCTCCCTGCTAGGCGGGGAGCCTGCTTCTCCCTCTGCCTCTCTCTCTCTCTCTGACTCTCATGAATAAATAAATAAAACATTAAAAAAAAAAAAGAAGGGGTCCTTAGTAAATGTTCAGAGGAGAGTTACTTGCTATATCAACTTTAATAGAACTCAAGAAAAACATCTTGCATCTTATAGTGTGCTATATTACTCAGGTGAGAACTAATTTATTTTTATTAGTTTTTAAACCACATATGATAACTTGTATTACATATGATGAAAGCATATTACTATGCTTTCAGTGATTACTTTTGCAGAAAAATTCATTTCAAAAAATCCTAATTTAACTTTGCATTTGAATGTTTAAATCCATATAAGAGGTGGGAAATCATATTTTTCTTTTGACCTCCCATGGTTTTCTCAGACTGGTCTCATGTCTCCTTGGAGCTTTCAAGTAGGGAGAAGAAGTTAAGCAATTAGTAAGCCGTCACCAGAAATCACAGGCATTGCCAGTGGAGTGAACTCTGCCATGTCCCAGTGTAAGGACTAATCCTTGCAGAAGGCTGATAGCAGAGAAATTCAAGCCATGAAAATGTCCAGTCTGAAACCAGATGAGGGAGAGTAACAACAGGTGTGCAGTGTCACAGAATTTCCTAAATTTGTAAGCTTGGAGTTACATATTTATTCAAACCAATACTACCATCACTACCAAACACTTTTTGTGTTGAACTATTACTGTTGTAAATGGAGCATTTGGGGTCTTAGACTAGTGGTCTTCAAATTAGGGTATTTGTAACCACGGAGGTAATCACCTACTTTTGGGTACCTCGGCAGAGCTGGAAGATATTATCTTCCAGATCATGAAATTCTATTTGTACCCTTTCCAAAACTGTTATGACCTAGCAGATCCGTGTGGCTTTTTCTCACCAGTCTCTCATCAGAACCCTCCTGCCACAGCTTTTCAGAGGAAAAGGGTAACTCTCACCCACCCACTCCACATCCTATTGTGGCACAGTTCCAGAGTATAAAAAACTCTGGGGCAAATGTCTTTCCTGCCTGTGTGCCTGCCTGCCTCTCTATCTAGCAATTATCTGTCCATGTGCCCACTTCTCATTTCTATATCCGTTTACCCATCTTTATACTTATATGTCTTAGAATTGAAAATCAAAACTGAGATGGGTGTTTTTTAAAGTTTTATTTATTTAAATAACCTCTACACCCAACGTGGGGCTTGAACTCACGACTCTGACATCAGGAGTAGCACACTTTTCCAACTGAGCCAGCCAGACACCCCAGAACTGAGATAGGTTTAATGGTACTGATTCTTTTATTTATTTAAATAACCTCTACACCCAACGTGGGGCTTGAACTCACGACTCTGACATCAGGAGTAGCACGCTTTTCCAACTGAGCCAGCCAGACACCCCAGAACTGAGATAGGTTTAATGGTACTGATTCTTATCGTGATATTTACAACAAAAAAGAAAGTCTTCTTTGCTGATATGAAGTGAGTCTGAATTTGTGAAAGATAAGATTAGCTTTGTTATTTGGGTTTTTAGACATACATTTTCCATAAATTGTATAATCTAAACCTACAGCTCCGAATTTTTAATAAAAGCATACTTAAAACACAGGTACAATATAATTTTGGCTGCAATTATATCCTTTGTGAAACTTGAGATGAAAACTTGTAAGAGTCATCCTAAACATGTACAAATGGATGCAGTTTTTCAAAATTTTTTAGGGGTACACAAACAAAGTTCTGAATTCAGAGGCTGGACTAGTCTTACCCTTGTCATGGGTTAGCCAGAGTCAAAATCTAGGTAATTGTTGTCATAGCAAAATCATTGTATTTTTCTCTTCTCCTTCTTCCTCTTCTACTTCCTCTTCCTCCATCCTCTTTACTTTTCCCCCTCCTCCTCCTTCTTCTTCCTCTTCCTCTTCTTTGAGCCTGGAACTAAAATGATTTTACATTTTTAAATGGTTACATTTTAAATGGCTTTCTAAGAACCTATTATATAACACTCTCAATTTTGCAACTTGGTGGAAGAAGATGAAAATATTTCCTACCTACTCATTTTTTAAGTTGGCCATCTGCTGATACAGGTGATTATATTTATGATAGTTGGTTTTTTTCCCATGAATATGCAAGGCATATCATGCTTCTGTGATCCATTTGTGCACATGTATTTCCTATTACATCTTATAGACAGAAGTTGTCTAGATGTTAAATATTTCTGTCATTCTTCTTGTACCTCTGCTTTTCTTTCTTGGTATTTGCCACACTGTACTAATTCATGTGCTTTGAGAATCAGACACAAAAGTGAGATTTGCTATATAAGAGGAGAAAATAAGTGTGAAGAAAAACTTGGCACAGAATCAAAAGAGGCTGGGAGACCTGTCAAACCACCAGGTGGGTCTAATTCAGAGGAGGTAAGACAGAAAGAAGGATGAGTAGGAAAAGGATTGGGACTGTGGAGAAATTCTAAGAATGTTTTGGCAAAAACGGTCGAGAGTGCTCAAGCCGCATGAGTTCTCCTTGGAGTCCACTGTTTTCAAGAATGCATCACCCTAGTATTTTGCTCTGCTTAGTCATTGGCTGGAGAAGCCTGCGAGAAGTACAGCCTCATCATGAACTGGGTGACAGATTTCAGATGATAGTATCTGGGGGTGTTGGTCAATTATGCTTCCTGCCATCTGTGATTTGAGACATGTTTTCATGGCAACCATACTTTGTAGCAAGGGAATATTAAGCCTTTTTTTCTAAAATAATATCTGATATGAATATTAATATCCTTATCTCTCATTTTACTCTACTTTTTATATCTTGTTTTAGAAATCCCTTTCCACACTGAAGAAATAAGATCCATTAATATAAGATTCATTATATTTGTTTCCAAAAGTTTTAATAGTATTTAAGATTGGTTTCTACAATTAAGCATGGAGAGACAGGGGAGAGGGGAGAGATAAAGATATTATTTTACTTTATTTTCTTATGAAAACGGAACTGCCCAACATGGTTTTTCAGAGAGACTGTCTTATCTCCTCTGATTTTAAGGTTTACCCAGTTGCGTATCAAAGTCTCATATATGCTTCAGTCTGTTTTTTGGCTATTTTATTCCTTTGAACTATTTGTCTATCTCTTTAAAAAATACAATGGTGTCTTCAATTACTTTATGTTTTAGTCAGAAAAATTCTTCCCTTTTTTTTCTTTTTTCACAATTTTCTTCATGGTTATTGGATATTAATTATATCATATTGAATATTGATTTTAAGGTTAGTTTGTTGAGCTTATAAAAATCGTATTATGATTTTGAAAGAAATTGCATTGCATATTAATTTAAAGAAAATTGACATCTTTTCTAATAGAGAAACTTCCAATCCAAATATGATAAACTCTTTCTTTTTCAGGGTTTATTTATTTTGTGCTTTAATAATGTTTCATCATTTTTTCCATAAATGTCTTGAACATATTTTGTTAGATTTATTCATAGAGATGTTATTGCTTTTTCTCATTTGTTACTGGTGGAGTGTAGAAATTTTTTCATGCCAATCTCCTAAGTCAAAATTTTGCCAAACTCTTATTATTTCTAAAATGTTTTCTATAGATGCTCTTGAAGGTTTTATGAGATAAGATATTCAAATAGTAATGGCAAATTTACCAATTTTTTCCAAAGTTTATAAATCTCATTACATTTATCTATATGGCTATACTGGTTAAGATATTTTTTGATGTTATTCTTTTTTTTTCTGATGCTACAAGAGATGCTTTCAATATTTTATCAGTAGGTCCAATGTTTGTTTGTAGATATTCATTTTCAGTTTAAGGAAGTAACTTCCTACACTACTACTAGTTGATCATTGCACTAATGTTTTAGCCCTCTTGGGCCCCTAGCTTATGGTAGATGGAGGAGGGTGGCTCTAGAAAATCTGTCAGACTCCTTACCTGGGGAAAGCTCTCTGCTTTGCCTCCAGTTTTCCTTACTCTAAGTCACTGTAATTACTGAAAAATGATCCTTTGCTTTAGCAATATCTCAACCTCAAAGTTCAACTGTGCATTCCTCTGAGGTCCTCCTTTCTCTTTTTCTCTTAGATTTGTGATTTCTTGCTTGCTCATCTATGCTTACATGCTTAAAAAAATATTTTATTCATTTTTTTGTTTCCCACAATAATATAGGTCTAGTAAATAATCTACCATGTTGGTAAAAACAAAAAATATTTTCAAATAATTTTTACTAATTTAAATAATTTAATAATTTAAATAACAATAACTTATTATTATTTAATAGTAATAATAATTAAATAATTTTTACTAATCCTAAATAGCTGTCATCAGAGTTGTTGCTTACACTGCCTTTGGGTATATTCCTATATTTGTGAGTGGGAACTTGTGCAAGATTAGGTTGATATCCCCATACAATAACCTGTGTATTTCTGATTTAAATGTTGCAAATATTATATAATATATAATTGTTTGAATACTCTAATAATATTTATCGGGGGGAAATTTAGGAGGTGCATTAAGTATTATCTCAAAGAAGAGATTTTCTTTTCAAGTTTATATTATTAACCTTTTGATTGGTCATTTTATAACACCATAGAAAACAAGGTTTTAAAGTAAAATTAATTGTAGTAGGTTTTACATAGGAGAACTTGCCTTTAGTAAATATACCTTGTTAAAACATCAGTGAAGATAACGTAAGAAAGAAAAATAATTATTAAAAAACCATACAAAAATCTGGGAGCTGAAATCAGATACTAATGTTAACCTACACAAAGACCTGCACTTGTTTTAAAAGTCTGCAGTACATTTTGTTATGTCCTTACGTTTCCTTTTTTTCTGACACTTTAAAAGATGACATCTGGCTAATAAAACACTGCAGGAAAACAGAATCATTGAGGTGATTGTGAAACATGAAATGTCATTTAGTGTGTAAGAATTGACAGTTCTTTCCTAATGAAATGTTCCACATGACGAGTCTTTACTGGGTAATCCATTATATCCATTCAAAATAAATAGGGATTTTTAAGTAAGATATGTTATCTTTAGTACACCACAGAAAGAAGGTCAACACTAGAAATATAAAATGAATTATTTTGATTATCTGAATAATTCAAGCCTTGGCTATTGTTTTGATAATAAGGCAGGAACCCTGCCTCTTGGATACATTGCTGTGACCCCAGCACCTAAAAGGGGCACAATGCATAGTAGATCCCCAGTAAATCATTATTAAATTATTTATTAAGTATCAGCACAGCACGTTGGAGCTGCTAAAGTAAATTATATCCTCCTATAAAATTAATATTCTGGTTTTGTTTTTAGTAATGTCCTGCCCTTTACTAAATACTAGACAGCTCTCCAGGTAATAGATACATGGTTATGAAAGCATCAATTAATTTACTAAATTAAATCAAATTTGCTGAAATAAAATCTATAAAATTAATAGATTCAAATAGTAAAAATGAAAAAAAAAAACCACAAAAGCTCTGTAAGGAAAAACAGCATTGATGAGCCTTAGTCTTCTCCACCACTTACCTTGTTTTATTTTTAAAAAATTGTTCTTGTTTCAGTACACAGACTTGATGGTTACTTTCATATCTCTAAATAATAAGTTTACATCAAGCTTTCTTGAGCTATCATTGTAAATAATACTGATCCAGTTGCAGTATATGAGAATATTGTAGGTCCTTACACTGCCACTCCTAACCATTTTTCAAAATTAGTTATATTTCATTTTCCACCTATTTGTTCCTTTTGAAGCCATATTTTTAAAATCCCATCCTCTTCAATTACAACATGGCTATTTCTAATGGGCTTAATGTTTAGCATTATATTTTTATAAATTCTTATAGCATGCACATTTTTGTTTCCATGTGTTCTTACTTTATGTAAATAGGCTTATACTGTATTGCAATCTGTTTCCCACATTTTATCAGTCAGCAGTATATTTTTAAGAGCCAGTCCTGTTGCATTTACCAGTTATAAATATATTAACTATTGCCACTAAATGTTCATTTATCATACCAAGAACCAATATCACCAAGTCATTGACAAAGGACAATCAATTGATGCCAACGGTTATATAACAGAAATTTGGTATTGCCTGACGAAGACATTAAAACAGTCATAATAAATGTTTCAACAATTACAAATATGTTTGAAACAAATGAAAAAATAAAATATCTTAGCAAGTAAATAGGAAGTCTCAGTTAAGAAATAGAAGATACAAGGAAAACCAAATGGAAATTTAGATGTAAAATGTATAGTTACAACAACAACAAAAACCAATAGGTGGTCTTATTCCCGCAGAGTGGGGGGAATAGAAGAAAGAATCAGAAATCTTTTTTTTTTTAATTCTAGTATAGTTAACATAGTGTTCTATTAGTTTCAGGTGTACAATATAGTGATTCAATAATTCTATACATTAGTCAGTGCTCATCATGATGAGTACTTTTAATCACCTCATCTATTGCACCCATCCCCCGCCCCTACCTCCCCTCTGGCAACCCTCACTTTGTTCTCTATAGTTAAGAGTCTGTTTTTTGGTTTGTCTTTTTTTTTTTCTTTCTTTCTTTGTTTTGTTTCTTAAATTCAACATATAAGTGAAATCATGTCTATTTGTCTTTCTCTAACTTTTTTCACTTAATATTATACCTGCTAGACCCATCCATGTTGTTGCAAATAGCAAGATTACATTCTTTTTTATGACTGAGTAATATTCCATTATATATGTATATACCACTTCTTTATCCATTTATCTAATGATGGACACTTGGGCTGCTTCCATAATTTGCCTATTGTAAATAATGCTACTATAAACATAGGGGTGCATATATCTTTTCAAATTAGTGTTTTTGTATATTTTGGGTAAGTATCTAGTAGTAGAATTACTGGATCATATAGTAATTCTATTTTTACTTTTTTGAGGAAACTCCATACTGTTTTTCACAGTGGCTGCACCAGTTTGCATTCCTACTAACAGTGCATGATGAGTTCCTTTTTCTTTACATCCTCACCAACACTTGTTCTTTCTTGTTTTTTTTTTTTTTTTGCCATTCTGATATGTATCGGGTGATATCTCATTGTGGTTTTGATTTGCATTTCCCAGATGAGGAGCGATGTTGAGCATCTTCTCATGTGTCTGTTGGCTATATGCATGTCTTCTTTGGAGAAATGTCTGTTAACATCTTCTGCCATTTTTTAATTGGATTATTTGTTTTGTTTTGTTTTTTTGGTGTGGAGTTGTATAAGTTCTATATATATATTTTAGATACTAACCCTAACCCAGTATGTAATTTACAAATATCTTCTCCCATTCATTTAGTAGTTTGCCTTTTAGTTTTGTTGATTGTTTACTTTGCTGTCCTCTATCTCTCCCTCTTCTTCTTCTTTTTTTTTTTTTTAATGAAGCTAGCTAAAGATTTATCAATTTTGTTGATCTTTTCAAAGAACCAGGTCCTGGTTTTATTGATGTGTTATATTGTATTTTGGTTTCTTTTTTGTTCATTTCTGCTCCAATCTTTATTATTTCCTTCCTATTGGTGGCTTTGGGTTTTGTTCTTTTTCTAGACCTGTTAGATGTAAGGTTAGGTTGTTTATGTGAGATTTTTATTGCTTTTTGAGGTAGGCCTGTATTGCTGTAAACTTCCCTTTTAGAACAACTTTTGTTGCATCACAAAGAATTTATACTATTGTGTTTTCATTTTCATTTGTCTCCATTTAGTGTTTATAATTTCCTCTTTGATTTCTTGGTTGATTCATTCATTGTTTAGTGGCATGTTATTTAACTTCCATGGATTTGTGTTCTTTCCAGATTTTTTCTTGTGGTTGATTTCTAGTTTCACAGAGTTGTAGTCAGAAAAGATTCATGGTACGACTTCAATCTTTTTTAATTTGTTGCCTTATTTTGTGGCCTAATATGTGATCTATTCATGGGCACTTGAAAAGAATGTATATGCTGCTGTTTTAAGATGGAATGTTATGAATATATCTGTTGGATCCATTGGTCCAATGTGTCATTCAAAGTCACTGTTTCCTTGTTGATTTTCTGTTTGGATGATCTCTCCACTGATGTATATGATGTGTTAAAGTCCCCTACTATTATTGTATTACTATCGATTACTTCCTTTATGTTTGTTAGTCGCTTCTTTATGTATTTGGATCCTCCCATATTGGGTGCATAAATTTTTTACAGTTGTTCTATCTTCCTGTTGAGTTGGTCCCTTTGTGATTATATAGAGTCCTTCTTTGTCTGTTGTTGCAGTCTTTGTTTTAAAGTCTGTTTTGTCCTGTATAAGTATTGCTACCCTAGCTTTCTTTTCACATCCATTTGCATGATAAATGCATTCCATCACTCTGTCTTTTGACTATTTTGTCCATTTGCATTCAATGTAATTACTGATAGGTATGTACTTATTACCATTTTTTATTTGTTTTATGTTTGTTTTTGTAGTTCTCTGATCCTTTCTTCTCTTGCTCTCTTCTCTTACAGTTTGCTGGCTTTTTTAGTTGATATACTTGGATTCCTTTCTCTTTATTTTTTGCACATCTATTACTGGTTTTTGATTTGTGGTTACCTTTAGCTTTGTATATAACATCTTATGCATTAAGCAGTCTATATTCAGTTGATTGTTGCTTAAGTTTTAACCCATTCTTTTCTCCTTCCCCCCCCCCCATTTTAGGTATATGGTGTTATACCTTACATCTTTTTATTTTGTGCATCCCTTGACTGATTTTTATAGATATAATTAATTTTACTGCTTTTATGCTTCTACTTTTTTTTACTCCTACTTGTGGTCTTGCCTTTCTACTCGAATTATTTTTAACATTTCTTGTAGGGCTGCTTTAGTGATCATGAATTCCCTTAACTTTTGTTTGTCTGGGAAATTCTTTATCTGTCTTTCTATTCTGAATCATAGCCTTGCTGAGTAGAGTTTTCTTGGCCACAGGTTTTTTTTGTTTTTGTTTTTTTCTTTCAGTGTTTTGTATATATCATGCCAGTCCCTCTGGCCAGCAAAGATTCTGCTAAAAAATCAGCTGATTGCCTTATAGGGTTTCCCTTGTATGTAACTGTTCTCTTTTCTCTTGCTGCTTTTATATTTATTTACTTATTTATTTATTTTTTCTTCTATTTAGGCTCCACACCCAGTGTGGAGCCCAACATGGGCTTGAACTCACAACCCTGAGAGTTGGACCCTTAACCAACTGAACCACCCAGGTGCTCCTCTTTTGCTGCTTTTAACATTCTCTCTTTATCACTATTTTTTGTCATTTTATTTTCTTGGTGTGGTCCTCCTTGGGTTCATGTTGTTGGGGACTCTCTGATTCCTGGATCTGGATTTCTGTTTTGTTTTCTATCTCTTTGTTGGGGATCTCACTGAGGTCCTCTACTCTTTTCTCAAGTCCAGTGAATATATTTATGACCATTAACTTAAATTCTCTATCAAGTATATCTCCATTTCATTTAGCTCTCCCACTGTGATTTTGTCCTGTTCTTTCATTTGGGACATATTCCTCTGTCTCCTCAGTTTGTCTAACTTTCTGTGTGTGTTTCTCTGTGTTAGGAAAGTCAGCTACATTCCCTACTCTTGAAAGTAGTGGCTTATGAAGAAGAGGTTTGTAGTTCCCTGCAGTGCAATGTACCCTGTTTACCAGGACCTGGCACTTCAGTGATATCTCCTGTGTGTGTTGCCTGTGTTTTACTGTTGTGGATAAACCACTATGCCTTCAGTACAGTCATATGCAATGGCTCTCTTTGCCTGTTGTGGGCAGGGTTTGGTCCCTGTGGTGTTCATGGGCCAGTCTGGGGCCACCTTGGATTTGAGTTGTGTCAGACAAGGCATTTGCCAGAGATGCAGTAGCACCAAACTGCAGGGTACTTTCTGTGTTCTCCCCTAACATTCTTTCTGCCAAACGTTATAGGGATTTATCTTCCTTGTGCATGTTCCCTGTGCCTGAAGTGCCTGGTATGAGGTTTGTTTGCTTGTTCTCTGCACCCACGGAGCCCTTCTCTCCCCTGAACAGTCATGCTGATCCATTAAGCTTTCACTGCATCTCCACCTTTCCCACCCTCTTCAGTCCTACAGTTAAGTGTGTAGAGTGTCTATTCTGCCGGTCTTTGGGTCATTTTCTGGGTTATTTACAATGATACAGGTGTTATCTAGTTGTATCCATGGGACAAAGTAAGCTTAGGAGTTTTCCTACTCCACCATCTTTCCCACTAGTCAAGAAATATTAAAGACAGAACAATGGAAATGACTCAATATGAAATACAGGAAATAGATTGGGGGTGGAGGGAGATAGGGCCTCAGGAACTTTTTAGGAAGTATAAGAAAAAATCTTAAAATTCATGCCATTGGAATCCCAGAAGGAGAGGAAAGAGAGTGGGGTTTAAAAGGTATTTGAAGAGATGATAGCCAAAAACTTCCCAAATGTGATAAAAGACATGAAAGTGCAAGGTCAAGAAGCTGAGTGAATGTCATATAGGACAAACACAAGGAAATCCACTCCAAGAACACATCATCGTCAAACTTCTCCAAACTAAAGACAAATTAAAAAAATAAAGCATCAGTAGAAAAAGGTCATCACCTTACCAGGGGTCGGGGGGAGGAAGGTTATCTCAAATGACAGCAGATTTTTCATTAAAAAAATGAGGCAAGAAGATGCAGAAAACTTTTCAAGTGCTGAAAGAACAGAACTGTCAGGTTAGAAACCTGTATCTGGGAAAAACATCCTTCAGGAATGAAAGGGAAATCAACACATTCTTAGATGAAGGGAAGCTAATAGGATTTATCACCAGCACAACTATCCCAACAGAATGACTAAAAGAATTTCTATAAACAGAAAGTGTAAAAAATAAAACCTTGAAATATCAGGAAGGGGAAAAAGAAAACAGAGCATAAAATATATAAGTAAATTCAATAGGGTTTCCTTCTCTTGAATTTTCTAAATTAAATTTGACAGTTGAAGCATAATTATAGCATGATTTAATATAAATGTATGTAAAGGACCTAATTATGATAATTATACTATAAATGAGGGTGGGTAAAAGACATAAAGAGAGATAAAATTTCTGTATCTTATTCAAGTTGGCAAAATGGTGACACCAGTAGACTATGTCGTTATGTATATATTACATAATATCTAGAAAGCACCAATATGCTATACAATAGATATACAAATGTACACTCAAACACAAACACTATAGAGAAATCAAAATGGAATTCTAAAAAATGTTCAGGTAATACACAGAAAGGAAGGGAGATAGGAAAAAAAAAGGAGATTACAAACAAAAAACAAAAAAAATAAAATGGTTGGGGCACCTGGGTGGCTCAGATGGTTAAGCATCAGCCTTCAGCTCGGGTCATGATCCCAGGGTCTTGGGATAGAGTACCGCATTGGGCTCCCTGCTCAGCAGGGAGCCTGCTTCTCCCTTTCCCGCTGCCCCTGCTTGTGCTCTCTCTGTCAAATAATAAATAAATAAATAAATAAATAAATAAAATATTAAAAAGAACATAAAATGGTAGACTTAAGCCCTAACTTATCAGTAATTACATTAAAGTGAGTAATCTAATACACCAATCAAAAGGCAACAATTGCCAGAATGAACTTAAAAGCATGATCAAATTAAATGTTGTTTCCTAAAAATACAATTGAAATATAACAGAATAGGAAGGTTGAAAGTAAATAATTGAAAAAAAAGTATAACATGAAAACTTTAAAGAAAGAATGAGTAGCTATATTAATATCCACTAAAGTAGACTTCAGTGCAAAAAAAAATACTGAAGTATGGAGTAAAATGATATAATAATAGGGGGTTAATCCACAAAGAAGACAATAATCTTAATGCATATGCACGAAACATCAGAGCTGCAAAATTTATGAAGTAAAAACTGATAAAACTAAAATAAGAAATACATAAGCCTTCCATTATAATTGTATATTTCAACATTTCATTCTTGATAATTGATAGAACCTCTAGACAGCAAATCAGCGAGCTATATGAGAATTCAATATCATTGATAGCCAACAGAATCTAATCAACATTTATAGACTGTTCTATGCAACAGCAGTAGGATACACATTTTTCAGTCAAAGCAGAAATCAACAACAAAAAGCAGTAGGATATTAATTTTTTATTAGATATATGGATAGCAAATATTTTCTACTATTCTGTAGGCTGCCTTTTCACTTTGTTGATTTTTTTTCCCTTGCTACACAGAACCTGTTTAGTTTGATATAATGGTATTTGGGTTTTTTTGTTTGTTTGTTTTGCTTTTGTTGCCTGTGCTTTTGGTATCATATTCAAGAAATCGTTGTCAAGGCCATTGTCAAGAAGACGTTTCCTTATGTTTTCTCCTATGTGTTTTACAATTTTAGGTCTTACATTTAAATCTTTACTCCATTTTGAGGTGATTTTTGTGTATGGTGTAAGATAAGGGTTCAGTTTCATTCTTTTGCATGTGAGTATTAAGTTTTTTAGCACCATTTATTAAATAGACTATCCTTTCTCCATTGTATATCCTTGACACCTTTGTGGAAAATCAGTCGACTATATATGCATGGGTCTATTTCTGGCCTCTGTTTTCTCTTCTATTGGCCTATATGTCTGTTTTGTGCAAGTACCATACTTTTTTGATTGCTATAGCTTTGTAATTTATAGTTGATCCTTGAACAATGCAAGAATTAGGAATGCTGAGGGGCACCTGGGTGGCTCAGTCGAGCGTCTGCCTTCGGCTTTTGTTCCCTCTCTCGCTGTCTCTCTCTCTGTCAAATAAAAAAAAAAAAAAATTGGGAATGCTGACCCCCCACACAACTGAAAATCCACATAAAACTTTTGACTCTCCAAAAACTTAACTACTAATAGCCTACTATTGATTGGAAGCCTTACTGATAACGTACAGTCTGTTAACACATATTTTGTATGTTACAGGTATTATATACTATATTCTTAAAATAAAATAAACTAGAGGAAAGAAAATGTTATTAAGAAAATCGTAAGGAAGAGAGAATACACCTAAGTACTATATTGTATTTATAGAAAAAAATCTGCTTGTAAATGGACCTGCATAATTCAAACCAGTGTTGTTCAAGGGTCAACTATATTTTGAAATTAGGAAGTATGATGCCTGCATATATAAGGAACTCCTACAACTCAAAAACAAGAAATAAATAAGTAAATAAATAAATAAACAACTTATTAAAAAATAGGCAAAGACCCTGAATAGACATTTTTCCAAAGAACATATACAAATAGCCATCAGGCATATAAAAACACACTCAACATCACTAATCATCAGGGAAATGCAAAAGAACATATACAAATAGCCATCAGGCATATAAAAATATGCTCAACATCACTAATCATCAGGGAAATGCAAATGAAAACACCAGTGAGGTACCACCTAACACCTTTTAGGATCACTATCAAAACAAAAGCTAATAAGCACTGGTAAGAATGTGGAGAAAAGCGAACCCTTATATAGTATTCATGGGGATGTAAATTGGTACAACCACTATGGAAAACAGTATGGAGGTTCTTCAAAAAATTAAAGGTAGAGCTACCATATGATTCAGCAATCCCACTTCTAGATATATATCCAAAAGAATTGAAATCAGGATCTTGAAGAGATATATGCTTTCCATGTTCATGATAGCACCATTCAAATAGCCAAAACATGGAGGCAATCCAAATGTCCATTGATGGATGATGGATAAAGAAAATGTAGTATTTAAATACAATGGAATATTATTCAGCCTTTAAAAAGAAGAAAATCTTGCCATTTGTGATAACATGGATGAATCTGGAGGGCGTTAAGCTAAGTGAAATAATCCAGACATGAAAAAAAATAGTACATGATCCTACTTATATGAAGAATCTAATAAGAGAGTCAAACTCATAGAAGCAGAGAGTAGAATGGGGCTACCAAGGGCTGGTGGGAGGGGAAAACAGGATGGTGTTAGTCAAAAAGTACCATTGTGGTGATATTTTCATGGGTTTATAATTATTTCCAAAGTCATCAAGTTGTGTATGTTAAATATTCAGCTTTTTATATGTCCATCAGCTTAATAAATGTAGAGTCACTTATTCTTTAAAAAAAAAAAGAAGGCTATAGGAAAATATCCAAATACTTGGCAACTAAAATACACTTCTAAATAATCCATGAGTCAAATAAGAACTTTCTGGGAATATTAAAAAAATGTATATTGAACTGAATGAAAATGAAAATACAACATGTCAACATGTGTAGGCCATAGCTAAAGCATTGCTAAGAATGAAGTTTATAGCACTAAATGCATATGTTAGAAAAGAGGAAAAGCCTCAAGCAAAAATATGTTACTACCGTAAGAATTTACAGATGAGATCGGGCGCGTTCACAAAAAAAAACAAAAAAACAAAAATAAAACACACTTAAAGCAAGCAGAAGGAAGGAAGTGATAAAGAGAAGAAGAAATCAGTTAAATTAAAAACAAAATAAATAATGAAACAAAAGCTAGTTCTTTGAAAAGATTAATAAAATTGACAAGTTTCTAGAAAGACTGACAAAAATGAAGACACTAATTACCAGGATTAGAAATGGAACAAAGGATATCTCTACAGATATCAAAAAGATAATGAGGTAATATAAATAATCCTACACACATAAGTGTAATAACTTACATAAAATAGAGAAATCCTTAAAAACTCGATGTCCCATAACTTAGCCAATATGAAATCAATAATTTGAAAGCTCTTAAGCTATTAACTAAATCTGCAATGGAAACATTCCCAAAATAAATATTCAAGTTCAGGCAATTTCATTGGAAATGAAATATTCTACCAAATGATTAAAAATTTATCACTAAGTCTACACAATCTCTTTCAGAAAAGAGAAGAGCACCTCCTAATTCATTTTAGGTTGAGAGTATGCTCTGATACAAAACCATATAGCAGAAAAAAGAACTACAGACAGAAAGCCCCCATGAACATAAATGCAAAAATCCTTAACAAACATTATCAAATAGAATTCAGTAATGTATAAAAAGAATTATACCTCAAAACCTAGAGGGGTTTATTTTAGGAATGCAAGCCTCATTATTTTATTTATTTATTTATTTTTAAGATTTCATTTATTTATTTGACAGAGAGAGACACAGTGAGAGAGGGAACACAAGCAGGGGGAGTGAGAGAGAAGAAGCAGGCTTCCTGCCGAGCAGGGAGCCCGATGCGGGGCTTAATCCCAGGATCCCGGGATCATGACCTGAGCCAAAGGCAGACGCTTAACGACTGAGCCACCCAGGCGCCCCAAGCCTCATTATTTTAAATTCAATCTTGTAACCCACCATATTAACAGGCCAAAGAAAACACTTTTTTTGCTAAGATCAGAAACAAGGTAAGGATGTTCATTCTCACCACTCTTATTTAACATAGTATGGCAAATTCTACCCAGTGAAATAAGGCAAAATAAGGCAAAATAAGGCAAAAATAAGGCAAAAAAAAAAAAAATAAGGCAACTATATGGCAAAATAAGGCAAAAAATTTAAAAAAAGGAGAGAAAAGGCATTTTTATTGGAAAAATAGAAATAAAATGTTTCCTGTTTGCAGATGACATTATCATCTATCTAGGGAATCTCAAAAAATCTACCAAAAAAAAAAAAAAAAATCCTAGCACTAATAAGTGAATTCATCAAGATAACATGATACAAGATCAAGATAGAAATAGCAACTGTACCTCTATATACTAGCAATGAACAGGTGGACACAGAAACATTATAATTACAATTATAACATAATAACATTTACAATTGCTCAAAAAATGAAAAAAAAAACCAATATAAGTCTAACAAAACATGTATAGGACTATGTTGAAACTACAAAATGTTGATAAATAAAAGAAGATCTAAATGAATGTAGAGCCACTTCTTCATGGTTGGAAAACTCAGTATAGTCATGATTTTAATTCTCCCTAAATTGATATGCAGGTTTTAGCACAGTTCCTAGGAAAATCCCTGTGAAAGGTTTTGTAGGCATAGACACAATTATTCTAAAATTTATATAGAAAAGCAAAGGAACCAAAATAGCTAAAATTGTTTTGAAAATTAAGAATTTTTAGATTATTTATTTATTTATTTGAGAGAAAGAGAGAGAGAGAGAACAAGAGGGGGGAGGAGCAGAGGGAGAAGGAGGCTCCCTGCTGAGCAGGGGCCCCGATGCGGGACTCAATCCTACCCTGAGATCATGACGTGAGCTGAAGGCAGACGCTTAACCCACTGAGCCACCCAGGCACCCCTGAAAATTAAGAATTAAGTAGAATTCAGTTGACTTGATTTTAAGGCTTATCATGTAGTTATACTGACCAAGACATGTGGTATTGATGGAGGATTAGTTACATAAGTCAATGAAACAAAGGGGGAACTCAGAAATAGACCCATACAAATATGCTCAACTAATTTTTAACAAAGTTGCAAAACCAATTCATTGGAGGAAAGATAGCTTTTCATAAGCAGGGGGGAAAAAAGGAAATCTCATCCAAAACCTAACATCTTACATAAAAATTAAGAAAAAAAATTTCACAGACTTAATTGTAAAATGTAAAAGTATGAAACTCTTAGGAAACAAACAAACAAACATCGAATTCTTTGGAATCTAGATCTAGGCAAAGAAGTCCTAGACTTGACACCAGAGCAGGAGCCACAAAAGGGAAAATGGACAAGTTGGACTTCATTTAAATTAACTTTTGCTCTATAAAGACAGCTGGATGGCAGTGCAAGTTACAGACTAAGAAAATATTTGCAAACTACATATTTCTGACAAATGGTTATGTATAGAATAAAGAACTCTTAAGACTCAATAGTAAAAAAAAAAAATCTGTTAGGAACTGAGAAAAAACATGAAGAGACATTACAGTGAAAATACAGGTGGCATATAAGCACATGAAAGCATGTTCAACATCATTAGCCATCAGGGAAATGGAGATTAAAGCCACAATAAAGTATCGTTACATGCCTATCAGAATGAGTAAAATAAAAACAAAAAAACAAAAGCAAAACCAAAACCAAAATGGTGACAACATCAAATGCTGTCAGAATCAGAGAAACCGAATTACTCATACATTCCTCATTATATTGTGGGATGGTCACTCTGGAAAACAGTTTGGCAGTTTCTTCAAAGAATACACATGAAACTATAAAACTTATGTCCACACAAATACCTGTACCTGAATGTTATAACAGGTTTATTTATTATAGCCCGAAGTGCAAACAACCTGTATTTCCTTCAACATGGATATGGTTAAACAAACTGGTATAATCTTACTACAGAATATTACTCAGTAATTAAAAATGAACGAGGTATTGATACATGCCTCACCTGGAATGAATCTCCAGAGAATTAGGCTGAGTGCAAAAATTCAATTCCCAAAGGTTTCATACTGTATGATTCCATTAATACAATATTCTTGAAATTACAAAATCCTAGAAATAAAGATGAGTGATTGTCACGAGTTAAGGAGGAATTGAGTGTAGTTATGGAAGCAGGAGGGCAACGAGTGTAGTTATGGAAGAGTAACATGAGTGATACTTGTGATTATAGAAATGTTCTGTATCTTGACTGTATTATTGCCAGTATCCTGGCTGTATTGCACTATAATTTTGGAAGATTTTACATTGGGGGCAACTGAGTCAAAGGTACATAAATTCTTTCTGTAATTATTTCTTAAACTTCATGTGAGGATACAATTATCTCAAATTTTTAAAAGCATTTAATTTAAATATTGATAGAAACACTTTATGAGTAAAAACTCAGTTTCTGTTGAAGTTTGATTTTTTTTTTTTAAATCTACTTCTATTCCATTTAGTTGCACGTGGTGACTGGTGGAGGGATGAGCTGTTCGTAAGTTTTTACAATAAAATCATCTAAATTTTCAAAACATAAAATAATCCTTGTTTTGCTTGATCCCAAGGAGCCAAAATTTCTACATATTTGTTGAAATCTGCAAATCTTTAACTCCCTTGAGCATGATTACTATGATTTGAAATTCTTTGAAACCAATGATTCATGGAATAAATTTAATTACTGCTATTAGTAAGGTAGCTTTAGCATATAATTTTTTTATGCAAATGTGTATGTATTTTTATTTTATCTCCTTTTAACCTCAAACTTATTTATGGAACAGTTGTCCCATTTAAATGCACGTCCCATTTAAATGTTGGTTAGTTTGACCTACCTATATACAGAGCTCAGATGAGGTGTTCCCTTGAGACTGTCCCTTTACTATTTTCTCCGTGTAGTAGGGATGTATGATTTTATTCCTTTTGTGCTTAGGTCTTGGCTGATTCATAACCATAGCTTCTATTCAAAGCCAAGATGAATTATAGGTTCTTTGGCAAATATAATAGAGTATACACTTACTTTAAGAAATGTTTACCGTAATACTAACATTGTATTATAGGGATATGTATTTAGACTTCTAAGAAAAACATTTACAACATTATTTACAACACCCTCTTTCTTGCTGTTGACATTATGAAACTACTTTCTTTCTCACAGACTTTTACACTTTTCCTGAATACCTTTGGGACACTGCCAAACTATGCTCATAGTCATTGTCATGGGGATGCTTTTGCATCCAAAACATAAACCTCTATGATTAAAAAGTGAACTGTGTTTTGGAAAATATATGAATAAGGAAGCAGAAGGTGATTAACAAGTTGTACTTATTAACATTGTTTAAAAAAATGTCAGGGAGTACTTTTCCAAATTCTCTGAGGAAAGAATAAAATAAAATGAACCTAAATTGCTTTAGAAAATGTTTAGTTAGGAACTAAGAAAATTTTTTTGACTTACAGGTTTGTAAAGAAACCAAAATCTCTACTAAAGATGATAAATTTCTTCAACATCTTAGTATACAGTAGCAGGAAATTCTAAATTTTAAAATCCTCTTCCCCTAGACCAGGGTTTCCCAAGTTTGACACTATTGACAGGGTCAATTAATTCTTGGTCACATAATTCAGAGGGCATCATGCACATTGCAGGATATTTAGCACCATTTCTGGCCTCTATCCACTAGATACTACTATGACTTTCCCAGTTGTGACAATGAAAATGTCCCTAGACATTACCAAATGTCACCTATGGGAGGCAGGGGAAAGTTACCCTGGTTGAGAACTACCAGTATAGATCATTGATTGGCCTATCCCATGTTAGAATGGGAAAGTCAATGTCTAAGGTTTTGTGAGTCCTCTTTTTCGTCTTCAGCAATGACTATTTCTGATCGTCTTTACTCTACTGCAATATCCAGTCTTGTTTCTCTGGTCTCATCCCTTGCTTTCAGCTGATGTTTTTATCCTTATACATTAGTTAAATTTTCCTAGTGAGTTTCCTTTCCTATTTCAATATGATTCCTTCCTACCTTCTCTTCTTTCCTCAGATCTCTCATTTCGGGGTGTCTGGGTGGCTCAGTTGGTTAAGCGTCTGCCTTTGGCTCAGGTCATGATGCCAGAGTCCTGGGATCCAGCCCCACATCCGGATCCCTGCTCAGCGGGGTAGTTTCAGGATGTGTGGAGCTTGGCAGGGTCAACTCTAGAGCAGGGAGAGACCTAGACTTAAAAGAAATATGAAACCTCTTTTTGCTCTGCCTTCAAATTAACTAATATACTCTTGTTTTGTTTTCAACTGCTCAGAATTCAAATGTAATTTAGAAATGCTTCTTGTTATTTATAATTATTGTTTTATAATTTACTGGAAAGGTGTATTTCTTTTCTAATCAACACTTTCTGAATAAAATTGAACCTACTGATGATGTGAGATCTGAGAATTCTTCATATCCAGACCCTAGTCATTGGCTCTGTTGTGCCTCAAAATCTCCTATGGAGCTTTTAAAAAATAGCAAGGCCCTATTCCCAGTGATTCTGATTTACTTATTTCTCTATGGGATCTATAACATAATATTATTTAAAAGTATCCCATAATAATTAAATGTGTAACCAGAAGTGAGAATGTTTTGCAAGGAGTAGGTCAGGGAACACTTCCATTATATTTATCCAAGGCACCTCTCCAAATTTGCCAAATTAAAAAGAATGGATCCCCATATTATTTCCATCCCCACTAAAGCTTGCAAGTCACTGTTTAGGTAAACTTAGTTAAATTTACCTTTAATCTGCTGATAATAGTAATAAGGCTTTGCTTCTGTTGCCTTACATAGCAGTCTATTTTCTGCCTTGTTTATATTATCTCTAGACCTACAGAGATCAACCTATATAGTGTCCTTCTTTTGACTATATCCTACATTGTTGGAAATCAGTGGAGATAGAGACCACAGGCACTTACTGGTAGAAAAACACAGTTTAAGCATAAAGGCATACCCAAGAGAGCAATAATCAAACAAAATATAGAGGCAGTAGGAATAGACTATATTGTTTATTTTAGTGAACTGAGTTTAATTGGACTATCATTATTTACCTCACAGTCCAGAAATAGTTCATACTTCTGAGTTGTGTCACTGGGCTGAAGAGGCAACCGAAATTTATAGGAATTTATATGCTGCATGGGGTTGGGCCAATAGGCAGTTGCATATACATCTGATACAGGCAAATTCTAATCTGTGTTCCAGAATGGGAAGAGAGGGTATACCCATATTTCTCTGAATCAGTCTTTAAGGCAGAGCTCATTCACTTGTTAGCACCCTCCCAGCTACTTTTCTTCCTTCCTCTCTTTCTTATTTTCATCATACCTCCCTTTAAACCACTGGCATTTAACCCTGGCTGCATATTAAAATCACTTGGAGAACTTAAAAAGAAGTACAGATGCCTGAGATTCATCTCCGCTGATTCTAATTTAATTGTTCCAATAGGGACCTGAGCCACTCTATCTTTTAAAAAGTTTCATAGCTGATTTTCACATGCAGCCAATATTGAGAACCATTGAATAAAGAACTTTTGTATTGTTGGGGAAATACTTTTTTTTTTTTTTGGCAATAAAGGAATCATTGAACATATCTCATTTCAATTATTATAAATTGATCCAAATATATATACTTATATGGATGAGATAATTGTACCTTTTGAGAATAGGTTGTTAGACCAGAGACAGACCTTCCCCTAACACTTAGTCTTTCCTTTCTGGGTAACATGTAAGAGATAACTAAAATCTGGTTTGAGGGCCCCAGTTACTTTTTTCTTTTTTATCAATTTTCTTTAGTCTCAATTAATTTGACTGTCTAAATGTGAAAAATGCACTCTTAGGTTATGATGTCAAGTTAACCAATAAAAGAAGCTAGAAACTGTAAGAAAGATATAAAAAATACTGGGTGGTTCCTGCCCTCAGGGAGTAACTGTTTAAGAATTCCATGTATAGGTGTAAGATAGTGTAACAGTAAATAATATTTACTAGTATATAAAATTTATGTATACTATAATATATACTGTTAAAAATTATTTTAAGAAACCCACAGTATTAGCCTCCAAAAGAAGAGAAGAAATGAGGCATGTTGTAGGAATACACAGAATGGAAACATCATTATAGACTATAATAGTTTGTGAGTGTTTAATAGATAGGATTTATAAAACAAGGAAGATTATGCCTTATGATTAGGTTTTGAATGTCTCCTTTGGCAGAAGAAGGCAGAGGGCAAAACATAGCAGCTGAAAGAAGCAGTGTGAAAACAAGTGCAAAAGCTAGACAGTGCCAGGTACACTCAAGGAAAGAATGAATAGCTCATTAAGAAAAAAAAAAAAAAAGGATTTAAAAAAGTTACTTGGGATTTGCTTGAAGCATGTATAGGACTCAATCTGTAAAAGGCTTTAGACATCAGGTAAAAAGGTTGAAAATTACCTCTAATTAAGGGGGGGGCACTGGAAGGCTTTTTAAAATTTTAAATATGTAAAGGAAATAAGAAAAAACTCTCATTGATCCCCTTGTTTGCAGTCAGTCAAACTTCCCTTCACTGATATGAGCTATACCATGGATCCTGGCATCATAAGCCCTCTGAAAATTGTATCAAAGCTGAATGTCTAGTTTATTGCCAATCTAAAGGAAATGTTACTATATTGTATATTTAAAGGTCATAAAATGCTGTCAATGAAGTTTGTGATTTTTTTTTTCTCAGATGAATGTGGTCATGAAAGCAATATGCAGGCAGATGTTTAATATAAAGTATCCTTCACTTTCAGAATAAACAACATATGGGACAAGTAGCCATTTTACTTGATGTGCTGAAGTTGAAAATAGTTCAGAACAGATCTGTTTTGATTTAGTTTATCTCTATCATAGCACGATGCCGACCAAGATGTTTCAGCAGATTACAGTTACTATGGGGGCATATTGTTAATTTCTTTAACTTCAAAGCTGCTTTTTAAGTATCCTACTTTGTTCAATGGTATGGCAATGAGAGATATATTCATAACTAGTGGAATTTAAAAAAAACTTTTCTAATTAGTAAAATGATATGTGGGACTTTTATATTCTGAATAAAAAGAGAAAGACATTCTAACCTGGGAAATGTTAGAATCAGAAAATATTATAAATAGGATTGATCTCTTTAATTGCTCAGATCTTGTCCAGAGAAGTAAATTGAGCTCAACTAATCCATTCTGTTCCTTTTTAGCATATTTATGGAAAATCAGGCAATTAAACGATGAAAGAGGGAAAAAATAACTGATGAATGCATTTTATAGTCACATATTTTATTTTTAGTTAGAACTTTCAGTGTCATTTTATTGCAATAAAAAGTATTTCATATCAACCAAAGGAAATTTAACATTTAAGTTGCATGTTAAAAATAAAATTTATTGTTTCCCCCCAATTCAAATGTACTATATTTAGACAACAAGAATGCTAACTATATAAAATGAATATTTTGGCAGGGAATTGATGGACATCATGTATTAAAATGCGTTTACATTCAAATGTTGTTTTTCTTACCCACCACCATCTCTTTGCCCTAAATAAAAAAATGAAAACATATTTTAAAATTTGAATTACTTAATCTCAGAGATGGAAGGACCTAGAGGTCCAGCCAATACAAGACTCTTTTCTAAAGTGCCTCTGACAGGTGGACACCCAGCCTCTGCTTTCATGAACATATATCACAGTGTTAATAGGGACAGGCTGCTGACCACTTCTCTAGGCCACTTGTCCTATTATTCAGCAAATCCTAATTTAGCTCTTTGATAAATGTGACAAAGGAAATAAAATATGTTCATTTATTTGTTTTTCCTGCCAAATAGAAAAGCAAATTGCTAAGTTAGCACAGTTCCATTGTCGATACTCTCTTCACCTCCCTCATATATAAGCACAACAGATGTTCTTGGCCACATCTTAAGCATCTGTAGATGCATCCCTAAATTACCCTGGCAGAAAGGATCTCCCCTTGAGGTAGCCCCAGTTAAACAGGTTGCCTGAGGATGGTAAATTTCTGGGAATTTGTGGTAGAAAAAAACCTTTCTAGACAAAGTTGGGCTTGTCAATATTAAAAGATACCTTTTTACAGTTGTAAGAGGTTTTGCATTCTCTGCCGAATCTCCATGTGAAAAGGAGGCAGAAAAAGTAGGGGCTTTCTTACCAGAGAGATGGAAAGTCAAATCTGTCTCCCACATTTATTGATTTTTGATCGTGGACAAATTAGGTAACCTTTTCAACCTCAGCTTTCTTGGGGAGAATAACAAATATGTTCTAAAGAGTAATTGCCAGTCTGTGGTGGATATTATATTTCTATACCTGTGTAGAAGAAGGCACTACTTCACCTCAATCTCAATTTAGGATTCTGAATTGGGGGACAAAGGGCTCTGATTCTCATAAGGGAAAAGGATTTTGAAATGGGCCATGAATTTAGGTTTACCTACAACTTTTTAACATGCATACATCAATTTCCCTTTATATTACTTATTTATAAAATACTTCATGTTCACTTTAGAAAATACAGATACATACCCTGAAAGCATAAAAGCCTGTGACTTACATATTATGTTTAATGGAATAATTTACACATTACTACCTATGTGACAGTATCTATAGTTCTTAGGCCCTATGTAAAAAATAATAGTTTTTAGTTTTTATTAATTCATTATTAATTTAGACTATCCACACAGAGATAAACAGATGTAAAACAAAAACTTAAAAAAAACCTCTCAAGTATTTAATAACTCTTTTGTAGGTTCCATAGAGGTAAGGAGACTGAGATGTGACTGTTTAACTTCTAATTGGCCAAAAGTGAACTGCAGGATTCAAATAATATTTTCAGAAACAGATAATTAATTTACATCTAAATGATTATTATACTACTCTAGAAAAAGAGTTAAATATAGTTCTAAGAATAGTTGGTTGGCTTTTGGGAATCAAAAGAAATGTAGATGGTCACGAAGATATAAAAAGTAGTTGATTTCTAGTGTTCCTATAAATTTGTAATTCTCTTATGTTCTGAATTATTCTTTCTTTTGTTCTTTATTTTTGTTTTTAGGTTTTTGCTTTTTGTTTGTTTGTTTGGCATGGACTTTAAAACTATTTCTTCTTGGTTCTCATTCCAGGATTATTTTCCTGTTTTCTCAATATCATTTTAACTAAAAAATCAAGGACAGAAAAGATACATATTTTAGACATAGTAAGGAATATTCTCATTAGTGTCCCATCAAATGCATAGCATAAATTTCTCTAATTCAGAGAACCATTTTCATTGGTGTTTGATATTTTAATTTTATGCTTACAGATTTCAGAAAAAGACTGTCAGAATAGATGAAATTCATTTCTAAGAAAAATGCAACATTCAAGTGTTATGAAAGGTTATATATCATGTAGTTTCTGGTATATGAAGTCATTTGAGGAACTACACATGGGATTTAAAAAAAAAAAGATACTCCAAAATACCAAAATAACTTTTACAGATAAAATACCAGAATAAAAGACAATATATTCAGAATTATTTTTAGCCATCTTTTATTTATTACTGGCCAAAAAATGGCATTTCAATTATAGAGAGGTTTAAAAAGGCAAGGTTCATATATATAATTATAAAATATTAGGACTGGAAATACCCTCAGAAATTGCCTGAATTTTTTTTTTTTTTTGACAAAGTTCCTGAGTGTTTGGAGGCAGGCCCTTATATCATAAAAGCTTTGTTAGGTGTATTGCGGTATCTCAAACTTGTGTGGTCTCATTCCCTGAGTAGGTGCTTAATGTATTTTGGCTGTATTTCCAGCAATAAGTGATTGCTCTGCCTAAGGTCATATAGAAAACCACAGCAGTACAATATCCTTGGCCATTCTGGGCCTGTGGTCTCCAGGCCAGATCTGTCCATGACAACTGGTTATATTTGGTGGATACTCCCAAAAGTTAGTCAAAGTTTGGGACACAGTTTAGGTAAGAACACACACTGGGGATAGGCTTACAATTCTCCCATTTTTGATACTAGCCAGATATTATTGCTCCAGGTGCCGTTAATTCAATTATATAAATCCATGTGTCTAAGTATGTGTCTAGAAAAAAATAGTAATAATGGAGACCTTTAGATTTAAAGTCTCTTTTGTTGTCCTGCCCTAACTATGTGATCTCAAGCAAACTTTCAGGCCTCTGCTTCTACATCAGTTAGTGTGATGTAACGGGATAACTATAATGTAGAAATGTCTATAACGTAGAAAACAGAAGTTTTTATTTCTAACACCTATTTGTTAGTTGCAAGATCTGTGGCAATTACTCCTCTGAAATTTGTTTTCTTCACTTATAAAATTGAAATTACAGTAATAACAAATACAGTAAATTTGTACTTATCCTTCACAAATCAATTCTGTGCTATCATCACTCAAAGCTCTGTAAATCCTCCTACCACCCAGGCAAATGTAAGCATCCATGCGTGCTTTTATAACAGCACTTACACACTGGTTTATAACTTTCTTTGCTTTTTTTCTCCCCCACTATATAGCGTACTTCTAGAAGGGAAAGATTGTTTTGTTCATCACTGTTTCCTAATAATAGTACAGCACATGGTCTGTAGCATGAGCTCCATAAATGTTGACCAATGAATGAATTCATAAATCCCCCTCCATTCATTCAACATTTAATAAATATTTACTTCACAACTATGGTATTCTAGGTTTTCATTTTATAATATTGATTGCCTGAATCAGTGGGCTAATTTTCACCAGGATTTAAGCCATACATGACTTCAAATTGGCTTACCAGATGTTAAAAGCAAGACAACAGACCCCAAATGGAGTCACAAATGCTAAGAAATGGAATTTCTTCCCAGAAATGGAAATGGAACTTCCCAGAAATGGAATCTTAGCCCAGTCAATCAAGAATCACCTGATCAGCGAAATAAGTCAATCAGAGAAAGACATGTATCATATCATCTCACTGATTTGAGGAATTCTTAATCTCAGGAACAAACTGAGTGTTGCTGGAGTGGTGGGAGGTGGGAGGGATGGGGTGGCTGGGTGATAGACATTGGGGAGGGTATGTGCTATGGTGAGTGCTGTGAATTGTGCAAGACTGTTGAATCACAGACCTGTACCTCTGAAACAAATAATGCAATATATGTTAAAAAAAAAAAAAAAAAAGATAGCAGGAAGGGAAAAATGAAGGGGGGGCGGAATAGGAAGGGGAGACAAACCATGAGAGACTATGGACTCTGAGAAACAAATTGAGGGTTCTAGAGGGGTGGGGGGTTGGTGGGATGGGTTAGCCTGGTGATGGGTATTAAAGAGGGCATGTACTGAATGGAGCACTGGGTGTTATATGCAAGCAATGAATCATGGAACACTACATCAAAAACTAATGATGTAATGTATGGTGATTAACATAACATAAAAAAAAAAAAAAAGAATCATTTGACCAGCACTAGTTAAGTAACTTGCCTGATAGACCCCTTCTATTCTGAAAAGTAACTTTGTAACAACCAACCCACTTTTTTCATAGTCTATCTTGTTTCTGCTGTCTCCTGCCTATCTTCATTTTGTATAGCTCCTCACAGCTTCTTTCTTTTTGCTAGATTGGATGCTGCCTAATTCAAATAAGCTTTCAATCAAATAAACTCTTAAAATTTTTAATATGCCTCACTTTATCTTTTAACATAGTACATCTTCCATATGGCTTACTTTATTAGAACAAAGAATAAGAGACATAGTAAGTATTGTTTTCTAGAAATAAGTTTTCACTTGCCATATGTCTGTCTTCTACAACAAATTCACCCATTATGATTGAGTGGTAAATTGTCTCTCTATTGGCGTTCTCATTTTCAAAGGTCACTGGAGTCATTTATATCCCGTAACAATATATTCATGTTTTTTCTATTTATGTTTTGACCATCTTATTTAAGTCAAGACATCCATGGGAAAAAAAGAAAGGGTCTATATAATACATAATAAGTTCTAAAATATAAAACTATGTTTCTTGCACAGAAATGAAGCATTTAGTTAAATCAGCAATTTGAGTATAGAGCCAAACACCAGCAAAAAGGATTTAAATAAAACATATGAAAACATTAATTGATATATACCCTTGGAAAATTGTTTATACCTTTGCGGAGCTTACCTTTCCTATATTCATTGTAATTTAAATTCTTTATATGCAGGAATTAAAAACAATCTCAACACTTAATGCTTTGAAATATTAAGAATAATTGTCTTCCAATGATTTTGGAAGATTTTTACTTCTTTTCTCAAGTGCTTTCTTTACTCCATTATTTATTTTTTCAATAAACATGTATAAATAAACTTATGTACACTGACAGAACAATAGTTATTTCTCTTTTAGAAATTTCTCTTTTAGGGTGCCTGGGTGGCTCAGTTAATTAAGTGTCTGCCTTTGGCTCAGGTCATGATCCTGGAGTCCTAGGATCAAGTCCTGCAATGGGCTCCCTGCTCAGCAGGGAGTCTGCTTCTCCCTCTGCCCCTCCCCTCCTGATCATGCTCTCTCTCTCTCTGTCTCTCTCAAAAATAAGTAAATAAAATCTTAAAAAAAAAGGAAATTTCTCTTTTAGAAATTAAAATCTTATGAGAACGGTACACTAATAAAAATTGAAGATTAGTGAAAATTGAAGAAAAATGATTATAAAATTTTTATAATTTTTAAAGAGCTATTATTTAAATGGGTATCAAAATTAAGCTTAAAACAATATAAAGTCATTTATTAAAATCTTCCTTAAAATTACGTTGTTATGGTCATTACCAAGGCCTTGAATTCTCTAATCCAAAGGAATTTATCACCTTTCAGGACAGATCAATGTCTGGGCAGGATTTTCCTGACTTTTGGCCAGATAACTTTATTATTTTGAAAGAGTGTGGGCTCTGTAATTCTGCTCACAATCAATACTCCTTCTACCATCTGCAAGCCTTCATCCAGCTGATCCTAAATGTACTAAATGACTTCCTGCGCCTTAATTGCTGCCCAGTGTTCTTTCTTTTTATTATAGATCAGGCCCACTTCCTTGATTAAAACCACTAATTTTCTGATCCTACCATTTATTTATTGATTCACCACATTCAGCATACTCTTGAATTTCTGTAAATGTATGCCCAAGTCCACCATTCCTCAAGATACAATATCTTTTCTGTGAAGACTTATTAGGATACACTTGACTTTCAGTGATCTTTCCTTGCTCTGAACTCCTAAAGCCCTCATTGCCAGCACTACTTTCAGGACATCACTTTACTGTGTGCACAGTGTCAGTCTCCCTCTTTCCCCCATCCCTCCTCTCCTCTCCAAGGTAGGCTGCTAAACATGAGGAATTCTGCACACTTTATACAACAATATCTTACCCACTGCATTAGCTGCACTAGCTATTCAGGATAGATGGTCAGTAGATCTTCAGAATTTCCAGTTGATGTAATGTATGAGGTGGAAGAAATTTTAGAGTACATCCAACTTCATGTTATAACTGAGGAAACTGCGCTTATTTGACCCATTCAAAGTCATCGAGTTATTAAGTAGCATAATTGCTACTAAAATTCCAATCTCACTTTTAAATTTATATCTACCAACTACATACTTCATATACATTATGGATGTATAACAAATATCGTTGATTAATTTGTCAATCTATAGATTAAGATGCCTTAATTTTAATATTTTAGGGCAAAGGAAATATATCTCTCAAATTATTAAACACACATATACTTTACCACCTTTTCTGAAATTATATTTGTGATATAATTTATTGTATTTTTATTCTTATAAGTTCTTCCAGTATACTTGGTATACTCTCACCTCAGGGACTTTGCATTTGCTGATACTTTACTTATAATGCTCTTCCCCCACAAAATCTCCTGTAGTTGACACTCACATATTATCCTCTCATGCAGTTTTCTATGCCCTTTCTATTTAAAAGTCCATCTCTTCCCCCAACACTTAGTATCTCTGTCCCTAGCTTTATTTTTGCCCATAAAATTAATGTTACACAATATGCCATAAATTTTTCAAATTTATTTGTTTGTTGCTTGTTTCTCCTACCTGGAATACAAGTTCTAGGAGGACAAAGTTTCTTTTATTGAGTTTGTTTACTATTCTGTCCCCAATGCCCAGAATATAGTAGGAGTTTAGCACATGTCTATTAAATGTCACTATGCCAAGAGAGTTCTATTCTGTATATATCATATATTTTATGCTTATAACATCTTTTTGTTTCTTTAAATAGAAAAATAAATGGTATTTCTAATTTTAGAAAAATTGCCTTCTGACTTTTAAGATTCTCTTCGTTTTCATATTTGCTGGCCCACGTAGTAAGAGACTACCAAATATGACAATGAGAATAAGGGTATAGAGATTGTGAACCCATTTAATTAAAAATTGAGCCTTCTGATTTTGTCAGTCTAGGTGTGAAAGTTTGAGTTGAACTTGATTCATTAAAAAGGCATTTTCCTGAGAAATCTCTGGAAAGTCTTTTAACTGAAAACTTGAAGTTGGTAGCAGTTTGTCCTATGACTTACTGCAAAGTTAGTTTTTTTTTTTTTTTTAAGATTTTATTTATTCATTTGACAGAGAGAGACATGGCGAGAGAGGGAACACAAGCAGGGAGGAGCGGGAGAGCAAGAAGCAGGCTTCCCACTGAGCAGGGAGCTGGATGGGGGGCTCCATTCCAGGACCCTGGGATCATGACCTGAGCCTAAGGCAGATGCTTAATGACTGAGCCACCCAGGCATCCTGCAAAGTTAGTTTTTAAGGACAAAAAAATGTTCTTAGAGTGTATTTAAATTTCACGTCCCTGTAAGCAAATTAAATCCTAAAAATAATTAATCTTTTAATCTTGAAACAAACTTTGGGAGAGAATAATTGTTTATGTTATCAGTTCCTTAACTATTTGGATAATTCCCCCCAGCTTTGTGTAACATGTTATATGCTAAAATGTGTTTCAGATATTTTATAATTCTCCTAGTACTGACAAACATTTTATATTTGGGAGACTTCTAGAAAAATTTCTCTCAAACTGAAGGGTGGAGAAACACATGCTTTCTATACTCTCCAAATTCCTATGGTGAAACAACTCAAAAATGTCATATTTATGAGCAAGTTTGGCATTTGCGTATTTGTGGAAGAAAATGCCTCCTGGGGGACCTGGGTGGCTCAGTTGTTTAAGCGACTGCCTTCGGCTCAGGTCATGGTCCCGGAGTCCTGGGATTGAGTCCCACATGGGGATCCGGGCTCAGCGGGGAGCCTGCTTCTCCCTCTGACCCTCTCTCCCCTCTCATGCTGTCTCTCTCTCTCTCTCAAATAAATAAATAAAATCTTAAAAAAAAAAAAAAAAAGAAAGAAAGAAAATGCCTCCTGGATTGTAGAAATAGTTTGGCATGAGAACTGAAGTTTTCACATTTTTTAAAGTAATTTTATTTTATTTTATTTTATTTTATTTTATTTTATGAGGGAGAGAGGGCAAGAGAGTGAGAGAGAGAGAGAGAGAGCATGAGCAGGGAGGGGCAGAGGGAGAAGGAGAGAGAATCCTAAGCAGGCTCCATGCTTAGCACGTAGCCCAAAGGAGGGCTCGATCTCACAACCCTGAGATCATGACCTCAGCCAAAATCAAGAATGGACGCTTAACTGACTGAGCCACCCAGGTGCCCTGAAGTTTTCACATGTTTTAAAAATATGATTCTTTCTCTACCTCTCAGCCTAAATTTACATACACATGTAAATATATATATATATATATATATTTATAAACACAAACATATATATAACACACACATGTACACACAAACTCTAGTTACTGTTAATCACAGGTAAGGAAAAATAAAATGCAACAAGCATATGGGTGATTTCTTAAAATTTTTTGTAATTTGTATTTCTGCAGATATTATTTTCCCATTTTTGTTGATGTTTTGTGGGCATAAAGGACATACTAAAAGACTGTTTCCTTTCCTCACTTATTCTCAGAAGCAACCCAGCTTATATATTTCTCAATTTAGACAAGACATAGGACATTTATATGTATGTACATACATGTATATACATACATTTATTGGTTTGAATTTGTTCATCCTTAATTCATTCAACAAATATGTATTAATATCTAATAAGAGCTAGACATTGGGGTAGGTTTCAGGAAAATAAAATAGAAAGTTACTGTTCTTTTCTCAGTTTAATCAGAAAGATAAACAAGCCCAGTGATGTGGTAAGTAGTCTAAAGGTACATTCAAATGCTATTGACACAGAGAGGGGAAATGTTTAATTTTTTTTGACTGACAAGGTCAAAGGAGGATTCTTTTGGCACGTAGCATTTGAATTGGCCCTGAATCATGAGTAAGAAGGGAACCTAATGTATACAGGAAGGAATAGCATTCCAGAAAGAATATTCAAAGCTGTGAATGGGCTCTGATAGGCAGTAACATTAGAGGTAGTTTCAAATGTTGGGAACTCAGGGTATGTAGGGTGGAGGTGGGGATTGACCTTTAAGAGATATGATTATAAAGATTGGCAGATCATCAAAGGCCTTTATTTCATGCTAATTTGTGGAAATCTTATTTGGTAAATGATACAGTTTATTACCATTTAGAAAACAGAATAAAGCAAGGTGATCAGTTTCTAAGGATAAGCAAAAATTATTTATCAAACCTATACTATTTTGGGAGCAAAAAATACTAGATATAAACACGATGACTACCTGTATTCTGATTTTTCATGAATATTGCTGAGAAATAAATGAGAAGCTCAGTAGTGAACAGTGCAGAGATTTAAATTACATGTTATAGGATTATTTTGATTACAATGAGTACTAATTGAAAGTAGGTCAAAAAAATCTTTTTAGTAATTCTAGTTCCATCTGCCTTGTGGATCATATGTTTTAGTTATTTAAATTTTTTAACATTCTAAACATTTGCAAGAATTATCTCATGCATGAATTTTATTTTATAACAAATCATTATTTTATTTTTAAAGTATTTATTTCTTATGTCTATTTTAGTTGCAGAAACAAATAATTCAACTTGGAAAAAGTAGAAGGATATCCTGTGCCTTGATCCTGTTTTTCCATTTAATGTTCTAGAGCTTTGAAAAGAATGCTTGCTTGTTGAGGACCTTTTTATTCAACTCTTTGAAATCCTGTCCCCCAAGGTTTTGATGATCATGAAATATATCAATTTAATGAAATTGATAAAAACTTACGAACCATCCCAAGGTAGAGATCTTCCAGTCTCCAAAAAGGAGGCTAACTTCATCAAATACCTTAATAAAAACTGTTCTGAAAATACTTATGTATCCTTATGATAGATTTGAACTATCCAAATACAGAGCTCTATTTCCAACCAACATCATTTTATCATTGCTTAATACTTTGGCTATTATTATTTCTTCACATGTTATTGTTCTCAGGAATACCTTAGATAGGCCTAAATTTATTACTCAGGAAGTTTAATTCCCTAATCGAGGACTTTATTTTTGACACATATTTGAAATTGTTTGGTGTGCTATGAATTTAATTCTTAGATCTTGAATGATTTCTTCTTTTGTCCTTTGATCTCAGAAGCTGAGTAAAAATTATTGTTTCATGATAACATTCTTGATGTATAATTCACATAATTTACATACCATATAATTCACCTTTTTAAGGTGTACAATTCTGTGGTTTTTTAGTATATTCACAGAGATGTGCAACCATTACTACTCTCTAATTTTAAAACATTATTATCACTTTCAATTCTCTCCTCCCCCTAGCTCCTAGTAGCCACTCCTTTACTTTTTGTCCCTAAAGGCTTCCCTATTTTGTTTTTTTTAAGTAAATGGCACCATACAATATGTGATATTTTATGCCTGGCTTCTTTCAATTACTGTTTTTTCAAGGTTCATCATGTTGTAATGTCCATTCATGTATCAGTGACTTATTGCTTTTATTGTTCAATAATATTCCATGGTATGGATAAATCACATTTTGTTTACCCATTTATCAGTTGATAGGCAGGTTCAAGTTTTGAGCTATTATAAATAATATTGCTATATATATTTTTACACTCCCCTTGGGCATACACCTAGGAATGGAATTTCTGGGTCATATGGTAACTCTGTGTTATTTTGAAGAACTGCCAAACTATTTTCAAAGGTGCTGCACCGTTTTACAATCACCAGTCATATATGAGGATTTCAATTTCTGCACATCCTACCAACACTTGTTACTATCTGTATTTTATGGCTATCCCAGTAATAGGATATAAAATATCTGTTCATTATCTTGACTGTGGGGACTTCCCCACAGTCCTGAGTGTGTGTGTGTGTGTGTGTGTGTGTGTGTGTATTCTTAACAAAATGTACACCTTATGGGGCACCTGGGTGGCTCAGTCATTAAGCGTCTGCCTTCAGCTCAGGTCATGGTCCCAGGGTCCTGGGATGGAGCCCCGCATTGGGCTCCCTGCTCCACGGGAAGCCTGCTTCTCCCTCTCCCACTCCCCTGCTTGTGTTCCCTCTCTCGCTGTGTCTCTCGCTGTGTCTCTCGCTGTGTCTCTGTCAAATAAATAAATAAAATCTTAAAACAAAAACAAAGGGGCGCCTGAGTGGCTTAGTCCTTAAGCGTCTGCCTTCAGCTCAGGTCATGGTCCCAGGGTCCTGGGATCGAGCCCCACATCGGGCTCCCTGCTCGGCGGGAAGCCTGCTTCTCCCTCTCCCACTCCCCCTGCTTGTGTTCCCTCTCTCACTGTGTCTCTCTTTGTCAGATAAATAAAAATCTTTAAAAACAAAAACAACAAAATGTACACCTTAAATATGTACAGCTTATTGTATGCTTGTCATATGTCAATTAAGCTGTTAAAAAATGAAGGAGAACTTAAGACTTTTTTTTTTTTTTTTAATTTTTAACATGCGCACGCAATGGCCCAACGGCCCCAAGGACCGTGGAGCGGCGCGCGGCAGCCCCGGCCCTGGGGCGGGGTGGGTGGCGGAGTCTGGGGGAGAAGGGACTCCTCCTCCCCACGGCCCGACCGCCCAGAACTTAAGACTTCAAATCAACAAAAACTAAGAGAATGCCTTGCTGGGAGACCTGCTCTCTAAGAAATACTTAAAGGAGTCCTTCAGGTGAAAATGAAAGGACACTAATCAGTAATTCAAATAACACACAATAATGTAAAGAACACTAGTAAAGGTAATTTCAAACTTAAGTATGCCAGACAGCATAAATTCATGTTATTTGTAGGTCATTTATTCTTCTACATAACTATAAACACTGTGAAACTTAGAGCATTGAAGTTTCTAATTATTATTGAATAATTTATTTCTCCCTTCAGTTTTGTCCCTTTTTCTTCATGCATTTTTTTTTTTTGTCCTTTTTCTGGTTGCATAGACATTTATATTTGTGCCTTTTTCCTGATTATTTGACTCTTATCATTCACAAATGCCATCCTTTCTGCCCAACAGCACTTTTTGCCTTAAAGCCTGTTTTATGTGATATTACTAGAGCTACTTCCACTCTTTTTATTTCTGTGGCTTTGGTATATCTTTTTCCATCCTTTTACATTTAATCTATTTTGTGTTTGAATCTAAAGTGTGTCTCTTGAAGAAATTATATAGTTGAATCCTATTTTTAATTCATTCTGCTAATCTCTGTCTTTTGATTAAGGTCTTTAATCCAGTTATGTTTAATGTAATTATTTATAGAATTCGGAGTTATGCCTACAATTTTGCTGTTTGTTTTCTATCATGTTAGATTCTCTATCTTCTCCATTATCTCCTTCTCTTATGTTAAATAAGATTAAATAATAATATTCCTACTGTATCACTAATTTTGTTTTTTCTTTTAGTAAAATTTTAAACTATTTTCCAAGTGATTGCCATGGGGATTGCAATTAACATCTTAATTTAAACCAGTTTAGTTTACTGTAATGCAATTTAATTTCAATAGTATACAAAACGTTTGCCTCAATATAGATCATTTTTTCCTCTATCCCTTGTGCTATTAACTTCAAGCAAAATGCATCTTTATACATCATAACCCCATCAACACAATTTAAAAATCAGTCTTTTATTCAATTGCCTTTTAAATTATATTGAAGAAAATATATTAAAAGAAAATACGTTTATATTGTTTTATATTTACCTTGATAGTTAACGTTACTAATGCTCTTCATTTCTTCACATGGATTTGAAATACTTTCTACTCTCTTTTCATTTCAGCTTGAAGGATTCTCATTCATATTTCTCAAATGGCATGTCTGCTAGCAAAGAATTCTGTCAGTTTTTGCTTTTCTGAGAATGTCTTAATTTCTCCATTTTTGAAGTACATCTTTGCTTACAATAGAATTCTTGATTTACATTATTTTCTGTGATCCCTTTGAATATGTCATCCAACTGCCTTTGGCCACCATGATTTCTTTCTTTCTTTTTTTTTTAAGATTTTATTTATTTATTTATTTATTTATTTATTTATTTATTTATTTATTCATTTGAGAGAGAGAGAGAGAGAGTGAGAGAGCCAGGAGGGAGGAGGGCAGAGGCAGAAGGAGAAGCGGACTTCCCTGCTGAGCAGGGAGCCTGATGTGGGTCTTGATCCTAGGACCCTGAGAGATCATGACGTGAACTGAAGGCAGCTGCTTAACTGACTGAGCCACCCAAGTGCCCCAGCCACCATGATTTCTGATCTGACCTCAGATGTTAATCTTATTGGGGAATCACTTTACATGATGAGTCACTTCTGTCTTATTTCTTTGAAGTTTCTCTTTGTCTTAGACTTTCAACATTTTCACTATGATGCATATCAATGTTGACCTCCTTGAATTTATTCTATTTGGATTTTGTTGAGCTTCTTGCATGTACGAATTCATGTTTTTCATCAATGTTAGGAAGTTTTAGCCATTATTCCTTTGAATTATTATTATTTTTTCTCCTTTCTGTCTCTGTGCTTCTTCTGGTACTCCCATTACTCATGTGTTGGTGCACTTGAGGAGCTGAAGCTCTGTTCATTTTTCTTCATTTTTTTTTTCTTTCTATTCCTCAGGCTAGCTAATCTCTATTATTCTATATTTCTATATTCAAATTTGCTTATTTTTTTTTACTACCAGCTCAAATATGATCTTGAGCCAAGATAGAAAATTTTTCATAAGTTATACTTTTCAACTCAAGAACTTCTGTTTGGTTTTTGTAACTTCTGTCTTTTTAATAATATCTATTTGGAAAGAACTTTCCCACTTTTTTAATGCTTTAGACATATTTTTCTTGATTTCTTTGAACATAATAAAGAAATAAGAACTGATTTAAATTCTTTGTCTAGCAATTCTGATCTCTGAACTTTCTCAGTGACAGTTCCAACTATTTTTTTTTCCCTGGGTATGAGACATGCTTTTCTGTTTCCTTGTGTGTTTCACAATCATTTTTGTTAAAAACTGCACTCTTAATATAATGTAACAAATCTGTAAATTAGATTCTCCACTTCCAGATTTTTTTGTTTGTGTTATTGCTATTTGTTTGCTTAGTGACTTTCTTGGAATAATTCTGTAAAGTTTGTGTTTATATGTGGCCAACTGATATCTCTGCTGACTTAGCTTAGTATTCATTTAATGATTAGATACAGATTTCTTTTAATTCTTTGAACCAGTAAATCTACCAGCCCTGCAACAGAGGTCTGTGTATGTTTTGGGGCATATTTTCAGTACTTTGACAGCTTACAATCCTGCCTTAATCTTCTTTTTTTCCTTGTGAAGGTTAATAGTAGATGAGAGATTAAGATATTCTGAAGTCTCTTTTGGACATATGCATCGTTCTGTACTTTTGTGCAGCCTTCTAGATCTTGGGGATATGTCAGAGACTTTCAAGGTCCCCTATGGACATTTCATTCTCCAGACCTTTAAAATTTTTTGTTAACCTCTTGTATTCCAACTGTTTTCACCAACTCGGGCATCTGCCTTGTTAAACAATTGTCTCTAATTTTATTTCAACAAGGTGTTTTTTTGTTGTTGTTTATTTGTGTTTTGTTGTGTTTTGTTTTTTAACTGAGTAACCTCTGAATCAGTCAAGTAAAGACAAACTCCAAGTATAAGGCTTTTCTAGGGAGCTGCCATATATGTCAAATAATGAACATTTTTCTGGGTTGGCACTTTTTGGAGACTTCCAAACATATTGCGTTCCCTCTAGGCTGAGGGAAATACTAGTTGCTAGGCTGCTAGTATTCACGGATAAAGGGCTATTAATCTTCAATGCTGCTATGGAGCTGGGAGAGAGTAACAGGCATAGCACAAGTTAAAATACCACCAAGCTTTGTTATTTCTGAGGTAAAGCTATTTTCCTTGCACAAACAGTCCTTGAATTATTATAAGTCTGGTTAATTTCCAGAGTTTAAAAAGTTGATGCAGACAATACTTGACAGTGTTCTTGATGCTTTTATGGAGAGGCAGACTTTTTTCGAGGTAATTATTCCATCATTCTGAAAGTGTTTCTCAAATATTTTTTATACTTTAACAAAATCCTGCAATTAATATATCCTTCAGCTCAGTGTTAGATACCAGTGCTGTGTTTTCTGTATGATTCCTGAAATATATATGTTGTTTCACTTTTAGGGCAATTTACTCCATACCATCATATACCATAATGACATTTGTTGTAGTAAAGTCAGACAGCCAAGACATAAATCTGTGGTATTTCCCGCATTCCATGCTGAAACTCAGAGATATCAACATTGCTTCATTAGTTTGACTATTTCAATTCTCCAACGAGGAAGGTTGCTAATGTTAAACAACAATCTACATTTTCTCTTAGAATGACAAATAATTTTTTTAAGTGCCCCAAAATGGAAAACACTGCCTTTTAAAGATGGCACCGTGAAAATAAAACAGCCATATTTCTATGCCAAAGTTAATAGCATGAAAGGAAAATGCATGTATGTGTTTGTAGAAGGAAGAAACAGAAGAGCACACTTCGAGAGTTGAGGACATCCTGTGCCCCATCAGGATTTAGGCTTGGTGCCAGAAAAGCCAGTTTTGTCACTTGTATCATTTATGTACCAAATATATCACCTGAATTGTTTCTCACATTCATCTCAGAAAAACTCTCAGTATTTAACCAAAGAGACAATAACCATTTTATCAGTTCTGTTCCCTAATTACTTTCACCCTTAATAAATGGTACAGAAAAATGCCCTAAAGCTATGAATCTATAAGCACTAGATGCTGTAGTAATTCTGTATAATCTAATGTACTGGGCAGTGACTGCATTAAGAAATTGGAAACAGATTAGGGCACAAATTGAGCGCTTTATATTCATGTCTGTCTGCATAATTATTAAATATTCCACTCATGAACTTCAAGGGACTTCTAGGAATGAAGAAACTAAAGCAATGCCTCATATCTTTAGAAATTTACTTGCTTTGGGAAAAGTATAATATAATGGTTAAAGCAGAGGATGAAGAGAGCCTATAAAAAAGGGACTTTTCTTCCTATATCACTATGAGCAAATCAGCATTATCTTTTATCTTACGCTGATATCTAGAAGAATATCTAGTATGGGTATTGAGTAAATTTTGGTTTAATGTATCTGACTTTAATGTAGTAAAAATTAAACCAACGTGATGCTAAAAAGATAGGAGAAAAATTAACTGAACAACAAATATTTAGCAAACACCTGTCATGTACAAGATGGAGGAATGTGGCATGATTCTGATCTTTGGGAAATTTAGAGACTAATATTGCATATGAATCAGTGCCACTCCCAGGCAGTCCTTGATTTGAGGACACTCCATTGATATAATGTTCATTTGCACAATACATTGGTCATTATTTTATCCTTCCTCCCTGAATATTCCACATGAGATACACTACCTTTCCAGTTGTTCATTGTCTAAGGATGATCACAAACTACTTTAAAATAAACAAATAAATATGAGTATTTTAAAATATCAACAAAAGTACAGAATAAAAAATAAATTATTGAATTGATTGATTTGGGACATCAGTGATAAATTTGATAAAGTAATTTCAGTAAATTCATGAAAGTAGATGATAGATTATATTAGAACATAAACTGAGGCAGATTGAGAGTTTATTTGAGCAAAAATCTATTTGAGTCAGGCAGCACCCAATCTAGCAGATAGAAAGGAGCTCCAAAGAGCTATACAAAATGCAAGACTTATCTAGGCAGAAGAGAGAGGGAACAAGGAAGTTATGTTGGCAAAAAAAGAGGGCTGGTTGTTGCAAAGGTACTTTTCTCTGGAGGATGGTAAGGGCCTATCAGGTAGATTACCTAGCTAGTGTTGATCAGGTGATTCCTGAGTGACTGGTTTAAGATTCCATTTTAGACCTGAAGTCTTGGTTTGGTAATACAGCTCCATTTTGGCTCTCTTGTCTTATTTTTAACAACTGCAATTGGTTAAGAAGGAAGTGAATTTAAAAAGAGTATAGAAAGCATAAAAGCATGATTATTTCAGGAAGTTTGACTAAATGGAAAGATAAATGACAATTTTGATAAATGGGTTAACACACCCATTTATCACAACCCAGGCAGTCTTAATTGTATATAACATAGCAATGTGCCAGACACAAAATAAGCCTTCAAGAAATGGTTAAAATGTTTGTTATTCTTGGCTATGATGATTTAACACACAAGAAATATTTTATGTTGCTTCATAATAGAGAATTAGGTCAATAGGTAGTAGTTATCTAAAAGCATACTTCACGCTATTCTAGTATAAACTTGAACAATTCAAACTATTCAAAAACACTATGTGGCATTGCAGAAATAGTGTTGATTTAAGAAGGGAATGAGATGGGCCCAGGATGAGGTCATCATGACACAACATCTTAGTAAATGCACTATAATGTTAGGTGGATAATACAACCTTTCTGGGCCTTTTTTTGTGATTTGTCATTTGTGAAATTAAGATTGTTTAGAAAATCAGTTATTATAACCCATGTAAAATCTCTCAGAAAACTTACTGGCACATAATGGACAATTGATAAATGTAGGCAATTTGTTACTTTGTAGAGAGATCCTCATTGAAAATGCCCAAGCTGAGATGAGTTGTTATAGATGTTGGAGAAGAGGTGAAGATGGATGACTTAAATGTGTGCCTCAAACTTTAATATCTTAATACCCTTTGATCAGGTATCTAGCATCCCTAAGGTTCTCACACTGGCAAAAAAATAGTAGGAGTTAAGATTAGAACTGAGAACAATAGAATGCATGTTCTTTTCAAGTCATATCTATACTGTATGAAAAGATACTATTCACAGCATATGCAGCTTCTTTCAACAAAAATACAGTAGCTTAATTGACGCAGGCAGTCTGGGTCCGAGGACATAGAGGGATGTCCTGCAGGACCAGCATTCATGCAACATAGAAATTGAATGCGAGCTGGAGAAAGTGAAAGCAGTGTTTATTGAATAGCATGAATGACAGAGTATAGCAGACAGAGTGTCTGGGAGACTCAGGAAAGAAAGGGGAATGAGTCTCATAATTGCTCGAGCTTTGGGGTTTATATTGGAAAGGGATCTAAGATACTTGTTCCTTCAAGAGTTCAGGGTAGGGTCCGATCGAAGGTGAGTGTCAGGTGAATAGTAGATGTTATTCCATAAATCACTGCAGGTCAGGAGTACTGATGCCAGCATCAGCTGAGGTTTGTTTGAAGCTAATGTCCTAGAACATGTTTGGTATCTGACTCTTCTTAGATGTTATCAGGTGTTCAGAGTCTAGGACAAAACTTAGAGAGTGATTCACTTTCTAGATTTCCTCTTGAAGTGGGAACATAGGTTCTTTGGCTTATCCAGAAATGGGGCCTAGAGGAAAATCAGCAGAGACGGAGCCTTTTTAAAATGGAGTCCCTTCAGCTTCCCTATTTCATAATTATAAGCAAAAGTATAGTCACCTTACTAGAAAGGACGTTTTTGTTGAACTCAAACTGCCCCTTTCCTTTTTTTTTGGACACAGGCATATTTCTGGAATTCAATGTGGAAAAATGTCCCCAGTTGTATATTATTTTTAAAATGCATATTTCCTTTCTTGAAAAATGGGAGTCATTTGATGTTATGTAATTATTTCCAAAGCTTATTGGTTTATCTTATTATCTGAGCCATTCATTAGTTTGAAAAAAAAATAGATGTATTAAATTAAGAATTTGGGACAGGAAAATATTTCTAAATGAGAAAGCTTGAAAAGTGCTTTTTTTTTTTTTTTTCTATTTTCCTCCAACTGTATATATACACACACAGCTGTTAAATTTATTGTTAAGGTTTTATTCAGTTTTTCAAAATTTGCAAGTCAGAAAACTGGATGGTTATGATAATCCTTAAGTATTTGATGATCTCTACCTACTTTTGTTACTGAGTGTAATAAGATATCTTTATCCCCAGGACAACGTCTCATGTTAAATGGCTTTGAAGCATTATCAACTGTTTGGGGATTGTTTGAATATTATCCAAAAAGTAGATGTAGAGCTTTCACCTGGTAAACTGAAATATGAAGTCACATTTAACATTCAGGAAAAGATTTAATAAATGCAAATATCTCACAGTAGTGGGCCATTCTAAAAATGCACTGCTCTTCTGTGCTTGAATCCCTCTGCAGGAGCAGCTTTTTAGCTTTTGGGCTTTGATTCTTACCCTTCAACCATAGAAGCTAGAGTCTACAGCTACTTGCTATTTGTGGCGTCTAGTTTCTAGTCACTAGTTAGGGAAGGATATGATTACATAAGGAGATAATATAGATGGAGAAAAGAGGAGGGCTCAGGACAAAGAATCACGAACATTTAGATGTTTGTTGAAGGAAAAGATAAAAATGAAAAAGCTAAAGAGGATAGAGGCAACAGGAAGAGGTTTTCAATGAGGTTAAAGTAAGCAAGTCTGTCAAATGTTCATGGAAAGTTATATTAGACCAGGATTGAAATATACATATTCAATTATTTTATTTAAATATTTAAATATATAATATAAAATATTTAAAATATATATAATTTTAAAATATAAGAAATTCAGAGTGATTTTTGTGTTGCTGGGCATTGGACACTTATTTGGAATTAGGAGTAAAGCTTGAAAGATGGTTCAGGAAGTAAAGGGACTCTGTTAAGTAACAATTTTTTCTAAGACATTTGGCTGGAAAATCCAATAGAAATATGACTGGAAAGATAGCGCAGAGTTTAAAGAGAGTTTTTGTTTTGTTTTGGAAGTGATTATAGAGAAGATGAGATCACATTTGGAAGTGATTATGGAGAAGACAAGATCATAAGTGTATAATCAAAGGAAAAAGATCCTTGAGGAAATAGAAAGAGAAGAAATAGTGATCACACACTAAAGAGGTAGTTACTGAGAAGTGGAGGGGAACCTCTTCCCTCTTAAAAATACAGATGAAGGAGAAGATTGTTACACATGGCGGCTGACTTGGAGCTCAGTGGCAGGGAGTTGAGGAAGAAGCCAATCCAAGGGCTTTGTTTTCTCTGTGCGTTATGAAGTGAGGACGATGTATTGAGACTGAGAGAAGAGAGAAGAGTGTGGAGGTCTGAGGAGGGTAGCAAAGTTATTAGATAGTTGGTAAGGACTATGAAAGATCCAGATGTCTAGAAAAACCTAGCAAGGGGGCCTAAGAGTTCTGAGGATTCCCTTGTGGGTTAGCAATCATGAATTTATAGTGAAAACAATCTGTCCATTGTAATTTCTCAACCAACACTCATTTTGGGATTGTGAGATGGGGCTGTGGGGGTGAGACATAAGTTTCAGAGAGTTAGGGGTGTTTCCAAGAGAGTGACAGTGGTGATGGATCATAAATGTATGAAGAATAAGGAAGGACATATAGCTGGGAACAGGCTACATGATTCAGTGTAATTGGGGCCAAAATAAATTCAAGGCCTCAGTGAATTTCAGTGATTTTTCACATAAAGGATTGGATGCTATGATCAATCAGAGAGATGTGAGAGTTGTTGATCTCAAAAGTGGAGTCAGAATGTGACAATTTTTTAATGCAGTAGGGTAGATGAGAATGTCATTAAAGATGAGTAGGCAAGGGACACCTGGGTGGCTCAGTTGGTTAAGCATCTGCCTCAGTCGGTTAAGCGTCTGCCTTTGGCCCAGGTCATGATCCCAGGGTCCTGGGATAGAGCCCAGCATCAGACTCCCTGCTCAGGGGGGAGTCTGTTTCTCCCTCTCCCTCTGCCACTCCCCCTGCTTGTACTCTCTTGCTCTCTCTCTCAAATAAATAAATAAAATCTTAAAAAAAAAAAGATGAATAGGCAAAATTGTTGGTAGTGAAGGCTTTAGAAAATCCCAGGCCCCTATGATAATGGCAGAGGATGATAAGGAAGATGTTAAGCCATATACTCTAGAAAAGAAAATTCATAACCAGAAGAACAATATGGAACTGCATTAAAAAGAGGGGAAGGTGGTGTAACTGGATAGCACATGCCTTGAAGGAGTAGTGGAGAATTTTGTAGGCTCATTTTATTTTTAAATAGAATATAATTTTTTGGAAATCATATCTGGGAGTGAACAAGGCACTGACTTCACCTCCTGATCATGAGGTATATGAGATAAATGGGTACATTTGAAACTTGAAAGGCAGATTTATTCAGTGCTAGCTCTAAAGGAGGATGGTTGATTTTAGGTGGTAATAGATGTGGGGTAGATAAATGCAGAGCCATTCATGTAAGTATCTCTCCCACTATACCCCTCAGTAAGTATTCTGACCATTATATTTATCATGTGTTTAGTGCTTGTTGTACACCAGACATATTGCAGATGTTCTTTTATTTCCATAGCAGTATTTACAGAGAAGGAAAACTAAAGTTCAGAGTTCAGATAATTTCCCCAAAGTCACCCAGCAAATAAATGTTACTGTTACAGTTCAAAATTAGGTGTAATGAACAGAATTCAATCTTAAATCAACTTAACCCCTGTAATCCTCAGTTTCCTTATCTTTAAAATGGAATGATACTAACACCTACTTCAGAAGGTAAACTAATCATATAAATTTCTTAGAACTCTGAGAAGCACACTAAATACTGAATACGTACTAGCAAAAATATAAACTACTTCTATACATTTTTCCATTTGTACTTGAGTGTGTAGACATAGGCTGAGACTCTCATTTTGCAAGTATAAAATACAATACATGCTTTAAAGGAGATTCTTTTTAAAAAAATTAAAAGGGTGTTATACGCAAACAATGAACCATGGAACACTACATCAAAAACTAATGATGTAATGTATGGTGATTAACATAACATAATAAAAAAATAGAAGTGCATATATTTAAAGTGTACAATGTGATGTTTTGATACATACACTGTGAAATAATGACAGTCAAGCTAATTAACATAGCCATCACCTCACATAGTTACCTTTTGTTTCCTTTGTGTGTGTGTGTGTGTGTGTGTGGTTAAGACATTTAAAATCTATTCTGTTATTCGCAGCATTGATGAACCTCGAAGATATTATGCTAAGTGAAATAAGCCAGATACAGAAAGACAAATACTGCACATTTTAATTTATATGTGAAATCGAAAGTACTCTAACTTAAAACTCCTAAAAGCAGAGAGTGCGTGCAGTGGTGGTTGCCAGGGGCAGGGGTGGGGGAAAGGGGAAGGTGTTGGTCAAAGGGTACAAAGTTTCACTTATGAGGATGAATATGTTCTGGAGTTCTAATGTACAGCAATGTGACTATATAGTTAATAATACACTGTATTGTATACTTAGATTCCTTATTTCTGGTAAGTAGGAAGATGGTCTTAAAACAATAGTTAAGTCTAGAGAAAGGGAACCTTAACACTTTCCACTCAAATCTATTTTAAAAGTTTATTGGGAAGAACCACAGGTTAAACTGATGAATAAATAAGAGGTAATTTGATGATCCTTTTATGATGGAAGATTCTTACCCCATTAAAAAATCTGAAATTTGAGGCTTCCTCATGAATAAAAATAACTCGGCCATCTGTGCAAAGTAAGAAAAAACTTGACCGTCATTAATGGTATGCTTGCATCTGCTACATTTGTGGGTGTGAAGGTAGCAGGACAAGAGCAAAAATGGGTGGGCCTGGCTGACAATGATTAAGTAAAGTGCTGGCATAATGGAGTATGATGGAGTATGACCACGGTGAGTCACTATGCCTGAATAGGCTTTCATATTACTGACGAGGACAATGTACACTTTGACATGGATGAGAGCTGATTGCTTTTGAGGAAAAAAGGAACACACCTCACATGACTCTGTTAAAGTGACTGTGGGCTAGCATAGAAGAACACGGTAACTAGGTTTCACTGGATAAAAATAAATAATGTCAGATAGAGCAATTATTTTCTGCTGATACGGATCCTGTTGCTTGAAATTTAATTAAGGTTTCTTTGGAAGCTATACAATTGTGCTTGAACCAGGGCATCTTCTTCATATTTCTGATGCAGCTTTTATGAGCCCTCAGGTAGCAGTGAGCTGAGGTCATGTTAAGAGAGGTATGCATGTCCTGTTTAATCTCGTATGACACTTGTTATTTTATTACTGTTTCATCTACTTTGGTGTAGGCCTATGATAGAGCAGCTTAGTTTCTTCTAACATGTTAAATATGTCCTGCCTTTGTTATACTCGACAGTCTGGATGTCATAAAGTCAAAGCTCTCTGTGTTCTAGGAAGTGGAAAAATAAACAAAATTTCTGCAATCCTCAGAACATTGTTTAACACTTACTCAGTGGCTGAGAATTGGAACCTTAATAGGGAAGGTGGTACCCCAGAGTGAAGCAACCTCTTCTCCCCTGCTTCTACCCATCCTCTTCTGCCCACCAATGAAGAGAAGGTGAATTAGAAGGGATAGAGGGGTCAGATGGTCCTCAGAAACGGTGCTGGCCATGGCTGCTGCAGGGGGACCTTCTTAATGTGCTGAGACACCGAAGATCAGAACCAAGACAACATTCTCTGCGCCTCCCACAAATAGGCTTTTAGCCTTTCTAATATGCGTTTTCTCTACCTATCTCGTAGAAGGAAAAAAAAAAACCAAACTACCCAATCCCTGAGTTCTTTTGCTGTCTTTTTCTTCCTGTCAGGTTTTAGAGAAACTAGGATGAGAAAAAGTTGCCTGCTTCATTTTCTACGATAGACTCAACCTAAAAGAGAGAAGCAAAGGTGGCAAAAAAAATCCTACTTGTGGTGAAAATCTGACTGAGAAAGAGTTGATTATATATTCATTTAGTGGTCTAAGGACCAAAAGTTACACATCAAGGTGTTGAAAATGAAAATACCATGCTACCTAAGCCACAGTTATACTAATTGATACAATATTTAAAACTAAAGCTTAGGGTAGAGAGCCTGACAACTGTGTACTTACGGGAAAAGGCTAAGAAAATAGAACTGTCCTGGGACATATCAGTCATTTTGCTTTTTCTACATATGGAGATCTAAAGCTCTAAAATAATGAAGGTTATCTTTTTTTTTTTTCTTTCTTTTTGCCTTTGAAGGCAGTCAATGAGCATCTTTCTGAAGTTGATTTTTTGACACCTTCTTTTCAAAGATTTTATGCTAGAGACTATGGCATATGTTGTAAACGTGAGGCTCCATTTCCTAGATGATATGATACAGATATATTTGGAAATTATTGGAAGTGCGAGAATAGAGGTCACATTTTTACCCCTTTGTAGAATAAAAATAACCTCTCTTTTACACATTATTTGTGATCATGTCTTCAAGAGCCACAGATAGGTCACATGTTTTAAAGAGGCAGGCTATAGGGGAAAAAAGTAAACAAAAATCCATCTAAAGAGAGCCACACCTGCTTTGCTTCAGTTGTCAGAGTTATTCTGATACAGAATGATACTTTGCAGGAGACATTTATTACAAGTGACCTCATAGGTGGTGTCTCATGTAAAAATATCTCACAAATTCTCACGAAGTGAGATGACAGAATATATGGATTGGTTATGGAAAAATATAAAATATCACAGTTTGTTATGAAGTAATTGAAATTGTTCAAGAAAACATAAAGTCATTGTTATTGAGAAAGATTGATTTGGAGATGTTTAAAGGTATCTTTTAAAAATGAACATAAATCATAACAATAGGATAGTTGGTCAATGGAATCTAAAATTGTAATTTTTTTATTATTATGTTAATCACCATACATTGCATCATTAGTTTTTGATGTAGTGTTCCATGATTCATTGTTTGCGTGTAACACCCAGTGCTCCATGCAGAACGTGCCCTCTTTAATACCCATCACCAGGCTAGCGCATCCTCCCACCCACCCTAAAATTGTAATTTTAGGTAAAGGAAATTAGATTAAGAAAAAAGGTACAGAAAAGGTGTTGAAGTGTGTGTGTGTGTGTGTGTGTGCATGTCAGAAATTACAGTCAACCTATCAAAATATGAGATGAGGAGCGATCAATATGGTAACTGCATTACTTGTTTTTATTATTTCCTCATCACTGCTCTTTTGTAAAAGCTGACACCAATATCCTATTGGGTCTATTCTGTTATTAATAAGTAAATTATTTAAGGTGAGAAAGCATTTGAAATAGTGATTTTATTTTCTTGAATTCTAGATTAAGACATCAAACATGAAGCCCTTCACCATTGTTACCTGAATTCCTATTTTCATTGAAGTGTTGGTGATTTTTGAATTAGTATTTTTGTATTTTGGGGGTAAATACCTAGTAGTGCAATTCTGGATTGTAGGGTAGCTCTATTTTTAACTTTTTGAGGAACCTCCATACTGTTTTCCAGAGTGGCAGCTACACCAGTTTGCATTCCCATGAAGTATTGGTGATTTTAAATGCCTACTCATTTACTGTTTTGTGCAAATAGCAGTAGTCATAAAATTACTAAGTTTAAAATTACCTGTTTACTCTATGGTAAATATGTTTTTGGAACTTTACATGCGTTTGCTCATTTTATTCTCTCAACATCCCCATGATTTAGATATTATTGTTATTCCCAGCTTACAGATGTAGAATGTGATGCTTAGAAATACAGTTATTTGTCTGAGGCTTCATAGCAACTCAGGTGTGAGACTTCAGAGCTTATGTTTCTAATCACCATAATAATTTTTTCTCCTGAATATAATGGACACTTAAGAATTCTTCTCTTGTGGGGGTGCCTGGGTGGCTCAGTCGGTTAAGGGTCTGACTCTTGATTTTGATCTCAGGATTGTGAGATCGAGCCCCATGAAGGGCTCCATGCCCAGCGCAGCCCACAGTCTGCTTGAGTTTCTCTTTTCCTCTCCCTCTGCTCCTCGCCACCCCCACCCCACGTGCTCTCTCTATCTCAAATAAATTAATTAATTAAAAAAATTTGTTCTGTTGCGGGGCACCTCAGTGGCTCAGTCGGTTAAGAGTCCAACTCTTGATTTCAAGCTCAAGTCATGATCTCAGCGTCGTGAGATCGAGCCCTGTCTCCAGCTTCACACTGGATGTGGAACCTGCTAAAGATTCTCTCTCCCTTCTCTCCCTCTGCCGCTTCTCTTTCTCTCTCTCTCCCCCTCCCTCCCTCCCTCTCAAAAAAACAAAAAGAAAAAAAAAAAAAAAAGAATTCTTCTGTTGTTTGAACTTTCCCTTCACTACAGTTGGATCATGGTTGGGAACCAAGTCCGTCTCTTGATTTTATAGGAAGGATTCACATTTCAGCTGGCTTTCCTCTTGCTTTTTCAAACAACAGCAGCTGTTGAGGGCTTCAAGATAGTCTTTACTCCAAAAGGCATCTGTTTTTACAATCAAGGAAATGAAATAGGGAGTTTTACCTGCTCACTGTCCCCAAGCATGGCACATGGGAAGAAATCCTTATTCTTCTCTGTGAAACTATGGTAATATTTCCTCCATAAGACTAATTAATTAGGCCACTGCCCTGTGCCTTCACTTTTTCAATGGCTCTCAGAGCCATTGCAGGTAGATCCCGTGGATTTTGCTTTTGTCTGGGAGCAAATGTTCTGACACATTTTGGTGTGTCCTTGCACTGTGTCTCTTTCCTGGCTATGTATGGCACACAAACCATTATCACAAACAGAACAAGTCATTCTTTCCATGACTACATTTTTTCTTGGCAGCCAAAGCAACACCCATCTCACATATCCTGACAGTGTGTCAGTTTCTTAAATTTAGTCAGTGATCATTAGGGATTCTCTGTCATATTTTCATTCAACACTAACTACTAGGGAGGCTGATTTGGACAGTGGAGGCTTCCAGTGGTTTATGATTTGTGGAAACATGTGATGTTTCTTTTTTTTTAAGATTTTATTTATTTATTTGACAGAGAGAAACAGTGAGAGAGGGAACACAAGCAGGCTTCCTGGCAAGCAGGGAGCCCGATGCTGGGCTCGATCCCAGGACCCTGAGATCATGACCTGAGCTGAAGGCAGATGCTTAACGACTGAGCCACCCAGGCACCCCACATGTGATGTTTCTTATGAGAGATGAGTTTGGCACAACTAAATCTACTAAAACACCACAATATTATTTTGCCACCATCCTTATTATTGACCCTCATAATTCAATACAAATCAGAGGCTTGACAATAGTTTCCCCTTCCTAGGGGAAAGAGTGAATTTAGCATTTTATCATATTCTGTTTAAATTTATACTCAGCAAGTCAATAATACAGATATATTAAAATATATCTATGCACCTAACTGAAATTTTCACTTATGTTCAAGATTTTGGAGCTTCCATTAAACACTGCTATTTTACTTTACATATGATTTGCTTATAACGTCTCAGGTATACTTAGACTAGAAAATTTTAACTGCTTAAGCCATAAGCTTAACAAAACCAGGAAAAGTCTTTCTATATCTTTCCATATACATATAGAACTATATATGTATATAGTATATAGTTTTATAAACACAGACCCATACATGTATGTCCTTTGTGTGTGTATATGTGTATACACACACATATATATAGATATGTAAACACATATACATTTGGTACCATATAAAATTATGTTCCTTCTCTTTGTCTTTTTCTCTCCTTATTTAGGAATGAAAGCTCAGTAATGCAGTCTTTAAGCAAGTGATCGACTCAGTTTTCACTTTTGTTATTCAGTTTTGAGGCTTTTAACAGATACTCTTAGCCAATGCAAAATATACATGAATTGGAATACCTTTATAATTAAATAAATTACGATGCATGTAATCTATACAATAAGTCATATTATTCAGTCTGTGGTGCCCTTTCAATTCTCTGCATGAGATTTCTGTCTAAAAGGCACTAATAGAGACATTCTGATCTTGAAAAGAAAAGTGAGGAAAATCAACATCTAAAACTCAGAAAAGTCCTGGGTAGTAAAAGGTCTTTGTTCTGCCGAGTGTTCTCCCACAGAGGAACAGAATTTTCTTTTAGCTTTTACATTTGACTCCCAGGCTCTGAAATATAATAATCAAAGCTCTTTGCTACCTTATGTTGAATCTCCTGTACATGAAATCTTTTTATTTAACAAGAAATGGAATTCTTGCCCCCAAATAATTTGATGAAAGCTTCTACATTTGCCAGTTAAAAATATCTTTTTTATTATGATGTTACAAGAAACTCCTGGTAGGCCACTGGGATAATTAGAGAAGACTGGAGGATATTTAATGAGTTTTCCAGGGTGCATTTGAGAATGCATCATATGTTATCACGTGTGCCTGATAATTTTATCTTTCTCTCTCTAGATGTCAAGGTACCCTGGTGTTGGAATGCTTAAATTAGAGATCCAAGACAATACTGAAAGCTAGAAAATTCTAACCTTTTTCAGACATTTTTGTAATGGGTGTAAGCCTTCATCGTCTATCAGCTGCTCTGGGCCTTATATTCTTCTTCATGGGCTGATTAATATAAATCAATCAATAGCTCAACTCAAGGAAACATATGTTTTGCCTTTTCAGAGATTGAAAATGCCATTGTTTGCAGCTAAATAAAAAAGAAGAAACATAAGTAAGCCCTTGGAAATTGTTCTGTATTCCTCACTCACCTTGCCCTAGTCTGCCCTAGCTTCTGTGAGCATGGGAGCAGGAATTTCAAGCTAGATCTCTCAGGCTAGATTTCCTGTCATGTGGTTTCTTGCACAATTCAAAAGAAACTAAAAAAGTGATCCTATATAGCAAAAGCTTTGACACAAAATCTGCTGAATGAACTCTGGGTGGAGATGCTGAGCTAGCTGCAAGAGCAATAGGGAAGTTAATGGACAAGATTGGTGGTAGTCTCTGATCTACCACTAATAGGAAGAAGGGAAAGAGGAGGGGGCTTTATTTTTTAATTTTTAGAGTAAAAAAAAATAGGACAAAAGCAAAAACAGTATAATCCAAGAAGTGGTCTGTCATAGAGCCTGAACTCTAAAGGAGTTTAAATATTTGCTTAGGATTTCAGTCAGGGGATAATCAAACAGAATGGGAAAGGCTAACTGGAAATGAGATGAAAAACAGATACACACTACTGTGATTGCTTCCCTATAGCTCATGTGATGGCCACGTGCCCCAGAGCATCAAACCAGGTAAAGTGGCAGCATCAATGTCCACAAGTTATAGTAACATGGGAATAAAGCAAGCATTGCTCTCAGGTAGATGGCATCTATAGAGCTGGATGCTTCAGATCAAGGTTCAGCAAACTATGGTCCACAGGACAAATCTGGCACACTGTTTGTGTAAATAAGGTTTTATTGGGACACAGCTCCACTCGTTCTTTTTGTATTAACTATGGTGATATGCAGAGTACTGCCAGTTTTCTCAGTCAGCTATAAGGACAGAGTAGAGTAACAGCAGCAGAGACCTGAGGGCCCGTAAAACCCCAAATATTCAGTGCCTGGTACTTACCGAAAAAATGTGCAGATGCCTGCTTTGGCAGCCATGTTAGACCTCTACTCTGACGTGCCAGGCAAGTCAGAAGTAACTGCCATGTTTTTGATAGAGGCTGCACCATTTTACATTTTCACCAACAGTGTGTAAGAGTTCCATTTCTCCATATCCTGGCCAACACTTGTCTGTTATTTTTTGATAATAGTCATCCTACTAATGTGAGGTGATAGCTCATTGTATTTTTTATTTGCATTTTCTTGATGATTAATGCTTAGCATTTTTTTTTTTTTTCATGTACCTATCAGCCATTTGTATGTCTTCTTTGGAAAAATGTCTCTTCAAATCCTTTGCTTATTTTTTAATCAAATTATTTTATTTTTTTGCTGTCGATTTACAGGAGTCCCAGTTTGCCTTTTCATTCTTAGTTGCTTCCTTTGTTATGCAAAAGGCAATGGTTTTCCTTTTGTTGTCATAGTCAAGACATTTTTGCCAGGACCAGTGTTAAGGAGGTTTTCTCCTATGTTTTTTTTTCCTAGAAATTTTATAATTTCAGGTCTTATGTTTAAGTTTTTAATCCATTTTGAGTTGATTTTGTGTATGGTGTAAGATAAGAGTTCAGTTTTATTTTTTTGCATGTAGATATCCAGTTGTCCCAACACTTTGTTGAAGAGACTATCCTGTCTCCATTGTGCATTGTTTGCATTCTTATTGAAGATCAGTTGACTGTGGGTTTATTTCTGGCTCCTCTCTATTCCATTGGCTTGTGTGTCTGTTTTTATGTCAATACTATATTATTTTGATTACTAAAAACAGGGAAAATCAGGAAATGTGATGTCTCCAGCTTTGTCTTTCTTTCTGAAGATTATTTTGGCAGTTTGGGATCTTTTCTCATTCCACACAAATTTTAGGACTTTTTTTCTATTTCTATAAAAAAACATCATTGGGATTTTGATAGATTGCATTGAATCTGTAGGTCATTTTGGGTACTATGGATATTTTAACAATATTGAGTCTTCTAATCCATGAACATGGGATACCTTTCCATTTCTTTGTGTCTTTAATTTGTTTCATCAGTGTTTTTTAGTTCAGTGTACAAGTCTCAAAGAGATATTTTCACTCTCATATTCATTGCAGCATTATTCACCATAGCCAGGACATGGAAACAATTTAAAACTCATTAACAGATAACAGATAAAGAAAATGTCACACACTCACACACAGACACACTCACACACAGACACACACATGCACACATACACATACAAGCACACATACATACAATGGAACATTATTCTGCCATAAAAAAAGAAGGAGGGGTGCCTGAGTGGCTCAGTCATTAAGCATCTGCCTTGGGCTCAGGTCATGATCCCAGGGTCCTGGGATAAAGCCCCGCATTGGGCTTCCTGTTCAGCGGGAAGCCTGCTTCTCCCTCTCACACTTCCTCTGCTTGTGTTCCTTCTCTCACTGTCTCTCTCTCTCTGTCAAATAAATAAATAAAATCCTTAAAAAAAAATGTGTGATAGCATTATGACAATATGAGGAAAATGAGGGCATTATGCTTAGTGAAATAAGCCAGTCACAGGACAAATACTGCATGATTGCACTTATATGAAGTGTCTAAAATAGTCAAACTCACAGAAGTAGAGAGTAGAATATTGGTTGAAATGTGTATTATTTTGTAGAAGAAACCAGTCTGAAAGGCTACATATTGTATGACTCCAACTATAGGACATTCTGGAAAAGGCAAAACTATTCAGTTAGTAAAAAGATTAGTGCTTGCCAGAGGGAAGAGGGGAGGGTCAGATGAATAGATAGGCACAGCATAGAGAATTTTTAAGCCAGTGAGACTATAGCCACTATCTATGATACTGTAATGAAGGATGCCGTTATAAATGGAATAAATGGCATAAAGGACATAAATGTTATTATACATTTATCTAAACCCATAGAATGTACATAACCAAGAGTGGACCCTAATGTAAATGATGGACTTTGAGTGACAATGATATGTCAATGTAGGTTCATCAGTTATATCAAATGTTCCTTTCTAGTGGGGGATGTTGATAGTGGGGAGACTGAATGTGTGGAGACAAGTGCTCTAAAAATTAAAATCTATTAAAACTTTTTTTAAAATTCAAGTATAATTAACATACAGTATTATAGTAGTTTCAGGTGTACAATATAATGATTTGACAATTCTATACATTACTCAGTGCTCATCACAATAAGTGTACTGTCCATCCCCTTCACTTATTTCACTCATCCCCCTACCCACCTCCCCTCTGGAAACCACCAGTTTGTTTTCTATATTTAAGAGTCTGTTTTTTGTTTGTTTTTTGTTTGTCTCTTTTTTCCTTTGTTCGTTTTGTTTCTTAAATTACACACATGAGTGAAATCATACGGTATTTGTCTTTCTCTAATCACCTTATTTCTGTTAGCATTATAACTTCTAGTTCCATTCACATTATTGCAAATGGTAATATTTCATTCCTTTTTTATGGCTGAGTAATATTCCATTGTATATATTTTTTTTATCTCTTTATCCATTTATCTATTGATGGAAACTTGGGTTGCTTCCATATCTTGGCCATTGTAAATAATACTGCAATAAACATAAGGGTATATATATACTTTTTTTTACAAATTAGTGTTTTAATTTTTCTTTAGGTAAATACCTAGTAGTGGAATTACTGGATCATATGATAAAGTCTATTAAATTTTTTTTTTTAAAAGAAACAAGCTACAAAAATAAAGGATGTTGACACATGAAAATAGATTTTTTAAAATTTGGATTATAAAAAAAAGAAAAAAAGTAGAGCACCTTTTTATTGTGGAGACCATAGAGCCACAAACTTGTGGAAAGTGCAGAAGCAAATACAAAGTATCAGAAGAGGCAAAATAAAATTTCATTAAGGTTCCTTCTTTAGACCAGGGTTTCTCGACCTTTACAATTGACATTGCGGTCTACATAATTATTTATTGTGAGAACCAAAAATATGTCTATGCATTGATCAATGTCCCCTGGAGGGCAAAAATGCCCAGAGTTGGACACTACTGTTGTAGGCCTTGCATTTTTAATAGCTTCATTGAGATATCATTTATATACTATAAAACTGACCCATTTAAAGTGTATAATTCAATGTATTATTTTTATTTACAGAGTTGTGCACCCACACCACAATCTAGTTTTAGATCATTTTCATCACCCCAAAATAACCCTTGTACCCTCATTGGCAGTCACTTCCCCATTCTCCTCAGCCTTAGATAACCTCCATTCTATTTTCTGTAGACCAGCTTTCCGCAGATTTGCCTCATCTGAACCACTTTTGAGAGGGAAGTCCAATTCTAAAAGAGACAACCATGGCCATTCCTGTTGAGGCCTGTTGCATATTTGGGGAGGGTGCTCTTTGCAGAAAGAGATCATATTAAGGAGTCAAATGAGAAACAAAAGCCACAGTTTGAAATAAGTCAAAAAAAAACTTGAAATCCCATGAAAAGACAATCCCTCTCCTCCACTTCTATGCCACCCTCACTTATCATATTCATCTCCGTCTTTCTGGGTTAAAACTTTGAGGGTGGAAAAGTGGCTACATATTTTACTTCTTTTTTTTTTTTTTTGGTAAAGATTTTATTTATTTATTTATTTATTTGAGATAGAAAGAGAGAGAGAGAGAGAAACAGCATGAGAGGGGAGAGGGTCAGAGGGAGAAGCAGGCTCCCCGCTGAGCTGGGAGCCCAATGCGGGACTCGAGTCAATCCCAGGACTCCGGGATCATGACCTGAGCTGAAGGCAGTCACTTAACCAACTGAGCCACCCAGGCGCCCCATATTTTACTTCTTTATTCTCTCTTTTATCCTCTCTTCTCCTCTCAACAAACTACCAAGCCAGAAAACTTTTATTGTTCTTCTACTTCCATCTTATCATTACCCCTGTCTTCCTGTTTGAAGCTAATGGTAGGGCTTCTGTGGTACACAAAGGTTTTTTGTTTTTGTTTTTGTTTTGTTTTGTTTTGTTTCTATTTTCCAAAGAGAAAATTAGGTTGTGAGTCTTCCAGGCCTAGTTTTTGATATCTTTAAAGGAATATATTTAGAAACCTCTCATTATTTAATAGCCTGGTTTGCAAGGCTGTTGTGTTGAGCTTGGTTCTACCAATGGTCAGAAGGTAATTATTAATTGCCTTTTGCTCTTTACAGCAAAAATTAATCCGCTTCTACATCCTCTCTCTTGCCCACCCCCTGCACTGCTCTAGCAGATGATACTTTGTATTAATTAACCTGACCTTCTGAACTCAGCGACAGTAAAAAGTGCATATGTTTCCTACTCTCTTACTACCTTTTAGAAAAGTAACTATACTGTAAGCTCCTTTGTCTCACCTGTGTCCTGCCTGAACTACTGCATCCAGAAATTTCCTATCACAGATGAAACAATTTGGTCCCACCTATATCTTCCATCTATCCTGTAACAAGAGAAGGCCTTCAGGCAGAAAGACCTGGGTGCTTGAACTAGGAAGCCATCAGCTTATACAGCATTGCTCACCACAACTACAAGTAGCTTCCAGGGTGGGTTGAGAAGATGTAGATTGGACACCACAGCATTGGCTACCCCATATAATACTTCAATTAAACAATTTGTCATTTATTGCAAAATAGACAAAGCATTAGACTCCCCAAAAGAGAAAAAAAAAATCAAAAAAAGAAACAGCAAATACTTGGAAACGCATAAAACATTTTGTAGCACAATCAAGTTGAGATTTATGGCAGTTTTATACCTGCTTTTAGTAGATGCCTTGATTATGAGAACAAAATAGCCCCGTTCTACATTGGGGTGCCCATCTCATCACCTTATGCCTGGATGCCTAGTCTCAATGACCTGCCAAGTCTCCAAGTTCCTCGAGGACTATAGCTAGGTTTTGTCCTGTTTCTCTAGTCTTTCAGAAACTACAACATTGAACCTAAGCCCAGAACTTAATGCCCTGCTGGTAATGTGCTCACTTAGAAGTTTTACCCTTTGTTGGCTCCAATGCAATAACCAACCTTAAACAAAGTAGAAAGAGAGAGACCTACAGCTTTTCAATAGCCTTGGCTTTTAAATGTGATAGTCAGGAGATAGTCTCTTTCTCTTTCTCTCTCTCATCTGTCTTTAGATATATCTAGATACATCTATATACATGCATGTAGTTAAGGTGATCACTATTATTTAAATGAGATTGGCTTCTTTTTCCATAATGTGGGAAAATAGAGGAAGTTAATTTCCATTTTATTCTTCTTACACTTTTTAGCAAAAATTATGCAGTATTAAAGCCAAAGAGATTTATTGGGCATGGGGGTGGGAGGCAGGATTGGGAGGGTAAAATAAATATTTTCCAAGTAATAAAATTTCCTAGTACCACAGTCAGCCTCCCCAAACCCCTTGTGGTACACCTCTATGTGTGTCTAGAAATATCACATACTCCAGTGTGTGAAATGGAGAGGTAGAGACCACACTAACAGGGAAAGAGTAATTGAGGATATCTTCACTAGCTCTTGATAAAAGAGGGAATGGGAAAGATTGATGGTCAAGAGACCTAGGTTTTACTTTGCCACTAAGCTATATAAACATGGGCAATTTCTCACCACTGCAGGTATTAGTTTCCTCTTTTATGAAATGAGAGGACTTTATAATATTTCTAAGTCCTCTTCCAGTTCTCTAAGCTCTGTTCATGTCAGAAATTCTGTCCATTTCCTCTCCTTTATTATCTTGTCACCCCTTTAGAAGGCCTAGCTCACTGGCTGGGATCCAGTTGGTGTAACAGAATACCTGAAAAAAAAAGTGGCTTAACAAAGTAAGGAGTGTATTTCCTGCTGTAATGAAAAGATCAGAAGTAGGTAGATCAGAGTTTATGTAGCTGCTTAACATATTCATCGAAGTTGCAGGCTGATTTTTCGGCTCTTTCTTTACTTGTTACCTTTGTTCTAATAGTGGAAGGTGGTTCCTACACTTCTGTACATCAGATCTGTCTTTCAGGAAGGAAGGAGGAGGCTGGAAAAAAATGAGGCCAGATGTCTGCTCAAGAGATTGGGATTTAAGCCTCCGTCTCATTGGCCAGATTTTGTTGCATGGACCTTTACACCCCTGCAGACTGTAGGGACACAGAGAATTCAAGTTTTTCATTTTCTATCTCTCCAGTAAAGAAGGCAAGGGGGAAAGGGATCAAAGGGGTATTGAGAGTGAACTAACCCACAGTATCTGCCAAGGTTGGTATTTTGGAAAAGACAGCATTAATAGTAGGACATTTTTATTTGTGAGGCAGTTTAGAAAAGTTTTTATCTTTTAATCTAATCTTGTTCTAATCAGAGAAAGTTCCCTAGCAGACAAATGTACACTCATTGTAGATATTTCATTATCTAAATGACGAATTCAAAGTAAAGTGTCGTTGTATGTTGCCAGTAGAAGTCTCAGGATTGGCTAGGCTAAATAATATTTAAAAGGTATTTCTACAAAGATAACGGTATCTCAGCAAACTGATAAAACTAATGACTCCCAAATGTTTTTATAATCACTGGGCACATACAAATAAAATAAAGAATAAATTGCAACTCTTCCTTCATTATTATCAAACTTACTCAGATCTATTTAGACATACCATATAGCACATTATTATTATTCTTATCATCATCATCATTATTACTATTAGTCAAACTTCATCTGTGAATGGTGTAGTCTTTTTAAGTTATCAAAATGCTTATTTTATACCAGTTACGACAGTCAGCTCAAAGAGATGCTGCTATTTTGAATTTGAGATAATTTACAAATTTATAGAGTTATGTTTGCAATTTTATATTTAAGTATGATATTTTTTAGGTGGGTGGAGAAAGATCCTGTATTAATGTTCAAACTCTGATTTGTAAAACTATTGGCTGAACTTGGCTATTGACATGTAATGAAAAATATTTGAGTTTCTGTTTCTAAGGCAGCTACTTCCTGTGTGTTTTATTTCTTTTGCAGACATTGAGTCCTGCACAATGAAAGGATAATTTCTGTGTCTTGCATTCATAAAGTATTTGGACATAGACACTGGTTTATTTTTCTCCAGGCAAATTCTATTAGTCAATCCCCCAAATTCTGAATGGGGAAAAAAAAAAAAAAAGCTGACTTTGGCTAATCTGAATAGCTCCTCAGTAGTGAAGAAATACTAGACAGTGAGCAGAGATGAAGGAAATAAAAAATCATTAAAAGTAACTCAATTTGCTGGCCTCTTAAAAATTATAAATATTTATAGAAACGAAAGTAACATATCCTTAAGTGTCTGTGCTTTCATTAAAAAAATACAATAAAGACTGAAAAATGGAGGTCCTTCAAGCTGTGGTGTTTGCTAAAATGTGGCAACAAGTACAATGCCATAATTTCTAAAATAGCTGAAATCAATCAAGAACGTGAAATGTGAAGTTTGACATTTTTAATAAATTACACTATTTACCTCAATGCAAGTGACATAATTGAGGCAAATTAAATAGAGGAAAGGAATAACTGAGCTGTAGCTAAATTATGTTTTAGTCAGTGTTCAAAGTTTTCTTTAAAATTGAATTTAAATAAAAAAATAAAAAAGAAAAGTAAAATGTATTCAGGATTTCTTAAGTTCTGGAATGATAGAAGTTGGATTCTTTGTATAATAAAGCCTGTCACTCATTTCAAGCTAATGAATTATTATATTCTTTCGTTAATCTATATCCCCATGACAATGACAGAGGTAATGTACTTTTAAATAAATAACATTAACACTCATTAAAATAATTATGGTATGGAAAGAATTATCCTGAAAAAGATTACCATAGACTGAAATCCTGAAAATATACTTTATATATATATATATATATATATATATATATATATATATATATATACTGTCTCTGATGTTAATATTTTTCTGAAATTTTATGCAAGGCATTACTACTGACATTATTTTAGTCAAGTATATTAAAAGGTAGGAAAGGAAGTGAAATGCATCTGAAAATGGTCACTTTTTGTACAGTTTTCTTTTTACTTCAGTGTATAATGAAGAGATATCCTAAAGCCCACACAAAGCAAAAATAAAAAGAAGACATGTTTCTTTTGTTTTAAGAATTATGTAATGATTTTTTTTCTTAGTTTTAGAAGATACTGAAGACTCATCAAGTCTTTAGTAAATAATATAAATAATATAAGACAAAAGATATTGGCCGAAAGCAAGCAAACATTTATATCAGGGAAACTACAAACATTAACAAATAATGTGAAACAAGGCTCATTTTAGTTGTTTTGAAATAAAAGTTAATTAATTTTTTTAAATTAAAACAATACTTTAAAATTATATAACTGAAAATATTTTGGAAAAACATCTTAAATATTATACCTGTTATTGGAGTAAATGTCATGAAATTGGCATTCACACTGATTACATTTATATAAATGGTTAATACTTTTAAAAAAAGACTATATAGTGTTGTTACTGTTTGATTATAACAAGTCAGCATTAACAGTGTACCATAGGAAATTTTTAGAGAATTCAACAAAGAATTTGTGTTCAGTGGTGTGAACCAAAGCATTCATTCATTCCTTATTCATTTATTTAATACATATTATTTAAGCATCTAGTAATGCTTAACAGTACCAGCACTCTTCTAGGCACCTGGGGTTACACTGGCAAACAATAAATGACTCCAGTTTTCTTTATGCTCACATTCTGGTGAATTCATAGTGATTATAAAAGTGTTACTTATAGAGTGTCTGGCTGGCTCAGTTGATAGAGCATGTGACTCTTGATCTCGGGGTCGTGAGTTCAAGCCTCATGTATGAGTTCATACTTAAAGCAGAGCCTACTTAAAGTAAAAAGTAAAAAAAAATATATATATATAAATATAAATATATATATATATATATAATATATATATGTTACTTCTGAATGTTGGAAAATGCATACAAAATTAAAAACCTGATTAAATATTGTAATGCATCCATAATATGGACTATGTCATTAAACATCATTTTGAATACTTATCAAGATGGAATAAATCAGTGTAAAATATTATAAGCATATACAAAACCATATGTATAGATTATAAATGCATACATGTGTATACACACTAATGTATACCACATATGCATACATATATAAATATTAATATGACTTCTACTCTATAAATAATATATCCTAAATAACTTATGTGATATTTGAAATAAAAATTAGTATGTCTAAAGGGTTTTTTTGCTTTTATAATAATTTGAAAATTTTGTACATTTTCGTTGTAGAGATATATTGATATTTCACATATTCATATAATATGCAAGTTTTATGTTTATTCAGGAAAACATAACACTCAAAGACATTGGTGACATAAACTTTGGTACATTTTACATGATAGGAAGACTACAAGGATAATCAGTGTTTGTCTCTAGATAGAGTGGTATTATAGGTAATTTTTCCTTCTTCCTCTCTCTGTATATATGTATACATACTTTCTATACAATTCCCTTTAAAAAGGCATAACTTGAAAAAAATCATTTAAAAAATAATTATTTAGTTTTTCTGTTTTGATTTTTTGGTGCTAACTTTTCATTCTAAATTGAAATTTATTTTTTATTTTTTATTTTTTTAAGATTTTATTTATTTATTTGACAGACAGCGAGAGAGGGAACACAAGCAGGGGGGAGCGGGAGAGGGAGAAGCAGACTTCCTGCCGAGCAGGGAGCCCAATGCGGGGCTCGATCCCAGGACCCTGGGATCATGACCTGAGCTGAAGGCAGATGCTTAACCGACTGAGCCACCCAGGCGCCCCATATTGAAATTTAGATATGATTTGCAGTAGCTATTATGTCTCTTTCTTCACAAATATTTTGTCCTATGGCGCCTTCCAGGTATGTGGTAGGTTTGCTGTTTACTTGTCTATTGAATTCAGATATGACTATGTGACTTGTTGAGGTCCATAGAGTGTAAGTGCAAGACTAACCTCAACGTACTGAGAAAAGTGCTTGTATAATAAGTGTTCTGATGTTTGTTTGCATTGAATCATTTATTTTCCCCCCATAACAATTGTATAAATCTCTCTTCAGGGCTAAAGATTTATAATCCTGTATTACAAGGGTTTTGTGTTTCCAAGAAGCTGAATATACGGCACATCCCACTAATTCAGTTTGTCATTTTGCTTCCCCTCTGCCTTTCTTTCTCATCTCTGCAAAGTTCCAACGTTGATCCCTGTGTGTCAGGTGTCAGTCAATATGAAAAGCAATCCTGGGAGGATCTAGCTTTGAACTTACATACAGGCTCTGTCTCATCAGGCTTAAGTTGTCCCTCCGTCAGTGACCTTGCCGGCTGTGGCTCACTGTGTGTTGTAAACCTCTCCTTCTGCACGTCATTCCCAGTTAGCAGAGGCATCGTGTCACGTCTAGGATAGGATAATGCCTCCTGTAACTCTCCTTGGGGATAATTTACATTCTAGAATCTCCCTCAGCTTTTAACATTACTTACCTCAAAAATAATTTAAGTATAGTTCTGAAGATCTTGACATGAGGCCATTGCAAATGAAAAGAGAGAAGGCTGTATCCTTCCTGTGTTGAGTACACAAAACATCTGCATAAAGGGAGGTTTTATAATTTGGGGAGTCACAGACCCCAAGAGGCACATGAGCATTTAGACACATAACAGCTTTTAATTAAAAAAATAAGAACTAATGCTCCCTACCCTCAAGCACATGGGTTTTCTCCAGGATAAAAGCCCCTGTCCTCAAATTTCACTTTGCAGAAATTAATTATATATAAAAATGCAGCAATCAGCCATTGACACAATTGCAAAGTTCAGAAATTTTTTGGCTGCCTCTTCCTCTCTCTTGCATTATTTGGAGTCAGTCTGCCCTTTCTGCATTTCTGCTACCACCTTTACCACCAGATCAGCCTTTTGCTTCCACTATTTCCCAGCGTCTCCTGGAACTGACACACAGGTTTACCACATTTGTTTAGAATCCCACTCGTTATTAATTTTTGAGCTCATGTAACAATGAATATATTTGTCCCAGGAAACAGAATTTGTGGAAGGGGATTTTGAGGTTCTAGGTATCAGGTGGGAAAGACATTTCTGACATTAATTTGAATCTTAGAGTGCTAATTAAGTAATACTACTGTCTATTAGTAATAATTATTAATAGAATAACTGATAATAGAATACCAATTAAGTAATTAAGAAATAAACCTTAGGAATCATTTTTTCTGTTTATGATTCCCCCATCCCTATTTCAAAAAATTAAAATCCTAAGCCCTTTAATGCCCTTCACATTATAAAACAGAAATGGCCGCCTGTGGTCCTATAAGTTAGACAGCCTTGTGTTACATATTTGACTTGATAGCTCATAAAAGTGTTGTAACCTTGTGAGGTCATAGGTTTCCATGTGCACGCTTGAAATGTATATGGATGAGTACAACCCAATGCAATGCCTGACATACTGATGCACTTGACATAACAGTTGCTGAATGAAAGAACAAGTGAATGAATGAATGAATGAGGTGATGTTAATATATAGGTTTGTGGTAGTTCATTTGGATAGTGTCCTATGGTCACATAGTTTCAAAGATTCTGCCTGTCTCTTTCTTTGAGAAAATCGGAATGAAAAACAGATAGCCTCCCTTACTCCCATCATCAGAGACTCATGGAGTGATCTTGATGTTCACAATCCAATATAGTTGCTAAGACACCTCTGATGGGTGTAGGGTAGGAGTGAGGGAGAAATACTTTCCTGGAGTGTGTCAGATAGTGAAAATGTCTCCTTCACTTCTTCCACAGTGCTTGTCAAATCCTCTCTCTATTCTCTACCTCCAGCATGTGTGGGTTCACACACACACACACACACACACACATACACACAGATATACACAGACACACAAACACATACACACGCATTCACAGACACGCATACATACACATACACACTGACATCTTAGGAGGCTCTTGATATGGCCTCTTTAGTCCTAGACGAAAGAATGAGTTGAGTTGTCTATGAAGAAAGGCATTTAAGCAAAAAAGATAACCAGCCAGTCCTTAATTGCACAGTTGCTATTCCCCATCTTGCTCCAGGTATTTCAGAACCGATGAATGGTTTCAAAGGGAGCACCAATCTCTAGGTTGCTTTATGATAAGATTTTTAAAAATTGGGTCCTGTTTTTGCCTTCCTCCCACTCCAACATTTTATTATTTGACTATCTGAAATAAAAATTATCTTTCTATAAGCATAATTGCATACCAAAGTAATTTTGAAAAGGCACATTTAAGTTTCAGAATAGAAAGCAGAACAAAATATTTCCACCTCCCTTTATGGTACAAAAATTAAAAAGTGTCTAAATATTACTCTCTCAGAAATGGTTCATTAAGTGATCTCCATATTTTCAGTTCAATTCATCTACTCCTTTTTCATTTAGGAGGGGATTAGAAGCACCACCCCTCCCCTCCTCCCCCCACCCTCAGCCCACACATTCCTCACCCCTCATTTGCTGAGTGCTTATTATGAGCCACACACTGTGCTAGGTGCTATAGACATATAGAAACATAAAATAAGATTCCTGCCATGAAGGAGCTCAAATTTAAAAGGGGATGCAGATGTATAAAGTGGGTTAATTTTAACACTACACCTTAAGAGTTATATTGGAGGTACTGCTAAATTGTTTGAATGCCTTAAAAGATAAAGGGTCTAACTCTTCTGGGGGAATCATAGGAGGCCAAGATGTATGCTTTTCACTTTATTAAAGTAGGAGTAATATAATGCCTACTAAGTGTCATCCAGTAGGCCAGGTTTTTGACACCTTATTACTGTCCATTTTCACATTATACTTTCTCGGCAAGTGCTAGGTAGGATTAGTAGACAGAATCAAGTTAGGAAAACAGAAACCACTCCAGGTGTGAGAGAGGGAGAGGGAATGGGAGAAGAAGGAGAGGGAATGGGAGAAGAGGGAGAGGGAGAGGGAGAGGGAAAGGGAGATGGAGAGGAAGAGAAAGTTAAAAGGTGTTAGAAAGACTTTAGGAACAGAAGGGAGAAGATTAATGACCAGCATCTAAGGCAGTATTCCTGTCTCCGAGTATTTATGCTCTTGAGTGATATTTTCTGGTCTGTGTGACCAAGAAGTTATTGCAAACCGATGATGTATCCCTTTCTGGACTAGAGTAGAAAAGATATCGTGGCTTCTGCCTCTCTCTCTCTCTCCTATCACTCACTCCAGGGGGAAGCCAGCTGCCATGTTGTGCTTACACTCAAGCAGGCTTATGGAAGGGCTCTTATAATGAGGAACTGAAGTGTTCTCTCAACAGCCTGAAAGGAACTGAGGTCATGTGAGGGAGGGAGTCACCATGGAAGTAGATTCTCCAACCAAAGTGAAGCCTTCAGGTTATATAGCCTCATCTTCAGTTTGACTACAAGCTCGTAAGAAACATTGAGGCAGAACTATTAAATAGCTAAACTACTTCCAGATTCCTGATCATCAGATACTATGAGATAATAATTTTTTTTTTTTGCTTGTTTTTAGCTGTGAAAAACAGTTTTGAGTACTTTGTTACTTAGCAGTAGATACAAGTACAAAGAATCTCACAAGTGCCTACCTGCTAATTTGCTGTTGGAGCTACTGTTTCACATGACCCTGGATTCTCTAAAAGACATCTCTTCTTGAAAAAGGCTGTAACCTCAGAAAAGCTACTGCCTCTGTCAGGGTAGCTACATTCTGGGATCACCCCAATCTCGCTGCCATCTTAGCTAAAGTCAGAAGCAGGAAACTTTTCTTTTATTTCTGTCTTCTTATCTCTTGCCAATACTGATAAACCTTAATGGAACCTGATTGGTTCCCTGGTTGAGGAGCCTGGGACAGCACAGGCCTTATAGGAATGTGTACTGACTCCCAGCCCATAAATAGAGCAGAGGATATTTAAGACGAGTGTATCCCTGAGAGAAGATAACTAAAGGAACTATGCAAATGTATTATTAGCTGTGTTTTATAGATGAGGATTCCTATGGCTCAGAATACCAATAACTTGTCCAAGGTCACACAGCTACAGAATAGAAGAATCTTTGGGAAGATAGAAGAATCTTTCCAAAGCCTATTCTATGAATGAGTTTAAGTAGTGGAAAGGCATAGCATGAAGGATTAAGTTTCTTATCTTTATTTATTATACAACTTTGTCTCAGACCACTTTTGACCTCCAGAACCGTATGGGGAGGAAGGGGAACCAGAAGGGACCTTCTGTAACATGTCATCTGTGGACTGTTTTCTATTACCTTGAACTCATTTATAGGACTTTTTACTGACATAACATGTCCCTGGAAGAGGATATATTGCCCTTCAGACAAGAGCCTCCATCCAAGGAGCGGGCAATTTATTCTCCCTCCACCAGAAATGACCTGTGAAACTAGTGAAGCATGAAGAAGGAATGAGAGGGGGAAAAAAAATGATGAGGTTTTCTTTCTCTTTTCTGCCATATTAAAAAAGGCAAAATCAGGAAAAAATGTATCTTGAACATTATTTTATAAAGTTAAAACAGCTTGTTTTTAATCTAGTTGGTCCAGTTGGTAAAACTCAGGCTGGCTACTCATCTCTGTTCAGAGAAAGGTGAATGGGGGAAGTTACTCTGTGCCCTACTGCATTTTAAGGAGAATGAACAAGACAGTGTAAAAGTCACAAGTGGAATTGTACTGGTATTTCCTCTATAATTAACACAATACTTAAGTAGCCTTTAAAGTGAAAGTAGCCCGACAAATGATGGAGGCACATAGGAGGTAATCATGTGCTTTCAATAAATGCCAGAAAGCTCACAACTTCCTTTGGGAGATATAATCTCTGAAAAAGCTTGCATTGTCACTTCCATCCTATTTATTATTTTAACAAAGTGTATATCCTACAGAGAAATTTTATTTCCAAAAGATATGAATTTACATTAAACCAATTCTCTAATTCAAAGCCTATGGGGGGGGGGACAATTTTAATTCCTAATGTAATTTCATTGTCTATTAAGATGCAGTATTGAATTAACTTAAGTTTCAAAAAATATTGCCACATTATGATTGTATGTGGTCATATAATTCTCAAATTTCTATTGTGTATCCTCTAGGACAGGGGTCAACAAACTATAGCCCATAGGCCAAATCTGGCATGCCACTTGTTTTATAAATAAAATTTTATTGGAACACAGCAACACCTGATTAAAAAGTGGGCCAAAGACCTTAACAGACACCTCACCAAAGAAGATATACAGATGTCAAATGAAAAGATGCTCCATATCATATGTCATCAGAGAAATGCAAATTAAAACAACAAGGGTATACCACTACATACCTATTAAAATGGCTAAAATCCAGAACACTGACACCAAATGCTGGCAAGAAGGTGGGTCAGCTGGAACTCTCATTCTTTGCTGATGTGATGAAAAATGATACAGATGCATTGAAAGTCATTTTGATAATTTTTTATAAAACTAAACATACTCTTACCATATTAATTAGCAGTGAAGCTCTTTGGTCTTTATCCAAAGAAGTTGAAAACTATGTCTGCATAAAAACTTGTACATGAATATTTATTGCAGTTTTATTCAAAATTGCCAAAGCTTGGAAGCAACCAAAATGTTTTTTAGTAGGTGAATGGATAAACTGTGGTATATCTGGACAATGGAATATTACTAAGCACCAAAAATAAATGAGATATCAAGCCATGAAAAGACATGGAAGAGGGGTACCTTGGTGGATCATTCAGTTGAGCATCTGACTCTTAATTTTGGCTCAGGTCATGATCTCAAGGTCGTGAGATTGAGCCCTTCATTGGGCTCCATGCTGAGCATGGAGCCTGCTTAAGATTCTCTCTCTTTCTCCCTCTGCCCCTCCACCCCTCTCAAAAAAAACCAAAAAACAAACAAACAAAAACATGGAAGAACCTTAAATGCTTATTACCAAGTGAAAGAAGACCATCTAAAAAGGCCACATACTGTATGATTCAACTATATGACATTCTGTAAAGGCAAAACTATGGGGACATTAAAAGATTGGTGGCTACGAGGGATGGTGGGGGGGAAGAAGGATAAATAGGCAGACCACAGAGGATTTTAGTGAAGAAAACTATTCTATACAATACTATAATTTTGGAAGCATGTCATTACATATTATCCAAAGCCACAGAATGTATAAAATCAAGAGTGACCCCTAAGGTAAACTATGGACTTCGGGTGATTATGATGTATCAATGTAAATTCATCAATTATAATAAATATACCATTCTCATAGGGAATGTTGATAATGGGAGAGGATATGCATCTGTAGAGGCATAAGATATATGGGAAATCTCTGTACCTTCCTCTCAATTTTTCTGTGAACATAAAACTTCTCTAAAAAAATGTTAAAAAAAATTGGCATTTACAACCACTTTTTTATACTGTTTTAAGACTACCTTCTCTCTCTCTCTCTCTCTCATTTTCTATCCCCACCCTTTTATTTTAGAATAACATTTCTATCATTACGTTCTTAAATATGGCCTTAACTGAAATACGCATTTTCTGGAGGCTATGTAGTTTAACAATGTTGAGTAGTTTATCTTCCTTTTTTCCTGCCAAGAGTGGAGCATTGTAAACAATGAAGAAACTTTGCTATCAGCTCTGGATCTGCAAATAAAAGTGTGAACCTGGGCAACTTACTTAACTTTTCTAAGCTTTAGTCTCAATGTTTCTATGTTAGTATAATAAAACACAAAATCTTTGCTTTTTAACAGGGGCTTAAGTTTTTTTTGATCACTCTTTAACCAAGCACCTAGGAAAATGGCTGAGTCAAAATGTAAGCTCAAGAAATACAGGTTGAAGGTTGATTTTTGAATGTGTGTTAAAAACTTAGCACAGTATCCAGGGGTGCCTGGGTGGCTCATTTGGTTGAGCGTCTGCCTTTGGCTCAGGTTGTGATCCCAGTGTCCTGGGATCAGGCCCCATGTCGTAGTGGGGCTCCCTGCTCAATGGGAGTCTGCTTCTCCCTCTCCCCCTGCTGCTTCCCCTGCTTGTGCATGCTCTCTCTCTTTCTCTGTCTCTATCAAAACAAAGCAAAACAAAACAAAACAAAAAAACCTTAGCACAGTATCAAAACACATAATAAGAGTACAGTATTACTAGATATTAATTATTTGCCTTACTTTATATTTCCTATTAATTCCTCTTTTTTCTTTAGACATTATATCTTATTTTGTTAAATATATGAAAAAGTTCATTCAAAAGATGTAATATTAAAATCAAAGACACATAGACTAAATGTAGCTAGATGTATTCTTTGTACGGGATTTTCTTTTTTCCTTTCTTTTTTTTTTCAAGTACTTTATGCACTCTTTCAAGAGATTCCCCCAGTAATGCTATGCCTTTCTCTGTTTTTGTAATCTAAGGATATTGAAGGTGAGATCAGCCTGGGATAGAAGAAATCACTTATGTGGAACCAAAAGTAGGTTGGAACCATAGTCTCTACCAACTTATTTAGCTCTTTGACCTCTGACAGGTCCCTCCCTCTCTTACCTGAGGAGTTTGTTTTTTTTCTCCATTTTTTTTTTTTTAAGATTTTATTTATTTATTTATTTATTTATTTATTTATTTATTTATTTGACAGAGAGAGACACAGCGAGAGAGGGAACACAAGCAGGGGGAGTGGGAGGGGGAGAAGCAGGCTTCCCGCGGAGCAGGTAGCCCGAAGTGGGGCTCGATCCCTGGACCCCGGGATCATGACCTGAGCCGAAGGCAGACGCCTAACGACTGAGCCACCCAGGCGCCCCTTTTTTCTCCATTGTTAATAGGGTTTAGAAGACCTTCTTAAGTACTGTTTATGAAAGCATTTGAGATGGTTAATGTGGAAGTACCAGTTCATTGAACAAAATGAAACCAACACTTGTTAGAACTTCTTATTAAAATATTAATAATTAGGGGCGTCTGGGTGGCTCAGTTGGTTAAGCGTCTGCCTTCAGCTCAGGTCATGATCCCAGGGTTCTGGGATCAAGTCTGGCATTGGGCTCCCTGCTCAGCAGGGAGCCTGCTTCTCCCTTTCCCTCTGCCTGCCGCTCCCCCTGCTTGTGTTCTCTCTGTCAAATAAATAAAAATCTAAAAAATAAAAAAATGTTAATAACTATTTTAACTATTGTATCTTGAACAATTGCTCCAATTTTCATTAGTGATGATTAAAATAATATTACCAGAAGTATCATATATATATATATTTTTTAAAGACTGATATGGAAAAATGATATAGGATAAAAAGAAAACCTGCTTTTATCCTGACTACACTCTAACAAATGGGTAAAATCTAGCCAACTATCTTCTGAAACTGTCTTCTGTGTCTTAACAATTACTAGTTCAGATTTTCTTAGCCAGGTAGCTTTCAGCCAATGATATGCTTGTAAAAGTTTGAAAACTGACTCTCTGGAAAACAAACAAGCAAGCAACAACAACAAAATATAACAACGTTTGATTGGTAGGGTGTGCTATTTCCTTGGGGTAAGTAGTTGACATCATTGACTGTGACTGTGAAGCTGGAAAGAGGCACACAACCAGATTTTATTTCATACAGGCCCCCGCACCCTGCTTTTAGTTCTAATATTCTATGATTCAGTCAGGCTGGTTAACTGTTCTTTCATCTCTGTTGCTGCCTTATCCCATTAAAGATCCTGTAATATTGTTGGGGAAATATAATTAAAAACAAAGTTTTCAAACAACCCAGAAAACCTCTCCACACAAAAAAATATATATTATAGTTGAATAAGCATTAAACCACAACGTGATGCTCATCACATGCCATTTGTTAAAGAGATTGCAAGACAGAAGGAAAACTCTTTTTTGTATAGCCAAGCCAAGACAGCCCATTACAAATATGTTCTCAAGATAAACAATAACTAGTCCTCAAGGAAGAGGATTTGACAGCACACAGTTCATCCTAAATTCACTTAGCAATGGAGTGAACATCTGTGCTATATGAAAATTGGCTTTATCCAAAGGAAGAATAAACGTCTCAATCTTTATGACAGGAGATAGTTTTGCGACTTGGAGCAAGGGGCCCATTGAAATTAAGTGCCTACCTTCCCTCAGTAACTGGGAGAGAGGGGTGCAATCTCCCCTGATTCTTATACTTCACACAGGTGGCTCCCAGGTCTTTGAGAAAGCCATTCCTGGTTTAAATCAGACAAGAAAGAGGGTTATTTACCCTTTGAATGTTTTCCATACATTTCAAAGAGACAGAAAAAGGAGTTAAAATTACACATTTTCTAAAGTAAATGCTATAAGAAAAGAGAGGAGGTGAAATATTTCCTTGAGAAAGATTGAGCGAGAATTAAGCCTCCAGTATTTTTGTTTTTACCCTTACAATCTCACAGCGATCATGTATCTTAAATATGCTTAGATACACAAGTAACTGTTTTTAAGAGAAGTATGAGGTTATAAAAAGTAAAATTACATTTTGAAAACTACCTGCTACAGGTTAGATTTTCAGGAAACAGACTCTGAGATTTGCATGCAAGGATTTTATTGGAGAATGCTCTTGGGAACAACATCTGTGAGAAGTGAGAGAAGCAGAATTGAACAGAGGGAAAAAGTACATAGCTGTGCAGTTGCCACACAGGTTGTGACCAATCCCATAGGGAACTCTGGAACTGGGGTGGCCTTCAAAGGTATTCCAAATGAGGCAAAGGGGTTGGGCTTTTGCATATACCCTCTTCCCACCCCCATGGATCAATCATTTGAGGCAGGTTGTGTCCAGGGAGAGGACATACCCTTGGGCAAGGCAGCTTCCTTAGGCTGAGGGCAATTTTTGGAGTGGGACTCAGCTCTGAGATACAGAGGGAATGAGGGTCTCTGTCCCACATGGGGAACTGGACAGTGTATCACAGGGTCCACTCTATTGCCTTATACATCTTTTAACACATAGTAATGCACTTACTTATTCATCTATCTAATAAGCACCAGAAATTTCGTTTTGGAAGAATCAAGAGAAAATAAACTCTAAAAAGTTAAAGTGATTTTCCAAATACAGTAGGAAATAAGGGGTAAAAAAGGGTACAACGTAGTTAACCTATTCAAATCTCATTTGTTAACAAAGGAGGATTTTTTTTTTTTAAATTCACACTTTTCTTTAACTTCATCATCAAATGTTAGTTCAGGAATTTTGGACTACATGTTACCCCTATTCCATCCTATTCTGGGTTTGTGCCCTTTGGCATTTAGCATTAGTGGGCATAAGATTTAGAATTTTTTTTCCTAGCAAACTGTGTTCATTCTTAATTGCACAGGCTTATTTGCATTTGGAACTTTTAATCAGTGATACAATAATGACTATAAAATGACAACAACATCGGTGATGAGGATGAGGCTGATGATGATGGATATGGAGGGTTTACTATGTGCCAAGTATTGGACTAAGCAGTTTATATGCCTCATTTCATGACAATCCTATAAAGTACTTATCATAATCCCCATTTTGTAGATAAGGTGAGACCAAGAAAGATTAAATTAATATTATAAAGCTGGTAAGTAGCAGAGCAGAACTTGAATGAAGATGGGTTGACTCACATCTGCAGAGTCTGCTCTCACAGGCAACTTGTGAATTACCACTTCACCTCCTAACCCACTCACCACACCCTACTTCAACATCCCCCATGCCTTACCCTCTTCCTACACCACTGTATTGTTAGCTCTCTGGCTTGGAGGATATAGCATGCAATAAAGTTAGCTTAAGGTTTGGACTCACAAATCTGTGTTTGAAACCTAGCTCTGCTATATTGTAGCTGGTGGAAGTAAGCAAGTTATTTCACTTTTCTGAGCTTCAGTATCTTCCTCTGGGAAAAAAAAAATGGTGACAATAAACTCTACCTCATAGGAAGTGGCTGTAAACTTTCTAGTACCTAATGGGCACTCAATAAATAAATGATAGCTGTTGCTATCAGTAAAGATATTGACAGTTATTTTGCATATATTTTGTAGCAGCATTGTCACCACCAAAGACTAAACTAGTGAGGAAATGTACTCACATGGAAGTGATTTCCAGAATGAAGATGAGCAGAAAATTGGCATTAGAATACTTGAAAGAGGTGACAGCTATGGAGTTCAGAATCTATACAGCTGAGCTATTAAAAAAACTCCAAAAAGATAAAAAAAAATTTTAATGGCAAATGTATAATAGAATTCTACAAATGGAAATCGTTATAACCAAACAAAGAACCTGAGCCCAAAAAGTAGAGTGCTTCTTTGAATTTGGTGTTTGGAAAGCAATTTAAACAAGTATTAAGTTTCTTTTGAATGTATCTGTAGGATATAATCATAAATATAAAATGATTTTTAAATCCTCAGGCATCAGTTATTCATAATATCAAACAGAGAAACAAACTAAATGATTACTAATAACTGTTAAAATAAATGATGTTATACCACTTTAGAGAAAAGTATGTAGTTATTAAATATTTAAGAAGTATATCTGTAGAATGCATATATTATTAACTTTTAATAGTAGGATGCAATATTATTTATAAGTATATATAAAGACATACAGGAGATGTATGTATTTCTCCCCCCAAATATATGTGGAAGGAAGTAAATGAAAATATTATCAGTGATTCTCTTCTCGTGGTAGAACCATGGACATTGTTTTCTTTCTGCTTGTGTGTGTGTGTGTGAAGTTCCAAATTTCCATAAAGAGCAAGCACTTTGTAAAGAAAGATGATCTTTATGTAGAAAGAATCTCCCCTACATTGATGTGCACTTGCCTCCTATGCTCCTAGTTTCCCTCATAAGATCAGCTGTTTACCACTGTGGTACAAAAGGATGCAAATATTTACTTCCTAAACAGTAGGAAGGCCTTTCAAGACACTAACAGTTGTAGGCACTCTTACAGATAGCTGATTAAGATTTGTGCACCCATAAAAAATGTAGAGATTAAATGAGAGGTCTGAAAATGTATTCATAATTAGAGAAGGGACCAGGGTTGTGTTTGGGACATGATTTACTGGTAATCAGCAAAGAACAAACTGATTATTAGCTGTTCAATTCTTGTTGGTCTTAGGGGATTCCACTCAGTGGCCTAATTAAACTGAGCTTGAAGTCTTCACATCTCCATTCAGTGGCAATTTCATTATAATATTCAGTTCTTTGCATGAGATTTGCCTTCCCTCTCTTTAATCATATGTTTTGCATTTGTGTAACACCTTCCTTGATTACTTTCTCTACAGGATTAGCTCTTGATAACTGCATGGTTTATGAAAGCAAATGTCATATATAAGACAATCTGGATATTATGGTTTATTGTCTTGGAATTTTTCAAAAGGGAAAACAAACAAAAGACCTGCACTTGTTTTAATTAAAATGACTTTCTTTGCTTTTTGAACTGTTTATTTGTTTGGCTCTGAATATTTTGTAGAGATAAGATTTCAGAAAGAAAATATCTAAGGATTCCAGAGAAATAGAAAAATATTTTATATTTTCAGGTCAAACTAAGGAAATTTTTATTAGTTGTGTTATTCCCAGCATGTAGGAGACCCTGTAGGGTAGCAGTAAGCCTTTCTGGCTCTAGGGTACCGCTTAGATTAGAAATGCTCTCAGTGCTTTGAAATATGCAGCAGAGGGGCTCTAAATGTGTGTCTTTGTAGCTCAAAACAAAGTAGTGATTTAGCAATTACCCAATTAATTTGATCAGTGTTGATGGCTAAACTGGAACTGATTTGAATAATGCAGCCTTTCACATGAATTTTTGGTAACAAAGCATTTGGGTTGGCTGTGTAATTCATTGATAACCTAACTCAGTTACCAAATCTCAGTTTCACAGTGTCCAACACAAACAAAGTTGGGCTGACTCTAACATGGGGAAAGAGAACAATTTCAAGATAGTAAGGCTTGATAAGAGAGATATAAACATGCCCGTTATAAACAGAATAATCCCATAATATTTTTCTGTGCCAGATCTTTTGATTAAAGTGATAAATTTATACTGACATCAGAATTTCACTTTCAAAAAGTAATATATCTTAATAATACTCTCTATAAGCTGATAAGTAGGCCATTACAGACAAAAATCAGAAGCACTTTCAAAACTACTTTCATTTTTAAAAATTCCAGTACATATGTAGAATTGCACCATTAACAATAACTGATATTTATTCAATGCCTACTGTATGAAAGCACATGTTAAAACAGTTTCATTTGACTAAATTACAAGTTTATCCATGGATATTTTGTTAATAAATAAATTCTCATTTACCTGGAATAAACTATTGTGAAAAATTGAAGGCATATAGCTAAAACTTATATAAAAGACTGTATTTCAATATAACCCATTTGCACAAAAGTGATGATGATGTAAAGTGCATGTTTGAGGATTCAGAAGTGACTTCAGTCTGCAGAATATGTGCTATTACTATAGAAAAATATGAAAACAATTTGTTATAAGAGGGTTTTTTTTCAGATTCTGGATCAGTTAGAGCTTACAATAATTAGTATAGCCATAGGGCAAAACTATTTAATAAATTCTAAATTAAAACAAATCTTAAGTAATATAGTGTATACATGAACAAAACCATCATTTTCATGAAGACAGGGACTTTCCCAGTCTTGATCATGTCTGTATTTCTAGTACCTAGTGGCGTGTTTGCAAATAGGAGGCACTCGGTGCAGTGATTGTTGAATGAACGAATCAATGAATTGATATCATGGAGGATAGAAGCAGAAATTCTGAAACATATACAAACGACTTTGAAATTTTTTCTCTCTACTTTATTTTCTATTTTTTTTTAAAGATTTATTTATTTGAGAGAGAGAGAAAGAGATTGTGAGCGGAGGGAGGAACAGAGAGAGAGAGGGACAAGCAGACTCCGCACTGAGTGTGGAGCCCGACCTGGGACTTGATCCTACAACCCTGAGATCATGACCTGAGCTGAAATCAAGAGTCAGGTGCTTAACCAACTCAGCCACCCAGAGGCCCCTCTCTCTGCTTTAAATCAAACATTGATTCTTTGCTGGAGGAATAACCTTATAGAGTCCTGCTTGTGTCCAGTCTCTTAGGAATATTTTTAATTCTTGGGCCACTTCTCTAAGTGGCCCTTTATAGGCATCAGCTTTCGTCTTTGAAGCCAGCACCAATTTTTCCACCAGAGAGTAAGGATTCAAAAAAGCATGACTAAAGTTAAAAAAAAAAAAAAAAGTGATCTATATTTTAAAGATGATGTCACTTACTGGCCGTTTGTATGTAGATAATTTAGTTAACTAGTTTCTCTGAGTTATAGAAAAACCATTAAGGTAATATTAGGTAACTTCTGGGTGTTAAATAAGTAAATTTTACTACATAAGTAGCTATCATCATCATCATCATCTTCATGATCCTAATCATCATCGTCATTATAATTGCTGTTATTGTTGTTTTCCCTAGATCTGAAATGCCTCGTTCCCATCTCCCATTGTTTTATTAAATTTTAGGTTTTTCAAAGACACATTCACCAACTACCCTCCCCAGACACATACACAAATCTTCTCAGGAATTTTTTTTTTTTAGTAATTTCTTTCTATTTCCAATTGTGTAACATGATGGCAGTTCCAATAATTTTAGTTGTAGTTACACATTTCCTTGAACAATATTTTAGTTATATCCCTAATGTAATGGCAATAGGGAATGTTTTATCTATGTTGATAAATTGTAAATTTTTATAAGTACCCACTAAGTGTTTAATTTGTCTAAATTTCTTCCAATTATCTTACTTTTCAATAGACAATTTTTGAAACTTGTCAATTACTGAATTGTTAAATAATTGAAACTTTTGAAAAGCTATTATAGCTGAAAATTTCTGTAGTAACGTGTATCCTAATAAATATATGCATAAGGAATGCCCAGTGCAACTTCTAGATGTGTTTAGAATTGAGATGACACGTTTTGAGAGCATTTACCAAATACAACTTGGAATAAAAATGCAGCTTAGTAACAACCTGGAATGCATATTTGGCACATTTTTTAGTTTAATTTAGAGGTTACTCCAGGATTACTCTATGTTTGATTTATTGACCACAATCTACTTTGAAATATTATACCACTTCACATATAATGTTAGAACTTTACAATATTCTACTTGTGTTTAGCTCCACCCCCTCATTCTTTGTGCCAGCATTTCACCTGTTCTTACATGATATATTGTGATGATTCATTGTTTATGCATTGCTATTACCTATGGTTTAAATAGTAATTTCCTTTTCTCTGTTTAATTTTGATTGACCTGTCTATGAGTTTGTGTATCATTTTTTACTTAGTGTCCAATCTTCTTTTAAGTATATCTTAATAACTTTTAAAATAAATTTGGATATTGTATTTTTCAGTTCTATAATTCCTGATTCTTTTAGTTTCCATTTCACACCTTGTACATCTCATCTCTTTACTTCTATATCTATCTTTCTCCATAAATTATTTAACATATTTATATTTCTTTTCAAATTCTTATGTGCTAATTCCAAAAACTGAATCATCTGGAGGTGTCTTTCTATTGACTGTTTTTCTTATTGTTTATGGGTCATAGATACATGCTAATTTCATAGTTTATATATATTTTTATCATGTTTCTGAAATTGTACATAAAATAACAGTGGAGATCTAAGTAAAATTTCATTTTGTTTTATTGTCCAGGGAGTAATTAGGGTAAGGAGTTTATCATCCAGATTTGTCCTTGAGTGAAGTTGACCAAAGCTTACATTAGATTGAAATTACCTGTGATTTGTCCAACCTAGAATCCCCACATCCCTACCATTTGACTCTGTCTTTTTGATCTGGAAATAAGTTGGACACACTGTTTCAGATTATTTTGGTTCACCTATGGATTCAATTCTGTCAGGGCTCCCGAACTCAAGTATTACAATGATATTCAAGGGTATGTAATTTCTCTCTGCTTTCTAGTCCTTTCCCCATTGCCATTTTATCCCCCAGCATAATTAGGATAATGGTAGAGGAAGACTTGTTGGTCTGAGAAATATATTGTAGTAGTATTTGGGGTTCTTTCTCTTTCCAATATATTTCATCAGCTCATACTGTTACCAGAAGGTCAACTGATTTCTTCTTGTCCCTGGGAATTCTCTCTCTCTCTGTGTCTCTCTATGGCAGGATTATCCCTTCATCCATCTGTATCCAGACTGTGTAATGGACCCAGGTTTGAAAACTGCCATAAGCACTCAGCTAACTTTTAAAGCACTAATTTCTCAATGGAATTAACTGTGCATCCTCTTTTTTCTTTGTTTTCGGTTGTCTCATAGAATATATGGTTTTCATTGTATCCAGTATTTTTAGGAGTGAAGGGATTTCATGCCCTTCTACATACTGATCAAAACAGAGATCTAATGGAACTTAATTTTAATATAATTTAAAATAAGAAGGTAACCTTTGAATTTTAGAGAGGAGGAAGGACCATACTTTGACTATAAAAGCAAAAGGCCAAGTTCTTATGCTCCTTGAACTCTGACAGCAGGGCTTAGGATACATGACAGAGGGTTAAGCCAATTTATTCTCTCCTTGACACTTTGAATCTGGGGACAGTCCGAGGTAGAGAGGCAGAAATTATTTTGCTATTTGTGGCAATATCCAGTGTCTAGTGCCAGTGATCTCAAATAGACTCTGTAATTTGACACCCGTAGGAAATCTACTTTAGTTTCTCTAAATCCTACCCATTTCCCCAGCCTAGTTTTCCCACCTGCGTTATATATTACCAATGTTTTTCTATTTTATTTAGGCTGAGATTTTTCTCTTTTGTATGTATGCCTATTTGTTTTTATTTGAGTGACCTAAAATGCCTTTTCTACTTAAATAAGAAGTATTATTGTTTAAAATTAAGTAAAGTTGTACATTTAAATTTCATTGCAAGAGCTGGCATAGATTCAGTACTCTGCAAACCTTATTTCTCTTGCTTGCTTCCCAGATCTCAATGCATTTGACTTCTTTTGTATCTACTGCCAAACTGGCCACAGTGTTGAGTACTATAACTCTCTCATATATGCTTATTAAATGAAAAGATAAATGGATTACTGTGGATGATATTCTTAACTCATCTTACCTTTAGCTAATAGATTTTGTCCTGCCCCTTGATTTCTAATGACATCATACAGGTAGAATCTAGAACTGTTAAGAGTACAAAATGATAAAAAACATCATAATATCTTCCTTGATAGTATCTGATTGGTCTGCAAATTATGTAATCATATCAAAATGATATTAGTTGATTTACTTCATTTGTTTTTACCCATTTGAAATAACTTGAAATGGATTTGTGAATCAGGGAACATTTCTTGGTCACTCATTTAAGTAAGGAAAACAAAGTTCCATGAGTAAGAATTCTGTAGATATGTTTAAATTTATTGCTTTTATAAAACCAGTTAAATTATTCATAATTTAAATTTTCTTTTTTTTTAATTTAAAGATTTTATTTATTTATTTAAGAGTGAGTGAACAGGGGGAGGGGCAGAGGGAGAGGGAGAAGCAGACTCCTGACTGAGCAGGGAGCACAGTGCAAACTCAATCCCAGAACCTGGGATCATGACCTGAACCGAAGGCAGATGCTTAACCGACTGCCATCCAGGTGCCCCATAATTTAAATTTGTACCAGAAGGCAGTATTTAAAAACATATGACTTAGAGCTCTAACCCTCATTGTGAAGAGAAAATTCACTCTCATATCATCCAGACTTTCAAATAATTTGTAGACTAGTAACTAAAATGATTACTTCAAATTCAGTACAGTCTAATCTACTGTAACATCCCACATCATATGGAATACTGTCTCACTTAGTTTTCTAAGAACATTGGTGTCTACAGGTTCTCCTGCATTAAAAAACAAAACAAAACAAACCCCTACATTTGAAAGGTGCGGGCTTCAGAGTTTTAATGATTTATTATGTATAAGTAAAATAGAAATTAAAGCTATTTTTCAGCTGGATATGACAATAAAAAAATATACCCAGCTTTGCTTTATAGTTTCTCTAGGTCCTAAATTTGCCTCTGTTTGAATAGCTTTAGTTACTGTTCATGGACCAAAAAATAAAAATGCAGAATATGTACAGCTATTGGTCTTGATAGAAGAGTAGTAGTCCGTCATCACAACGGTCCCTGGGAAACCATTTAAACAGCTTTATTGATTTTTCCCTGGTTGGTGCATTTAGTTCAAACAGCTCCCAAGGAGCACCTGTGTACTTGAACTAGGATTCTTTTTTTTTTTTTTTATTGAAGTATATTTGACACACAAGGTTACATTAATTTCAGGTGTACAACATAGTAATTCAACAAGTCTATACCTTATGCTATGCTCACCACAAGGGTAGCTACCACCTGTCACCATGCAACGTTATTACAGTGTCGTTGACTCTTCCCCTATGCTGTATCTTTCTTCTCCATTACTTATTCATTCCATAGCTGGAAGCCTGTTTCTCCATGGCCCTGCACCATTTTTTTTTCCCATTCCCTACACTCACCTTTCCTCTGGCAATCATCAGCTTTTTCTTTGTATTTATAGGTCTGTTTCTTCTTATTTTTTTTATTTTTATTTTTTTTTTAGATTCCACATAAAAGTGAAATCATTTGGCATTTGTCTTTCTCTGACTTATTTCACTTAGCATAATACCCTTTAGGACCATCCATGTTGTTGCAAATGGCAAGATTTCATTCTTTTTTTTAAGTTTTTATTTTAATCCCTCAGTGCTCACCACAACAAGTGCACTACTTAATCCACATCACCTATTTCGCCCAGATTTCATTCTTTTTTATGGCTGTGTAATATTCTATAATATCAATACCACATCTTCTTCATCCATTCATCTCAATGGACACTTTGGTTGCTTCGTTATTGTTAACAGTACTGCAGTAAACATAGGAGTGCATGTACCTTCTAGAATTAGTTTTTTTCTTTTTTGGGGGTAAATACCCAGTAGTGGAATGAGCTGGGATTCTTGAACACTAGTGAAAAAACCACCAACACATAAGTTGCTTTCTTTTTTTTTTTTTCCTTTCTGATTATTTAGGTCCAAACTCATATTGACGTTGCAATATAGAGTTAAAGTACAAGAAATTTGAAGAAAAAATTTAATAGACCTTATTTTTTAGAACAGTTTAGGTGCACAGCAAAATTGAGTGGAAAGGACATTTCTTACAATAGATGAACATACACTGACACACCATTATCACCCAAAGTCCTTAGTTTACATTAGGATTTACTTTTTTTTAATAACTATTTTTTAATTTAATTTTATTATATTATGTTAATCACCATACATTACATCATTAGTTTTTGATGTAGTGTTCCATGATTCATTGTTTGCATATAACGTGCCCTCTTTAATACCCATCACCAGGCTACCCATCCCCCACCCCTCTCCTCTCTAGAACCTTCAGTTTGTTTCTCAGATGGTTCGTCTTCCCCTCCGATTTCCCCCCTTCATTTTTCCCTTCCTATTATCTTCTTCTCTTTTTTTTTTTAACATATAATATATTATTTGTTTCAGGGGTATAGGTCTGTGATTCATCAGTCTTACACAATTCACAGTGCTCACCATAGCACATACCCTCCCCAATGTCTATCACCCAGCCACCCCATCCCTCCCACCCCCCACCGCTCCAGCAACCCTAGTTTGTTTCCTGAGATTAAGAATTCCTCGTATCAGTGAGGTCATATGACACATGTCTTTCTCTGATTGACTTATTTCACTTAGCATAATACCCTCCATTAGGATTTACCTTTGGTGTTGTGTATTTTATGGGTTGTATGGCATGTATCTACCATTATAATGTTATGCAGAATAATTAATTTCACTGTCTTAAAAGACCTCTGTGCTCTATTTATCATTCCTTCCCACCTAATCCCTAGGAACTACTGATCTTTTCACTGTTTCTATAGTTTTGTCTTTTCCAGAATGTCATATAGTTGGAATCATACAGTGACTTCTTTCACTTAGTAATATGCATTTCAGGTTTCTCCATTCTTTGTCATGGCTTCATAGCTCATTTCTTTTCAATACTGATTAATATTCCATTGTCTGGATGTACCATAGTTTCTTTAACCATTCACCTACTAAAGAACATTTGGTTGCTTCCAAGTTTTGGCAAGTATAAATAAAACTACTATAAACATCCATGTGCAGTTTCATGTGAGCATAAATTTTCAAGTCCTTTGGGTGAATATTAGGGAGTGTGATTGCTGGATCCTATGGTAAGGGTTTGTTTAGTTTTAAAAGAAGCTGACGAACTTTTTTTTTTTTTTAAGTGACTGTCCCATTTTGCATTCCCACCAGCAGTAAATGGGTTTCTGTTGCTCCACATCTTTGCCAGCATTTGGTGGTGGTGCTGTTGTTCCAAATTTTGGCCATTCTAATAGGTGTGTGGTGGTATCTCATTATTGTTATAATTTGTATTTCCCTGGTGACATATAATGTGGAACATCTTTTCCTATGCTTATTTGCCATCTGTATATCCTCTTTGTTGAGGTATCTGTTAAGGTCTTTGGCCCACTTTTTAATCAGATTGTTTTCTTGTTGAACTTTATTCTTTGTATATTTTTGTAATAGTCCTTTATCATATATGTTTTTTACAAATATATTCTTGCAGTGTGTTGTTTATATCTTTTTGTTATCTTGAAATTTGAAACAATTTTTTTAGAGAGAGAGAGACAGAGAGAGAGATAAGGGTGGGGGAGGAGCAGAGGGAGAGAGAGAGAGAATCTTAAGCAGGCTCCATGCCTAGCACAGAGCCAGGTGCGGGGCTTGATCCCATGATGCTGAGATCATGACCAGAGCTGAAATGAAGAGTTAGATGCCTAACCAACTGAGCTACCCAGGTACCTGGAAATTTGAAAAAAAATTTATTTTAGTTTTATTATGGAAAATATCAAACACATACAAAAGTAGAGAGTATTGGACATCCATATTCAACTACTATCAATTCATGTTTCACCTGCATGCTTTCACATTCTGCCCTCCTCCCCACTCTACTGGATATTTTGAAAATTAGATTTAACATTATTCATCTGTCAAGATTTCAGTACTCATCTCTAAACCAGAACCCTAATTTTAGAAACCATAATCATAATATCTGATAATCAACCATTCTTAGATCCATTAGAGAATGAGGCCACAAGACAATTTGTTGCCCCCAAAACTGGTGTATACAGAGAATCAGAGGTTACCAGAAACAGAAGTTGCAGCTGGAACCTGGTAGGGACAATCAAAAGGAAATTGACTAATTCCTAGAGACTAAGTATGGACCAACTTGAGAGAAAAAAAACCTCCTGGAGGTCTAGTTTTAGGAGAACCCCACACTTGTGTAAGGTTTTACCTTCAGGAGGCCCACCAGGCTATCCCCGTAAGGATTAGAAGAAACTCCCTTTGTGCATCTGACAGAGGGACAGGGAAATAATAATTTTGACATCCAAAGTGTTATATTCTCATTCCCTTTGTGTGTCTGACAGAGGGAGGGGGAAATAATAATTTTGGCATCCAAAGTGTTATATTCTCATTAACAAAATACTTCCTCAAGTGAATTTATGTTACCAGATCCTAGCCAATATAGGATTTTTTCAAAACCTACCCAATGTGGAAGAATAAAAATACCTCGATTAAGCCTCTCTTGGGCGCCTGGATGGCTCAGTTGGTTAAGCGACTGCCTTCGGCTCAGGTCATGATCCTGGAGTCCCAGGATCGAGTCCCGCATCAGGCTCCCTGCTTAGCAGGGAGCCTGCTTCTCCCTCTGACCCTTCCCCTTCTCGTGCTCTCTCTCCCATTCTCTCTCTCAAATGAATAAATAAAATCATTAAAAAAAAAAATTTAAGCCTCTCTAGCCTTCCTGTCTCATCTAAGGGAAGAAAAAAATCTGGGAAGAGTTGTAGATGCCACAGGCTAGGCCCATAGGCCCACAGAAAGACTGAGACCTATTTATAGGAATATAGAATGTTTCCCTTCCCCCCACATCTCACCTCGATATCAACGAGATCCCTGTATAACAATAGGGGAATACATCTGAAAAGAACTTCAAGGCTCATGCTCTATTTAAGAAAGAGTCTCTATAGAAATACAAAGATAATAACGATAAAAATAAGGACACTAGAGAAAATTTTATACTCTGATACCTACAGTTTCAGCAAAGAGTAAACATAGCCCCATTTCTAGCCAGATAAACATAAAACCTCACACTAAAGATTCAATTATCTCAGTTTCTTTTACTCAATACTTCATGTCCAACATTCAATTACAAAAAAAAAAAAAAAAGGCATACTAAAAGGCAGAAAAATAGTTGGAAGAGAAACAGCAGTCTTTAGAGTCAGACAAATATGGCAGAGATATTAGAATTATCAGACTAGAAATTTGTAACGACTATGATTAATACACTAAGCTCTAATTACAAAAAGGAGGGAAACAGCATGGAAGAACAGATGGGTAATGTAAGCAGAGAGAGAAATTCCAAGAAAGAATCAAGAAAAATTTTGAGAAATCAAATTAGATGTAACAGGAAAAAAAAAATAAAAGAATGACTTTGAGAGACTCATAAGTAGACTGGACATGGCTGAGGAAAGAATTAGTGAGCTTAAAGTCATGTCAGGAGAAACTGCCAAAACTAAAAGCAACACAATTCAGTCCACATCACAGGCTACCAAGAAAAAAGAGAAGTTACAAATTAGTATATCAGAAATGAAATAGGGGTAATCACAACTGTTCCCATGAATAATAAGAGGATTATAAAAGAATGTAGGAATAACTCTATGACTTCAAATTTGATAACTTAAATGAAATGGACCAATTCCTTGAGAGACACTAATTACCAAAACTTATAGGAGGAGAAATAGATAATTGGAATAGGCTTATATCTGTTAAAGAAATTTATTTTTTTTTTAAAGATTTTATTTATTTATTTGACAGAGAGAGAGAGACAGTGAGAGAGGGAACACAAGCAGGGGGAGTGGGAGAGGGAGAAGCAGGCTTCCCGCTGAGCAGGGAGCCCGATGCAGGGCTCGATCCCAGGATCCTGGGATCATGACCTCAGCCGAAGGTAGACGCTTAACGACTGAGCCACCCAGGCGCCCCTGTTAAAGAAATTTAATCACTTAATAATATCCTTCTAAAACAGAAAGAACTAGGGCCAGACAGTTTCACTGGTGAATTTACAAAACATTAAGGAAGATAGAAACCAACTCTCTACAATCACTTTCAGAAAAATAAAAGCAGAGGGAACATTTCCTAACATATTCTTTGAGGCCAGAGTTACCCTAATACCAAAACAAATTACAAGAAATCAGTATTACAGGGGCACCTGGGAGGCTCAGTTGGTTGGGCATCTGCCTTCATCTCAGGTCATGATCCCAGGGTCCTAGGATCGAGCCCCACATCAGGCTCCCTGCTCAGCGGGAAGCCTGCTTCTACCTCTCCCACTCCCCCTGCTTGTGCTCCTGCTCTCGCTATCTCTCTGTCAAATAAATAAATAAAATCTTTAAAAAAAAAAAATCAATATTACAGACTGATACCTCTCATGAACATAGATGTAAAAGTCCTAAAAAAAAGATTATCACATCAAAACCAACAAATATATCAAAAGAATCATACCCTACAACCAAGTGTTATTTATTCTGGATATTATAGGGATGGTTCAACATTCAAAGAATAAGAAAGAGATAAGTAAAACTGATTGGACAGGAAGGATGAAAGTGGAGGATAAAGATACTTCAATGGCAAATTGCTAAACATGCCAAATGGTAGATTTTGTTGATTTGGCCGGTATTTGGAATGGGGAGGGGGGGCCTCAAGAAGAGATTTTTGGAGCACATATCTTTAACCACATTTAAGAATGTAAAGTGAATGCATATTAACCTAAAATAATATCCTGAAAGGGCTTTGAAAATCAAAGTAAGCAAAACAAATTCAAATGCAGTAGAAAAAAGCCCAAGGACGTTGATCAGAGTATATTGTAAAATAAAGAATTCCAAATAGCTAGGAAATCTAAATAGGAAGGACAATTGGGCCAGGAAATTTGGATATCATCAGTATTTATTCCAGAGGTAGATGCTAATATTTTTATATTCCTGGTACATATTTTATAGGAGAAATAAACTCATTTAAAAAGACTGGTGATAGAAAATTGTATGCATCTTTCAGTTATACCCTTTTTCTTTTCTCCTCTTTTATACATACCTATTAATAATAGCAAATACCTGAATTATTAGAGACATTTTACAGCAAGAAAATTGAACTTTTCACCGGGAAGATTTTCATATATGGTTAAGAAATCCTAATCCAGTGATTGGATCATTTGCAATGACACAACACATTTCAACTAGTTACACTACATTAAGGTTATAATAGCAACAATGAGGCTTCAGGATAAAAGAGAAAATCCAGCTCATCAGTAATGGTCAATAAAATATTAACTCTGTATGAGAAAATGTCTTCTTTTAATCAAGACACAATTTTATTATGCTGAAATATTAACTTGATTATGAAATAATAAACAAAAATTTCCCTAATCTTATTTATACACTTATATTTTAAAATATAGCAATACAAATATTTTTAAACAGCATGGGCATATATTAAAAGTTGAATAACAGTTTTCTCTGTAGGAATTCCATTAGCAGCCATGGTTCCATCCACCAATTTTAAATGATAAATAACTGTGATGCACACGAGGACTGAATTGGTGAGTGGCAAGGTCAGTGTCATCATCATGGCCTTCAGCTCTTTAAGACATTATGCTACTTGTTGATCTATTTTACAGTGACCTGTAAAATGTCAAGTTTAAATACTCATCTCATTCCACCATTGTACAAGCCATAGGAAACTAGAAAGAACTTAATATTTTAAATATTTACCTTTCACCCAGGATATGATAGAAAAAGGAGCTTGGAGGAGTTCAAATGTCAATGTCCCTGAGGTTTCTGAACCTACTGCTACAATTCACATATAAGTAAATAGCCTAAAAGATACAGCTTTTATTTTTACATAAGTTCACTTAAGTTTAATCTGCTCTTTAAATTATTTATAAACATTCTGTTTATTACTATGTATTTTATTCTGTTGATTCCCAGGAAATATGCCTTATCATTTGCTCTTTATAGAGAAATTAGAAGTTATAATAAAAATATTAAAAAGGACTTTAAAATCATCTATGATTTCTTCAATCAGAGATAATGACCTTAGTTACCATACTATTTTTTTTTTTTTAAGATTTTTATTTGTTTATTTGAGAGAGAGAGAGAGAACGTGGAGGAGTGGTGGGGGAGGGAGAGGGACAAGGAGACTCTGCGCTGAGTACAGAGCCCCACTCAGGGCTGGATATCAGGACCCTGAGATCATAACCTGAGCCAAAACCAAGAGTCAGACACTTAACCACCCAGGCGCCCCTACCATAATTCTTTAGTTTCCCTTACTCAAACAGTTTCTCAATTTTTCCATAACTTCCACGATTTTAAAAATACAGATCAGTTATTTTGCAGTGGGTTCTTTAATTTGGGTGTATCTGATATGTCCTCATGATGAGATTCAGTTTGTACATATTTGGGACAAATACTAAGAGGTGACCTCATATCTTTTTAAATGCAACCTGTCAAGTAGTATATTGTTTCACTTTGTCCCATTACTGATGATGTTCACTTTGATTGTTTGATAAAGGTGGTACCTGTAAGACTTCTCCAGGGTAAAGTTACTCTTATTCCTCTTATAATTAATAATTACTCTGTTGGGAAGTAGACTGAAAATATCTGAGTATCTTACTTTTCATCGAACTTTTCATTTTTTATCTCTTTATATTTGAATGGATTCATGGTTTCCTATTTTGTCAATGGATTAAGATCTATTACTGTCATTATTAATTTTGATCCTTAAAATGTTGCAGGGGTGCCTGGGTGGCTCAGTTGGTTAAAGAGTCCAACTCTTGGTTTCGGCTCAGGTCATGATCTCAGGGTCGTGGGATCAAGCCCCACATCAGGCTCCATGCTCAGTGCAGAGTCTGCTTGTCCCTCTCCCTCTACTCCTCCCCCTGCTCTCTCCCTCTCTCAAATAAATAAATAAGTAAATAAAATCTTTAAAAGAAAATGTTTTGGTCATAGGGAAGGCCTTTAACTGGTCATAGTGTCTTTTTAATTTATCTGCATTATTTGAGGACTCCTTTGCTTTCTGGCACAAGATGGCCAGGCTCTTCTTGTGGTTTTCTCGCCCCAGCCCTTAAACCAGCATTTCTCTGAGGATTCCTGATTTCTTTTAGTGGAGAATGATATGTAGAAGCCACACTGTGCAGTAGGGGTGCTCACTGCTCTTAAGGTTTTGTTACTGTCCGGCCCTCTCAATGGACAGAGCACACACATAACCAGTTGTCAGGTTGTCTGCCACACTGATGCTCTCCTCACCTTGCTCAATCTCTGACATCTCTTACTCTATGCTGTCTCCCTCTTTGTCTTCCCCTCAGGCTCTGACAACCTGAGCTGGGATGCCTTCCTCCATGCATTTCCTCCTTACTCTACTTGGGCTCTTATACACCACACTGGAATACCCCTTCACGTGTACACTCTCCACAACTCACCTGGCCTTTGACATACCATGCTGGGCCACCCCTGTCCTCACCTTAATCTGGCTTTTAGATCCCATGCCAGAGCCACCTCTCCACAGGGGCCCTGACATCATATGCTAGAAAATAAACGGTCTCATGCAGGCACTGAGGACAACATCCCCTTAAAGTCTGCTCTAATACCTGGGTGGGGCCGGGGGGGAAAGGATAAATCTCTGCTCTGTGCCTTTTCCTCTAGCTTTGGGGATGTTTGAGGATTCTCCTTACAGTGTAAACTACAGAATTGTTAAAAACTTACTATACCATATAAAAGATAGATAAGAATCTGGCCAATGAGATCTGCTGAACCAAATTTACTGTCAACATAGTTTATTGAATAAGGAACACCCAGGATTGATGATATGCAACTACATTTGGGGATGAGAGCTAGTCATATACATTTGAAGAGGCTATGTGACTAGTAGTAAAGGCTGATGGGACTCTACAGTTTACTGGCTCCCTTAAGCTGAGGTTGTCTGCGTATATACAGCTTCATTTCTTGTGACCAAAGCAAATTCTGAGTATGAAATCACTAGGACATGAGAAGCTGAGCCTAGGTATCACACACCCCTACCATGCTGTTGCTGTGCATACTGTGATGTAGCCTGTCCTTTATCCTTTCTTAAAGCTAACGAAACTTGGTGCTTGTTAAAGCCTATTACATTTTATAAATTTAGTTATTAAAACACATCTACCTCCAGCAGAGCACAGTGGAAGTTGCAGTACTCTTGGCCCCGTAAAGAATATATGATCAGACCAGTCTGTGTTTCAAATGAAGGCTAAAAGATCTCTGGGCTCCTATATTCTGAAAGAAGAAAAGAGGATTGTGCTTTTGTGAGTTGGCCAATATCTGCCAGAATCTTGATCCAACCTCCTGAGGCCTTAGAAAAGGGTTGGTTGTGGGAACAAAAGAGTCAGTCTTGGGAATCTGCCCAACTTCTGTACAGCGGTGGGGAATTGGACCCATGAGTCAGCAACAAAGAGGAGACAGATATTTTATGTCAGGATAAAGGATGGGATTTGGACTCATTATTTATATACTCTCCTCAATTGGGTTTGGAATTAGGACCCCTCCTTTGAATTAACTATATCTCTAAGTTTTGAATAAAATGGAAGGACAGGACTTACAAAGTAGATGCTGGACAAGATAAGAATGAGTATTTAAATAAATATAAGTATTTTCCATTTAATGTCCATAATCCATAACTGCAAAAATAGATATCTACACAAAAACACTAACTAGACTGTTTTTTAATTATAATCTTTTAATTTTGAGATAATTGCTGATTCCCATAGAGTTGCAAAAGGTAATAAAGAGAGATCCCGTATATCCTTTACTCAAGTTTCTCCAGTGGTAACTTCTTGTAAAAACATAGTACTGTATCATTACCAGGATATTGTCATTGATCCTGGCAAGATATAGAATATCTCTATTACCATCAACAGCCCTCATATTGCCATTTTATAACCACACCTACTTTGCTCCCAACCCTACCCCCTCCTTAACCACAGCAACCACTAATCTGATCTCCATTTCTATAATTTTGTCTTTTCTTTCTTTCTTTTTTTTTTTTTTTTGTTAAGATTTTATTTGTTCATTTGACAGAGAGAGAGAGACAGTGAGAGAGGGAACACAAGTGGGGGGGGTAGGAGAGGGAGAAGCAGACTACCCGCTGAGCAGGGAGCCTGATGCGGGGCTCGATCCCAGGACCCTGAGATCATGGCCTGAGCCAAAGGCAGACACTTAACAACTGAGCCATCCAGGCACCCCTAATTTTGTCTTTTCAAGAATATTATGTAAATGGTTTCATACAGGTTTTTTTTAATTAAGAGACTTTATTTTTAGAAATATTCTAAAATTACTGAAAAATTAAGCCGGTAATACAGAGAGCTCCAATATATACCACCCTTCAACAGTTTCCCCTATTATTAACACCTTACATTAATAAAGTACATTTGCTATTATTAGTGAAACAATAGTGAGGCATTGTTATTAAAGTCCATATATTATTCAGATTTCCTTAGTTTTAATCTAATGTTGTTTTTCTGTCCTGGGATCCCACTGAGGATACCACATTGCATTTAGTTGTTATACCTTCTTAGGTTCCTCTTAGTTGTGACATTTTCTCAGATTTTACTTTGTTTTTGATGACCTTGGCAACTTTGAGGAGTACTTGTCAGGTATCTTGTAGAATGCCTCTATATTGAATTTTTTCAGATGTTTTCTCATTATTTAGACTGAAGAAGAAAACAGAGGTAAAGTGCTATCTTCATCACATTCTATCAAGGGTACATTTTATCAACATGATTTATGACTTGATGTTGACTTTGATTACTTGGCTGAAGTAGTATGTCAGGTTTCTCCCTGTAAAGTTACTCTTTCTTTTTTTCCCTTTTCCAACCTCTACTCTTGAGAATGAAGTCACTGTGCACAATCCACACTTAAGGAGTGGGGAGGGGAGTAATTCTCCCCTTTCTTTAGAGTGGAATATCTACATAATTTAATTGGAATTCTTCTGCATTGGAAACCTGTCTCTCTTCCCTATTTATTAATTTACTCAATCATTCATTTGTATAAGTATGGACTTTTGGATATTTATTTTAAATTTAGGTTACAAACCAATACTGAGTTACTTACTTGGTTGCTCAAATTTTTCCAGCTTTGCCTTTGGGAGCTTATTCAGTTAGCTGAAATCAGCCTTTTCTCCAAGGAGCCCTGGTTCCTTTTATTAAGGAATGACGCTAGAGACCAAAGATTTGGGACCAGTTGTGCTTGTTGCTATTGGAGTATCATTGCTTTTAGATTCTCTCAACTGACAAAGCATGGCAATATGTGTGTATACTAATACATGTATGTGCATATATCTATTAATAGTTCTATATGCAACCTTCTGTATCTTAGTTAAATGTGTAGTCTTACTGATTTCTTCAACTCTAACCCATTACCACATGGATCATTCTTTTTCTCTTTGCTAATATATAAATGCCCAGTCCAAGAGTAAGAAACCTGCCTCCCACCTTTCACCATGCATTTACATAATTGTTCAATTGCAGTTATGCAATATATATGTGTAAGAGCATATATTTTATAGTACAAGCACTACAGGTTCTATCAGTTTGACAAATGCATAATGGCATGTATCCACTATTACAATATCAAACAGAATAGTTTCACTACTCTAAAAGTTCCCCATGCTTCACCTGTTCATTGCTCTTATTCCCTAAATCCCTGGCAACCACTGCTCTTTTTAATATCTTGGTAGTTTTGCCTAACCCAGAAAGTCATGTAATTGGAATCATGTAGTATATAGCCTTTCCAGTCTGGCTTCCTTTACTTAGTGATATACATTTAAAGTTCCTCCACGTCTTTTTGAGTTTAATATCTCATTTCTTTTTATCATGGAATAATGTGCCATTATAGGGATGTACATACCTGTGTATCCATTTACCTATTGAAGGACATCTTGGTTGCTTCCAGTTTTTTATGATTATGAATAAAATGACCATAAGAATTCTGGTGCAAGGGGTGCCTCGGTGGCTCAGTCAGTTAAGCGTCAGACTCTTGATTTTGGCTCAAGTCATAATCTCAGGACTGTGAGCTCGAGACTTACATCAGTCTCTGTGCTAAGCGTGGAGCCAACTTAAGATTCATTCTCTCCCTCTGCCCCCACTCATGCATTCTCTCTCTTAAAAAAAAAAAAAGAATTCATGTGCAAAATTTTGTATAGATATTTTTTTTACTCAACTGGGTCGAAACCCAAAACCACTTGGAACATGATGGCTGCACTGTCTAGGAACATTTTGCTTGGCTTTGTAAGAAACTACCAAACTGTCTTCCAGTGTGGCTCTCCCATTTTCCATTCCCACCAACAATAAATTAAAGTTCCTGTTGCTCTGTAACCTCACATACATTTCATTTTGTTCATTTTTGGATTTTAGACATTGTAATAGGAGCGCAGTGGCATCTTGTTGGGTTTCACAATTTCTTAATGACAGATGATATTGAGTACCTCTTTATATGCTTGTTATCTGTATGTCTTGATGATGGGAGATCTGTTCATATCTTTTGCCCATTTTTTTTAAATTGTCTGTTTTGTTACTGCTGAGATTTAAGAGCTCTGTGTGTATGTTGAATACAAGTCTCTTAGCAGATATGTCCTTTGCAAGTATTTTCTCTTGGTCTGTGACTTGCCTTTTCATTTTCTTAGTGTCTTTTGCAGGGTAGAAGTTTTTAATTTAATATAGTCGAACTTATCAATTTTTCTTTCCTGTATTGGTGTTGTATCTGAAAACTCATTATAAAACCCAAAGTTACTTAGATTTTTCTCCTATCATTTCTTCTGAAAGTTTTATCATTTTCATTTTATATTTAGGTCTATGATCCATTTTGAATTAATTTTATGAAACATATAAATTCTGTATCTAGATTTATTTTTTTCTTTGCATGTGGACATCCAGTTGTAACAACACTATTTGTTAAAAAGACTATCCGTTCTCAACTGAATTGCCTTGGCTACTTTGGCAAAGATCAGCTAAATACTTTCGTGCGGATCTATTTATGGGCATTTTATTCTGTTGCATTGATCTATGTGTCTATTCTTTCCCCAATACTAATGCTGTTTTGATCACTGTAGCTTTATAGTAAGTATTGAAGCTGAGTAATGTCAGTTCTCTTTGTTCTTCAGCATTGCATTGGTAATTCTTGGTTTTTGCCTTTCTATAAAACTTTAGAATCAGTTTGTTGATATCCATGAAATATTTTCCTGGGATTTTGATTAAAATTACATTGAATCTAAAGACCAATTTGGGAAGAACTTATATCTTAACAATATTGAGTCTCCAAAACCATGAACATGAAATATTTCTCCATTTATTTAGATATTCTTTGATTTCTTGCATCAGAGTTTATAGTTTTCCACATACAGATCCTGTGCATATTTTGTTAGATTTATACTTAAGTATTTTATTTTGATGTTGATATAAATGGTATTATATTTTTAATTTCAAATTCCAATTGTTCATTGCTGATATAAAGGAGAATATTTGACTTTTGTGTATTAACCTTGTATTCTGTTGAGATAATCACTTATTAGTTCCAGGAACTTTGTTATTGTTGTTGTTTGTTCTTTGGAATTTTCTACATTGGCAGTTATGTTATCGGCGAACTAGGATAGTGTGATTTCTTTCTACACAATATGCATACCTTTTATTTACTTTCCTTGTATTATTATAAAGCTGTGGCTTCCAATAAAATATTAAATAAGAGTGATGACTGGGGAGATCCTTTCCTTGTTCTGGATTGTAGAGAAAAAGCATGCAATTTCTCATCATTAAGGGCTTGGTCATGGTATATAATCCTTTTCATGTTTTGCTGAATTCAATTTGGTAGTTTTGGTTGAGAATTATTACATCTATATATGTAATGGACATTGGTTTGCAGTTTTCTAGTAATATCCTAGTTTGATTTTTTATCAAGATAACACTGACCTCATTGAATGATTTGGAAACTATTCCCTTCTCTTCTATTTTTTGTAAGAGTTTTGAAGGATTGGTGTTAATTCTTCCTTAAATGTTTGATAAATTTACCAGTGAAGCAATCTACTCCTGGGCTTATTCTTGTGGAAAAAAATTGATTGCTATTTCAATCTCTTTATTTGTTACATATCTATTCTGATTTTCTGCTTGTTCCTTTTTTTCAGCTTTGTTGAGGTATAATTGACAAATTATATATATATATATATATATATACACACACACACTAAAGTAGTAAGATATTTAAAATGCAATGTAATGATGTGATGTACATATACACTACAAAAGGATTCCCCTCTCAAGTTAATTAACATATCCATCACCTCACATATTTACCTGTTTTGTGCGTATGTGAAAAAATTTAATAAGATCAGTAAGGTCTGAGGATCTAATGTATAATGTGGTGGCTATAGTTTTAATTCTTCTCGAGTCAATTTTGGTACTTTACATTTTTCTAGAAATTTGTCCCTTTCATCTAAGCTGTCTGATTTGGTGACATACAGTTGCTCAAAGTATTCCTTATAATCCCTTTAATTTCTTGTGATAGCAGTATCAATGTCTTCTCTTTTATTCCTGATTTTAGTAAATCAATTGTTCTGTCTTTATCTTGGTCAGTCTAGCTAAAGGTTGTCAATTTTGATGGTCTTTTCAAAGAACCAACTTTTGATTTGTTTAAATTGTATCTTATATATGTTTTCTACCTATATTGTTTTAATTTTGCTCTAGTCTTTATTATTTCTTTACTTCTGCTTGCTTTGGGTTAATTTGCGCTTTTATTCTAGTTTGTTAAGGTGAAAGGTTAGGAATTGATTTGAGATCAATAATCTTTTTCTTTATTTTAAAAATTTATTTATTTATTCTTTTTGAGAGAGAGAAAGAGAACAGGGAGGGGGTAGCAGAGGGAAAGGGAGAGAGAGAATCTTAAGCAGGCACAGAGCCTGACACATGGCTCAATCTCATGACCCTGAGATCATGACCTGAGCTGAAATAAAGAGTTACATGCTTAACTGACTGAGCCCCCCAGGTGCCTTAAGATCATCTTTTAACACAGGCTTTTATAGGCATAATTTTCCTTCTAAGCAATGCTAGAGCTGAATCTCATAAATTTTGTTATACTTTCCTTTTCACTTATCTCAATGTATTTTCTTACTTGCTTTGTGATTTCTTCTCTGACCATTGATTATTTAGGAGTTATTGTCTAAACTTCTAAATATTTGTGAATTTCCTAAATTTCCTTCTGTTATTGATTTCTAATTTCATACCTTTTATGAGTTGAACACTTTTAAATATATTGAGATTTCATACGGTGTGTCCTGGAGAATGTTTTGTGTGTACTTGAGAAGAATGTGTATTCTATGGTTATTGGGTGAATTATTCTATAGATACCCTTTAGGCCTAGTCAGCTTATTGTGTTATTCAATCTTATATTTCCTTGTTGATTATCTCTGTAGTTGTTCTATCACTTATTGAACATGGGACATTGTAGTCTACAATTATTATTGTTGAATATATATCCCTTCAATTCTGTCAATTTGTTTCGTGTATTTTGAGGTCCTGTAGTTAGTTACATAGAAGAATAAATGACTTACAAACAACATACATTTATGCTGTCTGGTATATTTAAGTTTGAAATTACCTTTACCAGCATTCTTTATAATTTTTGTATGTATTTGAGTTATTGTCTAGTGTCCTTTCATTTAAGGATGAAAGACTCCCTAACTATTTCCTGTAGGGCAGGTCTGCTAGCCAAGAATTCTCTCAGTTTTTGTTGATCTGAATGTCTTAATTTCTTTTCCATTTTTAAGTGGCTTTATTGATAAAATTTACATAGTAAGTATATATTTTGATACGTTTTGATTTATGTGAATATCCATGAAACCTTCTCCACAGTCAAGATAAAAAACATATACATCACCCCCAAAGTTTCCTCATGCCCCTCGGTGATCCTTGGTTCCTACATCTCCCCTTTCCCAGCATTTCTGTCACCATACATTGATTTTAATTTCCTAGAATTTTATATAAATGGATTAACACAGTACATACTCTTTTTGGTCTGACTTCTTTCAGCACACATTTTGAAATTCATCCATGTTATAGCATGTATCAGTAGTGCATTCATCTTGTTGTTGAGGGGTATTCCATTACAAGGATATATCAGTTTGTTTATCTGTTCACTTGTTGATGGACATTTGTATTGTTTCCAATTTTTAGCTATTATAAATAAAACTGGTGGAAACTTTCATGTGTCAGTCTTTGTATGGGAATATGCTTCTTTTTTCTCTAATGTAAATACCTAGGTGTAGAATAGCTATATCATATTGAAAGTGTATATTAACTTTTTAAGAAACTGCCGAACTCTTTTCCAAGGTGGTGTTGCTATTTTAACCATCCATCAACATTATATGAAAGTTCTAGTTGCACCATATGCTCACTAACACTTGGTATAGTTATTCTTTCTTCATTTTAGTCATTTTACTAACTGTGTTTACTCACAGCATCTCAGTATGGTTTTAATTTGCATTTCCCTAATGATTAATAAGTTGACCATCTTTCCTGTGTTTATTTGTCACTCATATCTCTTTGGTGAATTGATTATTTAAATATTTTGCTCATTTTCTAATTGTGTAGGTTTTTTTTGTTAAATATTGAGTTTTGAGAGCACTTTATATATTGTGAAAATAGCACTTTATATATTGTGAAAATAATACCTTTATCAGATATATGCTTTAAAAATATATTCTCCTAACCTGTGGCTCATATTTTTATTCTTTTAACTATGCCTTTGAAAACACAAAAGTTTTAGTTTTGATAAAATCTAATTAAATTTGTTTTTTTATGGATCATGATTTTGATGTTATATCTCAGAAATCTTTGTGCAACCCAAGGTTGAAGAGTCTTTGTTATAGTTGTCTTCTACACATCTTATAGTTTCGAGTTTTATATTTATGTCTATAATCTATTTTAAGATCATTGATATATGTGGTGCAAAGATTAAGTAAGTTTTTCTTTCTTTTTAACCTACAGATATCTAATTATTTTAACACCATTTTTTGACAAGACTATCCTTCCTCTACTGAATTGTCTGCATCTTTGTCAAAAATCAGTTCTCCACATATATGTATGTCTCTTACCAGACCCTTACTCAGCTGTATTGATCTATTTTCTATCTTTGAGCCAATACCATCTATAATGATTGCTACAGTTTTACATAAACCCTTGAAATTGGGTAGTAATCTTGATTTCATTCTATATAGAGAGCTCAATATGTACTCCAACACTGCTCCTCTTTTGAAAAATTATTTTGGCTATTCTAGGACCTATGCATTCTCATGTGTATTTTAGAATATCTTTGTGAATTGCTTTAAAAAAAAAACTTTCAGGAATTTGGATTGAATTTGTATTGAAAACATACATCAATTTAGGGAAAATTGGTATCTTAAGTTAACAACCCATTAACAGAGTATTTCTCTTCCTTTACTGGGTAGGTCTTCATTGTTTTGTAGTTTTTGATTAGCAAATATTGTACATCTTTTTGTATTCCATATTTTATTGCTATTGTAAAGGATGTTTCTAAATTTCGATTTCTGATTATGCATTAGTGGATATATAGAAATATAATTTATTTTTTTTCTTCTTCAGACTAGCTATAATGTCTATCAGAACCCTACTGTTCTAGAGAATATAACTTAGGAAATCTTGAGTGCTTTAAAGGGCCATACATTGTGTTTCAGAAAGCATGGCATTTAGTTCTAATTCTAACAAAAACTCATTTGAAAAACTTTGGTGAATTACTTAATCTCTCTAAACTTTAGTTTCTTCATTTGTGTAATAAAATCATTACACGGGTGATTCCTGGACTTCTTTTAAACTCTAAAACACGCAGACACCATTTTCTTAGCTACAACACAAAGTACTCTATTGGAGCATTTATACATTTACAACCCCTTATTTTTTCAAATGAGAATTTTCATGATTTTAGTTATGGTTGAGATAGAAAACTCAGAAGACTAAGCTCAACCTTTTATCTCAAATGAATGAGTGAATGAATGAATGAGTGAATCTATCTGGTCCCCTCCCCCAAGACAGCATTGCATTATATATAAAGCCTTACACATTGAAATTTAATTTGCACTGAACCAAATGGGTAAACATTAGTTGGAATATATACACAAGTTGTCATTAATTTTTTATGCTTATGTTTCAAGCTTAGCTAGTGATAAAGTTAGTATTAAAACTTTAGGAATCTTGGGCGCTTGGGTGGCTCAGTCGTTAACCGTCTGCCTTCGGCTCAGGTCATGATCCCAGGGTCCTGGGATCGAGCCCCACATCGGGATCCCTGCTCCGCGGGGAGCCTGCTTCTCCCTCTCCCTCTGCCTGCCTCTCTGCCTACTTGTTCTCTCTCTCTCTATCTCTCTGTCAAATAAATAAATAAAATCTTTAACAAAAAAAAAAACAAAAACTTTAGGAATCTATGAAACACATGCTTAATACATATATACATAGATACATGCATATTCACATATATAGGTATATGCATACATACATAACACTTAATTGAACAGGGATAATCAAAAATCAATTGCACTTGGTTAATCTCTGGTTGATTATGTTGAACATGTGTGGGTAAGTTATTGATATCAGTTAATAATAGTTCTTGGATGTTTAATTTAACTGATTAAATGCATTCCTATCTTCCATTTGAGATTCTTTGTGAAATGATTTGCTGTCTTTGGGATTATTATTTAACATAAGTAGAATATTAAAATGATTGGGGTCCTCTTACATTGCTTGTAGTTAAATATGTCTAGCTTCTTTAAAGCTCTGAGTGGTTTATATATTACTTGTTTTCTCAAGGTCTTAAAGACAAAATAAGTTAGAATTATTAAACCAGAGGCAAGGAAGTTGGTAGTAAAGTGGATGATTTTAGAAGAACTATGTAGTAAAAGGGCTGTTGATAAAGTCAGAATCTTTACCAGTGCTGCTTGCTATATCTGACAAATTGCTTTTCAATCATTATTTAAATTATGCTATTTTTAAATATAGTCACATATATTGATTAAACACCATCTGGAAGTTTGGGGGGGGGAGTAACTACCAATCTTTTTTATATTTTTTAATTAGCATTTAGTCTGAATTATACTTATGACTTCATTTGTATTAAATATTTATAGATCACAGCTATTGCTGAATATTTACAGCATCGGACATCATAAATTGGATTTCGAATGGAAAGGACAAAATTGCCTCTCCTTTCTTTGACACTAATGCAACTTTAGAATCGCTTTATGGGGAGGGATGCTAACTATTTTTCTTGTCTCAATAACTAATCCCAAAGTCATATTTGATCATTTTGTATGTTTCTGTTTCCTTGGTTTCCTATATTCTCTTGTACACATCTTTAATAGCATTACTCAAAGGGCAATGCTTTATAGCACATAAGATCACATCTAAGGAATCAGCTTCCTGGGTTTGTACCTAGCTCTGAATCAATGATGGTAGTTAGTGAATATCTCTATACTTTAATTTCATTACTGTAAAGTGGGAATAATAGGATTGCTATCAGGGATACGTACACAAACACCCCCCCACACACACACAAACAAGTCTGTAGCATGGCCTGACATATGGTTAAGTACTACATAGATATTTGCTACTAATAATTCCTCTTTCTTTTATCATGCACTCATTCTTTTTCCTTTGATTCTGACTTCTTGCTAATTTATTTTCACAGCTGTTTTACTCCATATTTTAACCAGATTTCTATTAGAAAAATCATTTTTATTCTATTAGCTATGAATTCTTATTTTCAATAATGTAAATTTTCCCTTTCAGACTAAAATACAAGAACATTCTATGAAATCTAAAATGTCTAAAATAACAAATGCTAAATATTGTTAGCTATCATTTATTTATATACTGTATTGATTTGTCCTTATTTTGTACAATAAAAATATCAAGACTTTGGCAAATAAACAAGTACTGCACATGGCTGTGAATGTAAATGGTTCAGCAGTCATCATTTTCTTGAATTTGTCTAAATTTTTTTTTTTCTTACCATAAGAAGAGCTTTATAAGCAAACTCTCCTGATGACTAGTTCTGATTGTATTGCAATACACAACAAGATGTACAAGAAAGTGTCCAGAAAACTATTGGAACCTGTTGCTCATGGCAGTCCTAGTCCACACATTTCTTAGCACTTGGATATTGGTCCTCATATTTTGAGCAGAGTGTTTATATTAGTAGTAAAATAAGGGAAATTCCTTTGTGAAATATAAGGACAATTTTTTTTTCTTTTTACATTTACCAGAACCTTACTCTTTTACTATATAAATGCATAATATTTTATTTCTTATCTCTCCAAATTATGACATTAAATGGGTTTTTTAAAATTTCCAACCCACAGCAACATTTTATCCCATGGAAACTTATGCAGTGATATGGTGTGAATACAGTGAGTATCGATAACCCGAGGAAATAGTCTTGGGATTGCCTGGATATCATCTTTTGGTGTTGTGTTCTTACTCTGAGATACTGTACAAATGAAATTAAGGTAATATTCAAAGATATTTAGATTATCTTGGTGACCTTCTTCACAAGTCATTTGATCTACCAAAACGATGTCTTTTTTCCTGTTGAAAAAATTAATGTTTACATGCTTTGAGCTGGATCGTGTGTTTCTGAATGGCAAAGCCTCGTTTCAGGAGGGCGTATTTACATTGCTACTCTTTTGTATTTTGTTCAGATCATCTGCCTGTCTGCCTTCATGGGAAGCTTCCTATTGTAATAATATATTGGATGATTTAAATTTTTTCATTGACTCTATAGTAGGACCAATTTAAAGTATTTTATTGAAATGCAAATTTCATACATTTAAAATTTTGTGTACTTGAATATATAATTAAAATTTAATTAAAAGGTATAGGTAGGAGGAGGAAGGGACATCAGGATGATTATACTATCTTTTTCTGAAACCATTTTCAGAAGATAGGGCCTTCTACATAAGCAAATACACTCTCATTATATTAATTAAAAAAACAAAAACAAAAACAAAAAACAAAACTCAAGGTAAACTGGAAACTGGAAAGCCAAAACTCCTTACTGCAATTGTTCAAGGGACAAATTAGAATTCATTCTATTTTTTTTTTATTCCTTCCCTCTTTATTACTTTCTGCATATCCACAACCAAGAATGCAGGACACAGTATTTATATGGAATTCACAAGGTAACCTCAGATAGCTTGGATTTCATTTCTGAGGATTTGCAGATCGTTTAAAAATTAAAGCATTACTTGTACCTCTCTCTACTAATGATGCAGTAATTTGAGGGAAGATGAGATACTTCATGTGAATTCCAGACAGTGAACATAATTCAGAGCCTGTTCTAAAACTCTGTAGAACATTCCCTCTATAATGTAAACAATATTAGCACATCAGTCATTTTAAAGACTCAGAGAGAATGAAAGATTGGCCAGGTATTTTTTTGGTGTACAGCATTAAAGGAGTCAGAAGGTGAGAATGTATAGAAAGGGTTGGAAGCATGAGCACTACGTGATGCTGTCACAGCAGTATAAATGGAGGGAAACAAAAGATGAAAAAGGAGATAAATAAAAGGAGACGAAGATACCCTTATTTTTTTTTTTTTCTTTTTTTCAGGAGGCCAGCTTTGAGGGTTTTTTTTCTTAATGGTTAACACTGGCTCCTGAATATGGTAATGCATTTACAGACCAATGGTAGGCCTAGATTCACACAAATGGGTAACTCTTTTGTAAGTGTAAGAAAGTAGAAAATTTGCCATAATGTTTACTTTGTAAATTCTCCTGTGTCTCTTTTCATTTTCATTATGTGCCTAGTCTAGTGAATTATTGTTGAGTAAAAAGCACATTTGCTTAAAAAAATACACTAAAATGGTTGCAGATGATGATCATGTTTTTCCCTCATTGGAAATAAGAGAACAGATGCACACTTTAACTGTTACACAAAAATTATAGGTTCCCAAACCAAAAATAGTTCCCTTAATATGTATGTGTTATATCTTCATTGCCATTTTTCTCTAAAATGTTAAGACTGACAGCTGTTATTAATAGGTAGGTTGATTGTGGATATCTTTTTTCATTCAGTTGAAAGATCTCCTGCTGCTTTTGAAAGAGTGAGATAATTCTCCATATTGGGAACCCATAGCCTTTATAATTCACACTTGAGCTTTGGATACATTTTCTTTTAACTATTCATGTTATTTTTGAGTTGTCTCCCTGTCTCATTGCTTCTTGAATGTAAAATCATTTGCCCTTATGGCAAAATGAAATGAAAAAACTATGTATGCAAGTAATTCTAGTTTCCTCCCAAAATAAATTTTCTTAACTGTGAAGAGGAAAAATGATTATGTTAATTTACATTGAATACGTCAGTTTACAAAAAGCAATCATGTTAGCCTTAAATATTTTTGCCTATGTCATAAATATTTTCTGGTGGGTTCGGTTTAAAAATAAAAATGACTAGGGGTGCCTGGGTGGCTCAGTCATTTGAGTGACTAATTCTTGATCTCAACTCAAGCCTTGATCTCAAGGTCATGAGTTTGGGCCCTGCATTGGGCTCCACACTAGGTAGGCATGGAGCCTACTTAAAAATAAAATAATAAAATGAAATGATTAAAAATGCCTTCATTTTTTTTCACCTGAACAAAATTTTTATTACAATTTGCTTTTAAGTTGAATACTAATAACAACTAAACAAAACACTGTGTGGGGAGAATAATGAAAATGTTGGCAAGTAGAAATTAATAGTGGAGACTTGACTATAAGCTTTATGAAGGAGGGAAATTGTTCTCAATCACTGCTGAATTCCTAGTTGTCTAGAATAGTGTCTAATTCGGAGTGGTTGACAATTATTAATAAATCAATAAGTTATTATCACTTAAAATTATTTTGTATCAGTTCTGTATCATATTGTTTATTCTGTGGGAAAAATAAGAGATATTTCCACAAAGAGATAAAATATATACTTGAAGAGACAGAAATTTGTTATTCCATTTAGCTGTTAAAATCATATCCACATTATCACACCATTGGTTCAGTTGTGATTTAATACCCAAATAAGTGATTTGGAAGTATTCTAAGTGCAGCTTAAAATGTTGATTTTATCTGTCCTCCCATGTCTTTCACTGAAGTAATATGTTTAAAATCACCTTATTAAAATATGTTTCAAAATTATGTTTATGTGTATAAAGTATCTTTTTTTTTTTAAAGATTTTTTATTTATTTATTTGAGAGAGAGAGAATGAGAGAGAGCAAGCACATGAGAGGGGGGAGGGTCAGAGGGAGAAGCAGACTCCCTGCCGAGCAGGGAGCCCGATGCGGGACTCGATCCAGGGACTCCAGGATCATGACCTGAGCCGAAGGCAGTCGCTTAACCAACTGAGCCACCCAGGCGCCCGTGTATAAAGTATCTTATAAAATGAAGCTTAGAGTGGATCTTGTTTCTGAAAGCCATAAAACCTTTTTTTAAACTTAAAAATAACAGTAAGATGTATGTTAAGAAAAAAAAAAAAAAGAAGAAGATAGCAGGAGGGGAAGAATGAAGGGGAGGAAATCGGAGGGGGAGACGAACCATGAGAGACGATGGATTCTGAAAAACAAACTGAGGGTTCTAGAGGGGAGGGGGGTGGGAGGATGGGTTAGCCTGGTGATGGGTATTTAAGAGGGCACGTTCTGCATGGAGCACTGGGTGTTATGCACAAACAATGAATCATGGAACACTACATCTAAAACTAACGATGTAATATATGGTGATTAACATAACAATAAAAATAAAAAAAATAACAGTATGAGTTTGTTAAAATTCCCATACATTCTTTTTCATATTAACAATATAAAAGTAACCAATGTAGTTTTTTTACTATAAATATGAGGAGAAAATCTTATTTTCCAGTTGTTCTTATGTTTGTTTCCAAAAATTGTCAATCTCTTCTTTCAAAATTTTTCTACTAAATGTGCATGTCATTATTGAGTGTAAAGTAGTTGTTGATGAGCATACCAAATAAAAAGGATCTCTCTTTATGTTTCTTTAGGTACATTAAGATTTTTGCAGTTTAATAAAGCACAATATCCTTTACCCATTTGGTTTATTTTTTACCTCATATGTTAAATTCATTTAACATTGAAATTCATTAATCATTGGAATTAATATTGAAAAGCCTTTTTACATTTTTATTCATATCCTATTTTTTTCAAAGAAAGCTTTTTTCATTCTGATAAAATTATATTAAATTCAAAAGTATAAATTTGTATTGAAAGAAATGCAGCTTGTGTTTCATGATTATACCTATATTTTTGTTTTTCAGAATGTTGTCCAAACTCGTTTTTTTTTTTTTTTAAGGCAAATAAGCGATTTTCTTTCATGAGCTATGTAGAAATTTCTGCTAACCCATCTGGTTTAGAAGCGACAGCTTGAATTTTAATGAGACACTATTATTTACTGTACTTATTCCTGCAAATGTCCCAGTGTTTGCTCTGTCTTGGTGATTCTGTCTGTGAATGGGTCAAATTACCTTTGCCTGTCTGAAAAACTTGGAAATAAGTATTAGCACTCAATCAGTGAGGCTCAGGGTTGTGAAAGCTTAATGTTTACAAATCCAAAGTGACACACTCTAGATTTTAAACAAGGAACCCAATTTATTTAGTCCACTGGAATATCTTTAGGATATAGTTTTGATGAGCTTCCTCTGGCATTCTATTCTTTCAGGCTCCTGGAGATTGTTATATTTAAAGAAGAAGAAATAAATTAAATAGCACACTTATGGGCTTTAAAGAGTTAGTCCAAATTCATAATGAGAGAATAACAATTATATTCAACAATAACAATGTTACTGTTAAATATGTTTACTTGGTACCCATTAGCTGAACTCAGCTCTTTTACATCTGTCCTCTTTGGTTAGAACAGGTCACATTAGGAGAAAATTGTAATCTGGATATTTAAGATTAATATTTTTCCCTGAAATATATAGGAGTTGATAGAATATTTTCTAACCTGTAAGAGTAATGACACTGTTTTTGGTTAAATGTTTGTTTTGAGAGGCAGAAAGTTAGAAATTGACTGGAGCGTATCATAAGATGAGTGTTTCAGATGGGTGGACACCAAGTTCTCTGTTGCCCTTAGAGACTTCCTTTCATAATCACACAAAGTTCAAGTCATTAAGTGAAAAGAGTAAATTTACAGAATGATATAGATTTTCAGAAGTCTTAATTAAACCTCACAGAACTTTAGAAAATTGAGAAATGCCCTCTCTTGACACTTCATCTCCTGTGTTATTTGATTATCTGATTTAAATATGTGTTTAATTAATTAGTATAGTATGAAATAGCCTAGATAGAATTGTAGTGAATGCCCTCTGGTTGTGAGGCAGTTTTGCCGTTTTAGAGCAAGGGAAATAAAAGATTATTGACTAAAGGGCTCTGGCCTTTTTTAAAGCTTCTCATCCCTCATGATACCCCCCAGGACTTCACCATTCCCTGGAACCACTGAGATCAGAGAAAGCAGAAATCACATATTCCTGTCCTAGGAGTTAGCAGCTCTCCAATATACCATAAATATTTTGTCTAGTTTTCTGTAAGTAACACATCTAGTTCTAAGTGAATTTCCTAAAGCAGGGATGAGCATGAAGTTGCCACTAAGGACTGAGTGTAAAAGCTATCAGGTTTCTATCATAGGTCAAGTCTCTGACAGCCCTTCTTTGCTTACAAAGGTGATGCTTCTTGTGGCATCACATCTTCCAAACCAAGATGAAACCCATGTCTTTTTTTTTTTTTTTTTTCTATTTTAGGAAAGTGTTACTGGTTCCTCAAGGTATTTGGGATAAAATGAACCATGTGTCACTAGAACTACTTAGTTAAGGAGTGTGAACAAACAAATACTGATGGGGTAGCTCAATGAGCCCCTTCGCTCCAGACACTAAAAATAAAAACGCTGTATATTTCATTTATATAGGGCTAAGAATCTAGAAGCATTTTTTTTATAGAGTCTTATACTATTCTTGAAATTAAGGCTGTTCTTTGAAATATGCACCGTAACACTGGCATTTGGAATCAATAATATACCATCTCATAGAAAAGGGCTCATATGATCTGTTCCTATGGGGAAAGATTACTTGAGGGTTTAAATTTGCTGCTTGATTTTCCTTCCCCCCCCCCCCTTAACAGAACTTCCTTAAGTTGTGACTCAGGATTTCCCTGCTAGTGTTTTAAAAATCTGACAATTATGGGGTGCCTGGGTGGCTCAGTCATTAAGCATCTGCCTTTGGCTCACCCTGGATGGAGCCCCGCATCCGGCTCCCTGCTCCACGAGAAGCCTGCTTCTCCCTCCCCCACTCCCCCTGCTTGTGTTCCCTCTCTGGTTGTGTCTTTCTCTGTCAAATAAATAAATAAAATCTTTAAAAAAAACCTGACAATTAAAGTTCTGGCTCATAAGCTCAGCGGTTTTTACCAGTTATAGGTCAGCGGATATACACAGAGACACACATAATGAGAACTCACCCTCATATATGGTAGTGGTACTATCCCCTTCTCCTTTCTTTGCCAAAGTTGCAGAAAGCAAGATTCTATTATTCTCTAAATACTTTGAGTCAAATTGTGCTTTTGGGTGGTCAGGATAATCAGGACTCAAACAGAAGCACAATAGCCTAATAAATTTTTGCCAAAATCAAGCCTTTTTTCCCTCATCTTAAAAGTAAGCAAAAGATGGGTAAGAATCACTAGGAAAAATGTTAGTAATGATGCTAAGAATGGTACATGAATTATTACATGCCTTTAATAATTGACAACAATTAAAAGTCTTTGGGCTATAATTCCAATTTTTGAAAAATTAAACCAAAGTGATCAGTAGTAGCCTCAAATGGAATGCTGATGTAATTTTTTTTTTTTTTTTGGCAATGGGAAACAAATTTGTAACATTTCATTTACTATTATATAAATAAGCTAAAATTTGCAGTATTATTTTTAAGTGGAGACTCCCTTACTGACTCACATTTCTATTTTACAAAAGACAATATCCCGAATGCATTAAGCATATGGTTTGCTTACAAAACTCCTTGTGGATCCAGTGCACCCTAATAATGCCTTTGTTGGTGGAAAAACTAGTTTAAAAGAGGTAGATGATTAACCCAGAAGTAAGATGGTTTTCAAAGACATTGCATCAAGGATGGTTGGGTACATAGATGACATTTTAATTTTTTATTTTAGAATCCATAAAATAATTCTTGAAGAATCATAGGTAGAGCTATTTCATTAACTTCTTGTGGGAACAAAGAGAATTCTTTTGTAGACTCCCCACAGCATCATTGATATAAAATGTCGTTACCACTAATTGGAATGAATTCTTACCTTCCCAATTGTAAGTCAGTGCTGTTCAAGATTTCTTTCTGATAATGTGGCAAGAGTAGCCTCACTTTCATCTATTAATGTCATCTCTTGTGTGCCTGCAAAATTTGCCAGAACTGATTAGAGCAGATATTAAATGATAATTGGACATTTAGTGCTCGTCAAACAGAAAGTGACAGATGGGGCACTAATTAAATTATAGTTCTGACATTATTCACAATGGTTTATGACTCTTCAGTGATGACCTTCATGCATCTCTTCTCCATATTTTTTTCCCTTTGGTGGGGAAAGAAGAGTAGGAGGCTGATTGATAGGAAAACTATCTCTAAAAACACTGAGCAAAACCCAGAGATATTTAAAATGCCTAGTTTTTAAAGTTATCTATCAAGATAAAACATTTTTATGTAGTGAAATGAATAATTATAAAGCAATAGGGAAACTTACTATGAAGCTAATGAACTGCGAAGAAAATATCTAGGTAATCCTAAAGAATATACAAAGACAGATTATAATGACTCTATTTCTGGAAAGGGTAAAGACCTTTGTTCTTATTTGAATAAAGAAAAATATAATTCTGATATCAGAAATGAGGATGCAGTGCTTTTTTATTAATGCCTTTTTTGTTTGTTAACTCAAGCTTGCATTACTAGTTATCTCCACCAGCTAAATGAAGAACCTTGTTGAAAAGAAAGGGGTAGGAGAGGAATTAAAAGAAATTCTAAGCCACAGTTGCTGAACCAGAACTGCATTTTCTTTTTCAATTAAAAGAGAAAACACAGTGTTGATTACTTTCTAACTTTAGTTTTTAATTTTACTCCAGTGTTTAGTAGTCTTAAGAAAAAAAAATGACCTGAGAGTAAAACCTCAAAGACTTTGATAAGTAGTGAACAATCCTCTGAAGCCTCTGTCTAGTGATTGACCACAATTTAAATTTAAAATTAAATTATTTTATATCATGTCTGTTCCTCATAATTTTTAGGTATTTTTTTTTTCTGCTGACATATATGTATACAGCTTTAGTTACCATTAGGGATGAAAAGTATTGACTAATTAGAACATGCACACTATAAGATGAGTAGAATACGAGAGAAGATTATCTGTTTTTATTGATGTAATCTCTTCAATGTGTAAAGGTATAGAAAAGAGAGCAAATGAATGTAGACTTTATTTTACCTAAGCATGTTCTATAGTTTCGATGTGATAATGAACTAGCAAATTCAATATAAAGGATTAAGTGGAATAGACATAGAGATGGTATTCCAGTTGGCCTGGCTATCCCTAGGAACTTGGAGAATTTTCTTTACCCTATAAAGCCTTACTTTCTTCAGTGTTACAATAACGTGGCTTTATTAAATGTTTTATAAGTCTTTTCATGCCTTCAAAAGTCTTATATTTGTTATGGATGACTTTTATGTTTTAAGTCAATAGAATCAATGTATGTTAATAGCAGCTTATTTTTAAAGGAATTTTAATATAATATATTACCAATAGCATAATAGTTTCTGTATTATCAAAGAAATGCACATGTATTCACAGATATAATGGAAGAGCAGTGTTTAAAAATTTTTCTGGTTAATAACAGGTTACTCAGCTCTTCGAGACCTTTACAATGTTTCTTGTTTTCATGTTCGCTGTTGAATATGCAGGCTGCAGTTGTAGGTGTTGGATATGTTTGTGTATATTTCTATAGGCCTTTTAATTAAGCATTCTGTTGCTGTTAAGATATCTCTCTGTATTGTTCTGAATATATGCAACATAATATCCTTTGCTCTCCTGTTCTGATAACTCCACTGAAGTAGAATATGAGGTTATTTGACCATGACATATTCTTTGCAAATTTAGGTATTATGGTTTTCTTTACCCTTCCTAAGTGCACATAGAAATACAGAATACAGGGACACCTGGATGGCTCAGTCAGTTAAGTGTCCAACTCTTGATTTAGGCTCAGGTCAAGATCTCAGGGTTGTGGGATCAAGCCCCATGTTGGGCTCTGGGCTCAGCATGGAGTCTGCTTGAGATTCTCTCCCTCTGCCCCTCCCCCCACTTAGGCATGGGCTCTTTCTCTCAAAATAAATAAATAAAATCTTTAAGAAAAAAGAAATAGAGAATACAAACAGAGTTTTCTCTGTCATTCATTCATTCATTTTACATTTTGACAGGGAGAAACAACTAACTCTGACAACTTCTAGAATTTTCGTATTTTCTTCTTGCAAATCAAAACATTTAAACTTCTCCTCCCATCTTCTGTCTCCTTTCTATTTCTATGCTATGTGAGAAAGCACCATTGCCAAGAGTGTTCCTATGGTTCCTCCTGGAACTTACCTCAGTATCTTAAATGTCAGTAACTGGACTCTTAAGTTAAATTAAAGTGCTAGGTACTTTCTCTCCATTGTTCCATTTGCTGTGGTTTCATGGTTTCATCTTCCCTATAAACATTCCAGTTTTGGTTTAAATATCATTCTTTGTGGAAAACATGAAAATAAAATCATACCTACAGAGTTTCTAGTTTTCTATTTCTTTTAACATTTTTAACAATGATGTTTTTCAGATGGTATCAATGTTCTTTTCTTACTCTTGCCCTCTATTCTAAATATGACCGAGAGGGCCTTTTGTTTTCATGTTTCAAAAGACTCACTTATTTTGCCTATTAATTTACTAAATACCATTTGGTTTGAACTGATCCAGAGCTAGGATGATAATCTGAAGTAATTCTAAACATTAGACATGCCAAATCTTTGTTTTTACCTACAATAGTATTTGAATAAAGCTCAGCTGAGCTGCTGAAAGCATAGGAATACAGCTGTGATTAGCATGTTTTTAAGATTAAGCTAATTATAGAATATTAGAATTTTAACATTATGTATTTAGCTCATTGGTATTGTAAACTTCAGTGAATGATTTAAATGTCAATAGTTTGCATTATGAAATTTTCATTTATGAATACATTCTTCAATATCCAATAGACTCGAGGAGCAAAGAATTAAGACACCATCAGTGGAGTCAAGAGTACTAGCAATCTCTACCAGAGAATTAAATGTTTTAGTGAGTATATTTTCAGGTTAGAAGGGACTGTAGAAATTATTTAATCAACATATGCAATTTGAGGAGACTGAAGACCAAAATGTGATAAGGCTTTCCAATTGTCACAGTTAATGGTAGACCTGACTCAAGAGTCTGTCTTTTGACTATCAGTGTAGCAATCTTTGGATTTTCTTGAGTGACAGCAATAACTTAGACTAAGAGTGGGCAAGTTTTTTTTTTTTTTTAATAAAGAGCCAGATATTAAACATTTTTGGCTTTCCAGCCTATATGGTCTCTGTTGCAAATTCTTGACTCTGTAGCTACACAAAATACGTGTAAAACTAAGCATGACTATATTCCAATGGAGATATATTTTCAAAAACAGATGCCTGGCTGGATTTGGTTAATGAGCTATAGTTGGCCAACTCCTGATCTAGACAATTTCAAAGCAATTTATCATTTTTTTCAAAGATTTTATTTATTTGACAGAGAGAGAGAGAGAGAGCACAGGCAGGGAAACAGCAGAGGGAGAGGGAGAAGCCGGCTCCCCACTGACCAGGGAGCCTGAGGCAGGGCTCCATCCCAGGACTCCGGGATCATGACCTGAGCTGAAGGCAGACGCTTAATGACTGAGCCACCGAGGCACCCCTCGAAGCAGTTTATCAATTTTTAAATGGTTAAAAGCATACATTTTGTTATATGTATTATACACATAATAAAACAAAACAAAACTCTTAAGTAGATCGCCTTATAATTCACATATCCATACTGTAACAGAGGGTTGAGTAATTGGGCACTGCTTTTAAAATGATAGTGAGCCAGCATTAATGAAATTATTTGTCAAATAATTAGAATATGATAATGAGAAGTCAAGAGAAACCAAATGATTATAGTAGAGATTATTGAAGAGTATCACTTAGAAGTCTGAACTCTGTGCCTGAAGAACCCTGTAATGAGTCACATATCTATTTTAAGAAGACAGAGCTTAATAGGGAAACACAATTACTAAAGAGATTTATATTAATATGTGGTCTAGTTTATACAGTTCAAAATAAAATACCTGTAATATTTAGCATAGAGGTATTTTGGTGGAAACAAATAAGATCCTGAAAGAAACTCAGTGTTTTCTTTTTTCATTTCTTAAGAGAAGTCCCCAAAAGATTTTTTTCTAGGTAAATCTATCCAGATGGTGTCTTAAGAAGTTGATCATGCTCACTTTTCTTTTATTCTTTCTCTCCCAACATCCTTTAAAATTTGGTGAGGGCCGGTTAGATATGAATTCCCTTTTCAAAATTCCCCCCCCCTTTTTTTTTTGCTGTATAATCATAATCTGCCACAAGTCAAATGATATGCTAGCAATTCCAGGATAATAAGTAGAGTCTACTGAGAGCACTCAGGCCACTCCAATATCCATCTTAGATAGTCTAGAAAAAGGTAGATTGAAACAAAGAGGTAAATTTCAGTAAATTTTGTTTTTTCCCCAATATATTTTTTTTACATCTTTACTGAGGCACAAGTGACATATGATAAACTACACATACTTAAAATACATAATAATTTTAACAAATTTATACACCCATGAAGCTACCACAATTAAAATAATGAACATATCCATTATCTCCAAATTTTCCTTGTGCAACTCTGAAATCCCTGCCTCTTGCTCCTTCCTGTCTTTCTCATCCCATCCACAGTGAACCACTGATCTAGTTTATAACCCTATAGGTTAATTTGCATTTTCTAGAATTTTATATAAATGGACTCACACTGTATGTACTGTTTTTGACTGGCTCTTTTCACAAAGAATAGCTATCTTGAGATTAATCCATGCTGGTAGGTGTAACAGTAGGTCATTTATTTTGACTGCTGAGTTGTATTTTATTTTATATTCCACAAATTGTTTATCTATTTACCTATTTATGAACATTTGGGGTTTTTTTGGTATGTTTTGGCTCTTATAAACAAAACTGCTGTGAACATTCATGTGCAAGTGTTTGTGTGAGCATCTACTTTATTTCTCATGGGTAAATGCCTACAAATGAACTGACTAGGTCATACACTATGGCCCATATTAGGTAAATTTTGTTATCTCCTAATTTTTTTTGACTCAAGTTATTCAGTAAATAAAGTTATTATTGTTTCCCTTCTTATTTTCCCTTTATTTGAGAAATCCCACTGTGTAAGAAAATAAACTAGAAATATACTCTCAGGCAACTGTGGGCTTTTCTTTTTTATTATAAAGTTTCTTTTCCAAACAAAAGAACTTTAGAAGCTGGAGAAAAAAAAAACAAAACACCTTATGAAATTGAAAGTGTGGGTCTCCATAGAGCACTTGTGAGATTTAAGGGCTAAAAGTCATTTCCACAAAGTAGAAGCCCAGTAATACAACTGCATTCAATTCATTTATAAATTTTGGTGCAATTTACAACATTGTAGATAAGAAAAAAAGGCAGGCACATGGTTTAATTTAAGAATTTGAGCCTTGACAATGTGAAAACCTTTATTATTCTCAGAAACGAGGCAAAAACAAAACAAGACAAAAATACTAGAAGCTCAAGACACAAAGCTTATAACTTTATTTAAATTCTAACTATAAATATTTATTGTTTATTAACTCCATATATATACACACACACACACACACAATTGAGTAGATTAAGAAGAGAGATTTTACTGATAGTATATGTAAATCAATAATAAAGAAAACTGATGGTTAAATTAATCATTTCTACTATATTAACAACTTTCACTATTTATTGTGGCTGAATTAAACTGGTTTTAGTGACTAAAATGACCAAGCAAATAAGATTGTTCAGTCATTTCATACCCAGTTGTAGATTGTCTTTGCAAATTCCAAACCACAGCTCTTGTGGAATCTAGAATAATAAGCATGTCAAAAATATGAAAGGCATTTCTTAATGCAAATACTGTATAAAGTATTTAAAATAATGAGTTTGTATTTTTAAAAAGTAAACTACATTTTAGGGCGCCTGGGTGGCTCAGTTGGTTAAGCGACTGCCTTCGGCTCAGGTCATGATCCTGGAGTCCCGGGATCGAGTCCCACATCGGGCTCCCTGCTCAGCAGGGAGTCTGCTTCTCCTTCTGACCCTCCTCCCTCTCATGCTCTCTGTCTCTCATTCTCTCTCTCGCAAATAAATAAAATCTTAAAAAAAAAAAAATTAAAAATTAAAAAAAAAATAAAAAGTAAACTACATTTTATTAATAAAACATGTTTTGATTTCTTTAAGAACATGCCTATATTGATTACTTAATGTTTATAATTGGGGGGGAAAAGCATATTAAGGTTTACTGGGGGCCAATGACTAGCCTATGTGCTTTATAAATCAATTGATTTAACACTCATAAGAACTCTTTGAGATTAGTACTTTTGTTAGCCCCATTTTATTGAGAATGCCCCTGAGGCAGAGGTTGGTTAAGCATCTTTCACAAGGACATGCAGCCGGCAAGTGGCAGAAACAGGCTTGGAACCCAGGCTCTAATTACTGAGTTGAGCTCTTAAGGACTACACTATATAAATTACCTCCTAGTTTAGCTCTTACACATAAATGCAACAATCAATACTAGCTTTTCTTTTCCTATTTTTAATGAAGGTGAGAGTACTTAAGGTTTAACTAAAGTCACTGTGGAAATTTCAAAAATCTGTACTGAAAGCAACAGCACGGCAAAGTCATTCCTTCCTTCCTCAATAATAGGGATATGAGCTAAACTTCTAGTTAGTTAGCTTTTCATTTAACATCTTTTTAAAATCTAATCATCACAGTAGGATAACAACAAACGTATCATTACATGTGAACTAGAATGAGGCATATCCATACCCTCATTGTGAAATGATTCTTGATATATCGCAAAGGCATCACTCTGTTAAGCAATGGCTTATGTCCCACTAAAGAATATCTTTCACAATACAGCAGTCCCCCTCACCCACCTATCCATGGTTGTCCTTTTCATGGTTTCAGTTACCTGAGACAGCTGTGGTCCAGAAGCAAATGATCATCCTTTTGATGTATCAGAAAGTTGATGGTAGCGTAATGCTACAATACAGTGCCTACCTCATTAAACTCATTTCACCTCATCATGTAGCCATTTTCTCTCTCACATTATCACTAGAAGGATGAATACACTGCAATAAGATTTTTGAGAAGAGAGACCACATTTACATAACTTTTATTATAGTATATTGTTAACATTGTTCTATTATTAGTTATTATTATTAATTTCTTACTGTGCCTAATTTATAAATGAAACTTTACCATAGGTATGCATGTATAGGAAAAAACAGTTTATATATATGATGTGGTACTACCTATGGTTTCAAGGCGTCCACTGGGGGTCTTGGAAAGGGGAACTATTGTACCTCCCAAATTAGATTGAATTGAGCCATCAAACCCCAAAAGAAAAATCACTTCCTGCAATCATGGATTCTCTCTTCATGAATAAATTTTGCTCTCTCCTTCAAGCCTCAATCTCTGTTTTGAATTCCAAACATTTATTTATGTTTTCCCTTTCATCATTATTGAGAGACTTCATGGCATAGCTGGCATATTTTAATCAATTTATGGTTTAGTTGGTTTCCTTAATGAGGAAGGACAAGTGGTTAACCTATGTAACATTGTGAAATAGATTAATAACTTAAAAAGCATCTTGATCCTTTCCCTTCGAGTATGAAAATAAAAGAATGACTTAAAAATACCTAAAATAATAATAATGCATGTATTTAAAAACAAAGTAGCATTAAACATAGCAACAATAAAAGTTTTATGTATCTTACCCCTGTGATGCTTTCTCACTGGATGAAAAGATGTTCTCCAGTAGCTGATGAGTGAGACCTATCATCAGGTATGAAGTCATCTGTGACAATTAATGACTATTTCTAGGGCAGGGTAACGTTCCAAACATGTCAGAATGATACAACAGTTGGTTTCCAATGAACACCCAATTAGTGTATGAAAATTATATGTGGGTTTTACTAAAACTTCAACAGGGTAAGATCATTAACAACTGCTCATGCTATAATATTCTAGGTCTTTGATACACATTGTAGCATTCGATCTTCACAACTCTTCTGCAGGTTAAATGCAATTATTCACATTTTGTAGAAGAAATTAGGGTTTCAGAAAGCCTTAGTTAAAATTGCTTTATATCACAGAGCCCATAAGAGGCAGAACCTCGTATCTGGTTTAGTGGATTGGGACAGGAAGAAAAAGAGGGTGATTTGCCATATGTCTATACATGGTTAAATTGTGTATATATGCTTTGAAGACTGTTCCCTTGCTAGGAAGTAGCTGCAGACCAATTCATCTCTTAATTTTCCTATCCTTCACATTTTTTTTTTTCTCTTCCTCTTTCCCTAAGGATCATATACTTGGTCCACGTTAAAAAACAAACAAAAAAACCTCTTCAATCTACCATAGAACTAAATGTATGCAGTTACTTATTAAAAATTCTCTGATAATAACGACAACAAAAGCCAGAGATTGGAGAGACCAACATGTGAATCTATAAACTGAAGTTTGACTTGGAGAGTGTTTCATATAGGAGAAAGATATATTTCTTTTCGCAATATCTTTGCAAGGCTGAGTGAATCTGTGGTTTTCTATTTTAAAGATTCTTTGGAAATTGTAGCTGGAAGAAAGTTTCAAGTTAAGTTAGTCCTCATGATGGACTGAATCATGTCCCCCCAAAATTCATATACTGAAACTTTAACCACTAAGGTGACTGTATGTGGAGATGAGGTATTTAAAGAGGTAATTAAGGTTAAGTGAGTTCATAATGGCAGTGTACTAATCCAGTTTGACTGGTCCTTACAGGAAAAAAATAGAAAGATACCACGGGTGTGTGTGCACAGAGAAAACACAGTATGAGAACACAGAGAGAAGACAGCCATCTGCAAGCCAAGGAGAGAACCAACGCTACCGGCAACTTGATCCTTGACTCCAGCCTTCAGAACTGTGAGAAAATAAATTTCTTTATTTAAGTCATTCAGTCTGTGGTATTTTGTTAGGGCAGCTCTAGCAAATTAAGACAGTTTCCTTATATTTTACTAAAGTTAGAATTATGGCCTAAATAAAAATAACTTGCTCAAAGACTGTAAGTTAATTAAAAAATTAAAAATAATGTGCACTGGATATATTATATATCACGCATCATGCTGGTGCTTTTATATGTATTTTCTTATTTTAGCCTCTGCAAGACTCTCATTGAGGTAAGTTGATGAACTCCATTATTCTTAAAGTTCAAATACATTTCTTCATTCTTTTCTTCGGCATTATTTGGTATATTCCAGGGATGACATGTGAGCAAGGTGAACATAGCATATGTCCTTATGCACCTAGCAAAAAAAAAAGAAAAGAAAGAAAGAAAAAATAAAAAATAAAAAACTTTTATAATGTAACCCTTGTTTACTTTTCCAATCACATTTCTAGGCACTCTACAGTGCCTATAATAATCCTATAATAATGGGTGGAAACAGCACTCTACAGTCTGTAATCCTGTAATAATGGGTGGAAACAGATACAGCCTCATTTTGTCTAGTCATTTGTTCTGGGTAGAATTCATCTTGGATTTGCTTTTTATGGAAGTCAAGTATTGAAAAACAAAGAATGGTTGTGCTGGAAGAGATTTAGAGAGATTTTGAAATCATTTAAGTTGTTTTTAGGTAAGTCATTTCATGCTGGATATATAGAATAAAGCTGAAAGGTTTTGAGCATTTTTTTCCCACATCATCTTATTTTAATTTTCTAATTACAATATGTAAGAGAAAAAAGGAAAGCACAAATAAAAGAGATATGTAACTTAATTTATCTTAAAACATACACCAGTATAACTTTCAGTTGGTAAAGAAATAGGATATTACCTTTTCTCAATAACTAGAGAGTTTCTCCCTTGCAAAATAAGCACTGTTCTTATTATATGGTAATTGTTTCCTTGTCTTATATTATTTTTTTTACAGTTTTACATATAATTTGTTACAATTTGACATATAACTTGCAGCACTAATTTTTTAAAATTTTGTGTAAAGAAAACCATGCCGTTTGTGTTTTTTTCTAGTTTTATTCATTTGATATTAAATTTTTGAGATTTAAACAGGTTTATTTATATAGATATGTATTATTGATTCATTTGGTTGTTATATAATATTCCATTGTATGAATATGCCATAGTTCATTATTAATGGACATTGGGTTGGAAACTATGAATAATGCTACAGTGGCATTCTTAACACAAGAACAAATGTGCATAAATTGAGTTAGGAGTGCAATTAATAAATCATAAGAAATTCATTGACTTTACTTGATCAGTGCCAAGATACTTTCTAAAGTGGTTGTACCATTATGAACTACTAGTAGCAGTGTATAAGAGTTCTGGTTCCTCCACATCCTTGGTATGGTCAGTCAATATGTATATATTTTATCCATCCTGATGGACATGTAGTCTATCTCATTGTGGTTCTAATTTTTATTTTTCTGGTTATTAATGAGGTCAAACAACTTTTCATGAGCTTGTAGGTCACTTGATGACCCTCTCTTTTAAAGTGTGTGTTCAAAGCTCATGCTTATTTTATTTTTGTATTGACTCTCTTTTTCATATAAATTTGAAGGGTTTTTCTAAATATGAACAATTTTTAGTTAAATGCATCATAAATATCTTCTCCGTGTATGTGACTTGCCTTTAACACTCATAATTATGTCTTTTCATGAACATGATTTCTTTATTTGAATGTTATGAAATTTATCAAGCTTTTGCCTTTATGGTTATTATTTCCTGTATCCTGTTTAAGGAATCTCTCCTTAACATGGAAAACATGAAAATATCATCTTTTGTTATATTTTAGAAACTGTATTACTTTGCCATTCTGATCTATAATCCACCTGGAATTGATTGTGTCTGGTTAGATGTAAGAGTCAAGTTCTGTATTTTTTCATACAGATATTCAATTGAGCCACCACCATTTAATAAAATAGCTCCCTTCTCTCCATCATATATAGTATCACTGTTATCATAAATTATGTGCCCATATATCTGTTTCTAGGCACTCCATTCTATCCCATTGATATATTTGTATATCCTTGTGCTAATATTATACTGTCCTAATAAGTGACTCAGAAGTCTTGAAATCTGATAAAGAAGTCCTTCCACTTTTGTTTTCTTTTTCATGAGTGCTAGTCTATTCTTGATTGTCACATTTACATACAAATGTTATAATCACTTTGCCAAGCTAAGAGTTTAATGAGATATTATTAAATTAATTATCAGTTTGTAGAGAATTTACATGCATACAACATTAAGTTTTCTGAATGAGAAGCATGTCATATGCCTCAATTTATATAGGCTTCTAAAAAAATTTTAATGATATTTTGTAAGTTTTCTACATAGAAGTTCTATACACTTTTTGTTAGATTTATTCATGGACAGTGATATTTCTAATGTGATTTTTAAATGGAAATTTTATTTTTTAAATTACTGTCTTCTTGTTTCTAGTATATAAGAATGCATTTATTTGTGCTCATTGAGCTTATATCCAACAACCCTACTAAAATTACACATTAATTTTAATACCTTATGTGTGGATATTTTTGATATTTTCCTGTAGATAAGAATATTATTTGAAACTAACAGAAGTATTATTTTTCTTCCCAGTTTTTTTGTTTTTAACCTTTTAACATTTTTCTTGCTTTACTACATTTGCTAGGTCATATAATAGGTCATACAATAACAATATTTAATAGAAATGGTGATATCAGGCATCCTTGTCTCACTTCTCAAAATTAAAATAAGCCATCAATAGTGTTTTTAATTACAGTTATTCATATTCAGTTTTAAACCTTTGTTTCTTACATATAGTATTCTGTTTTTTGCTGAAATTCTTAATATTAACTTTCTTCTTCTTCAAATATTTTAAATACAGCCCTTTAAAAGTTAGCTAATGGCAATAGTTTGAGCTTCTGTGTATCCCTTTCTATTGTCTGTTGTATCTCTTTAATTTTGCCATGTTTTCCTCTTTCTGTGTTTGCCTAGTTATTTCTTAATTGTGTTCTAGATGTATTTTTGGAAGTAATTTGATAATTAGGATATTACCTTTCTCAAGAAAAGTTTTGTGTGTGCTTCTGGAAGGGAATTAAGGCAGTAGCAGTGTGGTATCACCTTAACCTAATTTGAGGGAATGAGATGATTTGAAGTTGAGCTGAAGTTGACTGTTAACTTTTAGTTTATCCTTGTTCTTACCATACAGTCTTTTAAGGCTCTTATCCAAGGTGAGCCTTTAAGCAGAGCCACTTTCCCTTACTAAGCTTTGGATTCCAGTCTCTGTTATACTAGGCCCATAAGACAGTTGAAAGTGTTGCTCAAAGCAATAATCTTCAAAAATCTGGCTGATTCCAAGGCTGGAACAAACACAGAATGAGCCTCCAATATTTTGTTGTGCAGAAAAGGAAGGAATTGCTCAAAAAATGATGGGGACTTGTAAAATAAAGAAGCCACCTCAAAGAGGCTACCACTGGCCAAATATTGGGCAATTTGAGTGCCAAAGTAATGAAATACAAAAATGAATTATAAGTCATTGCAAATATAGGGATTCATGAATCTCTATCAACAGTAAATACAAGTAAATAACCATTAATGCATAAGGTTAACAGGCATAAAATTGGGCTATTGCTTATAGTATAATGCCAAGTGCTATTTGCTAAATGCTGACAGGCTACTCAAGTTGGAAAATCAGTACTTTTCAAGTATCAGATAAAGATTAGATTAGGCAAGGATCATCTATAGATTTTAAGTTTAGGAGGAAAATTTGATAAGGAACAGAATATTTGTCTGGCCTTTAAAATGCCAGGTTACTTATTAGTTACAAAGGAATATAAGCATTATACAGTGGAGGAATCATACAACACTTAGAGTGAGCAAAATCGGTGTTACCAGTGAAGGGCACATGAATGGGACATCATCATTTCCAGATGTGATACCCTGTGAAGGACATTAAGATGCTTATATTGTAATTTGACTGAGAATATAATGAGGAAATATCAGGAAAAAAATGAGGATAGTACTATTTTAAAAGGGAGGGGGGGTTACTGTACTTTTCAAAGATGTTAATATCATAATAGATAAAGAAAGACTATGAAAATGGTCCATATTAAAGGAGGCTATTGAGACTTGGCAAATAATTGAAAGCTGACCTTAGATGAGATACTGTATCAGAGGGGACAATGTTATAAGTGATATTATTTGGTCAGTGGATAAAATTGATCGAAATATTGTGTTGATGTTAAATATACTGAAATTATTAACCATACTGCCATTATCTAGAATAATGTCCATATTCTTAAATATGTTAAAGTATTTAGGGATAAGGAACCATAATATATTGACCTATATACAAATGTTTCAAAAAATAAAAATTAGCAGGTATGCAAATAGTATAAATTATTGACAATAACTGAATTGGGATAAAGTATATAGGAGTATGCATTGAATATTTTTATTCTTGAGACTTTTATCTCAGTTTGAAGTTATATCTATATAAAAATTTTTAAAAGATTAAAAAGTTCAACCTCTCAGCTACCTTATCCATATCCACCCTATCAAAATCCACCTTATAAATATCTCCAGGGAAAAAGCAGACTTTTTCACTTCTCTTGCCCAAGCTCTGCTGTCTGCTGGATTTTGACCAGCAATGTACACCCCCTTTCCCTTCCCTTTTTTTTTAGTTCTCAAATGCCTTCAAAGATATTCAGGAGAGTTCCAAATTACTCAATCGTTACTGGAATAGAAGTCAATTTCATCCTTTATTTATATGATTTTTTTTTTAAGATTTTATTTATTTATTTGACACAGAGAGAGAGAGGGAGAGAGCAAGCACAAGCAGGGGGAGTGGCAGGCAGGGGAGAAGCAGGCTCCCTCCTGAGCAGGGAGCCTGATGTGGGGCTTGATCTCAGGACCCTGGGATCATGACCTGAGCTGAAGGCAGCCGCTTAACCAACTGAGCCACTCGAGTGCCCCTATATGAATTTTTAATGAAAAAATTCAAGTACAAAGAAAAATTATATATACATAATATAGTTAATTCCTCTGTACCCACAACTCGGGTTTTCAACTCTTTACAACTTGACATATTTTCCTTCTTTTTTAATTACTTTAAAAAAAATACCACAGATTATTTTTCTCTTATTTCCATTTTATCTTTCCTAGTTATAGCAACTATCCTTATTTTGGTAATTATCATTTCCAAACATGCATACGTGTTTAAAGTATAGAAACATATCTATAAACAAGAGATAGCATTGTTTGCATGGATTTAAATTTTATAAAAATGGTATAAAACTGTAACTTGATGAAATTCCTTTTTGTAATTCAAGTATAATTGATATAGAATATTATATTAGTTTCAGATGTACAACATAGTGATTCCACAATTATATACATTATGGAATGCTCACCACGATAAGCATAGTTACCATCTGTCACCATACAAAGTTATTACAATATTATTGACTATATTCTCTATGCTGTACTTTTCATCCCCATAAGTTATTTATTTTATAACTGGACGTTTGTACCTCTTAAATCCCCTTTACCTGTTTTCCCATTTCCCCCCACTCCAATCCCCTTTGGCAACCACCAGTTTGGTTTCTGTGTTTGAGTCTATTTCTGTTTGGTTTATTTGTTCATTTGTTTTGTTTCTTACATTCCACATATAAGTGAAATCATATGGTATTTGCCTTTTTTGTCAGACTTGTATCACTGAGCTTAGTGCCCTCTAGGTCTATCTGTGTTGTCACCAATGGCATAATTCCATTCTTTTTTATGGCCGAGTAATATTCCATTGTAAGTATGTCACTTCTTCTATATCCAGTCATCTATTAGTGGACATTTAGGTTGTTTCCATATGTTGACTATTATGAAATTTCTTTTTATGAACATTATAATTTTTTACATGCTGATACTTCTACTTTATTTTTATTTATTTATATTTTATTATATGACTATGCCACAAATAATTTTCCCATTTTCTTGTTTATGAAAATGTCAGATGTTTCCCTATTATAGATGATGTTACAATGAACATGCTTCTCTTGTGGCTAATTGTGCATATGGGCAAAGTTTTCTTTAGAACCAAGAGTATAGGATATTTACTGAGGAGTAGGATTCATGGGGTGTAAGGAGTATACACATTCATCTTAATGAAGTCTTTCCAAATTGCTCTTTAAACTCCTTGCACTTAAAGAGTAATCCTATCATGAGCATGTATGGGATTTTCTGTTGCTCTACAGCACGCCAAAACTTGGTACTATTGGACTTTTAACTTTTGCCTATCTGATAGCTATTAAATGGTATCTCATGATTGTTTAATTTACATTTCCCTGATAACTAGTTAAGTTTTAAATGTGTACTTTCCATTTAAGTTCTGTGATTTGTTTGTTTTAACTTTGCCCGTTATTCTATTTTATTGCTTTTCTTTTATTGATTAGTAATAATCCTTAATATATTATGGGTATTACTCTGTAGTTATATACCTTACAAATATAGTCTTCTGATCTGTTGCAAGTATTTTTGGTTTATAGCACTATTTTTAAATCAGAAATTTAGAATTTTACTGAAGCCAAATTGAACTTTTACTTGATAAGATGTGCCTTTTGTGTCTTGCTAAGAAATTTAGAGCATAAACTTTACTGTATTTTCTTCTAAATACTTTAATGTTTTGATTTTCATATTTAAACTTTTACATCATTTGGGATATTTTGTATGGTGTATGCTCTAATACTTTTTTTCCTATATGGATGAACAGTTATATCCAAACCATATATTGCAGTCAAAATTTGTCCCAGTGATTTGTTATACTACTGTGTTTTGTTTTGAATTTCAGTTTCTCATAGATAGGTTGCATTTCTGGACACTTAGCAATTTTCCATTAGCATATTAATTGAATATAAACAGATACCATATTTTCTTAATTGAACACATTTTGTAATATGTCTTTCTCACTATCTTAAAGAAAATGGTCTATTTTTCACTTATGCTAGATGTGTATAGTGCTCATTACAGTCACCTACGGACCAAGGCTGATGAGCAGCCATCACACAGTGTTACATCATCATTGTTTCTATCAGGAATCAGTTGTCTTTAAAAGAATTTTAAATACTTAACATTAAAATAATATTAATAGACATAAATACATACTTATTGCTATGAAACATTCTTCTGTATCTCCCCTTTCTTATGTTCTCTATTCCTTTCTTCAGAGGCTTTTATCTCAAACCATTTTACTTCAGCCTAAAACTTCTATTAGTATATCTTACAGTGCAGGTCTGTTGGAGAAAAATAATCCTCAGTGTTTGGCTATCTGAAATTTTTTGTTTTACACTCATGAAATAAATTTTGAGAAATGGTAAAGTATAACCATCCACTGATTCTTCTTCCTTAAAATTGTCCTGGCTATTTGTGAGTTTTTCATATGACATACTTAAGTTTGACAAGTTATTTGAAGAACTTCTTTCATGTTTAAATCTGGATGGAAATTTCATTGAAATTTTTATTGATTTAGTCAAAATTAACATTGTTATACATTGAGTCATCTAGAAGGCTGGCTAGAAATCTGTTCTCTATTTAAAAGTTAATATTTTTACATTCTCATTAAAATTATCTACTAGGTACTATATCATCATTAATATACCACATTACTAAAAAAGACAATGGGATAAACGAAATCCTTTCTGTTAGAGTTAATTATTAACACCATTAATAATACAGAAATAATATTTTTGAAGCTTGGATTTATAATTATATATACTTAAATATCATCTAAGAGGGAATTGGTCTCAAGTTGTACCAGTGATTTGTTTGTTTTAACTTTGAATGGCTTTGAATTAAATGAAGTCTTCAGTCTTCTACAGTGCTGTATGTTATGAAATTTGATCTATGGCAATAATAATTATTCTAGAGATAGCATAAAGAAAAAAGATCTCTTGACAGTTTGAGGCAAGTAGCCATTAAGTCATTAGTCTATGAAAACTCAATTGCTGTAGAATGGAACTATAAAAACTAGAAAATTTTAGGCAGTTTTCTTAAGTTGGCTATCTGAAGGCAAGTGCATGCATTCATGTACTTACAGTTATACTGCTACTAAAGTTACAATAATAATTTTATACAAATTAAATATGCAGTACTCAAGTTTGCATCCCACTTAATTTTCTCCCATTGAACTTATTTTGAATCCTCTATTTACCCATCTGGATGGTTAAAAAGAAAACCATAGGGCCCAAATGGCATCACTTAGGCCAAATCCCCAAATTGTGGCTTAATACCTAATGTAAATACAGTTTTAACCTCTCCCAGAAAAGTGGTCTTAACCCATCAGTCAAGAATTTTCTGATTAGCACCAGTGAGTCTGCTCTGTGGAGCCCTCTCTATTCCCCACAGGAAGATGAGATAATCTACATAAGACACCCTGCTCTTCCCCTCTAAGGGAAAGCAACCTTGCCTGAAACAACCCTTTTCTCTTGCTAATAATTTTCATGCCCTATCCTCCTTTCTATAAAAACCCTCTACTTTGTACAACTCTTTGGAGCTCCCCTCTACTTACCAGAAGGGATGTTGCAGGATTCATTTAATAGAGCCAATTAGATCTTCAAATTTAGTTGGTTGAATTTTGTTTTTTAAAGGATGTATTCTCTTGATTGCTAATCTATAGTCTTCTATATTATTGCTGTACCCCAAACATTCGAGATGGAAATTCTTTTTCTCTCGCTACCTTTGATAAATATCTTACTCTCTACTTAACTTCCCTAATAACTGGATTTATTTATCTTTTGTACTGGTATATTCACCAATTAAATTTTTCTGTTTTCCTTCTGTCATTTTTCTTTCTCAAGTTGCTCTGCTCATGACGTTGAATTTTATATTGTCCTAAACAACAGTTAATTTAAAAAATGGTGCATAATCTTTTTTTTTAATATTCTTTTTCCTGAAGTCTTTACAGATCTGTTTAACATTACCATCTTAAATACACCATATTCCTTTTTATATGTTTTGAACTCCTTTTGTGTATTTGTATTGTCAGGGAGCAAGAATTCCTATCCCTTTCAAGGTCCTTCTAGCCAGACTAAGAATCAAATTGACCTGAGGCTGATTAATAGATCAAATTTAATAGCATACATATGGGGAATTCACGCAGACATGAAAATTCCAAAGACAGTCAAGCAAAATGAGGTATATATGTCATCCTGAACTAAAAAACAGGGGATCAGAAAAAAAAAAAAAACCCCAAAAAAACAGGGGATCAGGGAATGGGACTTCAGAGAACAGGAATGACATTTACAGAAAGATGAAAAAGAATAAATGTTTGGTAAACGAATGTTTGCTGAGCCATTTAGAAACAATGGGACAGAGAGGACTTTGATCAAAATGACCTTGCTGAATTCCTCCCTGGCTACCATATCTAGTTCATATCTTAATGTAGTTATCTATGGTGATACCTCTCTTCCTGGAACTATCCTCTATCTAAATTTTTTTAGGCAGTTGTGGGAGAGGCCAAGAACTTTTCATAAATCTGCTGGGTTTTGATTGCTTTTAGCTCAAAATAATCTTCATGCTAAAGTGGCCCCCAACAGTGTGCTTACACGTGCAATATTTTCCTGATTCTCATTTTTTGCTTTTGGGATTTACCATTTACTCCCCCCCGCCAATGTCTTTATGGTAGAATCCATTTCCATATGAAACCAAAACAAAGTGTTATCTTCAACAAATACTTTTATGCAAGTCTGTGAACATGCATTCATTTCCTTCTGACAATGGTTATTTTTTATTGATTTCAGTTGAAATACATATTAAAAAATCAAGAAGATAATTATTTACTATTGGTGTAGTTTACCTTTCTTTTTATGGGTCAGATACTTAAATTCTCATAAAAAATTTCCTGTGGTTTCTAGGGTGGAGAATAATGTCTCAACAGAACCATAAATCTTAACAGTATGAAGAAAGTATAAGAAGCTGGCAGAAGGGGGCGCCTGGGTGGCTCAGTTGGTTAAGCGACTGCCTTCGGCTCAGGTCATGATCCTGGAGTCCCTGGATCGAGTCCCGCATCGGGCTCCCTGCTCGGCAGGGAGTCTGCTTCGTCCTCTGACCCTATCCCCTCTCATGTGTTCTCTCTCTCTCATTCTCTCTCTCTCAAATAAATAAATAAAATCTTAAAAAAAAAAAAAAAAAAAAGAAGCTGGCAGAAGAAGTGATAGTCTTTACTTACTTCCCCCTCCCATTTTATTTATTTGACTATTCAGTTTGATGAAGGATAGTTGGAAGGCAGGCAGTCAGGGACAAGGGGCCCCCAGCCTAAGAGGAAACCACCCTTAAAAGGATTTTACACCACCCTGGAAGGAGCCCTCTATCCTTTCCCATGTGATTGATAGGTAACAAAAACCTAATTGGATGACAGGCACAGGGATGGTTAATCAGATTAAAACAGCCCACGAACAAGCGGATAAAAACTCCTAGACTTGGAAACTCAGGGGCAATCCTCTCAGGTCCCCTCCCTCCCGGGGAGCTTTGTACTATCACCTTGCTATCACTCAATAAACCTTGCTTTGCCGCCCACCACTCTGATCTACCTCTTCCTTCTTCAAAGTGGGGTGACCAAGAACTGCGGGGACCAAAGGATAAAATCCTGTAACAAATTTATGTTTGAACTTTTTTCTTCCATTAAAATGTAAAGAAAAAAAAATATTAAAAGCTTAATATCCGCTTGTGTGTTTTCAATACCATTGTGTTTCCTTTTGTTCTCATTCTTATGGATATGTACTTTATTGAGTTTTTATTTGTGCCTATTTGAGGTGTACTGTATACATTTTAACTATGGTCAGATTGATGCTATTTCAAAAAGCTGTAACTTGATTCCTCTTGACCATTTACATCATTTACCTTGTGTCATGCAATATAATGTGCAGTATTTTATTAGTCTATCTTTGAATATAATTTTTTTAAAAATAGATATATAAATAGTCCTCATTGAACACTGGGGAGAGCTAATCACATTAGATATAATCTCTTCACATATTTTGGTAATATTAAAAAAAACATATCTGTGATAAATAAATCATTTTCTAATAAATCAAAACTTTTGTTTTTATTCAAACATACTATTCTACCCAAATTCTTTCTCTATTGTCTAGTCTTTCCCTTTGGTTTTAATGTTTCCTGACCAGTTCATGGACAGGAGTGTGCCTTGTTTACCATATCACACAGGTTCTTTTCAAATTCTACAATAATGACTTGGGAAAAAAAATATCATTTTTAGTGTTTGGTAATGGTGATCATCTGATTTCTTTCTAGCACATGTCTTCTACTCTGTGTCTTTAATTCATATGGGTGGTAATTTACTTTCCATTATACAATGTCACTAAAATAGATTTTAAATTTTACTTAACCAAGATCAGAAACAACATGCAAGACACAATAATGTCAGAATGTCCATTAGGTACAATTTCTTGATAGTTTTTTAAATTTGAATGACTTCCAGTAAATCAACATCTATACCATCTATCTGGTTGATGTATTTTTTTTTTATTTTCATAAGTGTTTTTAATTTTTATTTATTTTTACAATTTGATGATGGGCTTTAAAGAATATTCTGTTTCTCTACTTCATTTTTCAAGAGTCTAGTAATATGTTTATTTTGATTTCAGTATTACTTGTCTTAAAGTTTAAATTGCAACTATGATGAAGTAACAAGTAGCAGACAATGGAGTTTTCTTCCCACTTAAACAATAATGTGACTGGACGAAATATATGAGACAATTACTTTCAAGCACTGGACAATAAGCAATAAAAACTGTGATTCTTGAGTGAAGGAAATACAGGAGGTGAGCCTCCCATTCACTGCAGATTCTTTGGGGGAGCAATTTGCAGTCCATGGTGCAGAGACATGGAGCACAAACAAAGCTTCATGACAATGAGGAGGCAGCGTTCAGGGTTGGAGGCTGCCGAAATGACTAGAATTTGAGGTACAGGATATTGGAGAAGATGGAGCTCTGTAGAAAGGGTTCAATAGTTGATGTTAGCATACTTCTAGGTCTTAACTGAGGGCTGGGCTGTACAAGTACAGGGCAAGACTCTGTGAGGTAAAATAAAGAGCAGGTGATTGAAGACTGAGCATTGAAGGGCAGTGGTTGTGTGACTAAGAGATCTTGGAGTTTTGGCCAATCATAGTACATAGGCTTTGCAACAAACTTAGACATTTAGTGGAGATCCCAGAAAGACCATCTCATAGAGATAAAGCACAATTCCTAAATCATATATATGTAAGACTGAGATTTAAACCAACATAGACTAACCCTATGAGAAAATAAATAAAGCCAGACAGGATCAAGAGGATTCTCTAATATTTTAGCTGCTCATAAGAACAAAAGTCAAAATTCATAAAATGAAGTCCAAATAATCCAGACCCAAAATAATATATCATTGTGAAGTCCAGTATACAATAAAAACTTTATAGTCAAGATTAGAAGCAAGATCATATATTTTAAAGACCGGCAGTTAATAAACACAGATGGCAAGATGTCCCAGATGTTGGAGTTAATAAACAAAATCTTAAAATAGCTGTAAAAACATGTTCAATGATTCAACATAAAGTTGGTTATGATGAACAAGTAAATGGAAATCTTATCAGCAAAGATAAAGTCTATTAAAAAAGATACAAATAGGAATCTTAGAATTAAAAAAGTTCTGTATTCAAAATAAAAAGATCATTGAGTATACTTATGGCAGATTGGACATTACAGAAATAAAGGTACATAAAATTCAATAAAATTATTCAATCTAAAAAACAGAAAAAAATTAAGATTGGATTAAAATTGATCAGTTTCAGTTACCTGTGGGGTAATATTAAGTGGTCTAATGCACCTACTAATGGAGTCATGAAAAGGAGAACGAGAATGGGACAGAAAAAAAAGTTGTTTGAATAAATAATGGGTAAATATTTCCCACATTTTGTGAAAAAGATCGGTGTATTACCAAAGGCCAAGTTCTGCTACCTGTCGCTGGAAAAGTCAATACTCAAGAGATGAATTTTGATTGGAAAGGAATCATTCAGGAAGCCAGCCAGCTGGGGAGAACACAGAATGTTATCCAAAGGCCAACTCCAGGGTTTCTGTCTAGCCCAGGCATTTTCAAAGGAATTTAGGGCAGTTAGTCAGTAAAGGACATACAGTGGTCCTAACATTTCTTGATTATGTGCAGACTTGATGGTGCCAACTACAGATATTATCTCAGTGCTCAGAGGTTGTACAAGAGGGTCTGGTTCCTTAGGGCTCTGGGGGTTGCGTAAGAGGGTCTGGTTTCAGTTACATGACCTGCAGAAGTTCTCTGTTCTTTCTAGGACAGAATGCATGATCTATAGTTATACAAAGAAAGGTTAGTTATTCAATCACATGGGCTAAGGGTGCTTGCTCAAGCTTAAAGACTAAAAGGTTGGCCAGAGGAGCTGAGGCAGTTAGTTTCAAATGTATAGATACAACCTGAAGTCTCAATGAGATAAGAGGAAAACAAAAACAAAAACAAAAAAACCACAATGCTGAAAGGCAAAAACAAGGCAAAACAAAACAAAACAAATCTTAAAAGCAGCCAGAGAAAAAAGAAGAAAAAAAAAGAAAACAGAAGAACAGAAGGAAGGTATAAAAATAAATAAAAATAGATATGGAAATCAAACAGCAAGATAATAAAAATTTCCAGTTAAAAGGGAGAATTATTACATTGGTAGGGAGGGTCATGAATATGTTATCGATTAGAGATGTACTTTGGATAAAAATACAGAGGCAGATTGAATGTAAAAGTTGGAAGAAGGTATTCTGATAAAAATATATAAATAAGAAATATAATAGAGCTATGAAAATGTAAGAAATAGCGGGTCTCAGGACAAGAAATATTACAGAGATAAGGTAGAAAATTTCATGACAAGAGAGTCAATTCATGAGGAAGAAATAAAAATCATAGCTGTGCAGACAACTCAATAGTGGAACAAAATACATGAAGGAAAAACTGGCAGAACTAAGGGAAGATTAGACAAACCCATAATTATAATGGGAGATTTTCACACCCATCTCTCAGATGTAACTCTGGATGCAAGTTGGTACCCCATCCTCTAAGTAACACGGATCTACTTCATCTTTACATTCTGCAGTTCAGACAACAACCTGTCAGCTATTTCTACCGAAACAGACTTTCCATTAGCCTTTAAAGCAGATGGCTCTCTTCCTGTATCTACTCTTTCACAACTGAAAAGCCTCACTGAGGCTTTAGCTCTGGCCCAGTGAGCAGAATCATCTCTATTTGCTTGACGCTCTGAGAATCAAATGCTGCTACATGGACTGAATATTGTGGAGATTTGAGATATTGAACATTTATATCCTTTTTCTAGAGTACTGAAAAAATACCCTAGGATGTGTTTGTGTGTGCATATGTCTTGAAAGGATCTATAAAAGGCCACTAATACTGTAGATTTTGGCACGAAATTAGGGAAAAATTTTAACCTGGTCTCAACCTTTCCCACTCAAGCCCAATAGTGTTCAGAATTTTGTTTCATCAGCAGAGATGAAAATTACAATCACATAAGGAAAGTAAATCTTTGTATTAGGTAGAACATATAAAATGTAAAAACAATTGGTAATGCCTTCCCTGACAGATACAGTAACAGTCATGAAGACTGTAGAACACTGCTAAAGTCTTTATTTGACATTTATTAAACAGAGTTTAATGGTAGTGACATTTTAATCTAATTCATCAATTTAATAGTTTTCACGAAAATGCTCCATTTATTTAGACACTCTATATATCGTTCCTGTTCTCACTAATCATTTTTGTTCATTTGCAATTGAAGTAGGTTGTCTTGAAAATAGTGTATTAGAATCAGAATATAGCTTCATAAGGCATTATCATTAAAAACCTATCTAGATTAAGAAGTAGTAAGTAATTATAATTTTACAAGATTATTTTTACATTTTTCTCAATGACAATAAATCATTAGACCTGAGAAACCATCCGTATGAATCTATAGATACATGCCAGAGGTCATCTTTGGAAACATAATCATACGTTATTATGAGGCTCCAATTTATAATGGGTTTTCTTCTTAAAAAAATCTTTAGTAGTAATCTTTTCTAATGAACATGATAAATCTCATAGTCATCAAGGGAGTTTTAGCTTCAAATTTCTTTAAGAAATCAGTAGAACCCCTAGGATGGAATAATAAGTAGACAAATGATGTTGTTCTGCCCCTTTAGGGTAAGTATTTTGTACCTAAGATATTTCTAGGGCTGATCTAGATTTATAAGGAATCAATTAGTAAGGTTCTGGCACTTTGAAGATTTGAGCTTATATGGATTTTGATTTCTGCTGTGTGTTTCCTGGCAGGGAGTAGAGTGGTTGAAGTGCTCTACCTTTGTTCCTTTTGCCTGCAAGTACCTCAAGAATAGCCATAAAGAGAGGAGATGACTGGGGCGCCTGGGTGGCTCAGTCAGTTAAGCGTCTGCCTTCAGCTCAGGTCATGATCTTGGGGTCCTGGGATTGAACCCAGCATTGAGCCCTGCTTCGGGCTTCCTGGTCAGTGTGGAGTCTTGCTTTTCCCTCTTCCTCTGCCCCTCCCGTCCCTCTCATGCTCTCTCTCTCTTGCTCTCTCTCAAATAAAAAAATAAAATCTTTAAAAAAAAAGAGAGGAGATGACTTTTAAATATGAATGTAATTGATGTGAATATTACATGATAAAAGAAAAATTGTGGCATTATTAAGTTCTAGCAACTTTTTATAAAGTTAGTCTGGTACAATTGGTCTAGTCTGAGGAAGTACTGCTGTCTCTCATCATCCTAGGTAGATTGCTTCTGAAGGAAGTTACATGTTGAGGCTATGCATCTTCAAAGAAGGCCTGCTGGTGTTGTGGTACCATTATATGACAGTCTTGACCACTGAGTCACTCTGTAGAAACTTAATATTGTCAGTACCCAGGATTTCTTGGATTTAAATTAATCATAATGGAGACACCTGGGTGGCTCAGTCGGTTAAGCTTCTACCTTCGGCTCAGGTCATGATCCCAGGGTCTTGGGATCAAGTCCTGCGTCGGGCTCCTTGCTCAATAGTGGGCCTGATTCTCCCTCTGCCTGCCACTCCCCCTGCTTGTGCTCTCTCTCTCTCTCTGTCTCTCTGACAAATAAATAAATAAAATCTTTTAAAAAATAAATTAGTAATAGTGATTATTAGGGACGCCTGGGTGGCTCAGTCGGTTAAGCGTCTGCCTTCGGCTCAGGTAATGATCCCAGGGTCCTGGGATCGAGTCCTGCATTGGGCTCCCTGCTCAGCAGGGAACCTGCTTCTCCCTCTCCCCCTCCCCCTGCTTGTGTTCCCTTTCTCTCTGTGTCTCTCACTGTCAAATAAATAAAATCTTAAAAAAAAATAATGATTATTAAATTCTCACTGTAGTATAAATTGGAATAGGAGCTTACTTATTTACACTGAGGAGTATTGCTATCAGATAGAACAGATATCAGGTGGCCCAATGTAACTCTCTTTTAGTGAAGCTGAATTATCAGAATTTGAAAACAGAGGAAGAGGAATTCTTTTAGGATATAAATATTGAATATTTTCACACTTTTATATATAAATTTTTATCTGTCTCCACAATAAGAATAGATGTGTTAGGTAGATATAAATTTTCTATCCTGCCTGTTGGGGATATTTCTTTCCTCTATCATATTTGGTAGGTTTTCTTAGTATCTAGTGTGCTGATAAATGTTTAACAAATCAGCTCTAAAGGAAAAAACATCTAAATTTATAGCGTTTGCTAATGTCTGTGGTGTATATATTATCACCATGGCCAAGTTGAAGCTACCAGTATTCCTAAGTGCACAGGTGGGAAGAGATGCACACAACCCAGGTCTCACAAGCCAACACCAGTTGGCTCTGTCACACTAATGCACTGCAGACCTTCCAGATACTACTTTATAAGCATGCACTCCTGAAAAACTATTCTTCTTCTGAGGGATATTTTCTTTAAATATATCAGATTATAATCATATCTTAATCTTTTGAAACTTGGAATGAATTTTTATATTTTCATTCTTATCTATCATATCCTGATTTTATGATTTATTTTCCAGAAATACTTCTTATTTTCGAGCTCTTGCGGGGGGGTGGGGTTCTTGTTCATTGTTTCCTTGTGTTTTCTATTCCAGACTTTCTAATGTGTTTTCCTAATATCAGCTGACTCAGAATCTCTGAGAAAAGACCCTTGAAATTAGCATTTTAATACATTCCTCTGGAGAAAGATAGTTAAACTTTGAGAATTTCTGTTCTAAAGGACCTGCCTTTTCCTTAAAGTCTATTTTAACATAATACTGTGCAATGGTGAGAAGTTCATTTTAAGAGCACATGAAAATATAATCTTGATGGACTTGACTTGAAATTAGGACTTATTTCTGGAAGTTTTTCTTTTCTCTGGTTTTGTCACCTAGTAAACAGACTGTTTATGGTGGTAGTTCTCAGTCATCAGGTATAGCAGGACCCCTGGTAAGGTTAAATCTGTATGTAATTACTCCATGTGATACTAATAAGCAACCAGGATTGAGAATAACTTCCAGAGGGGATCCCAAGTTTTCTTGGTTCATGACACCTGCAGTAACTTTTTTCCTAGAACCCCTAAGTCAATAAACAAAACAAAACAAAACAAAACAAAACAAAACAAAACAAAACACCTGAGTTCTCTGAGTGTTAGTTCCAAGCATCTTAATACATTTATATGTCTTAACCACTTAGGCAATGGTTTGAAAAATTAATATACATAAATTGAAAGAAGAATATATTGCTATTACTTTCTTAAATAACCAAAATTATTTACTGATGGAATGTACAACTTCCATCAGTGTGTGTATGCAAATGGAATGTATGCATCTGTGGGCAATGCACAACTCTTCAGGACTTGGATTCAGGTTGAAGACTTCCATCCACATGAATTTTCTCATTGTACTTGCCTTTTAAGATAGTGACTGGTAAAATCTAAGCTTTGAAAAGAGATGATGCCATTGAAAGGTTATCATATGATCATGAGCTGGTAGGTTGTATTTCTCTTGAAAACTTTAAGTATCTCAGAGAGCCCCTGTGGCACCTTGGCACACAGTTTGGGAACCACAGACTCATAGAACAAAATTTATATGAATGGGCAAAAGAATGAAAAAAAAAAAGAATCTCAAAGCAAAGTGATAAAGAGCAAAAAGAATTTGATGGAAGCTAGCTTTGCTCATTAAATTTGGATTTTCTCAGTTTTTCAGTGTTAATGATGAAAGGGATGATGATAAAAATAACTGATATTTGATGGGAACTATGTGCTTTTATACATTATCCCAATTAATTTTTATTAACAAATATAAGATGTAAGTCCTATTATTTTGCTAGCTTTTAGGTATGAAAAGTGGAGGCTTAGAGTTTTAGCTACTTTCCCAGATAGTAAATGGCACAGCTGGGTAAAGGTGTTTTGGTTGAATATAGAATCTATAAATTCTTCCCAATAGGAATCTACCTTAATCATGAAGAATAGTATTGATAGAGTCTATGGTCACAGTGCAAGCAGGCAGATCAAAAGGTAGAGCAGAGAGAAAATAAAGAATTCCTGGTATAGAGACAAGTGTTGTAGAACTGGATGAGAACAATTGTAAAATCCCAGTACTTTGGAGGCATGGAACCCAGGTGTGTGTGTGTGTGCGTGTGTGTGTGTGTGTGTGTGTGTGTGTGTGTATGCAAATACACACATACATTTATAATTCCCAGATAGTATCTGGCTAGGGTTATGTCCAATTGCAAGTAAGAATTAGAAGAGGGGGCAAAACAATGTAAAACTAAATATTAGAGAGGAAAGGATAGATAACATCAATAAAAGGGAAGAGAAGGGAGAGGACAGAGTAATGACAGCTTATACCTTCCTGAACCTATCTATCACCATTGCCTTTTACTTGTAATTTGAAATTTTTTAAAGTTTGCATTTTTAAGATGTAAATCTGTATTTCTCTTAAGATAACCCTTGTGGTCAAACATACTATTAAGTTTAAACACAAAGACTTTGGACTAAGGACTTTTTTCTTTAAAATATTCCTTTCTTCTTGGGGGCTGTATGTTAATTCATCCTTGTTAGGTCGAGTTCCAGAAGTGACTGGGACAAAAAGGGCAAAGTTCTTGAGTTACCTATGTACTGCTGAAAGCTTACAATGACAAGTGCTAATTTGTATTTATGAAGGACTGCCAAGAAATAAAAAAGGCACGTAATGTCAGAAATATCAGTGTACTTTAAATCAGTAGTCCTCCTCCAGAGCCTTTGTTTTAAAGTTTTTTTGTCACTAGGCTGAAAAGAATAAGAAGAAATTACATGTTGTTAACTCTCCCCTTCATTTCTTCCTTATCTCCTCTCTCCTCCCCGCCTTTTCAACTAGACCTTATCTTAGTCATTAGGCTTCTGGGACCTACATTGTTAGACTGCACCTGTAAAGGAAACTGACCCATTTTTAAGAAGCATGAGATTTATCTTGGGACACTTCTCTATATTCACTATGATGTTTCATCCTGTTTTTACTGCTTGACTGGGTAGTATTTTGCACTTCTGCACTTTTGCACTTTTGCACCTTTGATTTGAGGACCATAATCCCTGGCACATGACAATCATTTAACATATATGTTTTGGATGAATTAATAAAATCCATCCCACGTAGATTTATATTGTTGTCCAAATAGTTTCCTTAATGTATCTTAATTTACAACTCTCTAGAGGGGACCTGAATAGGTAATGATGGTAATTTGCCTCATGCGGGAACAGGGCAAAAGTGCCCTTCTTTATTTACCACATTAGAGGAGGAAAGTGATGTTGAGTTTGCTTTAGAAATGCATGGTAAAAAAGAAAATTGATTTTTGTCTATGTTTGTCCTCTTTTGTTGATGTGGGAGCAATACTGAATGGTTTCTGGCAACTACTAATCAATTGCTATCTTTCTCCTGACAATCCTTTCTGCCATTGTTTGATACTCTTTTATATCTTTTCTCAGTACATGCTATATTAGTACTATTCACTCAAACATTTATTGACTGCTTACTTCTAGTCCACACTGCACTGGTGTTACGGGGAGAAAATATAAGTACAGAAAGAAAAATATAGTTTCTATTTTAAAGAAGTTAGTTTTCCAACACTTCCAGCAACTAATAATGTTGTTGTAAATCCAATAACATGACTGGTTAAAGCACTTTAACGTTCCTATGAGGAATGAAATTAATATATGTATTGTCATCTAAATAGAAATATATATAACATCTCTAGAAGTCTACTATAAACTTATCTTCCATAATTTCCCTACTTTTTGACAATTTTTTCCTGATTTCTTTAAAATATAATACTGAAATTCAACATTCTTTAAGATAATGTAATGTTGTTACCACATCAATTCCATTATCATTAATCCGCCTTAAAATAATGTGTTATATTACAATAAATCTCTTATTCTCTATTGGAAAATATTGTCAGTTTTCTAAGCATGGCATTTATAATTGTGATATAGATAAAGTAATTATATCTTTTCACTCCTCATACTTCCAGAACCTAAGGTTTTGAGGTTTTTCTGTTCTCCTCTGATACTTAAGAAGCAATTAGGGAATCTGAATGAACCTCTGACAATAATCCATCTAACAAAGAACTGAATCAGTAGGAAAAGGGCAAGGCAAAAAGCTTGGGTTGGTAAGATTTTGAGAATTTACTAAATAAGAATATTACAAATAGAGAAAGGAGGTAGTTGAAGTCAGCTCTTGTATGGGACCTTGAGGAGATAAATGAGTTAAGAGGAATTTTGGAATATGTTTGGAATATATGCAGTATATTGATCCTGTTCCTTCTCTTTTACCCCTATCACAGCACTTCTTCAAAGGCATCAACAAGTAAATACATATTTAAGTTATTTTTAATACATTTCAGATGAAAATTCGTACAATTTCAAGGTAGGACAAAATATTAGGGTTATTTGAATGCAAAAAAAAATGGGAAAGCATTTCCTCATATAATTTAAGTAAATGTCTGTAGCTTTTGTTACTTGTAATGAAGAGATGTCCTTTTTAACTTCTCTAAAAATTTTATTTATTTTTTTTTTTAAAGATTTTATTTATTTATTTGAGAGAGAGAATGAGATAGAGAGAGAGAGAGCATGAGAGGGGGGAGCATCAGAGGGAGAAGCAGACTTCCTGCTGAGCAGGGAGCCCGATGCGGGACTCGATCCCGGGACTCCAGGATCATGACCTGAGCTGAAGGCAGTCGCTTAACCAACTGAGCCACCCAGGCGCCCCTCTAAAAATTTTAAAGAAAACTTCGGTCAACTCTCGTGAAAATACTTTTATTTTAGATGACTATAAAAAATACCTACATCTTACCTCTAAAGATTCCAATGGAGTATTTGGCACAAGGTGCAAGCAGCTATTTTCTGAAAGCTCCCCAAGGTGATTTTAATGAGCATCTGGAAGCACTGCTGAATACTCTGCTAGCTTTCAAGTCAGGGAGAATTGCCCACAGAGGTGATGAGGTGACATGGAGTGACTGTGCTGGATTGAAATGGCAGTGGAAGAAGTTTGCCCATTTTTAGTAATCACGCACTCTAACAAATATTGAAACTAATATTTGAGTGAATTTTTGTTTGTGCTTTAGTTCATTACACTGTACACATGCTTTTTAAGAATTTTTAGGGGCACCTGGGTGGCACCGTTGGTTAAGCATCCAACTCTTGGTTTGCGCTCAGGTTGTGATCTCAGGGTTGTGAAATCAAGCCCCATGTAGGGCTCTTCACTCAGCGTGGAGTCTGCATGAGATTCTCTTTCCCTCCCTTTCTGCCCCTCCCGCTTGTATTCTCTTTCTCTCTCTCTAAAATAAATAAATCTTAAAAAAAAAAAAAAAGAAATTTTATTTTATTTATTTATTTATTTATTTTTAAGATTTTATTTTATTTTATTTTGACAGAGAGAGACCCAGCGAGAGAGGGAACACAAGCAGAGGGAGTGGGAGAGGGAGAAGCAGGCTTCCCGCAGAGCAGGGAGCCCGATGCAGGCCTCGATCCCAGGACCCTGGGATCATGACCTGAGCCGAAGGCAGATGCTTAACGACTGAGCCACCCAGGCGCCCCAAAAAAAGAAATTTTAAATAGTTTCTATCTTCATAGACATTTAAAAAAATCCCTTTCTCCTCCTCTAGAATTATGTGGCTATTAACCTATGTCCTCCTGTGGTGTTTCCCATGTAGGATTAGTCTGTAGCTGTGTGTGAGAACTGAGATAAGGAGACAGGGTGAGGAATGAATGCTAATTATAATTACATTTGATATTAGCAATATGCTAGCTTTATAAAATGAACTGATATGCTTTCCAAATATATCTGTTTGCTAGAATGTTTTAAGGAAGATAAATTTTGTTTGTGTTTTTGTTTTTTCTCTTCCTGGAAGTTATTTTTTTTTTAAGAGATTTTTTTTTAGGGACACCTGGGTGGCTCAGTCGATTAAGCGTCTCCCTTCAGCTCAGATCATGATCCCAGGGTCCTGGGATAAGGTCCCACATCAGCCTCTTTACTCAGCGGGGAGCCTGCTTCTCCGTCTACCTCTCTACTCTCTCTCTCTCTCTGAAACAAGAAAGAGAGAAAGAGAGAAAGAGAAAGAGAAAGAAAGAAAGAGAAAAAGAAAATATGTGTGTATGTGCATCTATGTATAAAACATAACAGAATTTTTAAATGTCACTAGCTGTGTCTGTATGTCTTTTTAAGATTGACTGATCTATCAGTTAAGTACCCCATCATTCCTTTATCCAGAAGAGCCATTATAAAATATATCTGATAACATTGTCTGTTACTGGGCATTTAATTAAAGTCTTTTGAATTGATATTTACTTATAAAATATAATCTTAATTTCCTGGGTAAGTTCTACCACTCTTTTTTGCTCTCATAGTTTCTGTCTCTCCCTCTCTCTTTACCTTTTTGGTATTTAAGCTTCCTTCCAGAAATTCTCACGAGAAGAAGAGATTCTTTTTGGATTAATCATTGAAGGTCCATAGTGTATGTAGAACATATAAAAGGAGGAGCAAGTGTGAAGACAAGGTCTACAGTATCCCTTTTTGACATCATTAAATGGTCAACTGTATATTTTCCAGAATGTTGGAATTGGTTCTATTTAAGCTGCATATGAAGTTAGAGTTATCTAGTGTTCATATAGTTTTCAGTATTACTATCAGAGATTTTAGCAATAATTTACCAAGTCACAGTTTTCATCACTATAGCAAAGGTATTAGATATTGAGAGGGCCCAGCCATGAATGTGACTCGTTCTTTGTCAAATTCATCTGAGAGGCAAAATAGGATTCTGCACATTGCTGGTTTTCAAAAAAGAAAAAAAAAATGCATGTAGATATACACTTTGATTGGCAATCATAGACTATATTTCCAAGTTACCAAGTTATTTACAGTTGACAGACTGACACAAATGTGGATTAAATAGAAGTGCAAACAACATTCAGTTTCACAAAGTCCCTTTTTCTTGATCCTCAGCCAGTTAGTAGTCATGTAAAACCTACTTTGTTCAAAAATAACAGATTTGAATAGGGCTACGATGAGGAGGGTTAAACTTGGATAATTTCACAACTGCATTAAGTGCATTAAGAGCATCAGGTCTGACAATGCTTTGAAACTAGAACTCGATCATAAGAGGAAAGTCGGAAAGAACTCAAATATATGGAGGCTAAAGAGCATCCTACTAAAGAATGAATGGGTCAACCAGGAAATTAAAGAAGAATTAAAAAAATACATGGAAACCAATGAAAATGAAAACACCACTATTCAAAATCTTTGGGATGCAGCAAAGGCAGTCCTAAGAGGAAAGTATATAGCAATACAAGCCTTTCTCAAGAAACAAGAAAGGTCTCAAATACACAACCTAACCCTACACCTAAAGGAGCTGGAGAAAGAACAGCAAATAAAGCCTAAACCCAGCAGGAGAAGAGAAATAATAAAGATCAGAGCAGAAATCAATGAAATAGAAACTAAAAGAACAGTAGAACAGATTAACGAAACTAGGAGCTGGTTCTTTGAAAGAATTAACAAGATTGATAAACCCCTGGCCAGACTTATCAAAAAGAAAAGAGAAATGACCCAAATCAACAAAATCATGAATGAAAGAGGAGAGATCACAACCAACACCAAAGAAATACAAACAATTATAAGAACATAGTATGAGCAACTCTATGCCAGCAAATTAGATAACCTGGAAGAAATGGATGCATTCCTAGAGATGTATCAACTACCAAAACTGAACCAGGAAGAAATAGAAAACCTGAACAGACCTATAACCACTAAGGAAATAGAAGCAGTCATCAAAATCTCAAAAGCCCAGGGCCAGATGGCTTCCCAGGGGAATTCTACCAAACATTTAAAGAAGAATTAATACCTATTCTTCTGAAACTGTTCCAAAAAATAGAAATGGAAGGAAAACTTCCAAACTCATTTTATGAGGCCACCATTACCTTGATCCCAAAACCAGACAAAGACCCCATCAAAAAGGAGAATTACAGACCAATATCCCTGATGAACATGGATGCAAAAATTCTCACCAAAATACTAGCCAATAGGATCCAACAGTACATTAAAAGGATTATTCACCACGACCAAGTGGGATTTATCCCTGGGCTGCAAGGTTGGTTCAACATCCACAAATCAATCAACGTGATACAATACATTAACAAAAGAAAGAACAAGAATCATATGATCCTCTCAATAGATGCAGAAAAAGCATTTGACAAAGTACAGCATCCTTTCTTGATCAAAACTCTTCAGAGTATAGGGATAGAGGGTACATACCTCAATATCATAAAGCCATCTATGAAAAACCTACAGCGAATATCATTCTCAATGGGGAAAAACTGAGAGCTTTCCCCCTAAGGTCAGGAACACGGCAGGGATGTCCACTATCACCACTGCTATTCAACATAGTATTAGAAGTCCTAGCCACAGCAATCAGACAACAAAAAGAAATCAAAGGCATCCAAATCGGCAAAGAAGAAGTCAAACTCTCACTCTTTGCAGATGATATGATACTTTATGTGGAAAACCCCAAAGACTCCACCCCAAAACTGCTAGAACTCATACAGGAATTCAGTAAAGTGGCAGGATATAAAATCAATGCACAGAAGTCAGTGGCATTCCTATACACCAACAACAAGTCAGAAGAAAGAGAAATTAAGGAGTCGATCCCATTTACCATTGCACCCAAAACCATAAGATACCTAGGAATAAATCTAACCAAAGAGGCAAAGGATCTGTACTCAGAAAACTATAAAATACTCATGAAAGAAATTGAGGAAGACACAAAGAAATGGAAAAACGTTCCATGCTCATGGATTGGAAGAACAAATATTGTGAAGATGTCAATGCTACCTAGAGCAATCTACACATTCAATGCAATCCCCATCAAAATACCATCCACTTTTTTTCAAAGAAATGGAACAAATAATCCTAAAATTTGTATGGAACCAGAAAAGGCCCCGAATAGCCAGAGGAATGTTGAAAAAGAAAAGCAAAGCCGGTGGCATCACAATTCCAGACTTCCAGCTCTATTACAAAGCTATCATCATCAAGACAGTATGGTACTGGCACAAAAACAGACACATAGATCAATGGAACAGAATAGAGAGCCCAGAAATGGACCCTCAACTCTATCATCAACTAATCTTTGACAAAGCAGGAAAGAATGTCCAATGGAAAAAAGACAGTCTCTTCAACAAATGGTGTTGGGAAAATTGGACAGCCACATGCAGAAGAATGGAACTGGACCATTTCCTTACACCATACACAAAAATAGACTCAAAATGGTTGAAAGACCTCAATGTGAGACAGGAGTCCATCAAAATCCTAAAGGAGAACACAGGCAGCAACCTCTTTGACCTCAGCCGCAGCAACTTCTTCCTAGAAACATCGCCGACGGCAAGGGAAGCAAGGGCAAAAATGAACTATTGGGACTTCATCAAGCTATAAAAAGCTTTTGCAAAGCAAAGGAAACAGTCAACAAAACCAAAAGACAACCAACAGAATGGGAGAAGATATTTGCAAATGACATATCAGATAAAGGGCTAGTATCCAAAATCTATAAAGAACTCATCAAACTCAACACCCAAAGAACAAAGAATCCAGTCAAGAAATGGGCAGAAGACATGAACAGACATTTTTCCAAAGAAGACATCCAAATGGCCAACAGACACATGAAAAAGTGCTCAACATGCTCGGCATCAGGGAAATGCAAATCAAAACCTCAATAAGATACCACCTCAGACCAGTCAGAATGGCTAAAATTAACAAGTCGGGGAGCGACAGATGTTGGCGGGGATGCGGAGAAAGGGGAACCCTCCTACACTGTTGGTGGGAATGCAAGCTGGTGCAACCACTCTGGAAAACAGTATGGAGGTTCCTCAAAAAGTTGAAAATAGAGCTACCATACGACCCAGCAATTGCACTACTGGGTATTTACCCCAAAGATACAAATGTAGGGATCCGAAAGGGTATGTGCACCCCGATGTTTATAGCAGCAATGTCCACAATAGCCAAACTGTGGAAAGAGCCCAGATGTCCATCGACAGATGAATGGATAAAGAAGAGGTGGTATATATATACAATGGAATATTATGCAGCCATCAAAAAGAATGAGATCTTGCCATTTGCAACGACGTGGATGGAACTGGAGGGTATTATGCTGAGCGAAATAAGTCAAACAGAGAAAGACATGTATCATATGACCTCACTGATATGAGGAATTCTTAATCTCAGGAAACAAACTGAGGGTTGCTGGAGTGGGGGGTGGGTGGGAGGGATGGGGTGACTGGGTGATGGACACTGGGGAGGGTGTGTGCTCTGGTGAGTGCTGTGAATTGTGTGAGACTGTTGAATCACAGATCTGTACCTCTGAAACAAATAATGCAATATATGTTAAGAAAAAAAAAAAAGAAGATAGCAGGAGGCGAAGAATGAAGGGGGGGAATCGGAGGGGTAGACGAACCATGAGAGACGATGGACTCTGAAAAACAAACTGAGGGTTCTAGAGGGGAGGAGGGTGGGAGGATGGGTTAGCCTGGTGATGGGTTAATATTAAAGAGGGCACGTTCTGCATGGAGCACTGGGTGTTATGCACAAACAAGGAATCATGGAACACTACATCTAAAACTAATGATGTAATGTATGGGGATTAACATAACAATAAAAAAATTAAAAAATATATATATATATATATAAAAAGAGCATCAGGTCTGAATGCTTGTCATTATTTTGGGGGGATTCTGAATTATCTTTTGATTCATCACTTTTGAAATGCAAAATGATTGTAGGATTCCAAACTTTTGACCTTTACAAAATGTCAAAAGAGAAGAAAATGCTTTCTAAAATGCCAATAGGTGATTTCTCTACAAATTACGTAGTGATTTGTTTCTTTACTGTAGTTCCAACCACTTTTGATAACTAACTAGATTTTCTTAAAAATAAAGCAAAAACAGAAACACCTCTTTTCTCAATTGGATTATTTTGATAGCTCTGGATGGATAAGATTTATTTTATCTAAGGGAACCCTTTATCATTGTTTGCCTGGCAAAGGTCTGGTTTATGCCAGTTTCCTGGCATGATTATTAATAATGCCCCTTTCACACTCAAAAGCATACCAGTTTGGATGATAGATTATATGATCACTCTATTACCAATTCTCTCAGTCAGGGTTCTCCAGAGAAACAGAGCCAGTGGAATACATAGATAGATAGGGATAGAAATCGAGATTTATTGGGGCGCCTGGGTGGCTCAGTCGTTAAGCGTCTGCCTTCGGCTCAGGTCATGATCCCAGGGTCCTGGGATCGAGTCCCGCATCGGGCTCCCTGTTCGGTGGGAAGCCTGCTTCTCCCTCTCCCACTCCCCCTGCTTGTGTTCCTGCTCTCGCTGTCTCTCTCTGTCAAATAAATAAATAAAATCTTTAAAAAAAAAAAAAAAAAAGAAATCAAGATTTATTTCAAAGAAATGGCTCAAGCTATTATGGGAGCTGGTAAGTTTGAAATCTATAGATAAATAGTCTGGAAAGTCTGGGGTAGGAGCTGAAGCTGCACTCTAAAGGAACAATTTCTTCTTTCTCAAGGAAACCTCAGCTTTGCTCTACACTGATTAGATGAGGCTCACCAGCATTATCAAGGACAATTTCCTTTATTTGAAGTCAACTAATTGTAGATGTTAACCACATCTACAAAGTACCTTCACAGTGTTAAGTAACAAAATTCAACCATGTTATTTGAAGACTTAATTGGATTTATTAAATGATTCATGAATCGGGCTGAAGCTCATCTGCAAGTAGAAAGGCACTTAGAAGAGTTCTACAAAATGGAAGGTTCTTATAGATGGTGGATGGATGCAAGAAAGTTACTAGCAAAAGAAAAGGATTGTTCCAGAGGAGGCTGTTTGCTAGGGGAAAATGCAAGGCGTTTTGTTATAGAGATTACCTAACATTCTTTTGGGGATGGAGAGGACCCCTGTAACACTCATTGGCATGGATGGAAAGAAAAATTTCCTGACTGACCAGTTAAAGCCGCATTTCTAAGAAGAGGTTGAAACTGCAATTAGATTGGGTATTAAGCCCTGGTTTGGGAACTCAGTCTAAGTGACACCATTTTGAGCTTGTGGGGATTTTTTTGTTTTGTTTTTTGTTTTTAACAACAGGAACACCTATAATAATGTTTGATTGAATATGTGGGTACTATTGCCTAGCCAAATTGACACATAAAATTAACCATCACACAAACCATCAATCTGGCCTGGGAATTTGTTTCTCTTTGCTAACAGCAAACTATCAGAGATAAATTAAGAAGATAATGCCATTTACAATAACATCATAAGAATAAAATACATAGGAATAAATTTACCAAGGGTGAAAGATCTGTACACTGTTGCTCATTTGGAACAGTGATGCACAAATTAAAATGGCTATGGAAGAGGAAAACCTTGGTTCTTTTGTCCATGTATTCCTTCCATTATCATTGGAAAACCTGCATTATCTTTTACAGTAACTCACACCTCCCTTAGAGAAACACCTTGGCCCTCTCGACTTGTAATCTTTGTAAGTTAACTCTTGTTTGAGGTGGCCTGGCACTAGAGAAGATTGGCAGCTTCTTGATGCAGTGCATTGATGATAAGGACAGAGACAGTCTCCCCATTAGTGCAAATCTTTCAGTAGGCTCTACATAACCTGTTCTATTGGTTTTTTGTCTGTCATTGTTTTTATTAATGTTATAATCCAGACTAGGATGCCTGCCAGAAAAATTGTGTTCACAAATGTGTCTGACTTTGATGCTGGTGGACTGACTGTTTTCCTTGGTCTGTCTGTACTCATGTATTATAATTCCGTTTGAGATGTGAATTGAAAGAAGACATAGGTGTAAAACTACTTAAGAAGCCAGATGTAAAGTCAGCGTCAAGCCTGATCTCCTGGCTCCCTTGCATCCTGGGGTCACATGAAAGAATGCTTGAGATGGCAAACATTAAGTCTTACTCATGCTTGCCCATTTCCAGGGACATGAAATGTAGCTGTTGAAAGAAGTCACTGCTCTCCAGGAAAAAAAAAAAAAAGGTGCTACTCCTCTGGATAAGGCCAATGTAGAACTGCTGTCTCATGTGTATACTGTTCTCTTAAAAAATGGTATACATGGAAGAATTCTGGCAGGCCTGAAATCAACATGTAAAGAGAGCAGTGATGAGACCGCATAAAGAAAGAGAATGCTATGGAGCCATACATAGATCTTTGGTTCTTCCCATCTCGGTCACCAAAAGCGCTAGTGAAGAAGCCTTCAAAGATGACTCTACCCCAGCCGCCATCTGATTAAAACTTAATATGATCCCCCCAAAAGAAAACCCAGTTGCCTTGACTGAGCCCTGTAACCTCAGATTTGTGAGCAAAATACATGATGTTATCATTTTTAGCTACTATTTTGGGGTGATTTGGTATATAGCAATAGATAAGCAGAACCATAAGACAAATAAAAACCTGCGAAGACTAAACTAAGGTACTGGCCCTTCAGATGAATCCAAGTGGGCACATTCAAGTTATCAAGAAGGAAGATCCATCCATGGACAAGAAATGTTCCTAGCAGTCTTAGAGTCAACTAGTCTCTTTCACTTGTTTTATGGATGGCAACTTATTTAAAAATTCAAATTGTATAACTAACTTCTTTGTTTGAATTCTAGGATTATCAAGCAAACTTAGCAAATAATTTCAAGTAACTGAACTTCTTCCTATTTTATTTCTCATCAGAGATTAACACATTGAAATTCTGGTTTTATGTATCAGTTTAAATATGATAATGTAATAAAACACTGCATAAAAAACCAGGCCTGTCTATGTGGTCAACGCCAGATGTTTTGAAGTTCTAATACTTTACTGGGTGAAAAATATAAAGGGTATTTTGCTGTTTTTGTGGTAATTATTATTAAGATGGGAACCACAATTAGGAATGGAGGATTTTTTTTTTCCAATAACCATAGTGGCCAACCCTAGAGTCAGAAACCCAGCGCACATCAGATCCTAAAGCCAAGGCACAGAGTTGTAAAGTAATACTAAGAAAATGGTGGAGTTCACAGTGTAGGGTCAAAGACAACCAAAATAGGTGCAAAAGGAATGAAAGAATTAACATTAAGAGAGGTGATCACTTTCTACTTGTAATCTAAACTAATTATAAGTTTTGATGAGATGACAGGCTTTTGTTTTGTTGATCAAGGATTGGAAACTATGGGAATGTGTGCCTGGCCTCTCCCCGTCTTTTGCCTACCTTTACATACCAAGACTTCATGCGTTATTTGCACAATTTACTAAACTCCCCGGAAACTGGCTGACTAAATCAAATTGTGTTAGTTTACCAAAAAGGGAGAAACTGAAACAAATATTTTGTTTGTTTGTTTCTGTCCTCTTTGAAAACATTTTAGTTGATTTATGAAGACAACATGTAAAGCATCTTTTGACCATTACGTAGGAACCAATATCTATGTATTTGAACACAGTAGAATTTGAACAGGATCTAAGTGAACACTAGTAATCATCTTATCCTGCTATTTCTCTTCTAAAGTGGCCCTTTCTCAAAAAGTGTCTAAAGGAAATCTTATGACTTATTTCAAAGCCTACTCTTATTGTGAGTATGATATAAAATTTGAGATTATCAGATTTAGACAATCCATGGTCACCATCAACATTATGAGATTTGCCCACTTCCAAATCTAGTAGTTTTCCTTGAGTGGCCATTACTTTTTCTGTGTGTAACCGTCCTGGCTTTAGATAGCCTTCTATTTTATTGATACAGCAATGAAAAATTGAGTCTTTCTTCCCCTGAGGGATGTTTCTCAAATGTAAATAAATAAATTCCAAACACACTGCTTTTCCTGAAAGACATTATGGTTTGATATTTGTGTTTGAATTTTATTGAAAGCATAGAAAGAGCCATTACTACCTTAGTCAGACAATGCAGTTTATTTCTATAATGAGGTACCCTGTGTTTTCTGTACTTGTGCCATAGTTCTTGCTGGGTGATGTCTAATTTATATTTATTTTCAGTTGTCTCTGACATAAGTGACTCTTACAAATCTTAATTTCTTTTGTCATTTTTTGCTCAGAAAAATATCATAAAGGGGAAATTAAGGGTTTTCTCTGTCAGAATATAAACTCAATAACTGATTCACATACACATCCAAGGATCCCAACAAGTGTTCCAGATATCTCAGAATCCTGAATAAGATAAAGTGTGTAAGTACTTGGTCAGAAGAGCGAATGCTGTGTTGCACTTTGAATTTACAAGGGAAAGCAAAATGGGTTGTCACTTCTTTGAAACATGTGTTTTGAAATTCCTTGAAAATCTTTCTACAGTGTAATCTAAAACAGTGTCATCTCTAACATTTTTTTCTTTGGAGTTCAGTTTGCCCTTAAAATTACAATTGTTTTTTTGATGAAAGAACCTGTCTACTTGACAACCTAGGTTAAAAAAAAAAAAAAAGAAAGAAAAAGAAAGAAACTAGAAAACAGAAATGAGGATGACAAAGAAAGAGAAGCAGGAAAAACAAAGTGACTAATGTAGAATTTAGGTTTTGAAGAATTAGCTCAAGACCCCCAGGTACCAATTAAGCCAGACAATATTTATAATTCAAACCACAGTTGCAAACCAAAGTTTTCATACTCTCCACTTGCATCAGCAGTCATTCCCAGCAAGATAAAAGGAATAGGCTAAGATTGTAACTTAACAAGTGTAAGATATGTTTGGATGTGTTTCCTGCTGCAAAGATTCTTCTCTGGGAAATAGAGTTACAGAATTTAAGAAGACATAGAAAGGCTAAGAAAGAAGACAAAAGGGGTTTGTCAGTATAAATCTGCATTCCACACAACTACCTTCTAATTAGGTATTGGAGTATCTCCTCTTTAATTCTCAATTCTGGGATTCTGTTTCTCACTTGAATAGATTCTTTGCCATCACATTTAATTTCCTAACTCATCCTACATTGTTTCTATATTTTTTGCTGTTAAATTATTTACCTCATTTATCCCTAGATTGTTCTTCCTAAAGTCTGTGTTAGTCCTGTGTGGTCTTCTGTTGCGAAAGCTGCAATGGCTCCACGTTGCCTATTAAATAAAGTCTCCTCAGCCAGCCATCTTCCTTCATTTGAACCCCTACTTCCCAGGCCTAACCTTCAACATAAGCTCTACTCTCTATTTCACTGGTCCTCAAAACATGGGAACTTTTAAGGCATGGAAATTCTGAGAACTCATTCCAGACCTACTGAGTCCGAAGCTCTGGTGGTGGGGTCTTGCAATCAGGGTTAAAAAGTCATTAAGGTGATGCTAGTATGCACTTCCGTACACTAAAGTATGAGAACCACTGCTGTTCTAACTCCTGAATGTGTGTCATGTGCTCTGACTAAAGTAATTTCCTCATCCTCGTTAATCTGTCATTTCCATGTTATCACCAATTGTAACATTTCCTAAATTTTATTGATTTTTCATATCTCCAGAACACCTGCATTATCATTTTCCTTTTTTTAAAGATCTATGCATATTTTGTGCAAATTTATATTAAGTTTATTTAAAACTGAAACTACATCAGTAATAATATTAAAATCAGTAGTTATGACTATTAATAAAAGTTGGTTGTAAAGATAAATATGATAGCCCGGGCTCGTGGTTGTGGTGGTAGGGGTAAGAAAGGGAGGTGAAAGTAGTTATCAAAGGGCAAAATGGACACTTGTTTTGAAAGAACCGTTCTGTTTCCTGACAGTGGTGGTAGATACACAAACCTACACATGTGATACCATTGCTTAAAACTAAATACACACATACACATGAAAAATATCTCAGTAGGATAGGTGGGTTGAATCAGTGTCAGAATCCTGGTTATGAGATTGTATTATAATTTTTCAAGGTGTTACCATTGGGGGAAACTAAGGAAAAGATGCACAGGATTTCTGTGTGATTGACATTGAAATAACAGGCTATTTCAGAAACAGTACTTCTACGTCAGTAACACCAATGTTATGTGAAAACACAGGGGTCAGATAATGACCGAACTTTCAATCTACAGACATTGAAAAAGGTCAGATGAGAAAGGATCTCTGGGTAGCCAAAGCAGACTATGTAGATAATTCCAACACATGCCTATATATGAACATAACTCATCAGCATTTTTGTGAAGAGCAGAGAAAAATGATCAAATCTGATTAAGGGTGGATGGTATACTTGATAATGAACATAAGTTTGCTAATAATCTTTTTCCTCCCTTGAGTACAGAGAACAGACACCAAGTGAGCCAGTATCTTGTGTCATATGGCTATAGGCTAATAGAAAGGGAAAAATAAAGTGTATTGTATTTTGTGCACTCTAAATAGCAGGAAGACATTCCTTGGACTATTTAAAATCTGATGGGAAAACAATCTTTGATCTCTGGCCTCTGGAAGGTTTATGGGTCTGTGGAGTGTGGAGGGTGAGACAGCTTTGCAAAGCAAAGAATCTCTGCGTGTTTCCTGCACTTGGCTGCCTGTGGGACCTCTCTGGTGGGAACCCCCACAAATACTGCCAAAAAAGAAAGCACCATAGATTTTTCTAATTAAAAGAGCCCCTTGTTTTAGGAAGCATATCAATGAAGCCCTTGGTTTAAATTCTATTCGAACAGCTACCTTGTAATTTGGAATGCTCATCAGGAACTATGTGTCATTAAGCAGCACAATGTGACTTTGTAAAGGGTCCATTTTAGAAATTACATTCCATTCTCTACTTGTCTTTTCCGGGAGGAGAACCCAATATTTAGGGGGAAGTTACTTTACTCCTTGGATTCTGCTCTTGGGTTTATTATTAGGTGTGAGTACTAGTTTCCTTTCTTGTTTTTATCTTTTTAAGAAGACTTGGAAGTATATTCTAAAAATTCCTAGATCTGCTAATTAAATTTTTAATTTTGTGTTTCAAGCCAACATTTGCTAATTGTTGGAGAGAGAACTGGTTTAAGTAGAGTCAGGAACTTAGAGAGTTGCTGTTTAAATCATTGCATTTTGGGGGCGCCTGGGTGGCTCAGTCGTTAAGCATCTGCCTTCGGCTCAGGTCATGATCCCAGGGTCCTGGGATCGAGCCCTGCATCCGGCTCCCTGCTCCACGGGAAGCCTGCTTCTCCCTCTCCCACTCCCCCTGCTTGTGTTTCCTCTCTCACTGTGTGTCTCTCTGTCAAATAAATAAATCTTAAAAAATAAATAAATAAATAAATTGTTGCATTTTTTAGTTTAAGTGAAGTATGATAAATGTGATACACTTCCATGGTTATTTTTGACACACACCCTCATAGACACATAGTCAGGTCCATATCTTTGCACATGTTCTCATCCTCAAAATCAGATACTTCGTTTGTCTGTGTTTCTCTTTTTTTAGTCAAAGCTAACAAATAATAGCTTTCCATGCAGTCCTTTCCTAAGAGAACCCACAAAATTGACAGAATCACAGTTTTTCAGCCACAGTCATTTCTTACTCTTTTATTGACGTAGACAGCGAACTCTATTTCTAATTATTTGTCTCTATCCCTACTCCAATATAGTCATGTGCTGAAAATTAGAACTTAGGATGTATATTCAATATTGAGTATATATCGTGTTTTAAGACTTTGCTGAGACAATAAGAATGGTATTATATGGATATAGAAAAAGTATAGTATTTGCCCCCAACATAGCCTTCAATCTTAGAAGTAGGTCAAACGACCCTATGATAGCAATAGGTAGTAGTAGGGCGATAGGGCGGCGAGACACTCATGTCTCCTCTTTCCCTTGGCTATGTTTTCAGTACAGCGCCTTTATATCTCATAGGAACCAGCTCCTCCTCTGCTCAAATTGTTAAATTCTTTATATCCCACAAATACAAAAAATGTTTAAATACTCTAAAAAATCTAGGTTTATAAACATTCTAATTCTGTAGGAAAAAAATAATTTCACCTAAAACCTGAATCCCAAGAAATTATTTAAAGGCTTTCTATTAATTAAATATATTTAAAAATGGTTTATATTTTTCTGATTCTATTTCAAATAGCTATAAGTAATTTCTTCATGCAGAATAAAACTTTTGAAAATTCTCAAATTTATCTTTGGCATTTCTAGAACAGTAAAGTAATATATCATCTGCAGATAAAATAAGCAGAGCAGGGGAGAAGAGTACTCACTTGTTATATACTTTGAATATTTTGATAAAATTAATAACTAATTTATTATCCCCTGACCTATATTAAAAGCCTTAAGCATAAACAAATTGAGTAGAAATGAGTATGTATCTTGATTACCTCAGCAACACGTGCTATAAGAATATAATTATGATTTTATTTTATTTTTTTACTTTAGTTATTTCCCACTCTTTCTCATCCTTTCATTTCCAGGTTAAATGAACTTATTATATATTTATATTATATATTATATATTTATATATATTTATATTTTATAGTTTCTGTACCAATAATTCTTTTTTTTTTTTAAGATTTATTTATTTGACAGAGAGAGACACAATGAGAGAGGGAACACAAACAGGGGGAGTGGGAGAGGGAGAAGCAGGCTTCCCGCGGAGCAGGGAGCCCAATGCAGGGCTCGAACCGAGGACCCTGGGATCATGACCTGAGCCGAAGGCAGACACTTAACGACTGAGCCACCCAGGCACCCCATGTACTAATAATTCTTATAGAGGCATTATGGGCTTATCTCTGGGGCAGGGAGGTAAGGAGATGCTCAAATTATTATTATTCAACTTGCTTGAATAATAATCTATTCTATATAATTACTACATTTAAAAATAAACATCAGTAGGGCGCCTGGGTATATATATATATACCCAGCATATATATATGATGGAATATTACTCAGCCATCAAAAAGAATGAACTCTTTCTATTTGCAAGGACATGGCTGGAACTGGAGTGTATTATGCTAAGTAAAATAAGTCAATCAGAGAAAAACAAATACCGTATGATTTCACTCATATGTGGAATTTACGAAACGAAAGAGATGAACATAGGAGAAGGGGGAAAAAAGGAGGGAGGCAAACCATAAGACACTCTAATTATAGAGAACAATCTGAGGGTTGCTGGAGGGAGATGGGCAGAGGAGGAGCTAAATGGGTAATGGGTATTAAGAGGGCATGTGTTGTGATGAGCACTGGGTGTTAATATATAGATGAAGAATCACTAAATTCTACTCCTAAAACCAATATTACACTATATATTAACTAACTAGAATTTAAATAAAAACTTAAAAATATGTATATTATGAATGACATGGTCTAAAGGAGTCAGTGTGGGGAGCAAGAATTCCTATGCCCTCAAAGGTCCTTCTGGCTGGGCTAAGAATCAAATTGACATGAGACAGATTAGCAGGAGAAAATCAAATCTAATAATGTATATACAGGGAATCCACACAGACCTGGAAATTCCAAAGACAGGCAAAATGAGATATATATGTCATTCTGAACTAAGGAGTAGGGGGTAGCGGTCTGGGACTTCAGAGGAAAGGAATGCACTTCATAGGGTGGTAAGGAGAACTGTTATTTGGTAATTAGATGCTTGCCCTGTTATCCTGATGGGTCACTCAGATAAAATTTATCTCTGCTAATAACCCTTATTTTGGGAAAAACGCCCAATATAATTATATTCTTCTATATAGTTAACAGAGGGTGAAAAGTTTCTCTTAAGCCCACAGGGTCTCCATTGCCTTCAACTCAAAAACAATCCACATGCCAAAGTGCCATATTTTGGTGGGCAGGTGGGGGGGGTACCGTCACAAACCCCTTTATCAGTCAAAAGCAAATTTATAACATTGATATATATAAGGGTATAGATATGACAGTTGTATGCATTCATATGTATAATACCAAAGGTATATATTATGTAAACAATATGTGTAATATATACTAAGATATATAATGTACTTGAGCAAAATGATGGTAAATAAGAAGAAAGAATGTAAGATCCAGGTTAATAATGGCTCTGATCCAGAAAATCACTGAAAAGAAATCCTAGGATAATGCCTAGGCAGTACTATTCAGCAGTAACCAATTGAAAGAGAAAAGGGGAAAAGAGGGTTCTAATATGAAGTTTTCCAAGACAACAATTCAATATATTATTTTGTATGACTTAGAGTTAGGAAAGACTGGAATACAATTAGGCACATATATCAAACAAGAAAAGAAAGGATACTAGAAATAACCACCACCATTTCCTCACTGCCCCTCACTCCAATAAAAGAAAGCCATGATCCAAACATGAAGCAAATGATTCAAACTGACATTGTAAGACAAGGGCCGCCAGGGTGGCTCAGTCGTTAAGCGTCTGCCTTCGGCTCAGGTCATGATGCCAGGGCCCTGGGATCGAGCCCCACATCGGGATCCCTGCTTAGTGGGAAGCCTGCTTCTCCCTCTACCAGTCCCCCTCCTTGTGTTCTCTCTCTCGCTGTGTCTGTCTCTGTCAAATAAATAAATAAAAATCTTAAAAAAAAAAAAAAAAGAAAAGAAATGGTAAGACAAGCAAGAAGTGGCATTTACTCCTCCTTCAGTCTCAGGGATGCTTGAGCTAAAACACTCATTACTTTAAACAGGGGGAGTAATGCCCTCAGTGAAGTGCCAAGTCTTAGAACAGGTCATCAAAATGAACATTCAAAAAAATGAGTGAGAACGTTTTTGCTGTCAAGAGGTCATCAGTTCACAAATGCACACCAGAATTGTGGGAGTGCAAGAGGTGTAAGACTAAGTAAGATTAGAGTGTGAAAATTAGGTAGAAGAAGGGTGATTTGGGAGACTTCAGCTTCTTGTGTTGCCTGAGGCGGAGAGGTAAGGCATGATGGGGTGAATCCCAATAATTTCTCAGGCTGATTGTGGTCCTGATGCTGTGAATGTTGAGCGGAAATGATCGAGTGGTCTTGCTAGAATAGATGCAGTTCTTAGTCTTCCCAGATGGCCTTCCTGATGATGATGTTGGTGTTAAGGTTTCTCCTGCTCTCCTCCCATTCTTTGTTCCTGTCATTCTCCTCCCCTTTCTTTGCGCTATCCTCCTCCCCCTCATTTTCCTCCTCCTCTCCCCGTCATTTTCCCCCTCCTCCTCCTCCCTCTCCTTCCCTCCCCCTCCTCCCCTTTCTTCTCCTCCTCCTTTTCCGTCATCTTCCTCCTCCCCTCCTTTCTTATTCTTGTATCTGTAGCATTATTTAAGTAGAAGACTTTTGGGCACAACTTCCTAGGCCAGGTGTCTATGCCAGTTGAAAACCTTCTCTCCCAGGCAAGTTGTTTCAGTGAATATTCTTACCGCAAACAAGAATTCTTCTTACCAGCTGCCAGAAAGTTTTCTGGTTCTACAAAACTCTTGATGCTCCTGTTTCAGTATTGTTTGACTGGCATCTATACCCCACTCTCAATGTTTTTGCTTTCTACATATTCATTCTCACACTTGACATGTTTCTTTTGTTTTCAGTTTGACATTAGCTTTTGTAGTAGGCAGAATAATCAACACTAAAGAGATCCACATCCTAATTCCCAGAACCTGTGACTGTCTTACTTTACATGGTATACTGGGTTGAATAGTATTCCCCAAAATTCATGTGCACCTGGAACCTTAGAATGTGGGAAAGAGGGTCTTTGCAGATGTAATTAACTAACATGAGGTCCTCCTAGATTTGTGTGTGCCTTAATCCAATGTGTGGTGTCCTTTTAAAAAGAGAAAACAGAGACACAGATGCATATAGACAAAGGTAGCCATGTGAACACAGATATTAGAGTGAGTGAGAAGACTGTAAGCCAAGGCACATCAAGGATTGCTGGCAACCACCAGGACCTAGGAGAGAGGCATAGAACAGATGTACTTTTACAGATACTCCCTTTGTCCAGAAAGAACGGACTCTGCCCATACCTTCATTTTAGATTTCTATCCTCCAGAACTGTGGGAAAATAAATGCTTTTGTTTTATGCCACCTAGTTTATGGTAATTTGTCATGACAGCCCTTGGTAACTAATAAACATAATTTAAAGAGACTTTACAGATGTGATTGATTTAAGGATCTTGAAATGGTGAGATTATCCTAAATATTTGGTGGGCCAATGTAATCATAAGAGTCTTTATCAGGGAAAAGGAAAGCAAGAGAGTCAAAGAAGATGTGATGATGGGAGCAGAGGTCTGAGTGATGTGGCCACAAGCCAAGGAATGCAGGCAGCCTCTCAAAACTGGAAAAGGGAAGGAACAAATTTTTCCTTGGAGCTTCTAGAAGGAATGCAGCTCTGCAGATACTATGATTTTGGTCTAGTAAGATCCATTTTGGACTTTGTAAAACAATACATTTGTATTGGTTTGAGCCACTAAGTTTGTGGTAATTTGTAAAAACAACAAAAGGAAATGAAAACAAACTTCTGGATTCTGCTTTCTTGGCTCCATCCCTTCTATCACCACCTGAGACTCATTCAACTACTAGTATTCAAGAATTATTAAGTTAAACAATTAACAATTTGTGCATGCTGTATTGAGTATGAAATTATAATTTCAACTCTGAACTTTACACACAGGGTAGCAGAGATGCTAGAAGCATAGGTTTTCTCTCAGGGTAATATCAGACAGAGGATCAAATGTGAAAATCAGACAGAGCAATCTTTCTTTCCCTGTCCCTTTGTGAAACTAATTCTTTTTTAAAGTAAATATGACTCCATTTTATTTTATTTTTTTATTATTTTTTAAATTATTGAACTATAGTTGACATACAATGTTATATTAGTTTTAAGTGTACAGTGACTATGTAGTGATTCAACAATTCTGTATATCACTCAGTGCTCACCACAGTAAGTGTAGTCACCATATCATGGTATTACAGTATTATTGACTATATTCCTTATGCTGTACTTTTCATCTCCTTGACTGATTTATTTTATAACTGGAAGTTTGTAGTGCTTAATCCCCTTCACCTATTTTGTCATCTCCGACCTTCCTCCCCTCCTGGCAACCACCAGTTTGTTCTCACTATTTAAGAATCTGTTTGTGGAGCACCTGGGGGACTCATTTGGTTGTCTGCCTTTGGCTCAGGTCATGATCTTGGGATTCTGGGATCAAGCCCCAGGTCAGGATTCCTGCTCAGTGAAGCAGCTGCTTCTCTCTTTCCCTCTGCCCCTCCCACCCAGCTCATGCTCACTCTCTCTCTCTCAAATAAATAAGTAAATAAAATCTTTAAAAAAAACCCAAACAAGCAAAAATCTGTTCATTCACTTGTTCGTTATTTCATTTTTTACATATATACGTGAAATCATATGGTATTAGTGTTTCTGTGTCTAACTTATTTCATTTAGCATAATACCCTCTAGGCCACCCATGTTGTCACAAGTGGCAAGATTTCATTCTCTCTTATGATTAATATTTTGTTGAGTCCACATACTCCATTTTCTTTGGCCATTCATCCATCGATGGACACTTGAGCTGCTTTCCATATCTTGGCTATAGTAGATAATGCTGCAATAAACATAGGGGAGCATTTATCTTTTTGAAGTACCAATCCTTTCTTAACCCTTCATCCAAACATGAATTGATTAATTAATTAGAATGTCTACTGTATATCAGGTATGCTGGGAAGTATTGGGAAAACAAAGACAATGCAAGATCAAGGAGTCCTTGTGTAGTATGGGAAGAGGTGGTAGTTGTCAGAGAGGCGAAACCACAAGTATAAAATGGTGCGAGATGTACATGTAGAGAAAGTCACATGAGTGCTGAGAAGCACAGGGGAAGTCCATTTAACCTAAATGCAGTGGGGAGTGTTTAAGAATTCTTACAGGAATCTCTGGCACTTGTTCCGAAATGATAGACATTAGCTGAGAATAAAGTTAAGGAAGTAACAATACATCAAGAGTATTTTTAGAAAAAAGCCTGGCATAGTAGGCAAACTATAAGCAGTTTAGTGTAACTGAAGGTTTGGAACCCTGAGGGACAAGGTAAAAAGAACTTGGACATATAGGAAATAGGACATGAAGGCTTTTGCATGTTATGTTATGAGTTTCTAAAGAAAATGAGAAACTTGATTGATTTAAAGCAGAGAAAAACAAAATTAGATTTATGTTTCAGGAACATAATTCAGTTGCATTCTAACCTGTATTGCCTGGTTCAGTCTAGCTCTGATCTATCTCAGCACCCCTTCTTGTGGTATTTTATTACCCCAATCTCTACCTCATTCCGTTCATTATTAAGCTCCTGGATTGCATCAGGCTCATTATTGCTTCAAGGTTAATCCCATATTGTTTCCCCTTCTTGTGACACTCTCACCTCACCTCACCCCTAACACCTTTACCTAAGTCCTACTCATCACTCATATTAAATGGTCCAAAATCTGAGATTGTCCAGGTTTATGTGTTCATACAACTGAAGTAATGATGTGAGACAGACACCATGTAGAATTTTGGATTATGGTCCAGTAGTAAACATTGGGGCATTAAATGAGTAAACACAAATTACTGTGTATTAACTACTCAAGATAAGTAGTCTAAATGAAAAGAACATGATGTTAGGTATGGCCACTCCGAGGAAGTGATAATGTGAACTGAACCCGAAAGGATGAAAGGAAGCTGCCACCCACATGAAGGCTCCACTGAAAGCAGGTCCAGATGGTTTCTTTCTTAACTCTGTCAGAGCAAAAATTGCACCTGAGAAAATTAAACAGGCAAGGAATGGTTCCCAGGACCTTGAGAAAGACATTCCTAGGTGGTAAAACTCACAAGAAGATTTTTAAAAGATTTACATCTTTAAAGGTCAGAATTCTCTAAAGTAAATGCTCTGAGGAAAGGGAGGTCAGGGGCCTAGGTCCGTAGGCCCCCTGGATCTGTCAGGTCTGAGTGAAAGGAAAGCCAGGGGCCTAGAGGCAGGGAGAAGCCTGTCTAAATTTGATCAAGCTGAGGGAAACATTAAGGCCATCTTAGTCAACTCTTGTTATGTACTTAAATAATGTGGTAGGGCTGTGTATCTGTGTGCACACAGGTATCCCCTATCAGGCTGAGAACTCTTTGAGGGCAGATAGTATGTATAACTTATTCATCATTGTGGACCCAATACCCAGCAAAATACTTGGCATACCGTATGCATTTAGTTTAGATTTATCATGTTGAATGAAGAAATAAAAAATATAAGCTGGGGAGCAAGACAGGATTAGAAAAGGCTAATTAAAAACAAACTTGCGTTATACTTATGGAATGAAATACAGTGATAGTGGAGTGAACATGTATGTAGTAAAGATGATGCATTTAGGAGATATTTGGGTACAGGAGCTAGTGATTGATTTCTAACTTGTGAGAAAGTTGGAGTCAAGGAGAAGCTGGCTCTCAGATATTTGTTTGAGGAACAGGCTGGTTGGCTGTGATGAAAAGAAGAAAAGTGGAAGAGAAATACTGGTTGACCTAGCTACAGAGATACAAACTAGTTTTTTTGTTTGTTTGTTTGTTTTTTAAGATTTTATTTATTTATTTGACAGAGAGAGAGAGAGTGAGAGAGGGAACACAAGCAGGGGGAGTGGGAGAGGGAGAAGCAGGCTCCCCGCGGAGCAGGGAGATACAAACTAGTTTAATTGAAGTAAGCAAACTTCAGAGTCAATAGAAACCATCAGGGTTTCTAGTTTCAGGTCTCAGGAAATGAAAGAATTGCCTGGTTTTATCTCATTAGCCTGTTCTTTAGGTTGCCTGTAATTCATGAAATTGCTAATAGTTTACTTTTAAAATATTTGAGTCATTTAACAACAAAGTGTAAAGTTGTAGAGTTTTTTTAAATCTTTTAATGAATTCTAAAAGGTTCCTTGTTTTTGTTCATAGGTGAGCTCACCCTATTTGCATTTATTTAAAATGAACTATATTTTGCACTAATTTATTCCTCTCAAGTTTTCATTTTTTAAAAGACTCTTGCTCTATTTTGTTTCATTTTTCTATATGACATGTGGCATTCTTGTGCTTTTCTTTTTTCCTTCCTTAAATGCCTCACTAGTTTAAAGAATACGGTATAGTTCTACTTATTGTGCTGTACACAATTTTAAATAAAATGCATAAATCTCTGTTTCTTAATTTATTAAATGTGAAGAAGAAGCAGTGTGACATGTCAGTTAAAGGTTCAAACTCTGTCTTTGTTTTGGGGTTCAAATCCCATCTATTTACTTCTTAGCTGCTGAACTTAAGGTAAATCATTAAACTCTGTGACTCAGTTCTCTCCTTTGCAAAATCAGATAATAATAGTACCAAATACCTGTTAAGTATTTGTTTTAAGCACTCAAAACTGCACCTGGATTTCATGTGTGGATATACCACCATTATAGCACAAGATGATTTTTAACTTCTTTCTCAATTTATCTTTTGCACATATCATCTACAAGATAATATTTTCACTATATTCTTTGTTAACTGAATACTCACTAACCACTACATACTAAAAATATTATGTTTGCTTTCACAATAATACTGAAAGATAGGTATCATTGTCAGGGCACCTGGGTGGCTCAGTTGGTTGGGCATCTGCCTTTGTCTCGGGTCGTGATCCCAGGGTCCTGGGATCGAGTCCTGAATGGAGCTCCCTGCTCAGTGGGGAGCCTGCTTCTCCTTCTGCCTGCCATTCCCCCTGCTTGTGCTCTCACTCTGCTCTCTTCTCTCTCAAATAAATAAATAAAAATTTAAAAAAAAAATAGTTATCATTGTCCTCAATTTATAAATAGGAAAACTGAGACACAGTGGTTAACTTAGTTGTAGAAAATTGCACAACTAATAAACAAAGGACTCAATATTAAGATCCAGATCTACCTAGTACCACTTTTGATCTTTCCTTACTTTACCTTTATATTTACTTAGAAAATGATTGGTAACTAGTAGATCTCATAAGTCTTGGATCATGTCTGCATGAACATATTGTAAACTCGTTGAAGGTAGGATTACTTCACAAATGCTTCTCCAAGTATGCACTCCCTAGCTCAGTACAGTGCTAATCTTATAGGAGATGATAAATAAATCCTCAGCAAATAAAGTTGCAAAATATTTATTTATGACTATTTTTTATTTTAAAGGTTAATGGTGTTTTTACTCCCTGAAAAGAAGGTCCTTATGCATATCTTCTAAAATGGTATGCAGACTTTTTAATTTGCTACATATTTTGAACTTGAAACTCAATATTGTTCTCAAATGGTTTCTAAAAAGGTCAAATTTGGCATCTGGTACAAGGTTATTTTGGAAGTAATTAAGTGAGGTTGTGAACTGTGCATACAGGGTAATCATTTTGCCAGAATATCAGTGTTCCCTAGAACTTCATTCCTGACTTTGCAAATATTTTTTTTTATTTTTGACTATTCAATTTTTTTCTAGCTTAGACCTATATAATGTTTCCAAGGGCAAAACAGTGTAAGTAATATGCAGATTAATAACTTCTCTTTCCTACTAACGAAATCTCTTTGTGAAATGGGATTCAAGGATTATTTTCATTTTTAAAGTAAACTAAACCCAGGTTATTTGCAACAACAACCATGACAGTAACACAAATCTCATTGTACTTAATATGAAATCTTAAAATCTCATCTTATTAATTGAAAACCAAAATCACTTGAAGAAGAGATTTAAGGATTAATTTTTAAATCAGCTTTTAATCTGCTTTTTCATTTTTCATTATAGTACAATGAAAATTTATAATGAATAACACAGTTCTTAACCTTTAATAATTTTTCTTATTTCAATATATTTAATCCTAAGAAATCAAAGGTACGCTATACCAGAGAAACAGACTGGAGCACAGAAATTCACTGCCAACTAATTTTTAAACTGTACATTATACAATGAAACTTTTAAAACATATCAAGTTCAGGACAATGTTATTTAGACAAGTAATTGTGCAATGGTGCATTATAGTAGAAATTGCACTAGATACGGAATGAGATTTTAGTTTGAAACTAGACTTAGGCTAGGCAGTTTGTGCATGTATAAGATGTATGAGTCAAACTACATATTTGATATTGACACTTCATAATCTCTAATTCCTATTATATTATGTAGAATATAAATACTTTTATTCCAAAATTCCTAATTTATCCCTCTCTGGCTAGTACTGCTAGTGTTTAACTATGTAGTAAGTGGATAGTAATCAATTAATGTAAATTCATCCACTGTCATGAACTTTATATGTCTAAATTACCTTAGAACCTGCTAACTTGAAGATACCACATTGGTAAAACCAACTACTTGCAGTTCTGAAGTCAATGTCTGTGTTACCAAAATGGTAGCATAAAAGAAGATAAACATGTTTCCCAAACTTTTTGACCATCTCCTGTTAAGATTATCTGTCAATCTATGAGAACCAGACCACTGACAAAAATCAAATTGAAGTTTTACTTCCCAATCAAGGCTATTATTTCAAATGGCCTCATGGTGCCATCATTAACTTGAGAAGGAAGTGAGTAGAGCACATAGGCCAGAAAATAAAGGAATATAGTGTTCAAGTTTAAAAATATTTCTTGATGAAATCACCATGCAATAGGATTTCATCATTACTGTCCATTCCTGTGTTGGCCACTTTTCCTTTTTTGGAATGTAAATTTTTATTGTGCTTATTTTTTTTCTACTCCATTGTTGTATCTTGGTATGAGGGGGACAAAGTGCTCTTATTTTATAATTTTCTAGATCATGAAAGCCCCATCCCCTCCTGATGGAGAAAATAGTGCATCACCCTGGACTTTGAAATAGATGTAGTCACTAAATGGGCTTGGGTGGTAGTCTCCTTGGCAAGGTGGAGAGGAAATGTGTTCTGTTTGGCATAAAAGTACACATTTGAATATTTAGATAATCTAAGAATAGAATATAGTAGAGACAACTAATCATGCCCCAATATTTTCTCCTATTCTTGTTCATAATTCAAGAGAACCTTGATTTTTAGCTAGACACGTGGTTGTAAAGAATAAAGATGACTTTTCCAGTGTCCTCTGCATCTGGAGGTAACTAATAACTTAAGTTCTTGTGAATGGAATGTAAAGAA